>NC_136069.1:792861133-793461133 GCF_964261635.1 Lissotriton helveticus
GCAAGGTTTAATAATGAAAAAAGGGTTGTAAAAAGAAACATTTCGCATATTTTTTTAAAACGTTATTCAGGGCAGAACCTCCGCAAACCTTTCAATACAGTGGTCGGGCTCGCTTGTTGCGCTCACTTGCTACGTGCAATATGGGGAGCCTGATCTGACAAAAAATTGCCAGGGCTGCTTTTGGTTTCCAATCCAGCCCTGCATGTCTTTGTCGAGACTCAAACTTGTGACCCAGAGATCAGTGGTAACTGATAGGGTAAGCCTTTGGGCAGTGCTAAAAGTCATGAGAAAGGATACCTGTTCCTAATTCTGAAGTTGAGCTAGAGGGACCTATTCCTCTACTCTTGTCCTGTCTGCCTCCCCTACCTCACTTTGCTTTACTTTTGCAACATGAGTAATGGCACTTTAAAGCTGGGACCCAGAGGAGGGAGCAGGTAGGCATTCTTTGCCCTTCAGTGTAAGGACCCAGGCCAGTGGACTGATGTGCAGCAGTGGGAAAAGAGAGCAGGGATAGATCACAGGGCTGCCTCCCTCTCCCAGCTTCCACCATTGCTGCACTTTGCTTTAGTAAATTATGCAGCAGTGGTTGGGGTTGGCAAATTGATAGATGATCATGCTGTTCAGTTGTCCATCTCGCTCCATTCTAGCCATCTCTGCACTTTGCTTTGATAATGCGAGCAGTGGCAGCTGAATCTAAGAAACCTAAACTAAGTTACCTTTTTATTTTTTAGGAGTAGGCAGTAGTGCTGGGGCGCCCACAATCACAAAGAGGAAGGGGTTCCTTGGGGACCCCTTCATGTTTGCGAATGCGTTGCCACCAATTTGAAGTTGGTAGTAACTGTGAAGGTTTTGTGACCGCATTCCCGGTCGCAATGCATTCTTACATATAAATGTGACTCCGTGTTAGAAAGGGAGGCCCTTGGCACACCCCTTCTTAATAGTGATCACAAACCCAATTGGCGATTCAGTAATAGTTTACCATATTGCAAATAGGGCTTGGTACACTTAAAATGCTTTTTTCAGGTGGCAAACGGCCTGAATCCGCGAAAAAAGCTTCATACAACTGGCCCCAAGACACAATCCTGTGGGGACTCCTTGCAGAGACAATGCAAACCCGGTCAGGAGACAGTTTTGGTACTGAGCAGCACAGTTGCAAAATATGTCGCTTCAGAGGCATTGTGTTAAAACTCTCCATGAAAAGTGACTCTTGCCAGCTCTTACCAAGGGAGGAGTAACTGCACAGGGTACAAGGCGAGCAAAACACACACTCCACAGGTGCACTCATACACTCAATGAACCAATGAAATGGCTGGTGCCCAGTGAAGAGAAAATACTTCTGTGCACTGACCGAAAATGACAATGCCACTTTCTACAAGCAACAGCTGGAGTATGTTCCCCCAAAGCAACACATCACTAAAGAGGCTTACCCAGTGCCCCTCACTTTAATTCTTTTTTATTCAAAACAATAGCTCTGGCAGGCAGTAGAGCTGTATCTAGCAAGACCAAAAAAGGTACATTTGCAACTCCCAGAAGCAAATAAAAAAATGCAGAATGGAAAGCTGACAGACAGACCTCCACAAAGAGAAACTGTAATGTTCTAGAACAAACTAATGAGGTGTGATTAAGCCTTGATTGGGAGAACAAACTCCCCCTTGATATATGATGCAGCGTCATACCACATTCATCCACTCCCCCAATTACAAATTGACACCTAACAGCCAAGCAGGACTGGCCATAGCGGGCATCAGGTGTTTTCCCGGAGGGGGGGTGGGGGGGGGGGGGGGGTTGGACCCGTGGGTGCCGTTTTTGTTACTAGGGGCTGGTTTTGCAGCAGTGCTGCAATATTGGCCCCCTGTAACAAAAGCAGCAACAGTACTTCACAATAGCACCCACCCCCAGCCTGGGCTGGTGCTTCAAAATAGCACCCCCAGACTCCCTCTCCCTGCACCCCTTTAGGCCGGTCCGACTAAATTCCAGGCCTGGTTTGTGTTTCCAGTCCGGCCCTGCTGACAGCACAGCAAAGTCTTCTGTGGCATTTACATGTCTTTCACATGCATTCTCTCCTTAATTATATTTCCACTGCTGCTCATCCAGTGTGACTGTGAGGTAATAGAATGCTGATGTCAGCAAGGTTTGAGTGAGTGTTTGTTGAAAGGGATGAACTGAGCAGCAAGGATGCTGCATTCGGTGGGACCTTCCTGCTTCCCTACTACCACTGTCTAGCTGTAACCAGAAACTACTAACTTGAGAAGAAACCTTACTCTGTTTCACCTATACTACTGGCTACCCTGCATCTTCATTTACCACACCTTCTCTGTATTTATTCCAAGATCAATGTAGGAAACTTAAAGAGCCATTTTCGGTAGAAACTCTGGACAACTTTCGGCAGAAACTCTGGACCACTAGGGTCATTAAAGGGTTTAAATATCAACCTGAGCTAGTGGGGCCCAAGCAACCAATCCACCTTGGCTGTGGCCTTGACTTGCCCTCATGTATAAGCACTCATGCACCACGAGTATTGCACAGCAAAGCACTCCATGTTCTACCACAGTGCTTATGAGTCATTTGGGTCCATGTTTGCAGCTATCAACTAGTTCTATGTCTTTCAGTTGTTTAAAATCCAATCCTATCAATAGCTATAGCAGAACCCAAAGGGCCACATATATGATGGTAAAAGCCAAATCAGGAAACTTGAGATCTCAAGTGGGCCTTAAGTTAAAACGAGGGAAGAAGGCAGAAGGCACAGCTTCGGGAAGGGAGTGTCCCCGCCGAAGCACAGAAGGTGGAGGGTTGGGGGCAGGACGCTAGTTATTTATTTTACATTTAGGACAGGGAAGAGAAACCATGTTATGCATTGCTCTCTATCTTGCTATTCTGCCCCTGCATATCAGTTGAACAGAGGGGAAGATTCTTTTTGGAGACATAGATGACATAAAACTAAGATAAGTACCTATGAATAACAGTGTTGTTTTTCACCTCAGGGCTGAGAGTGACTGCAAATAGACAATATGAGTTATACTCTTGTTGTCTATATGATTTCACTCAAAACCCTTCAGTAAAAACATCCCCGTTATTCACTGTCACCCATCTATAATTCTTTATGTAGCTGCCACAGCAGAGTTCAAAAACATTGACACGGCGGTGAGTTCTATAATTAATAATAATTAATATTTGTAAAGTGCGAACATATAACCTTTAAGGTTTCAAGGTGCTGGGGGACGTCGGGCAGCATAAGTGAGCTATTGCCCTGAGTCACATGATGCTGAGCTGCCGCCAGCAACGGGGATCGAACCGTGACCCCTGCACCCCAGAGTCTGCCACTCTGGCCACTCTGGCTGCTGTGCCACACTTCTTTCCGCATGATAACACCAAAAGTCCCTATGAGGATGGGAACCCTAAGGGGCTACACCAAGGGTGAGAAAAGGTTTCATTTAAAACACAAATCACACTGCATGCACACTGGTCAGACAGACTTTGTTACTGGATAGTCACTAGTTAAAACAACGAGGGGTTAAACCTGTGGTTGCACTCCTTCAAATACATTCTCTACTGCCCAGAACAACTGTTCCCCTTCATTGTCTTCATGGGATTCGCCCTCCACAAACACCTGACTGTATCCTCTGGGGAAACTCAGAATATGAGCAGTATGAGGGACTGGAGAGAGGAATAGCCCATCTGGTGTCTCAGTGGCAGTGCTTAGACTGTGGTTCATGGTCTACATCAGAATCTTGGCTTTAGGCAAATTGTGCAGCCACCCGCTTAGTGTAACCTTAAAATCCCCTTCTGCTGGAGTGGCAAATATTTTTAGTCATGTCAGTTTAGCAGGCAATTTACTATGTTGTGGCTTAGCAAAGGTGTAACGGCCTTGAATGTATGTATGTGATATTCGTATAGAACATGCATATCCAATAGACAGTAGAGCACTGTACAAGGTCAGAGGCAAAAATACAGTCAACAAGTGATTGGAGAAGTAGCTGGGATTCGGGTGAACAAGCTGCTCACTGTGAAGCAGGGTTCCTTAAAGAGGTGCGTCTTCAATTCGTCCCTAAATTGGTGCAGCATTGAGATGGTCTGATGCAGGGCCGGACTGGGAACAGCAACCATTCCTGGCAGATGGCTGCTCAACCGGCCCTGGAACAGGAGTTGGGGGGTGCTAGTAAAAATACTGCTCCCGCTTTTATTACTAGGGGCCGATATTGCAGCACTGTTGCAAAACCGTCCCCCAGTGACAAAACCGGCCCCCACTACCTGAAAACCGCCCCCACCCTTCCGGCCCACAGGGGAAATGCCCGGTGCCCTCTATGGCCAGTCCGGCCCTGGTCTGATGGATATAGAGACTTTGTTCCAGACCCTCAATGCATTGAAGGAAAAGGTACGCTGCCTAGTTTTTCTTTTTTTCACTTATTGGCCTCCAGTCAGATGGTGTCTTGGCTGTTGGTGCTGAGAGAGCCACCACCTGCAGCTGGGCCCTAATGCAAGCAAGGGAAATTCTTCCCAGTTAGGTAATGAAGGATGGTCATCTATCGCTTGCTGGAGAGACCCTTATTTCCCTAGGTCCAAGTGTCCCTTAACATATTCAAGCTTTTAATTTGATTATTGATGCTGTTCGCATTCCACATTAAAAAAATAAACATTTGGCCTCATTTTCCGAAGCTGGGCTGTGCGGCCTAGAAAATGAAAAGCATGTGATGAGGTCTGTGCTAAGAAATGATCTGCCAGCACATACTGAACGCAAGGTTTCTTCTAGGATCTGTTGCTCTTGTTTACAAAAACATTATGATACTTAACCATAAAATCCACAAATACATTTCTGCTGGTTAAATCGAAGCCTGGAGTTTAAATGCAGTTTCTTTGTTTTGTAACCATGACACAGGCCTGCAAATATGCAGTGTTTTTCTGCCGAGTTGAAAGAGCAGCTGAGTCTGAGTAAAGAAGGACTTACACAGAATGAGTCAGGTGACAAGCTCCTCACGCCCTTCATTACAGAAATGCCTCATCCTGATTCACTTCCTCTGCATTTCCCCTGAGTCAGCGAGGCTCCCTCGTAGCTCTATTTGCTGGAGAGTTGTGTGATGCAGGACTGTTAAACGCGCACTAGGACAACAAAGCATTATCTTTTATTATAAGCATTGACACAGCCAAGAGGTCTGACGTTGGCTAACAGACTTTAAGGTTTGCCAATACCTCGTTTGCTTTGTCATGATTTTTGTAGCACTTTATTGGTGGGACAATTGGCAGGCCCTCGCCGATATATAAAAAATGGGAAAAAGAAAAACAATTGTTTGGTCGCAATCAATCACACACAGTTGTACCTAGCAATACAGGGTACAACTTTGTGTGCGAATTTCAGTCACTCACATTGAAATTAGCTAAAAGCTAAAGTGTCTTGGTCAATTGCCCCATGCTATATGATGTAATAGGCAGAACAAATATGTGAATGGCAAAACAAACAGACAGATATGTGTGTATATATATATATATATATATATATTACCTACTGGCGGTCGCCAGTAGGTAGTTATAGTTAGGATTGTTTTCCATAGGGAAATCGCAACATTCTATTGGGAGTAACTTTGGCGCCGGTGAGGAATCTGCCTGAAAATTTCCTCAAATTTGCCTCGCGGCTCACCGCTCCTTCCCTGAAAGTTTGGGGGGGATTCGTCAATCGGGGGTCGATGCCGTTTTGGAGTATTTCAGCACGCAACCAGTCGCGTGCAGAAGGACCCGCTTTGAAGAGTCCGAGGGAAAGCCTGGTGTTTTTTTCTGCTTCCCAATCAAATTGGACATTGCCTCGGACCGCCTCATAGACGACCCCAGCATATGGTTTCTGCATGAAAGCGGCCCGGATCTGACGGGGGAGCACAGACACAGACCTGATGTTCCGTGACCCTGCATGGGAAAGGACTGGAGGCGAGCGTAAGGGGACCCGAGGCAGAGCGTTTTGTTTTTACAAAAACCACGAAGGTAATATCACTAACCTCGAAAATGGCACACACAGCATGTAAACTTTTGAAAGCCCCACAGAAGACAATTTCGAACTTGATGGCTTCTGGGAGTGGTAGTCTCCTTACTAGATCATGTGACAGAGACTTCATTATTTAAGGGGGCCAGCTGTACTCCTTCAACATAGGAGGAGCCAAGAAGGTTCAAATCGAGGTGTTTCCCTTCTTTCAAGTTGATATGGCATCTGAAGAAGACTTTTTGTCGAAATGCATCATGCCACAATTTGCAGCAATAAACAAGCCTTCTGCCTCGATCCCCGTTGTGTCCTTTTGGTGTCTCTAAAGGAGTTGCCGTTTTGGAGTATATATATATATATATATATATATTACCTACTGGCGGTCGCCAGTAGGTAGTTATAGTTAGGATTGTTTTCCATAGGGAAATCGCAACATTCTATTGGGAGTAACTTTGGCGCCGGTGAGGAATCTGCCTGAAAATTTCCTCAAATTTGCCTCGCGGCTCTCCGCTCCATCCCTGAAAGTTTGGGGGGGATTCGTCAATCGGGGGTCGAGATAAAAGGGGGGTCCCAAAACGTGTTTTCCCCATGTTAATTTCCATAGGGCGGTTGGACTCACTTTTAGCTCGAACGGCTGAATGGATTTTCACCAAACTTGGCAAAATTGTAGGGACTGGTAGCCCGATGTGCCTTTGCTATGTCTCAAGATATGTGCTCCAGTGGATTTTGAGTAATTTGGGTTTAAAAAAATATATATATCTATAGCCGCGCCCCGGTACGCGCACCGGGGAGCGCTCCGGGCGCGCACCGCGAGTAACGTGAGTTCGCGCGCGGAAAGCTGATTGGCTCTCGGGTGTCTGTAAACATTCCAAACAGTCCGGAGTGGCCGCCATCTTGTGTCTCGGTAGGATCGAGACACAAGAGGTGGCAAAAAACAAAGGGGGAAATGACCAAAAGGGGGCAGGGTAGACCCCCCCTGACCCTCTAGGTTTGATGTGGGGGCCATAAAAGGCTCCGCGGGGCAAATAAAAAAAAATAATAATTTTTTCTATTTTTGCGCAGGGAAGCCCGGTACGCGCACCGGGGAGCGTACCGGGGAGCGTACTTTGGGGAAAAATAGTGGAAAAAATTAGTGTAAAATAATCATTTTGAGTGATCAGAGGTAGGGTAGCTCTGAAAAGAGCTTTTGGGTTCTGTGGCTGATTTAGGTACCTACAAGTACATCCCACACACACCCACACGCACACACCCCACACACACACCCACACACACCCACACACACACTCCTCACACACACACACACACACATCTCACACACACATTTTGGTAACTTCATGAATTACATATAAAAATGAATAATGTCTGAAACAATTTTTAATTATGAAATACAAATTTATTGGTTAGAATTTTCATAGTTTAATAAAACTTCCAGCATTAGTTCATCTGGAATCTCTTCAAAATTGCATGATTCAATATCTTGTAAACAGTCAATAAATTGTTTGTCCAAAGATTCATCCATAAAATCCTCGTCAATATAATTTTCAAGAACAATCTCTTCATCAGTAATTTCGAAAGAAATATTGTTGATTTCTTGTTCCCCTTCCATTTTCTTGCTGTAAATTGCATAAAAAATAACTATATCAGTAGAGTTAGGGCACTGTTGGGTTTAAGTTCAGACAGGTACTTCTGAGTTTTTAACAGTGAAGTTATCTTTGGGCAGTGTATGGTATCAGGCAGGAAGTAGAAATATCAAAAAAGTGTATGTGAAGAAGCCTAAGTAAATTCATACTTATACCAGAGAAGTCTAACTCAATCTATAACTATAACAGACAAGCCTATCCTAATCTATAACTATAACAGAGGGACAGTAAATAACTATCAGAAAACGTTTTTACAAATTACCTTAAAGTGCCCCTTACAAATTAACAACTTACCTTATTGAAAGGTGATGAAGATAAATGGAGAAAATTGTTTCAAGATGTACCTCAGGTAGGTGTAGTCAAAATGGCCGTGTTTCCCTCTCATTTTTCATATATATTCATGTACATAACCAATCAAATGTCAGGAAAAAAAAGTAGAAAATGAAAGTAACATTTTAATTGGTTGTAAATCCTAACTGTTCATATGTGTTTTTGTCATGTAATTTACCTCAGGCTATTTAGACAGGGCTACAGGGCAAATGGCTCAATGGAATTCCACCAAATTTGGGAAAATGGTAGGGACTGGTATGTAGTAGGGCCTATTCTATATTTGGTGAAAGTCTCTCCAGTGGTTTTTATGTAAATTAACTTTCAAAATTTTTGGGGAGCGCTTCCCAGTGCGCGCCCCGGTACGCGTACCGGCAGCGCAACGGGAGTCCTCCATCTTGTGTTTCGGTAGATTTGAGACACAAGATGGAGGACAAACAACGTTGGGAATGGGTAAAAGGGGACACGGTAGACACCCTCTGACCCCCTAGGTTTTCTGAGGGGGGCTAAAAAGGCCCATATAGGCAAAAAAAAAAATTGTTTATAATTTTTCGCGTACCCCCCACACCCACACCCCCCCACACATATCTCACACACCCACACCTCCAGCCACACCCAAACACCCCACACACCCACACCTACACACACACCTTACACACCCACATCCCCACCTACACCCACTGACTCCCTATAAGTCACGCACACTGCCTTAATTACCTTTCTTTCCTGTTTCACTCAGACTCTTTCAGTCACTCCTTCCTTTACTCTCTCTCTCTCTTTTCTCTCTGTCACTCCCCATGTCTTAACCTTATTCACTTTTATCCACCCTCTTTCAACCCTCTTTACTTACACTCACTGCTCTTTTCTCACCGTCCCTCACCATTGTTCATTTATTCCGGTACCGTCACTACCCCTCATTCTCCATTCTTTACTGTCCTTCCTTTTATTTTCAACACCCACTCACATTCTACCAGTACCTCTACTTTAGTCTTCTTTTTCTCTCTTCCCTTCTTTCGCTCCCTTATTCATTTTCCTTTTCTGACTTACACCCTATTACATCTTCTCTGTTTTTTACTATGTAATAAACAATCCCTCTGTGTTGCTCCCTCTAGCTCTTTTTCTATTAACATTACTGTCTCTGTGTTCTTCCCTCATGCTCACTCTTTCTTTCTTTTCTTTTGGGTTGCGCGCCCCGGTGCGCGCCCCCCGGTGCACGTACCGGTACGCGTACCCTTGAAAAAAAAGATTGAGAGAGATTCTTCAAAAATATAGATTTATTTTTATAAATTAAAGGTAGTTCTAAAAAGAACTGTTTTTTTATTCTTTTTGTTGTTTTATATTTTTTTTATTGTTTTTTTGAACATTTTTTACTTTTTTTGACTTTTCTGAACAGTTGTATATTTTTTTTGTATTTTTTAAGGGGAGGAACAAAAAACAGGGAATTCTAAAGGGCTCAACAGGAGCAAAAAAAAAAGGCGGAAAAAATTAATGTTTTCTTGGGCACTTGTGGTTATCCCAAGCACGGTTAATAAGTGTGATGCTTTGCTCTCCATAGCATATTGTTTGTCCACAAAAAATACAAACCATTTTAAAATTGGAAAATTTTGTTTGTATAGTGGAGCATATCTCCCTAACTTCCGGTCCCGATGGGGTGGGAACATTAGTTTGGGAGGTGCTGGCAGAAGATTGGACAGGGTTTCTGGCCAGTTCCCTGAGCTCTGCCCTTGCATAGTTATTTGGATGCCTGCGTTGATGAAAAAGGGTCAGGCAGATCAGGTCCTTTACCCCTTTTTCTATGTTTGCCCGGCGTTAGCCGCTTCTCACCCAACTCACGATTACCCAAATAAAGAGGCAGGCGCTGGAGACTGGAAGGCAGGAAACAGGAGTTTATTTCCGACGGAACAGAACACGTCAAATCAGACAACAGGGTATCTTCTCGAGGTGCTCTCTCTAGTTTCTCTACGGCTCCGTCTTTTATACACAGGTTTATGATGTACAAACATTCCTTATTGCAATAAAGACACTTTGAAGTACAAAAAGGGCATGTTTGGGACCCCAGCTCCAGGCCCATTCCCATACCGACCGCTCTGATGTTGTTTTCCCCTTCCAAATGTAACATGTGATTGTAATCTGCAGCCGGACATTCCAACAGGACACGAGGGCAGGAGGGGGTGGTCAGATCTAAGGTTTGGGCAGGCGATAAGATCATGTTTCGCTATGCTGGGCCGGAGGGGTACATCCACGAGACCTAGTTTTATGATATGGGACTGGGTCAAGAGACCAGGTGTAGCCGGGGGGGGGTCATCAGAAGAAAGGAAGGGTGTTCCTGGGAGGAATGCAGGGGTGTCGGTCAGATCTAGGGGTGTGAAGGCCTTGATTAATCACCGTTCCTCTGATGTGAGGCGAGGTCCTACTGTAGGAAGCAATAAACTGCATCTGGTGGGCTAGGTGATGGCCTGGGATTAGGCCGGGCAATCGGGCAGGGAGGAAGAGGTTACCAAAAGGGCCCGTTCTATGAGTAGGATGAAAGAGCGAGGGGGCAGGGGTTCAGCACGGAGACAAGGTCGTGTTTAGCGGCGCGTTTATGGCCCGAACAGGAGAGACCGGGGGCTGTCGGGGCGCAGGGTGCTTGCGAGGCTGGAGAGAGAGAGAGAGAGAGCGAGAGAGAGAGATGATGGTTATTGGCAATGGGCAGAGAGGTCATGACACAAAGATGGCTACTATCTATGTTCGTGATGGGGCCTAAAAGGGAACAAGATGGCGGGGCCACTGTTTCGTGACTTTCGCTTTACCTTCAACAGTGGCGAGGGTGAACACAAATGAACGCCGCTTATGTACATATACATTATCATTTTCCACAGCGTTGCATATGCCTGATC
This sequence comes from Lissotriton helveticus, assembly GCF_964261635.1. Taxonomy (NCBI): domain Eukaryota; kingdom Metazoa; phylum Chordata; class Amphibia; order Caudata; family Salamandridae; genus Lissotriton; species Lissotriton helveticus. Next base: position 792,871,939 of record NC_136069.1, read on the forward strand.
ATCGTGTGGTTGCCAAAGGAGTATTTTTTGTTGGGATTCCCCCTTGACAGCTCCTGATGACATATTAAGCAGGTTGCTTTAGGCGCATTTACTTTTTTCTTGTCCTTGGGGATTGAAAAAAACTGCCAGATGATGTGCTCTTTAGGTTTGTATGTAATATTGTCCTCTCGGACGAATCTCCTCTCCTCCTCCTCCTCATCTTCCTCCTCTTCTTGATCTCCACCACTGTGAAGTTGTGGTGGTCCCGGGGGCGCGTAGCGTAAGCGCGTCAGGACGTTGCGCGATCGTATGCGCTCGCGTGCTTCCGGGTGCGCTTACGCAGTGCGTCAAATGACGCATCATCACGCGTTTACGCGAAACGTCACGATGTTGTTTTCGTTCGCGAGAATAGCGCTAACGGGACGCTCACTGGTACGCGCCCCGGGGCGCGCCAAAGCACTGCGCTTACCCGTGCGTTCACCGGTACGCGCCCCGGGAGCGCTACGGGGCAAAAATAATTTTTTAAAAAAAATATTACATAATTATACAATATAAAATTCATTATAACATTTTTTTACTTTTTATACCTATAGAGATTTGCTATTAAAAACCCATTGAAATTCACTGAAAAAACCATAGGGTTCACACCAGTTATAGTTAGGAATTAGCATTTAAAAAACCTATGAAATTCACTGAAAAAACCATAGGTTTTACACCAGTTATAGTTAGGAATTAGCATTTAAAAAACCTATTAAATTCACTGAAAAAACCATAGGTTTCACACCAGTTATAGTTAGCTGGAAGTTTTACTCGCATAAAACCATTGAAATTCCCACGTTATAGTTAGTTGGACTCACTGTAACTTGCGCGTGCAATGCACTGCTGATGACGTCACATATCACATCACTCATGACATGGTCAGTGACATCACTCATGACATCACTGATGACACCATCCAGTGAATGTGTGTCTTTCTGAAAAATAAATATTAGTGAGTAATGTTTAAATATTTAAATATATGTATTGATGTTTCACTTTGTGTATAAGTGGCTGCATGGGTTGGTGAGTAGCTACATGTGTAGGTATATGGGTTATTAGATGTTTTTCTTAGTATCAGTATGAGTGTCTGTATGGTTTGGTGGGGGTGTTACTTAGCACATAGATTCATGAATGACTGACTCTCTGTTTGTATGTGTTTTGAAGACAGCATATGTGCAGGACTGTATGGGTGGATGAGTGTGTATATGTGTGTGTTAGTGAGTGAATGACTGTCTCACTAGTGTCTTTATCAGTAACTACATATGTTTTAATCTAGTATATGTGAATATTGATGTATATAAGTGAGTATATGTGAGAGTGAGGGATTGTAAGAGTTCCTGTTTAAATAAGTATGTGTTTCTATAAGTGATTGTTTAAGAGAGTAAGTATGTGTAAGTTTCCTTAGAAGTAAAGTGGTAGTGTGTGTATAGCTGTATATGCAAATAAATGGATGTTTAATAGTTTATTTGCATGTGTGAGTATGTGTGAGAGTATCTTTTGGATGACTGTCATTGTGTAACAGGATATATAGGTGTATCACTATATATGATGAGTGAGTATATGTATGAGTGACTACATAGAACTGTTGGTGAATGAGTGGATGTGTATATAGATGGTGGAATTACTGAATTGGTTGTTGTAACTGGTATGGGTATCTCCATTTTATTTAAATTTTAGTTTCTATTTTTGAATATGTGTTTCAAAGTTTACATTACAGTGAAAGGAGGTCTGTCACTCTGTCACAAGGATGGTGTCATCAGTGATGTCATGAGTGATGTCACTGACCATGTCATGAGTGATGTAATATGTGACGTCATCAGCAGTGCATTGCACGCGCAAGTTATAGTGAGTCCAACTAACTATAACATGGGAATTTCAATGGTTTTATGCGAGTAAAACTTCCAGCTAACTATAACTGGTGTGAAACCTATGGTTTTTTCAGTGAATATATATATATATATATATATATATATATATATATATATATATATATATATATATATATATATATATATGTATATTACCTACTGGCGGTCGCCAGTAGGTATATATAGTTAGGATTTTTTCTCTATGGGATTTTTGAAAATTCTATGTCTAATAACTTTGGCATTTGTGGACGGAATTGGCTGAAATTTTCAGGAAAATGGAACATTTTGTTTCTGAGCAGCCCCTGAAAATTTGGGGGGGGGTTCGTCAAGGGGGGGCCGAGAAAAAAGGGGGGTCCCAAAACGCGTTTTTCCCATGTTAATTTCCATAGGGCGTTTGGCCTCACTTTTAGCCCGAACGGCTGAATGGATTTCCACCAAACTTGCCAAAATTGTAGGGACTGTTAGCCCGATGTGCCTTTGCTAGGTCTCAATATATGTGCTCCAGTAAATTTTGAGAAATTAACGTTCAAAAAAATATATATATCTGTAAGCGCGCTCCGGGCAGCGCCCCGGTTCGCGTACTTGACGCGTAACGGAACTTTGCGAAGCGAAGCTGATTGGCTCTCCGGTGTCTGTCAACATTCTAAACAGTCTGGAGCGGCCGCCATCTTGTCTCTCGGTAGGATCGAGAGACAAGAGGAGGCCAAAACAAAGGGGGAAATGACCATAAGGGGGCATAGTAGATCCTCCATGACCCCCTAGGTTTGATGTGGAGGCTTTAAAAGGGCCCCGCGGGGCAAAAAAATTTTTTAAAAAATTGTTTTTTTTGCGTGGGTAGCGCCCGGTTCGCGCACCGGGAAGCGGTCCGGGGAGCGTTCTATAAGGAAAAAAGAATGATAGACTATGATATTTTGAAATATTGTATGTTTATTGATTGTTCTTTTTGTTGTTTTTTTTAATTTTATTTAAGTAGCAGCATTAATGATTATTAAATATAAATTTATTTTTGGAATTGTGCACAGTATACTATAAGTCTGACTTTACATTATAATCAATTTGGTACTAGTTTATGAATTACATATAAAAATGATTAAAGACTCAAACAATTTTTTAATATTAAATATAATTTTATTTTTCTGATTCTTTTTCAAAATTTAATAGAACGTCTAACATTTGACTGTCCGATATGTCCTCTTGTTGAGTGAACATAACTTCCCACATTTGACCGTCATCATAATGAAGTAAATGATCCACAGATTCTACACATTGTAGAAGTTCATGGTCTCGTGATTCATCCATGAATTCCAAGTCAATGGGTTCAATTATTTCCTCATTGTTCATGTCTAGGACAATTTAAAAGGAAACGTTCTGTTCTCCTTGCATTTTTGTGCTGAAATTTGAATAAAAAATAAATATATCAGTAGAGATAGGGCACTGTTGGGTTTAAGTTCAGACAGGTACTTTTGAGGCATGAAGTAGTACTATTAAAAAGTGCCTGTGAGAAAGCCTATGTAAATTCATAATTTTACCACAGAAACCTAAATCAATCCATAATTATAATAAACAAGCCTTTCTAAATGTCTAACTCTTACAGAGGGATAGTATATAACTATCTGAAAATGTTTTCAAATTTATAAAATAATATCTTACCTTTTAAAAACAAGTTTAAGTTGTGAGTGAAAATGATCTTGCAATGTAGTTCAGGAAGTAGTAGTCAAAATGGCTGTGTTTCTCTCTCTTTTTTTATATATATTCAGGTACATAACCAATCAAATGTCTGGTAAAAAAAGTAGAAAATGAAAGTAACATTTTAATTGGTTGTCAATTCCAACACTTCAGATGTGTTTTGTGAAGTAATTTACCTCAGGGTATTTAGAGAGGTCTACAGGCTAAATGGCTAAATGGAATTCCAACCAAATTTGTGAAAATGGTAGGGATTGGTATGTAGTATGAGCTAATCTATATTTGGTGAAAGTGTCTCCAGGGTTTCTTCTGTAAATTACTTTCCCACCTTTTTTAATGGAGCGCTTCCCGGTGAGCGCCCCGGTACGCGAACCGGCAGCGTTACGGGAGTCCACCATTTTGTGTTTCGGTCGAATTAAAATACAAGATGGAGAGCAAATAATGTTCAGAATGGGTAGAAGGGGGCACGGTAGACGTATCTTGACCCCCTAGGTTTTCTGAGGGTGGCTGAGGAGGCCCATATGTGCGAAAAAAAAACATTTAAAAAAAAAATAATTTTGGTTCGCTCCCGGTTCGGGTACCGGCGAGCGAACCGGGAAACGAACCAAAAGAAATAGAGGTTGCCAGAGTGCTAAACATTCTAGCAATTTTTTTATAAAGGGGAGGTAGTTCTGAAAAGAACTTTTTTTTAAAATGTTTTTGTTGTTTTATATTTTTTTTTATTTTTCTGAACATTTTTTGTTTTTTTTGTATTTTTTGAACAATTTTATGTTTTTTTTGGTTTTTGGGGGGGGAAACAACGAAAAACAGGCATTGGAAAGGGCTCAACAGGAGCAAAACATTTTTTTATTTTTTGGGGCGTTTTGAGCACTTGTGGTTTTCAAATGCTCTGTTTATCAAATTAATACTCATATTGCCACATGAGAGTAAGGTACCGCAATATAAACACACTATCTTCATGTGTACAAAGTTGTCTTGAATGTTTGGCACTGTTTCCCGTGCCTCTGGCCCCGACAGAGTTACCTGTGCCTATGTCCTGGCCACAGGAGTTGGTGGGTTGTCCTGGAGGTCACGCATCTCTGCCCTGCTGTAATTTAGTGGATGCCACCTCTGCATGTGACAGTGCATAGTATAGTTGCCGTAACTATACTTCTTATTTGTGCCTCTAGATAAGTCCTCTTTGCATATGAGGCACGTCACATAGCGAGCATTAACTTTTTTTTGTCCTTCAGGAAAAGAAAAAAACTGCCAAATGAAACTATTTTTATGGTGAGATATCCGGGGCTCCTCTTGTAAAAACTGTGTTGCCGGTATTTCCTCTTCCTCTTCTTCATCCTCTTCCTCCTCTGTGTTGGGAAGGAACTGTGGAGGTGGTCCTCTCTTCCTATGAGGAGGTGGTGGTGGTGGTGGGGGTGCACCAGCTGCAGCTACTAGTGAAGCCATTTTCCACTCAGCAAAATAGGTCTTCCTTTCACAAAGTTGAAAGTCAGAGTGAGAAAAAAGGTGGGGGCTTTCATCATTTTGGAAAAAAAATAGTTCTAAACCAATGAAAAGTGTTATTTTTAGGTCACATGACCTAGCCTTACATCATTAGGAAACCAAAAGTGAAATGAACCAATGAAAAGTTTTATTAACAAGACCTGTTACGCTTATGTTACGCGCTGCGGGACACGTCCCGGATCGCTTCCGGGGAGCTGCGCTTCGCGCCTCGGATCGCGCTCCCGAGCACTTCCGGGTGCGCTAACGCGGCGCGTCATAAGACGCATTACGCAGCAACGCGATACGTCGCGCTTTCGCGATGCGCCCCGGATCGCTTCCGAGGAGCTGCGCTTCGCGTCTCGGTTCGCGTACCGGAGCACTTCCGGGTGCGCTAACGCGGCGCGTCATAAGACGCATTACGCGACAACGTGATACGTCGCGCTTCCGCGACGTGTCACGATGTTGATTTCTAACGCGGCAGTTGCGCAAACAGAACGTTTACCGGTTCGCGGACCGGGTCGCGGCACCAAATTGAGCTAACGGGAAGCTTCCCGGTTCGCGAACCGGGAGCGAACAAAAAAAAATAATAAGAAAAAAAATTATTAATAAACATATAAAATATATTTTTTGATTTAAAGAAGAATACATTTTACAGCTATAGATATTAGCTTTTAAAAAACCAATGAAATTCACTGAAAAAACCATAGGTTATAGACCATATATAGTTAGGAATTAGCATTTAGAAAACCTTGAAAATTCACTGAAAAAAACCATAGGTTATAGACCATATATAGTTAGGAATTAGCATTTAAAAAACCTTTTTTTACTCACACAAAACCATTGAAATTCCATATATAGTTAGTTGCACTAACTATATATCGCGCACCCGCAATCCACTGCTGATCATGTCACATATTACATCATTCATGACATGGTCAGTGACATCACTAATGACATCACTGATGACATCTCAAATGACATCACTGATGACATCACAATGTCAATGTCAAATGAGATGTCATCAGTGATGTCATCAGTGATGTCATTTGAGATGTCATCAGTGATGTCATTAGTGATGTCACTGACCATGTCATGAATGATGTAATATGTGACATGATCAGCAGTGGATTGCGGGTGCGCGATATATAGTTAGTGCAACTAACTATATATGGAATTTCAATGGTTTTGTGTGAGTAAAAAAAGGTTTTTTAAATGCTAACTATATATGGTCTATAACCTATGGTTTTTTCAGTGAATATATATATATATGTATATCCAAACTTGTTTGCCCTGTAGCAAGGACGGCCTCAGCTGCGGACTGGTTCCAAAAAACCTTTATTTCAAAACCAGCGATTACACTCCGATATTTCTTTTAGTCCTGACGCGTTTCGGGGCTCTGCAAAGCCCCTTATTCATAGGATGACGATACGAAGTGCACTGTGATGCTTGTTCTGGCGCCATCTGCATGCTACTAATTTAAATGTTCCCCAGTGGGCGTCTCCAGTGAGCAAATAGTGTCAAGCATGCTGGTACCAGTAGTTCATTTCTCAAGCGCTGTTCTCCACAGTGGGATCAGTGCAGTTTCGAAGTCTTTTGCATGCGATTTTTCAAACCCCAGTGGGCCTCCGAGTGCAAACAGCCGGTAATTTCTTTGTCTGCTTCGCCATTAGGTTTCGAGCATTCCAAACCTGGCCCCACAAATCCGCGGTGGTTCGTCCTTCACGGCCTGGCCTGTTTTTTGGTTTTTTTTTATTAGCAAAACCACGGTCACAGCCCCAGCCAATTTCAATCCCTGACGCGTTTAGTTGCAGCATGCAATTTCTTCATAGGGAAGGGGAGACATGCAAAACCCGATATTGTACTCCAAACTGCTTTTTACTTTGCGCTTCTTCCCATAATGCAATGGTTTTTCAGTTTTCCAGGAAATCAAATTTTGGGGTAAAATATTTAGGCTGCAAAACCGGACCCTACTGGAAGGTAAAATTGGGTACTTCAAATCCCAGCATACAGTTTACTGGAAAACTGAAAAACCATTGCATTAGGGATTCAAATTGGCTGGGGCTGTGACTGTGTTTTTGCAAATAAAAGGATTGAATCCATCCTCGCGGAGTGGCGCTCTTACGATCCGGGGCACCTTGTGAATGGATATATATATATATATTACCTACTGGTGGTTGCCAGTAGGTAGTTATAGTTAGGACTTTGTTTCTATTCAAAAAGCGTTTTTTCTTTTGCCAATATCTTTGGTGCCGTTTGACGGATCTTTGCAAAATTGTCAAAACTAAGGGCCCACTTAGGTCAGCTCCTGTCTTAAAAGTTTCGGAGTTATTCATCTAGCGGGGGCTGAGAAAAAAGGGGGGGTTCCACAACGTTTTCTCTGTGTTCATTTCCATGGGAAACTTTAGACAAGGCTACAGCCCGAACTGCTGAACGAAATTATACCACATTTGGCAAGAAGGTAACACTTGGTTCAGAAAGCGACCTTTTTGTTAAATGGTGTAAATCCGTTCTGTAGTTTTTGAGAAATTTAAACCTTTACAGATATCGATATTTCAGGATTGTGTGGTCTGATTGGCTAAACCCACTGATCTCAAGCAGTGAGCTGAGTCCAGGAAGTGGTAAGGAGACAGACTAGTGCTGTCTCTTCCCAAGACAAAAAGTTGTTTAAAAAACAATTTTAATTTTCTGTGTTTACTGTCTATGCCTGTGGTTATTACAGTTAAAAATTTTAGTTTTAGCCTGCATGTAATTGCATATTTTATCACCTGTGTTGTGTTTTAAATGTGTGGTTTTCCCTGCCCATGATTGCTTTCATTTAGTGTGTTGAATTGTGGGATTTGCAGTCCAACCTCTGTAGTTTGTCCCTCTCATTCCTTGGTGACAAATCTGTTTTCCCTCCAAATTTCTCCTTTGCTCTGTGCTTAGGCCTGTGTGCTCAAACAGTGCACCCCAGCCACCATTTTGTGTTAACAAGCCAGTGAGGCCAGCCCCCCTCCCCCCTAACCCCCCCCAGCAACAGGGATTTTATACATCAGAGGGTGCTTCTGTGAGCTGTTTAAACTGTATTTACTGGGGCCTGTGCACTTCGTTTTTTGGCCAGCAGGGGGAGTAAAGCTTTATTCAAACAGTATTGTTAGATTTCGAGTTAGTGAAGCCTTTACCTGCTGAAGTCCAAAGTTGTGGATTGAGCATGTCTGTCTCCTAGGAGATTCTGAACAGGAGCAAGCAGCTGCCCAGACCCGACCCCCAGGCAAGCAGACCATTATTAGATTCTAAATAATATTTAGAATCTAATAATCTGCTATGCACCTCCCAGACGGGTTTTCGCCCTCAACATGGAACTGAAACAGCTTTGCTGGCAGTGACGGAAGAAACAAGATCTGTGCTGGACCGGGGGGGGGGGGGAAAGCAGCCATCATATTATTAGACCTCTGCGCCGCGTTCGACACGGTTAACCATGCCACTTTATTACATCGATTGAAAGGCATGGGTGTGTCGGGCGTGGCCCTGGCATGGCTGACTTCCTTCCTGGACGAGCGCTTCTTCCAGGTGTTTGAGGGGGAGGTAGTTTCCACCAAGCAGCCACTTAGTTGTGGGGTCCCTCAGGGCTCTGCCCTGAGCCCCACACTTTTTAATGCCTACATGAGGCCTTTAGCGGAGATAGTCCATCCCTTTGGCGTGCGTATTGTCACCTACGCAGACGACACTCAGTTGGTTGTCTCATTAGACCACACTGAGGAGTCGTCTAGTACACTGGGCCCCTGTCTAGAGGCAGTGGCCAAATGGATGGAATCCTCCTGCCTCAGATTAAATGGGGAGAAGACAGAGATCATGTTACTGGGCAACCCTGCACCGACCACCCTGGTTTCCATCTGGCCCACGTGTCTAGGTCCTCCTCCCTCCCCCAAACCCCAGATAAAGAGCCTGGGAGTTTGGCTCGATAAATCGCTTGACTTTACTTTCCAGGCCACTAAAACTGCATTAACCTGTTTTGGGCTAATGAGAATACTCCGGAAAGTGCTCCCTTTACTTCCGTTCCAGGTGAGGAGAGTCATGGTTCAGGCCTTGATACTCTCCCACCTGGACTACGGTAACGCCCTGTATCTAGGAGCCCCGGTGGCAGCGATCAACAAACTCCAGGTCACTCAAAACTGTGCGGCCCGACTACTTTTTAACATTCCACGCAGGAAGTCGGCCAAACAGGCCCTAAAGAAGTTACATTGGCTCCCTGTGGCTGCAAGGGTACAATTCAAGGCTATGTGCCTTATTCAAAAAGCCATTCATCGAACTGGCCCAGCTATAATGCACCCCCTAGCCATTCCCTTCCTTCCCCCCAGAGCTCTTCGCTCCAGTTTGCTGCATTTAGCTACCACGACTAAAATAAATAAAGCTCGCTGGGGCGGCCGCTCATTCTCGCACATTGCTGCGAGAACATGGAATTCCCTTCCTCTTGCCCTTAGAGAGAACAACAACCGGATGGCATTCAGAAGAGCTTTAAAAACTCACTTGTTTGGAAGAGCGTGTTAACCAACCCAGTATATCATCTTGGCTGCGAGGCCTCCGGGTAGTCTATGCGCGATACAAATATAATTTTTCATTTCATTGGCTATTCAGCTACCAGGCCAGTCTGGGCCCCCCTCTCACACCTGCCCAGGCCCCTTGGGGCCTTGCTGGGTGCACCCCAAATCATTCTCCTCCATCTTGTGAGTTGCAGCCTACATGTGGCCCAGATTGCAGTGAGCTGAGTCCAGGAAGTGGTAAGGAGACAGACTAGTGCAGTCTCTTCCCAAGACAAAAAGTTGTTTAAAAACGATTTTCATTTTCTGTGTTTACTGTCTATGCCTGTGGTTGTTACAGTTAAAAATTGTAGTTTTAGCCTGCCTGTAATTGCATATTTTATCACCTGTGTTGTGTTTTAAATGTGTGGTTTTCCCTGCCCATGATTGCTTTCATTTAGTGTGTTGAATTGTGGGATTTGCAGTCCAACCTCTGTAGTTTGTCCCTCTCATTCCTTGGTGACAAATCTGTTTTCCCTCCAAATTTCTCCTTTGCTCTGTGCTTAGGCCTGTGTGCTCAAACAGTGCACCCCTAGCCACCATTTTGTGGTCACAAGCCAGTGAGGCCAGCCCACCTTCTTCCCCCCAGCAACAGGGATTTTCTACATCAGAGGGTGCTTCTGTGAGCTGTTTAAACTTTATTTACTGGGGCCTGTGCACTTCGTTTTTTGGCCAGCAGGGGGAGTAAAGCTTTATTCAAACAGTGTTGTTAGATTTCGAGTTTGTGAAGCCTTTACCTGCTGAAGCCCAAAGTTGTGGATTGAGCCTGTTTGTCTCCTAGGAGATTCTGAACAGCAGCAAGTAGCTTCCAACTCCCTGGCCAGCAAACCTTGTCTGAGGCTGCTGGGACCTTATATGGTGTGCTAGTGGTTGGCACATGTGTACACTGATTGGTGGTTGTATCTGGTGTTTCTATTGGGTTAGGGTTAATGTCCTCATTGGTTGGGTATTTGAGGGTTCTGATTGGTTTCTCGGTCTGTGATTCAATCATTGCAGGGTTGGGACTAGGGCTAGGGTTAGGATTTCTATTGGAAGTAGGGACTAGGGCTTCCTATGTTATTGGTTGTTGGGAATAGGGTGGGACTAGGGCTAGGGTTAGACCTTTAATTGGAAGTAGCTATTTAGGGCTTCTGGTGTGATTGGTTGTTGGACCAGTTGTGGGACTAAGAGTAGGGTTAGGCTTTCTATTGGAAGTAGGGACTAGGGCTACCTGCACCATTGGCTGCTTGGACTTGGGTTGGGACTAGTGATAGGGCTAAGGCCTTTATTGGACGTAGAGATCAGGGTTTTTGAACTGATTGGGTGCTTGGACTAGGGTTAAGATTGGCTGCAAGGTCCTGGTCTCCTATTGGTTCTAGATGTTAGGGCTAGTGTTGTGATTGGATAGTGTTAGGGCTAGGGTTCCCATTGGCTGAAGGAGTCACCGGATTACTAGGGCTGCAAAAAAGGCCAGGCTTAGGTTGTCTCTGTCCGGGCGTCGAGGCTAAGGGCAGAGAGGACAAGGGTAGTTGCCTGTTTGAGCCTGTTAAGGGCAGAGAGGACAATTGTAGTGGCCTGTTAAGGCCGGAGAGGACAAGGGTAGTTGCCTGTTTGAGCCTGTTAAGGGCGGAGAGGACAAGGGTAGTTGCCTGTTTGGGCCTGTTCGAGACTGGTCGGGACTAGGGCCAGAAATGCTGCCCTCTGACTCCTTCCCTCCAAAACTCCTTTTTACTCATCCAAACGCCTCTTCCTACTGCTAAGACTTATAAAAAATAAAAAAAAATAAAAAACCTTCACTGTTTTATCCCTCCACTATCCTTTTGCAATCAAAATTAACAGACTAACATGTTCACTTCTCAAATTCCATATTCCATATTCAACTATACTAATATACTGCCCAAATAACTGAATAACATATCTACTACTCAAATTACTTCATATTTATACTATACTAATTTTCAACACTAATCCTTTATGGGTTCCGGAGTGGCGTGCTACTCGCCAGAAAAGCGCTTCAACACCCATCAGGGGTAAAAAGCGCTATATGAATGCAAATCTTCCTTACCCTTTTATCCATCCGCTATCCTTCTCACTCCAAGTAACAGACTAATATCCACCACTGAAATTACCTCATATTTCACCATATTAATTCACCACTAATCCTTTATAGGCTCCCTGAATAGCATGCGTCAACAAGCGAGCGATAAATAAATACAAACCTTTGTCCTACTCTATCCTTCTGCTATCATTCCAAATCCAAATAAATGACTAATCTATTTACCACTTAAAATGTACTAGCATGTTTCACTATACTAATTCAACACTAATCCTCTGCGGGTCCCGGAGTAGCGTGCTACCCGCCGAAAAAGCACTTCGACGCCTTGTCAGGGGTAGTAAGCGCTATATGAATGTAATTACAATACAATACAATACAAGGAAAAAGGTAAAAAAAATATTTAAAAAAGAAAAGAGGGCAGGGTACAAACACCCTGACCCCTTAGACCTGCCCACAGGGCCCCCCGGGGCCCCAAATAGCATTTAATCTAAGAAGTGCCACGATCTAATCGGCCGTGTTAAAAGTGAAAGTGCTCAGGCTGATCAGATTGGTCCACCAGTTGACACTCATTTGAGTGCAGTTTCTTTCCTGCTATGCCTCTTGAAAATGAAAAGTGGCCTTTAATGCCAATCTGGAACGCAGCCCTCTTTTTTTTACAAAGAAGTAGTTTGCAGAAATCTGACCAAATCACATACATTTCCCACTTAAAAGTAATGGAGAAATGTTGTTCTCGGGATGTAAACCAGTGTCTGCTGAAAACTGCGCAGGTCCTTGTTTACCAGTAGAGGGCGCAAACAGCTGAGAGACATTGCTGTAATCTGCCGTAAACCCCAGAGACAGTGCAGCAAGTGTATGCGCTCGAGGTGCCCACCGCTGCTGGCCTTGATCTGAAAACACCAAGAAACCAGTGCAGGTATGGCTCACCAAATAGCACCAATGAATTAGGTACTGTGGTGAGTTTATCTCAAATGTATCAATCACTTGAAATGTAAAATTAGAAGTGCCACAATCAGATCTATTTAGCCCCAGCCTCCAGTTTACTCTTCCCCCATTATAGTCATATCTATAGTATTCCTTGGTACAGTACACAATTATAGAGCTTTAGAAAAAAGGAAAGGAGTTTTAAATCGACATAATCTGTGTTATGTTCCAGGCAGAAAAGGTACGTACCTTGTGACAGCCTGGAGAAAGTTAGAGAGACGATAATCGATAGGCTGCAAAGGAGGCAAGCTTACAACATAATAAATGTAAAAAAAATTCCCTCATTTTGCCTAACTGCAATATCTGCAAGCTGTTGGTAGGTGCCCATTGTTATGCTTTAATACTTTGCAAAAACTTTGAAAGTTATAACTGGACCTGCATTTGTAAAATTGAGGAAGTGATAAAGAAGGCTGGTTAGCTTTTAGCACGTGTTGTACTTATCTGTAGGACGCCACTGCTGTGAATGATCCATGACTAGTTTGGATCTCACATACCCTCAGGATAGAAAATCGCTGTCAGGAACCCTTCAAAAAACATACCGGTAGCATGCACTTTGTAAAGGAACTACTGACAGGGGTGGAGAAGGTGGGCGGGGACAACAGAATGATCTGCTTTTTTTTACTTATTAACTTTAATATAGCGGGAGCGAGCTATGGCGACATCTGTTTGTAATTTTCTTGCAAACAGATGGTGCTCCTGCTCGCTCCCGCAACGGAAACGCTGTGTGTGCTCTCTGCCGCACTCCCCTACCCCTCCCACTTGTTTACCGAGCGTCAGTTAACCCGCAGATTACGCCGAAAGTGAGACACATTTTTTTAAAATCATTTTGGCATGGGTACTAGTGATTGCCGATCATTTGTCCCCAGCGCGTGTGATTGAGTCGCTAAATTCCCGTCGTACAGTGCAACCAAGGCAATGCTCACTCGGTCTGGCGGATATTTGACAGGCGAGGATACGGCTCCCGCTGCTTACTTCACCACAAGGCCCCTTTAATGGGACAACTTATTTCACAGCCAGGCGGAGTTGGAACACAGGCCCAGCAGATACTTTAATTAAGGTCTCTTTAATTCGCTTCAAGAATGGATTGCTTATCAGGGGACTCATTCCCTATTCTCACAGCATTTTGTAAAAATGCTACATTTTGCGTAATTACTTCTCTCTAAATGCCGCTGTTTTCTGTGGCACTAAGGGACCCGATGCCAAGGATAATTATGTCACGTTCTCCTGCGAGAAAACTGTTATTCAATTACTCTTATCCCGATTGCAAACAACTGAAACATAACGGGGCAGATTTACGTTTCCTGGCGCATCCCTGCAAATCAGCAGGGTTGAGGCAGAAAAGATGCGTGACGCATGTTTACCCTTGTGCCACCACAGATGCGCCGCATTTACAATGCGGCGCATCATGGCGCAAGGATAAACAGATGCGTGTCACATCTGCTGTCGTAAGGTTGGCGCAGTGCTTGAGTTGTGTCACTAGAGCAACGCAACTCCAGCACTGTTCCAACCCTGTCTATCCTTAACATGGTACATCACGTCTTACGCCTGCTTCAAGCAGGCGCAAGGTTTTGACGCAGCGGGGTCGGAAAAGTGATTGAGTGAAATCTTGTAAATGAACGTCAATGCAGAAACCCATAGGATTGAAACAATAGTGACTATGATACTGTACATATATGTCCTGTATGTGAACCCCGCAAATTAGAACTATTTAGAATTATATTTAGTAGTATGATTATCATCAATAATGCATTGATTTAAACAAGATATAGGCTTGCTCAAATGTCATCTTATTGCCTAGCTATTATGAACTGAATAAAAACTGTGATATAACTGTGCCCACCATTGAAATAATCATCGTTAAATATCCAACGGTAGTATCATAATTATTATATGTTGTACAGAAACTGCTGTCTCGTTAGTGCCTATTGTATATAACTGTGTGTATTCTATGTGTTCACTGTACATATTTACATGACTCTCACCCATATTGTTTTTAATATTGTAGTGCTATAGACGGGCACCTGAGGAAGGCCATTTGGACGAAACGCGCGTAGTGAACTACCCCGCCGCATTGCCTCCATCATCTGTATTGTCTAGTGTAATTGCCTGTATGTTTTGTGTTTTTAAGAGCTTAATTAGATGAATTGTTAATTATCTTACAACAACAAAGAAATATTTATGAGATAGTGGTCAAGAAAATGTTATAATCAGATATGATACCACTTTTTGAATAATAAAATTGAATAACTAACTTACCATCTGGGTGGTGAGTCTTTATACTGTTGGATGATACTATCTCATACTCTCATTGTGGTTCTTTGATATGGAAATTGCCTTTCACTTAGCTATAGACTGTTTTCTAAATGATTAACTTTCCCTATGTATAGCGAGTGCATTCTTAGTATATAGAGGTCCCCTTTTTCCTAAATTGTTGTGGAAACAAAGACCTTAGAGATGCTTCTGACTCTGAATAGACCCACAACAGCAAGGAACTTTTCAACATCGTCAAGGAATTTTCCAACCCCTCGGCCAACTCCAACTACATCACCCCCTCTCAAACCCTCTGCGATTCCCTAGCCTCTTTTTTCCACAACAAGATTGCTGACATCCACAACAGCTTTGACAACCAACCCGGAAACCAACCCACCCCACCATCTGTTGACCATCCTCCCCCCGTAAACACCCTTAACGCCTGGAACCCAATCTCCACTGAGGAAACCATCCGCCTGATGAATTCCATCCACTCTGGATCCCCCACAGACCCATGCCCTCACCACATCTTCAACAAAGCAGACTCCGTCATAGCACCGCACCTCCGAGACGTCATCAACTGCTCCCTGATATCCGCGACCTTCCCAGTAGACTGGAAACACGCTGAACTCACCGCCCTTCTGAAAAAACCAACAGCGGACCCCACCGAACTCAAAAATTACCGCCCCATCTCGCTTCTTCCATTCCCGGCCAAAGTCATCGAGAAAGCCGTCAACAACCAGCTCGCCGCCTTCCTCGAAGCCAACAAAGCACTCGACCCCTCACAATCTGGCTTCCGAGCAAAACACAGCACTGAGACCGCCCTCATCGCAGCAACAGACGACATTCGAACTCTACTGGACAATGGAGACACAGTCGCCCTCATCCTCCTCGACCTCTCTGCAGCATTCGACACAGTCTGCCACAGCACCCTTCTACAACGCCTCAATAACATCGGAATCCAAGGAAAAGCACTTGAATGGATCACCTCGTTCCTCACCGGAAGAACCCAGAGAGTCCGCCTACCACCATTCAAGTCCGAGGCCTCTGAAGTCATCTGCGGCGTGCCTCAAGGATCATCACTCAGCCCCACCCTCTTCAACGTATACATGAGCCCCCTCGCGGCCATCGCCCGCCAACACAACCTCAACATCATCTCTTACGCGGACGACACTCAACTGATCCTTTCTCTCACCAAGAACCCCAGCACCGCCAAAACTAACCTACACGAAGGAATGAAAGAAGTCGCCGAATGGATGAAACAAAGCCGTCTGAAACTGAACTCAGATAAAACAGAAGTCCTCATCTTAGGCACATCCCCCTCTGCTTGGGACGACTCCTGGTGGCCGGAAGCCCTCGGAAAAGCACCCATCCCGACAGACCACGCACGGAACCTTGGCGTCATCCTGGATTCCTCACTCTCAATGAACAGACAAGTCAGCGCCGTATCCTCTTCCTGCTTCAACATTCTTCGCATGCTCAGAAAAACATTTCGCTGGATCCCCTCCGAAACAAGGAAAACAGTCACCCACGCACTAGTCACGAGCCGACTGGACTACGGAAACACCCTCTACGCAGGTACCACCGCTAAACTCCAGAAGAAACTCCAACGAATCCAAAACGCCTCAGCCAGGCTCATATTAGACATCCCACGCAACGAACACATCTCCGGTCACCTTAAAGACCTTCACTGGCTCCCCGTCAATAAGAGGATCACTTTCCGACTGCTTACCCACGCACACAAATCACTCTACGACATCGGACCAGATTGCCTCAACTCTCGACTGTCCTTCTACACCCCCTCCCGCCAACTACGTTCTTCCAGCCTAGCCTTCGCCACTGTACCTCACATCAACAAGACCACCATGGGAGGCAGATCCTTTTCATACCTGGCTGCTAAAACATGGAACTCACTCCCCGCTTACCTTCGCCTCACCCAGAACCACCTAGCGTTCAGAAAGCAGCTTAAAACGTGGATATTTGACAAATAATCCTCCTCCCCTTCCTAAGCGCCTTGAAACCCTCTGGGTATGTAGTGCGCTATACAAATTTTATGACTTGACTTGACTTGACTTGAATATTTCCATGTGATGGTCCCCGGCTGGATAGAAAGTTACAATGTGTAATGCTGCATGATTTGAGTGATGTGGTGAACACGAGTGATTATTCAAATTAACCATTTACTGATTGTTTCCAATGTGTGCTGCGGCGGACATACAGAACTTAAAACTAAGGAGGAGGGATATGCTAATGTTTTCCATGGGCACTTTCATTGTGAAGGGTGATGATAAGTACTGCAAAGCATTGCACTGATTTAATTACCATAAAAAAAGCCTGTAGGGGATGGCGGAGCTTGGACCCGACTAAGATGGTCATCGATGCAAGAGCTCCATAAGAACAATGGCTTACCCCAACCGGACTGCCTAAAGGAAGTCATTAGGCCCATGCACCTTAAAGCCTGAGTCTGCTCTCCAATTGTAGCAACTGGGGGATGGGGGGCTGTGGTGGTTGTAATGAACTGCTCACTGAACTCGCCTCAAAGCTGCATCTAAATCTAACGAGCAGCATGGTGTAGGGATTGGGTCTGCATGACTCTGCTGCCCAAGCCTCTGTTGCTCCCTGAATGGCCTCGTAGTGGGACAGAACTGCACCTGCTTTGAGGTGCTCTTCATGAGGTTGGAGTTCACCAGTGCCTACCCGGGAGAGGTGGGGACGCCGATGACCAGAGCATGGCTCTCTCTGCACAATGGTGATAGTGACCCCTCGTTTTCTGAAGTCCACTGCAGCCAGCCACAGAATGGCCTTCACAACCTGCATGCGTGAGTGGATAATGTTACCCTTTGTTCACTTAGACAACACAGGTGCATTGCAGCACAAAAGCGTAGTATCCCCCAACTGATGTATGATGGCTGAATGAAAGCCATTAGGCCAACACCTCTAGTAAAACAAGCATTGGCATAACCAATAGGTCTCGCCTTTGGGACCTTATAAGTGTTTAGTTATCCAGCACAATATCCTTGGTGCAACAACATCAACTGTTGCATGGCTAAACACTTATAAGGTCCCAAAGGCGAGACCTATTGGCTATGCCAATGCTTGTTTTTTGGCAGGCACTGGGAAATTGTGATTAGTCCAGGAGCCGACGCTGAGACCCGAAACCCAGCTCCCAAAGTTGGCAGAGACGTAAGCTCAGTGACGAAATGCAAGAAATTAAATCTACATCGCCGTGTCTTTGTGGCTGGTATACCAACAAAAACACTGTGATGTGGATTTATTTTCTTGCACTTCATCACTGGGCTTACCTCTCTGCCGACTTTGGAGCTCTAACCCCAGCATTATTCACGTTATTATGTTGATAGTAAAGACTTTCAAATTGACCTTCACAAACAAAAATATGCAAAATGGGGCACTTGAAAATATCAGTGAACATACTTTCGTATATTCTTCAACTCACCTGTAGAGAGAGCTCAGCTGACCCTTCGGTCTCGGTATCTGTGGCATGCTCGGGTGGGGTGAGTCTTTATGTTTTAAGGCATGGGCAAAGTGGGCTCTAACCTGGGCCCCAGCCTTTCACGGGGGCCCCTGATAGAGCCAGCTCTGTTCTGCAGATACCTTGAATAATATTTAAACAAATGGTTTTAAATACCGTTTTCCTTACATTTATTTTTAATGTGTGTGATTTGTGGGAAATATTACAGACATTTTGAAGAAAAATGTGTTTGTTTCATGCAACATCCATCAAAAAAGTTTCTTTTAGATCATAGCAGGACCTCACATATGAGAAATGGGAGAGTGTCACAGAGATTATTTGCAGTAATAGTAGTGAGCTGCTGCTATGTTACAATTTTGAAAACATGTCACTATTCAGTAACATTAAATGTAAACACGTTTAAAATGTGCACCACTGTGCCTATTCACTGCCAGTGACCTGAACAAAGAGGGCCTGAAAGGGCTGAAATTGGGTCATCAATTCAAAGCTGTTCTGAACAGGGCCCCCCAAAATATGATTGGCTCAGGGCCCCCAAAATCCTTATGATGTCCCTGACTTAATTTTCTCAAAGAAGTGCTCAACGAAATTTTGTTGCATTTTCTTTCAAAAACTTTGCAGGTGTATTTGTAATATGCAATTTTGTCACTGTATGTGTTTGCTGGGCTGGCCAGTTCAGCCCATAATCTGCAAATTGGCTTCAGCTAAGTGTGTACTAAACAGAAGCAAATGTCTGAGTAAGAAAAGCTGATTTCATGAAATGTACAATCATACAAGAAATGCGCAGAGAGAGGCTGGGACTGATGGGCAATAATAAATGGTTGCACGTTTGTATGTGTGACTATGGCTCTAAATGTGATTTTGGAATAAATTGGCAGCTTGCGGTTAGACGACAATTCCGAGCACCGGCTGGGGGCGGGGACGCATACATTTGTTAGCTTTATCAGGCATCAGGCTTTTTAATCTATTTGGGTCTGAACAACACACACGCCCCTCCATCTCCTCCTCTTTAGGTATCTACAGCATTACCTCAGGGTGTGGTGATCCCCCTGTTTTAGCAGAACTGCTTTATGGAAGCTGTTTTATTGTAAAGAGATGCAACTATCCCTCCTAGCAGAGTTGCCTCCCATTATTTCAATACTGTCCGAAGGAGTTGTGAAAAGGGATAGGTGAATATAAAGACTGGTGGTGGATGTAAAATGATGTGCAGGCATAACAAAAACAGATTCCGCTGCATAACATTGACTTTGGTTTGATCTTTTTGGTATAGACACATTTATAATTATCAAGCTAGTGTGGTAGGAGTCAACAGTTTGTTTCGTGTTTATTGTTAGCCTGGGCTCTCTGCTTCAAAGAAGCAGACTGATAGATCATGCCTATGTTTTCAGAGTGGCAGTGCCATGAGTGTAAGTGGGGAGTGCATCTTAATGCAGTTTGATTAATGGTCAGGGTGACCGGAACCTCGGCGGGACAGATGATGCTTCCTTGACTGTGATAAAGTAAAGGCTGCCTTGGCATAAGTAGAGGTTGAGAACATGAAATGTAAGGAGCAGGTGCAGATTGGAGAGGGCTTTGCTATTCATGGCCCCAAAAACATGGTAAATACCTTGCATTGGGCAACGTTTTCCAGAAAGAACCAACCAGTCGATTGGAGTGGTTAGAGAGCAAAGAGGTAGGTTACATAATATGCATAATATGGCAAAACTGATCATTTTATTGAGGGAGTGAATTGTATTGGGAAAGAGCTAATAGCAGGTGCTTGAAGCATTCTAATATTCTCCTAACTTGCACAGAGATAAGACCTTTGGCTGTCTAGAAGGAAGGTGTTTGCATGATCTCTTGGTGGTGAACAGTTGCAATCATGCAGTTCTTGTGGTGCTAGGTAAAGAATGGTAACAACGTGAGACTGCTAGTGGAGAGAACATCCAGCTTGCTGGTGGAGAGGGAAGCTCCTAGGATGTCAGGAAAACTTTGATGGGAATTAAGTGGGTTACAGGGACTAATGGACCCATGACGCAGATTGTTTAATTCTCAAATGACTTGGGCATTAAGAAATGCAGAAACAGCTAGAGTCGTAGCCAGAGATTTTTGATTGGGGAGGGAGTATATCTAGCAAAGGAGAAAAAGTTTGGAGTGTCATCAGCATAAAAATGGTATATGATTCCAAAGGAGTGATCATGTTGCCATGAGTGGTGGTGCAAAGAGAGATGAATAGATGTCTCAGGATGGATCCATGGGGGGGCGCCAAGGGACAGTGGGTGTGACTGTTGGAGTGGAGAACATCAAAACATGGAGAATAAAGGGGAGGCGATATAAAGGCTGAGCAAGTAAATTGCCTTTGCCAAGATGCTTTGAAAGATGACAGTCACAAGGAAGGTTAGATGAACCAGTAATGAATGCTGCCATTAGGTTGAGCATGTTAAAGGTAAAGGCAAGGCAGTGGTGTGTCTGTGTAGAGATGAAGAAGTTGGAAGTGTGCAACAACATTGTAAATCATTAAGAAGACCTACCCATCTGACTCCGGAAGGTAACCTGCAGTACATAGCCAGTCCTCCATCTTGGTCCATACAAAGCTCTAAATGAGGTCTAACCATTCCTGGGACATCCATAAAGCCCAGGTCTTTCCTATAGCGGTTCTCCATCCTGGGAACAGTCCTGCAGACGAGTGTGAATCTGGCATGAACAGTGATAAAGTGAATGGCTCTGTTGTACATTATAACTAGTGCCCCATGCTTACCTTTTTGCAGTTTGCCAGTTTTCTGCTTGGGACACTAGATGAGTTGTATCTTCACAGGCGTATGTGGGGTGGAGAATGAAAGGTTGCCAATGCAAACTGCTCATGACTAAATGGTTGTTGTGTGCGGTAGTCTCCATTCATTGTCATTGATGTGACAAGAAATTAAAACACATTTAAAATTGTGATCATTCAGAATTTAAGCTAACTGTGAAAGACCAAGCTCACAGATGCTGAACACCAGGAGTTGGCTGAGCAGCTGATGACTGTTTTTGAAATGTACACAGAACTATATCTTCCTGTGCAAATTTAGCTTTGGAAATAGAGCCCTGTATGTCCATTGTTAGCATTACTGGTGGTGATGTGAGGTTTTCTGACTGATGATTTTAAGTTCATTGTGAAGTGTGTCAGGTTGCGAGTCTTTTGATTGTGTTTGGGGGCATTCTGAGTGTTTCAGATGGTGGTGCATGAGGCAATCATGTGTACTTTGGGATTGTTTGCTTGAGTGTTGTGTCTGAAAGTGTTGAGTCAGTTGTAAGTACATCTATTGCAGTTGCTAGCGTGCATGCGGCGTTGTATATGTCTGTGGTAATTTGATAATGTATTGCTTTACTTAGAGAACACCTGTGTGCATTATGAGAGTATAGGTTTGAATTGTGGGAAGGGAGCCTGTAGGCATTTTATAGTTCTCGGAGTGCTGGTGGAGTGTTTTGCACCTCTGTTGCTTTTGTCTGTACCTCTCTTGCTTCTTTCTGCACCCCTCCTGCTTCTTTCTGCACCTCTGTTCCCCTTCGTTCCATCTCTGTTGCTTCTTTCTGCACCCCTATTGCCTCTTTCTCCACCCCATTCCCTCTTTCTGTACCCCTGTTGCCACTTTCTATACCTCTCTTCCTTCTTTCTGTACTTTTCACCTCTTTTTGTACCTCTGTACCTCTGTTCGCTCTTTCCGCACTTCTCTTGCTCTTTCTGCACCCTTTGCGCCTCTTTCAGCAACTGTTACTTCTTTCTGTACTTCTCTCCCTTCTTTTGGCACCCCTCCTATAGTGTAGTTCCTATATTCCCAATAGGCTCTGCGCATTGGAATAATATATCCTATAGATTTGATGTAGGACTTATGTCTACTAGGTCTCTATTGAATATATTAGACTTAATTGTGAGTGCCAGCTAGCTCAGAGGCCACTAGAAACTTTCTTGAATGAACAAGAAGGGATTAGTTCTGACAACCGCATAAACATGACAACTTTGTTTCCCCAAGATAAAACGTATCTTCAGAGTCGTGGAAACAATAGATAGATATTTTACTCAGTCAATCGTGCATGATTAGTTTAATCAGAGGTGCAGAGAAATAGAGATACGGGCGTTTTCAATAAAAGTATTTATTGAACAGTCTTCTTTCTCATGCAGAAGAAATGAACCGCTACAATCGTAATACTGGCTGTAAAGTATAATGCGTACAGCAAGAAGAGTATTATAAAATAATACTGTAAAAGCATGGTATGGTTTCTATGCCATAAAATACATACATGAATAAATAAAGACTAAAAGTACTCAACTGATGCTTCTAAAATACGCCTACCCCGATGTACCTAACCTAAGTCTAGTACGAGGGAAGAAGTAAGTGTGATGTAGCATAAGTTTAGTATTCTTTTGCCAACAATCTATCCAAGATTTTTCTTTGGGTCTAATCAACTCCGTACCTTGGTTTAGAATGAAGGAGGTCTGGTATCTCTCTGTCTCCGGACTCGATTTCCCAACACCCCGCAAGGGGAGTGTTAGAAAGGGGGTAGCCAATTCTACGGGGGGTAGCATGGAGCAGAGCGGGCAGGCCAAACTCCTGAGGACATGTGTGAAGCATCCATGCAGTACCCACAGACGACACATCAGGCACACCACAAAAAGAGACACAACACCAGTTCTGGTTGGAAAAAGAATAACTTTTGCATTAGGTCCAACCTGCCAAAGTAAAACACAGTAATCACAATGGGGCGGCAACTTGCGCCAGGGCAATGTATACCAGGGGGATTATTTACAGGGGTAATCATAAACATAATAAAATGGTAAGTCCGTTAGTTTCCAGGGCTGAAATAAAACAAAACATTATCAAATGATATAGAACATCAGCAACATCGATGTGAGGGAAAGAACACTAGGCATGAAGGCCCATCATGTATAAACTGCTTTGGCCAGCAACGCTGTGGGCATAAACATGGCATCAACAACATTAGCAACAGGAGGTAAACCTAAAACATGTCAGGCATAAATCACATTTATCATGGGGCCTCAACATAAGCACCTGGGCACAGCCATAAGTATACCCACAGCAGGAAACCTCACCAGGAGCTCAATATCACCTTGTTAGTGTAAGCTCTAGACCAGCATACATCACCCCAGCCCTAAACCTATGAACCTGGGGCAGGGTTATCAGGGGGCAGATTAGTCTCTCACCACACCCGTGGCCACTGCCCACTGTCCAGCGGGGCAGTGGTGCAAAATCCAGTCGGCGCAGTCACGTAGGGGCCCTCATCACAACACTGGGATGTTGTAGTCCCTCTTCTGGGCGCGAGGCTCCAAAAATGCTTTAATCGCTGCAGCGACCCGCCACCGCGGCATCGCTGTGTAGCCCCCGGGGCACTGTGACCCTTTCCGTGGTGGGGCCCCCCTGGGGGCTTCAATCGTTTCTGGTGCACGTTGCAGCTTCCCACTGCCAAGTGGGGCAGCTGGACGGTCAGCAGGCAGGCTGCACACACCGCGGGGCGCTCCCTTCCACCCGGGGGCCCTGCATGCGCCAGCGCTGCCTCCTTCCGTCTTCACCCGGTCCCCCTCTGCCTGGGACCCGGGACTTCAGTAGGCGGACGCGGGGTTCAAAACGGCTTCGGAGGCCTTACCCCTCTCTCCCCCTGGGCGGCCTCACTCGCGGGGCACCCTCGGCCTCTCCCGGCTGCCCAACCGGCAGCCAATCAGTGCGCGGCCTTTGGTGGGTGCAGCCACGAGGGCCAATGGCTGCGCGGCAAACAGCGGGGGCGCGGCCGACAACGCGTGCCCTCGTCACATGACCCAGATGCCGTCCTCAGGGCCCAGCGTGGTCTTCCCTGTACTACGGCGGCTCTCTCTTGGCACCGGGGGCCGCCGTAACGATGCACTCTGCAGCGGTGATCTCCTAGACGTAGCGCCAGGCCGCGGCGGTCATTTTCGGCCCCAGACGCAACCGGCAGGCAGCGCCACATGCTCCACGGCGCCCGAGCTGCGACAGTGATGGGTAGGTAATTTCCTTTTCCCGGGGCAATACGGGGTAGGCTCCCGTTCACGAATCTCCCATAACACGCGGGGTAGGCACCCGCTAGCTTCCCAGGCATGTAAAGCGCCACCGCTACTCGGGGTGGGCACCCTCGGCGCTTCCCAAATCAGTTCCTTTAGGCCAAGCAGCACTCCTGCAGCACAGCACTTTGGGGGCACAGTTATCCTAATACAGCGCTGTAGGATCATGCAATATAGCGCTTGGTAGCCAGCCATTCTCTTGGGCCAGGCAGCGCTTCGCAGGCACAGTTCCTCACAGCACAGTTAGGGGTATAGCGCTTGGGGGGCAGGCAGTCCCAATAGCAAGCCCCAGGGTAACGCTCCTCACCTCCTGGGGGCGGGGGTCCAGTCCAAGGCGCTCCTTCCCTTCCAGGTGCTTTTAGGCGCAGCACTTGCGTGGCGCCAGGTCTCACCAGCCTCAGTGACCTAGGGGGGGCCCTCCTTCTCCAGGGGGCCAGGGGACAGAGCAGCAGGCACTACTGGGCCCGGTCAGCAGTTAGTGGGGACTCATCAAAACAGGGCGGTAGGCTTTCACAATCCTCCACTGTAGAGTGGCCCTCTTCCTACACAGCAGCCTGAACTCCTGAAGTGGGGCTTACACTAGCCCTGGGGACAGAAGAGGGGGGATAGTTGGGTGCAGGGTCTAGCACACAGGCCCAAGTGGCGGTATCCCCTGACAGCTGGTCCCCTCACGTTCCTGTCCCAGCTCTGTCTCAGCACATGGTGGCACAGCCCCCTTATTTATATGAAATGAAATGAAACGAAAATGGATTTATAGAGCGCATGGCTGCCCGAGAGCGTCCCAGCGCTATAGAACAAGGAGTGCCAGGGACAATGCCAGCGTCTAGGGATCCTGGGGAAACAGAAAAGTTGTGAGGAGCTTTCGGAACTTCGGATGGCTCAGCTCCATCCGAATCCTGGGTGGGAGGGCATTCCACAAGATCGCTGAGTTCACTGAGAAACGGCGGCCCCCAGTCCGCGTCCGCCTCACTCTCTGCACAATTGCCAGATTGGCATGATCGGAACGAAGCGATCTAGTAGGCTTGTAAGGGCGAACAAGATGCCCTAAAATGGGGGGTCCGTTCCCCTGCAAGGACTTGTGAGCAATACATAGGGACTTAAACTTGACCCTTTCACGAATTGGCAGCCAATGGAGGGCTTTGAGTGCGGGTCTGGCTGATGATCTACGCGAGGTACCAGTAAGCAGTCTAGCTTCCGAGTTCTGGACTCGTTGAAGAGTATTAATTGTAGATTCGGGGGCTGCCAGAAGAAGAGCGTTACTATAATCAAGTCTTGATAGGATCAGTCCCTGAATAAGTAGCCTCCTCGAATGCTCTGGCAGTAGGGAGAGGATTTTACAAGCAGAACGAAGTAGCCCTCACCCACCTACCAGACAGTGCCAGAATCTTTTGGAATTCTCTGGGGAACTGGTTTAAACTGGCTCAGGGGGAGGAGTAGAGCACCCTGGGTACCAGGCTTTCCCTCCAAATGCCGGGGTGGCTGGGTACCTAACATCTAGGCCGCTAACCTACTGCAGTCAGGTGGCACAATGCGCAGCCATGGCATCCATTTTAACCACATCAATGCTACAGCAATTCATCCTCTGTGCTGCAGATCCTTGAATCCCATTGTTCATGACGAGCTGAGCTCGTCATGAGCATACAAGCAGTGTACTGCATGACGAGCTGAGCTCGTCATGAGCATGGAAGGGGTTAAATGCAGCATTCCATCAGGGTACATTTTACACAATGGGGGAAAATGAGTGCACACCATTGCATCCCATTATCACATTAACATGGCGTCTCACCCCACACATGGCCTATACAGTAACCTTTACCATGGGGGAGACTTCCTTAAATTAGGGGGGCGAAAAGCGAAATATTTTGGGGAAAAGGGCCAAGTCCAACAGGGAGCTTGGAAACACTGGAGCTGGATTTCTCGGCAAGAGAAAAATACAGCGTCTCTCTCAGTGCGTCTGCTGGAGGGTTGGCTTCCTTCGGCACTTGCTGTAGCGAGGTGCGTAGGGCAAGTAGACAGTCGAACTGCTCTAAACCACCATGTGTTTGCTATGGCAAGTTAGGGCATATTTATACCTTGAAGGTGCTGAGTTTGACGTACAGTTGCACATAATAACGTCATCAAAGAGTCGAAGTTCTTTGAAAACTCCAGGAGTTCTTCTACAAATCAATATTTAAGCAAGGGGAAGTCCCTAACTGCTGAAGCTGAGTTTTCCAAGAAATTGTTGTGGCTTTTCGGAACTAGTGGAAGTATCCATGCCTGTATTTGGACTGCATGGGCTATGTCTAAATATGGTTATGATTTATATGCCTATATAAGGACAAGGTGATTTTATACCTATATAATGGCATGAATCGGGAAAATTACACTAGGGTCCTACAATGCTATACAATGACCATTCCACTTTATTATGTTCGACATTACTAAATTCTAAGCATTTAAAACATATCTAAAGCATGTGTTTACAATCCCATTCAAAAATACATAAAATGCATTTTTAAAAATGGTTGTACACGAAAATGAGCAGTTATGCTGTGCGTAAGGCAATGGTTCCATTCAAAGTATATAGTATGACATTTGAAATGCTAACCGAATGAATCACGAAAATTACATTCATGAAATGGCTCTTAAATACAGAAGAAAAAAGTCGAGACCATCCCATAGCAGAATATATAAACTGTTTTGGTTTGTGGATAAGGTCAATATTGTTTCTAGGAAGTATTCAAGGAATTCTTGTTCTCTTAGAATAGTTCTACTTTAAGCAGATTACTTTGCGCCACAAAAAAGTTCAATTTTGGAAACAAATTCAAATCAAATCGTAGAAAAAATAGAGTTCCAAAGTTAGAAGTTTTTGTTTTGAAAAGCGAAGGTCGAATTCAGAGTTCATAGAACGCTGTGTGCTAATTTCAAAAGTTATTCTCGGTGTGAGGAGAAAACATTACATCTTCTAGGCTGGCAAAGAAGTTGTCTACCACAGAGAGTTGAACCACTTCATTAAGTAGATCAATCGTACATAGATGAGAAGCATCGCCGTCAGCGTCACTCGCATTAACAATGTTCGCAGTAGATGGTACCTGTGTGCCTGTTGGTCCCCGTATCTCACCCTCAGCTGGAATTGCTGCCGAGATCTCAATGAATGCCGTCATCAGGATTGGTAGCCGCTGGGGACGACACAATGCATGAGCCGTTACCGAACCAAGCAAAGGGTAAACATCCGTTGGCAGAGCTGATGGAAGTGTTAGACAGATATCCAACACCCATTCCTCTCCACAAAGCAGGCATCGTAGAACAGGTAAGATGCAATCTTGCCACATTGGTCTGAATGATAGGAACCATGTGGTATTCAGATCTCTCAAACAAGCCAAGCCAAGAATCTGTGTTATGCGCTCACGATACTGCATTGCCAGAAGACTGTTCTCCATGGTAATCTGGGCATCTCTGGTGACTGGACTTGCCATATCAGAGCAGAAGGAACAAGAATAGTATCCCTGCTACGAGTTCCAAAATGAGAGGCAGGCCGCCGAACACAGAGTGCATGAAGTTTGGAAAAAAGCCTAGGACTGCTTCAAAGGGTGCTAACAGTCCCGACAAAATCGTCTTAAATACATGTACAATACCACTGGGATCAGACATGTTTAAGATACGACCTAACATTTCTGTGAAATGTATTGGACAGTTTGTTGATAATAGGGCATGTATATTTGCAGAGGACCTTGCAACTTGCAGATCATACGTCTCTTTGGATGAGGTCAGTAGCACAGTTTTTTGTAAAAGAATGGCTTTCATTCTGCTTAAAGTATCAAATTGTATAGAAGGGATGTTCAGTGAAGGCCATAGCGGTGACTCCCCATCTGTCTTACTTTTAGGAAACAATACTTGCATACAACAAGTGACCCTGGCTGACACACTAACGAGATAGGGGATTCCTGGCATCATTCTACGACAGCTGTGATCATTCCCATTGGACAGCTGCCTAAATATTGGATCTATCACTGCTGCCGGGGAACCCTGCAGGTGGCAAGATAAGTTGGTCGAAGAACCATCGCAGGCTCCGTGTAAATTATTACCCTGACATAAAAGTGTACCGCTTAGTGCGCTTTTGGAATTTTTACCACTAAGAAATACCTCCTTTCCCCCACTCCAACATTTGTGTGTGTACGGTAAATCCCAGGTCGACTTTAAGTATTCTTTACCCAACCTTTCATACAGGCCTGCTGGTATGTGTTTCAAGCAATAGTGAAATTGGAAAATCGTCACTGGTATCGTGATGGTGCCATGTATTATCCATTCCACGGCTGGTTTCTCAGAAACAGTTAATGGTAATCTTTCCAGTTTTTCTATGCTCAGCACCATATAGTCTGCTCCCCTCTGTGCCTAAGAGATTTGTTTATCTGTAAGGTTAAATCCAGTAAACAATGATGTGGTGTTGATTAGACGCCAAGGCACATAGCCTGAACAAAGGTTTTGTAACGTCCAGCCTAGCAGCATTATAGAACGCAATTGAGACTGTCCATGTTGTAACATGAGCAAGTCCTGTTCCATTATGTCTATGGCAGAGGATACAATGCTGTCCAAAGAATAAATTCTGGATGACAGAGTTGTTAACCCATTGTCACTTACAGAGAGAGCTTTCTCTAAATTAATACGATCAATTTCTCGTATTCGTTCTGCAGTTTCCATTTGCGTGACTCTCCTGGCTTTATTATAAGCAGAGTAAATACCCTCGCATATGAAACGTTTATGACGTGTTTTTCGAGGTCCTAGTAAGAAGTCTCTTAAATCAACGCCATCTTTAAGTAAAGTTAAGTGTTGTTTTATATCTGGGAGTGCAGATTTTTGTAGCCACTCAAGGCACAGTTTTTCTACACTGTAAGTTGTTATTATCCCAGGATGTTGTCTCTGGACATATCTTGGATCTGGGCTAGTTACTGTAAACGCTTGTGTCTTGTTCAGGAATCTATCTTGACAGTTATTCGTGTCTGTGGGCCAGATTAACCATTTTTTCCAATAAGGATTAGTTCTGTTCTGTTGTAAAATATATTTTACGTCTACTTCCTCATCTGTAGTTCCATTACTATCAGGTGTGGGTTTAGGTATGGATGATTTGTTTAAATCTTTTATCTTAACCAGGCCAAGACAAGATGTCTGTTGAATAGTTTCATTTAAAAACATTATTTGTTCTGGGATGATGCAGGCTCAGAATAAGGCTTTTAAACCTTGCACCTGCCAGTCTTTTGTACCCCAGACAGTTTTTGTCTCAATGTTGTCTTTCCAAAAGTCAAAACCCAAGATGGACAATTGAGCATAAAAAGGCCGCAAAATAAATTTGCTTAAAGTTAGTCAACATACTTTTCATTCCTGTCTTCTTAACATTTTTAAAGAAAAATGTTTCTTGATTCGTGACATTAAAACCTGATAAGTATGGACATTTTTCATAAAATGTTTTTGAGCTACCCGTTGGTGGCGTTGGACAATGTTCCCATTGATTATAAGTGAAAACATTTCTGGGGTTTGCAGATTTGTGCAAATAATGATGACCATAATGATTAAAACAATACATTTGTTCATAATCTGATGAACCTTCTAAGTATTCATGTTTTATAAATTTTGCTGACATTTCTAAGTCTGCCATCATGTTATTAACAGTCTCAAAGTCACTCAAGGAAACCTTACATTTGTGTGGAATCTTCAACAGCTCTACAGGATCATAAATGTCATAATCAGTTCTGTCCCATGCTATACCACCAGGTAGGGGAACGGCTGTGATGTTTACTGATGACAGGTCTCTTTGTTCATGATGAGATGATTTGTTTGGCTTCGGAAGCAAGTTGATGTTCTTACTTGCTGTGTCCATTTTACTATATTTTCCACTTATCAGCTTTCCCAAATTTAAAACGAGAATGAGCCATAGTAGGAGAAGTAGTACACCTAACACAGTCCAAAATTCAACCCATGGTGAAACCAGATAAGTATTTGCAAGCTGGTGAAAAGGTTCTATTACATGTTCCTTGAAATTTTTATTTGCTGGCGTTGTTTCGGGCTCACTGGGATCCTCAAAAAATGTATCAAAATTGATGAAATAGCCTGAGGCAGTTCTGTCAATTGTTGGTATTGCATCCGGATTATTTGAAATCGCTGGAGCTGCTTGGTCCCTTGACATGTTAGTATAGTCAGATGTTACATCATTGTAGACGGGAGTTTCTTGAAAAACTGTTATTTGGGTTTCAAGAGACACAAGTTCCATGGCTTCTTTGCATAGTCCTTCTTTTCTTACTGCAGATTCTTCAAAGGTGTTGAGTCTCTCAGTTTGAACCTCTTGGATTGTAGCAAGATTTGGTCTTCTGCTACATATTTGGAGTCCACTGGGCGGTTTTCCTTTCTTCCAGCAAGGGGTGGCAGTAACACTGTTCTTGATCCGTGGATTGCTAAGACAGTTACTGGTTTTCTGTAAGAAGGCCCAAATTCCTTCTTATCCGCTATTTTCTCTCTGACCAGATCCCCAATCTTTGGAATCCAGAGAGGTCTTGCTGGGACAGGTGGTTTTTCTTCAGTGGTCGTTGGCTTCTGTTATGTGTTGCTTAGACTTCTTCGTGTTTCATTTAAGTCCTGCAAAACAGCCAAACGGTCTTTGATATCAAAGGGTTTTTGTTCTACCACTGAAGTATGACGATCGAGGTCTTCGACAATCATTCTAGTACCAAAAAGGATTTCATATGGAGTGATTCCACCCAGAGAATTTCTTGGCAGATTGTTAAGACTACGTTGGACACTTATTAGATGTTTGATCCACCCGCAACCCAAGCCTAATACCCTAGCTGTTATAGATTGCTTTATGTCCCGTTTTTTTCTTTCCACTACCGAATTTCCCTCAGGATGGAATGGACTTGAGTACCGCAATGCAATGCCCAGATTGGCCGTGGTCTCCTTGTAAGCTCAAGAGATAAACGCAGGACCCCGGTCAGAATGTAGCGTGCCGATTGCGTATGTGCCGATAAAGACTCGCAAATCTTTTATAACAGTTTGAGCGTCAGTTGAGCGCTGAGGCCACATCCAAATGAATCTTGAGCATGAATCCACTGCGACCATGATATATTTATAGTTACCATCCCTTTGTAAGGGACCACAGTGGTCCAGGCAAACGCACGCTAGTGGTTTATCTGAAATAAGAAGGGGCATCTGCGCCGGGTGTTTTACTGTTGAAACTTTCATTTTCTGGCAGATTTCACATTCCAAAACAAAGTTTCTGGTCTGTTTCCTCATGCGCGGCCACCAGTATCTTTGCTTTAATAATGACACTGTGGCGGAAACACCTGCGTTTGCAGAGGCAAGCCCTTCATGTGCTGCTAAAATTAGTCCTAATCTGTGTTCTATGTTTGGAATTACTCTATCCCCCACTCCAGGGATTCGAGCAAAATGAACATTATTTGCATCAGTTATATAGGAGTACTTGAGTGGAAAGCCTTTTAGTAACGTTTTATCGGTGTATTTATTGGAAGCTGCGACAGCCTGCATTACTTCGCTGTCTATTTTTGTTTTTGAACGAGTGATTGCAGCTACGGAAGCCGTTTGCACAGCTGCCTTCACGGCTTCATAAGCCAATGAATTCCCTGCAACGTGAACGCCATCAAGCTGATGACTCTGTGTATGGATCACGTGAGTCTTTTGTAGTTCTTTCTGTAATAGAACTACTTGTTCCCAAAGCAATTTATGCTTGATTGTGCCACCTTTTGCGTCTTTGAAACCGTTTTGAACCCAGTTCTGCAAGTATTCATTGTAAGACTGGACGCAGTAATACGAATCGCCCACTTTGAGTGTGGGGAATTCACGATCGGTATTTTCCAGTACCATCTTTAATGCCTATAGTTCAGCTCCCTGAGCTGTACAGTCTCCTAGGGATTGAGTTTTTGTGACCATAGGTCTGAATTTACCATCGCGCCAGCGACCTTTAACAATCGCGAACGCAGCACTATAAGCTTGTTTTCCCCCAATTGCGGGCTGTGCTGATCCGTCTGTATAAATTATACATCCGTAATGTTCTAGAGGCAAAATCTCAGTGGGCAGAGGACATTCTTGTTGGTATTGTAGAAATTCTTGAGTTTTCAAGTAGGGGTCAAAAACGTATTCAACGTCTTTTGCAGCAAGAGAATTAACCCAGTGTCTCCATCTTGGATGTAAAGCTTTTGCATTCGGAATGCTTGCTTTTGTCATTGCCTCTAAGGCATGTACAGGAGTAACGACCTTAATGCGTTTTCCCTTGAGAGAGCTCTCTCTTTTGCTACTGAAGTTTGAACCGCTGTCAGAATTTTTTCTGTTGAAGTGAATTTCATTTCAGCTTGTGTGCAAAAGTGTGATTTATATGCTATTGGTACCTTCATTAAAGGTTAGGTATGTGAATCCGCATCTCCCTGGGATGATTCGGATTACAAGGTTGCGTACATTAACGCGTGTCTGTAAATGGGTTGTTGCTAACATGTCTGTTTGCACTGAATGCAAAATTTCTGTGTGTTGTTGATTCCAATTAGCAGGTTTGAAATCAGGTTTGATTAGTTCGTAGAGAGGTTTAACCCTTTCTGCGTAATTTAGAATGTAAGTTCTTCCGAAATTCAGGAATCCTAGAATTGACTGTAAGTTTTTCAGCATTTTTGGATGTTGGAGCAGCGCACATTTTTCTAAAAAGTTTGCTGCCAGGCTTTTGCCTTCACTTGAAAGTTTGTATCCTAAGAATAGGACACTGAGATGGGCAATTCTTGATTTTTTTTTTATTTGAATTTGTACCCTTCAGATGCGAAACCAAGTATTATGGTGTTCACTCTGTTCAAGTGCCTGTCCAAGTCATCATCTCTAAGATAGATGTCATTGACATAAGATAATGCCTCATCATCGTACATTTGTAGTAACTCTGTTACTCTGGCTGAAAACCACCCTGGACAATTCTTGAATCCCTGGGGGAGACGACAGAAATGACGCTGTGTCCCCATGATTGAGAAAGCGGTCAAGTACCTGCTTTCAGGTGCAATGTTTTGACAGAAGAAACCGTTAGAAATATCTAATGTGGTTTTATAGTTTTTGCACAATGTTATTCATCAGTGCTGCACCATGTGCATTTTGAACTGCAAAGGTTTTGCAACAGGAGTTTAAATGTCTGTAGTCCAAAACTAGACGATATGTATTGTCTGGTTTGGAGACAGGAAACAAAGGATTGTTCATTGACGAGGTGCATGTTTCAATCACCCCTTGGTATTCAAGTTGATCTAGGATCTCCCTGACCTGTTTTTTAGCTTCTTGCTTAACTGGATACTGCCTCTGAGCAGTAGGTTGATTTTTTAACTGGATCTTATGGAGAGGAGAGTCCTCATCCCATCCCACATGATTTTTATATAATGCTGGAGCTAGGCCACAGCCCGTTTTCTGGCATAGGTGTATTTTTTATGAATAGGAATATGATTTGAGAAGGCTGGCATAATGATCTCTTCGCCATGTGGGCACTCCCTGAAAAATTCAGGTGGCCAGCCTTTTTCAGCCAGAAGGATGTCATAACCCTTAGATAGTTTTTCCCAAAAGAGTGCTCTTATTTTTCTAGTTATGTCCCCCTCTATCCGGAGTGTTACTTCATATAACTTATGGGTATGCTAACCCTGGTATCAGCAGTTTCAACTTGAATTTACTCATTCAAGTCCACTGTCTCCAGATGATCCTTCAGGATCCTGCGAGCTATGGTAACTTCTGCTGCGCTGTCCAGCATTGCTGAGCCCACTCCCCGTTCTTGAGTTGTGTCCTCAAGATCCTTGGCATGTCTGATTTTTAGACTTGCTACCTTCCTTTGGTGAATTGAGTTTTCTTATTTTTTGGGGGAATGTGTTGATCGTCTTTGGACTTCACGCGTTCTCCACTTCTTTTGGATTTCTGCGAGGAAGTCTGAAAGGTACGAAAGGAACGTGCATCAGTATCTTGATATCTATCAGGTTTTTTCAAATTATCCCTATTTCTGAGGTTATACCTTTTTTCAGAGGGCTCCCTTTGAGGAGACCTACCTCTGGATTGGGAACGCTAATCTTTAGGAAGTGTCTGTTTAGTGTTTTCCCACTTCTTTTTAGGAGT
The DNA here is from genome assembly GCF_964261635.1 of Lissotriton helveticus. Classification (NCBI taxonomy): domain Eukaryota; kingdom Metazoa; phylum Chordata; class Amphibia; order Caudata; family Salamandridae; genus Lissotriton; species Lissotriton helveticus. The sequence continues at coordinate 792,906,440 of NC_136069.1, forward strand.
AGTGAGATTGTTTTGAATAAAAACTTTTTCAGGATTTTCTGTTAGTTCGGGCTTTACTGGTTTCCCACCCAAACTATCTCTACCTAGTTCCTCATAGGATTTTTCTATTATTCTTGTCAGTTCATATGGTTGCTCAGTTACATCAAGTTCTTTTAGTTTTTGGCGGATTGCCACGGATGCTGCTTCACCTTTAATATTAGCTAATATTATAGCTGAGACATGTTTGAAATCCTTCAGTAACTTCATACCGAGATTTAAAGCAGGCTCTGCCCCGTATTCAATTTGAATCTGTTTCAGGACGTCTGGTATTACCGCCATGGATGGAACACCATGTGTTTTTGTGTAGATTGCAGCAAAGACTGTACCCCAAGTGTCACAGTCCTCCAGGTGTGGTGCGATCCCCATTTGTAAACAGATTGTTAGAATTCTGTGTTTCTCACGAGGTGTACTATCGGAAATACTGCCTCAGTTTGAGTAATTTTTTGAGCTAACCAGAATGGAATTTGTTCCCTTTTTGTGGGTAATTTACCAATGACCGATTGTATAGTCTGTGGTGTAATTTTGTTTGTGTTCCCCTGATGAGGGGAGTGCTGTGGAATTCTTAAAGCAGTTTGGACTGTTAGAGTCCACATGACATATTGTACCAATTGTCTATGTATTTTAATTAATTGTTTTAGCCGAGCTAACAGTTCTGGACCTGTCATTCTTTCAATGCCAGGATGTGGTGTATAGCTGGCTAGTACTGGCCATGTTGCTCCTGGTCTGCCTAGTGGACCGAGCCTGGTAATGTGATTTTGATGTTGTAGGGCACCTTTAAACCAGAGCTGCTCTTGGTAAGTTAGTGGAATTTCAATGACCTCAAAAGGAACGTATTCCACTTGAGGTTCCTCTATCTAGTAGAAGTGAAACACATGTGTTCTTGGATTTGCTTCAGGGAAGATAATCCATGAATAGAATACCTCTGTCTGCCGATGTTAGAATTGGGGGTTTCTGGTTGGCGCAGGTAGGTACTTGTGCCAAGCAGGGAACCTCTCCTCTAGTCAGGGCAAGGGAATTACCCTCTTAAAATAACCCCTGCTCACCCTCTGCGGCGTGGCGCGAGCAGTCAAGGCTAATTCAGAGGCAATGTAAGTTAAGCATTTGTGACTACATACAGTAACCCAGTGACAACACTACAAATGGACACCACACAAGGTTTTGTATCAAAAATAAGTTATACTTTATATAGAGCTACCACAAGACCAATAAACGACATAAAGAATCCACAGTACTATCAAATTTCAAGAGTTCTGGTTAAAACGGTGTAAATCAAAGTTCTGTGCGAGTCGGTAGCCTTGTCCGGCTACAGCATGCTGAAAGAACACAGAGTCTAACAAATCCAGCGGACCGGAGCGGTCCGGGCCCACTCAAATGTCGACAGACTCAAACACAGTACCTTTTCCTTGAGCACAGTGCCCAAAGCATCTAACATCAGAAAAACACATGAGGCAACAGCAAAAAAGTGGAAGGGAGACCCATGCCAATGGTGCCAGGTCTAACATGTGTCCCCTCCAGGTGAAATGTGGGGAGAACTACCCTACCTCCTGGGAGTTCTCATCACTAAGGTGGAAAAATCTGGACAGACCATCAGCGTTGGCGTGTTCCACCATAAAGTCCATACCCTGTAGGGAAATGGACCACCTCAACAGCTTTGGATTCTCACCCCTCATCTGCATCAACCATCTGAGGGGCCTGTGGTCTGTCTGAGCCCAGAAGTGAGTCCCAAACAGGTATGGTCTCAGCTTCTTCAGTGCCCAGACCACAGCAAATGCCTCACGCTCAATAGCACTCCACCTCTGTTCCCATGGAAGTAACCTCCTACTGATGAAGGCTACAGGTTGATCTAGGCCCTCCTCATTCATCTGTGACAAAACAGCCCCCACACCATGCTCTGAAGTATCTGTTTGAACGATGAACTCTTTGGAAAAGTTGGGTACCAGGAGCACGGGCGCCGTGCATGTGGCAGCTTTCAGGGCCTCAAAAGCTTTCTGACTGGTGTCAGTCCAAATCACTTTCTTGGCTGCTTCTTGGAAGTCAGCTCTGTCAAGGGTGCAACCATGTTGCCATACCCCTTGACAAACCTCCTGTAGTACCCGGTGAGTCCTGGGTTTTGGAGGGTTCCCAAGCCAGGATGGTTTCAATCTTGGGTTGTAGGGGCGCCACCTGGCTGCTCCCAACTTGGTGTCCCAAGTACACCACAGAACCCTGCACGATCTGGCACTTACTCACCTTGATCGTGAGGCCTGCCTTCCCCAGTGCCAACAACACTTCCCAGAGGTGGTGCAGATGTTCTTCCCAAGTGACACTGAACACTGCAATGTCATCCAGGTAGGCGGCACTGAACTTATCCAGTCCAACCAACACCTGGTTGACCAACCTCTGAAAGGTGGCAGGGGCATTCTTCATCCCAAAGGGCATAACACGGAACTGGAAATGCCCATCTGGTGTGGAGAATTCTGACCTCTCCTTTGCCCCATCAGTCAAGGCGATCTGCCAATACCTAGACGTCAAGTCAAACGTGCTGAGGTACCGTGCAGCCCCTAACTGATCAATGAGCTCATCAGCTCTGGGGATGGGGTGCGCGTCGGTTTTCGTGACCGAATTGAGCCCTCGGTAGTCCACACAAAACCGGAGTTCGGGTGTGGCACCCGGCACTGCAGCCTTCGGGACCAAGACCACTGGGCTGGCCCAAGGACTGCTGGAGGACTCAATCACCCCAAGTGCAAGCATCTTTGAGACCTCATCTTTGATGCAAGACCTTACCCTGTCAGTTACCCTGTAAGACTTGTGCTTCACAGGTAAGCTGTCTCCTGTATCCACATCATGGATGCACCAATCAGTGATACTAGGAACTAGGGAGAACAGATCAGAAAACTGTCCCAGCAACTGGCGGCAGTCATTCTGTTGCTCAGGGTTCAGGATAGAAGAGAGGTTAACGGGTGGTGATGGACGGAGCATCTGAATCAATCAAACACTCACACCCAGTCAAAAGATCTGGGTTTAATCCATCACCGTTCTTTAACCCCACTCTGCCACCCCAGTTCAGACATGGCTATATGCAAATCAGTCTGACCCTGTGCCTCATGGGAACAGTCCAGCCCGAACTGCCAAGCAATGTCTTCCCTGGACTGGAAACAAGCTTCCGAGGACCGAGACAAGGGACATCTCTGTGGGCCACCACCCACCTTGGGCTTCTACCTCCTCCCCAAAGGCTACACTATCCATCTGCTGGGGCGGAGCACCGGTGGGTGCTGGTTTACCAAACAGGCGGCACCTGGGATCAGTCGCCTTATGACCCAGGTCCCCATATCGGTAACATTTCAGGGGTCCCTGTGGAACAGGATTACCTGTCGGGACCACTGGCTTTCTCTCAGGGGGAGGCTGGGAACCCTTCCCTTGGTTTCCTTGGGAATTACTTTGGGGCCCTCTGCGGAACTCCCTCTGTTTACCCTTGTCCCCCCCACTCTTCTGCTGGGGACCCTGCCCACCTTTGGCTGAGTCTCTCATGTGACCCTTGTGGAACCTGGTACTGACCCAGCGGTCCGCCTCCTCAGCAAGCTTCCTAGCGTTAGTCAGCTTGCTATCAATCAGGTGCTGGCGCAGCTCTGGAAAACAATTATCAGACAAGTGCTCCCTTGCAATCAAAACCAAAAGACCTTGAAAATCATTAACTTTGCTGCCCTTTACCCAACCATCCAATGCTCTGCAAAAGAAAGTGACATACTCTACCCAGGTACTACTTTCTATCTTCTTGCACTTCCTGAACCTCTGCCTATAGAGTTCAGGGGTCAAACCATGCCTAGTCATGAGTGCCTCTTTCATGTGGCTATAGGAGTTATGGACTTCAGAAGGCAAGTCCAACAGTGTGTCCCGCCCCTCACTAAGGAACCTTCCCCACAACCCCGCTCCCCAATCTCTCTCAGGGACCCGGTGGGAAGACATAGCTACCTCATAGGCTCTGAACCACTGCCCAATATCATCATTCTTAAAAAACTCCTTTACCACATCTTTGGGGATGTACACTCTACCTTCCCCATGCGCTGGTGGTGTGCTGCTTCCAGAGGGAATGCTCTCTAGGCCCCTGGCTTTCAGATCCAACTCCCTCAAAACGTGGTCATGTTCCAATTGCAATCTCTTTTCTTCCAGAGCCAATTTCTTGCTCTCTAGCTCCACTTCAAGAGCCATTTTCTTGCTTTCTAGCTCCAGTTGACCATTCAATTTGAGCTTGGCCATCTCCAGTTCATGCATCCTGTTTTCTTTTCTGTCTGCCAACTCTTCAGGGGACAGACCTTTTTTTGCAGAAGCCCTTGAGCTGGGTGTTGGTGTAGCTTTCTAGTTTCTCTTCCTCCCAATCACAGTCAACAGATGCAATGGATGCTGCCTTTTCTATTCTGACTGAACCAGGCATGATTTAAAAAGAAATGGAGATTTTGGCACAAACAAGTATCAGAAGTACGTGGCTGCCTTATGGTCTGCACTCAAGTAGTGTTCAACAATCACTGTACATGAGTCACAAATGCAAATTCGGAATCCTTTCCGCTTGACTTCCAATGTTAGAATTGGGGGCCTCTGGTTGGCGCAGGTAGGTACTTGTGCCAAGCAGGAACCCTCTCCTCTAGTCAGGGCAAGGGAATTACCCTCTTAAAGTAACCCCTGATCACCCTCTAGGCGGCGTGGTGCGAGCAGTCAAGGCTAGTTTAGAGGCAATGTAAGTTAAGCATTTGTGACTACATACAGTAACCCAGTGACAACACTACAAATGGACAGCACACAAGGTTTTATATCAAAAATAAGTTATACTTTATATAGAGTTACCACAAGACCAATAAACGACAAAAAGAATCCACAGTTCTATCAAATTTCAAGAGTTCTGGTTAAAACGGTGTAAATCAAAGTTCTGTGCGAGTCTGTAGCCTTGTCCGGCTACAGCGTGCTGAAAGAACACAGAGTCTAACAAATCCAGCGGACCGCAACGGTCCGGGCCTACTCAAATGTCGACAGACTCAAACACAGTACCTTTTCCTTGAGGCAGCCGGCACGGATGTGCGAGCCGGTTCCGGTGTTCAGCGCGGTGCAGAAAAAGAAAGCGCAGGTCACGGTGTCCCTTCCGTCACGGTGCAGGCTACGACTCGTTGACGGCATCGGTGAGCTCAGAGCTTGCGTTGTTCGGGGCGGACATTGGTCGTTGCGGTGCTTCCAGCTTTATGGTGCGGCGTTCGAGCCAGTGTTCGGGAGCTGGCTTTGGTCAGTCCAGACAGCGGTGCGAGTCGGGCGGTGCGTCGCGCAGTGTGCAAGGCGGTGCCCAACTCCGGTGCGGTCACAGGACTCGAAGTCAGCAGCAGTGATCGTGTCGGTCAGAACAGTTCGATTCGGTGTAGTGAGGCGTTGCACGTTGCGGTGTCCTTCCAGTCGCGGTGCAGGCTACGGCTCGTTGACGGTGTCGAGAGGGAGTCGGTGAGCGCAGAGCTTGCGTTGTTCGAGGAGGACGTTGCTCAGTGCGGTGCCACCAGGACACCGGGCAGGTCGAGAGAGTTGTTCACAGCTCCCTGCCTCTGTAGCCACTGGAACAGTAGCAATTCACAAAGGCTGGTGAAGTCCACTGGTCCTGGGACTTCGGTCAGGGGGCAAGCTCTCTTCCAAGCCCTTGGAGATCTTTTTAGCACAAGTTGAAAAGCAAAGTTAAAATCCACAAAGTCCTTTCTCCTCTCTAGGCAGCCAGGCAACCACTGCAGGCCAATCCCCCAAGCAGTACTTCAGTTTGGGAATAGTCTCTCCTCAGTTTCTTCAGGTTCCTTCTCCTCAGCAGAGGTTTCGTCTTGTAAGTCTAGAAGGGATCTAATTTCATGGGCTCAGGGTCCCAATACTTATACCACAAAATCCTTTGTTCTCTGAGGGGAGAGGGGCTTGTGCCCAGTTCAAGCCAGTTCTGAAGCACTCTGTTTACCAGACTTCTCCTTTCCTTACACAACACAGGGCAGGCACATCAGACGCCCCACAGGAGGTGGAGCCAGCACTGTGGAAGGCATCAGTTATCAGGAGAGACCTCAGTGCTGCATCTTTCAGCCCACTACTGATCCTGGAAAGTAATTCTAACCGTACTTATAGTAACTTGAATTTCCTTCCATAGGCTAACATTGACTGGCTTCACTTGGAAATTCTTCTAAGTGTGGAGTTTTGGAACTTTAAAAAATTCCTCTAAAATCAGTCGAACTACGAAATCCGATGTACTCACCTGTTATCAGGAGAGACCTCAGTGCTGCATCTTTCAGCCCACTACTGATCCTGAAAAGTAATTCTAACCGTACGTACAGTAACTTGAATTTCCTTCCATAGGCTAACATTGACTTGTTTCACTTGGAAATTCTTTTAAGTGTGGAGCTTTGGAACTTAAAAAAATTCCTCTAAAATCAGCCGAACTACGAATTCTGATTTACTCAACTATTATCAGGAGAGCCCTCAGTGCTGCATCTTTCAGCCCAATACTGATCCTGAAAAGTAATTCTAACCATACTTACAGTAACTTGAATTTCCTTCCATAGGATATCATTGCTGCTATACAAAATATATATAAATTAAAAAATATATAAAAAAATATATGACAGTTTCAATACTTTTAAAAACATTTTTTTCAATGTATATTAAAAATATGTAATGTAATTAAAAAAATAAAATATCTAAAAATAAATACTTTAAAACAATGTAGTAAATCAGTATAAAAAAAATAACAATTAATACATTTAAAAATTATCATTTACAAAACTTTTGAAATTCATTGAAAAACCATAGGTTTCAGCCACGTTATAGTTAGGAATTAGCATTTAAAAAACCTTAGAAATTCACTGAAAAAACCATAGGTTTCAAACATGTTATAGTTAGCTGGACATTTCACTCATACAAAACCATTGAAATTCCCCCGTTATAGTTAGTTCAGCTAACTATAACTCACGCGCCCGCAATGCACTGCTGATGACGTCACATATTGCATCATTCATGACATGGTCAGTGACATCACTCATGACACCACTCATGACATCTCAAATGACATCACTGATGACATCATCCAGTGAATGTGGTTTAGTTTGAAATTTAAATATGTATTATATATACATGAATTATATTATATAAGACATCTTCAGAGGCCATGCCCCCCTTTGTCCACCACTCTACAAACGTGCCTCCTGGCATACTACGGGATGGGGATGAAGTCCAATTTACTCCTGTGGGACTTTGGGGGCCAAAAAGCCCTCCTGGTACCTCATGTAGGTGCTATGCAGTGGAATTCCTGAACGCTGGTTGGAGGCCCAGCACCCTTTCTCTACCACTCTGCAAACGTGACTACTACTTAAAGAAATATATTTCTGCACCTCTGACTTAGAGGTAGTTTTAATCCCCCTGCCCTATTATGTACTATGGCCTTACAGAGGAGGTCATGCCAATCACAGGGGTACCCCAAAGCATAGTGTTCCCTAGTGTATGTAGGTGTTTTTACTATATTCTAAGTGTCTTTTAGCATAGCACTGGCTCTAGGCCTGGTTAGGCAGAGTCAGTTACCACCAGTATCCGTCAGTAAAATGTTGGGGGCACTGGATGACTTTGAAACAAGGCCTCACTTTTCTTGGTCTTTCTGGACTTCTGTTTCCTCTTTCTGCATTTCTCTTGCTTCTTTCGGCGAATTTCTTCCTCTTTCTTCACATGTTCTATCTCTGCAGGCATAGTTAGAAATTAGCATTTAAAAAACCTTAGAAATTCACTGAAAAAGCCATAGGTTTCAGGGACGTTATAGTTAAAAATTATCATTTAAAAAGCCTATGAAATTCACAGAAAAAAACATAGGTTTCAGGGATGTTATAGTTAGAAATTAGCATTTAAAAAAACATAGGAATTCACTGAAAAAGACATAGGTTTCAGGGAAGTTATAGTTAGTCGGAAATTTCACTTGTACAAAACCAGAGAAATTCAGCCGTTATAGTTAGTTGAGCTAACTATAACTTGCGCCACTGCAATGCACTGCTGATGATGTCACATATTTCATCATTCATGACATGTTCAGTGACATCACTGATGACATCTCAATTAAATTTATTGAAATTAAATTACTTCCCACCCTATTCCGACAACCCACTCCTACAAAAATTAACAAAATTAAAATAATTACCAATTCATTAATTAATGAAAATTTAAAAAATGAATAATTAAGTAATAATAAATTAACTCCCACAATTAACATTATAAAATCTAAATTAAATAAATACTAATAAATAAAAAATATTAATTTATTTATTATAATTAAATTACTTCCCATCCTATTCCCCTATAAACCACAACCCACTAGAGAACTAAAAAATGCAAAATTGAATTAACATAAAATTAATAACTACTTAAAATGTAACAATATTAAAAAACATAAGCAATACTTATACAAAAAAATAGATCACATACTTTTAAAATACATACTAAAATACACAGCAGTAATTTAAAAATCAATATTTTAAACAACTATATTTTTGCTAACGGTATTACTAACTTCAATATTTTAAAAAACAATATTTCTTACCTTAAAGTCGATATTGTTGACCAAGATAATCTTGCTGTCGATATTTCTGTATCACGATATTTCCAACTCGATATTCGGTATGTCGATATTTAAAACTCGATATTCTGTCTGTGCACCGTCCACGCTACATTGCATAGATGCTCGCATACAGACTTTCATCTGGGGATCTATGTGCCTTTGCCTAGCTCCTGACAAATTAATGGCTCGCCGCTCTCACAGTGGTTTGGGATTACCATTTGTACAACATTATTCCTTAGCCTTGCACCTTTCATAACTAGCCTATTTACTCCCAGGCACGAATGATACTCCACAGTGGGTCGCAACGGAACACTCATTACTTAACTGTGATGACGGCCTTGATTTTCTATATGGAAACCAGAAACCACGAATATCCCCTCCGCATTCTGTGATGCAGGCTACATATCATACATTATATAGAGCACACCGTCTTCTTGGGATTTCCCATTGTTTCCACTCCAAAGCTACACTCTGGAGTAATGAGAACATCTGAATAGATGGCCATGGGCTTCACTGGTCTAGGTGGAGATCAAAAGGAATATTGACATTAGATCAAGTCATATTAAATGGAGAGTTGAAATCCTTTGATCTACTATGTGAAGAATTTGATCTTCCATTGCACCAGGCTTCGCAACACCTGCAATTAAAGCACTGCCTGAGACGATGTCTCGGCTCACATTCATGGACGTTAGAACACTCGCCAATACTTGACTATCTCCTTATTTGGGGACGTGTCGGGATTATATGAAGCATGAACTAATCATTTATATTCTCAACCACTTCTTAAAGCTCGTTGCGAGAAATGGCAGGAGCATCTTCACATTACCATAGAAGAGGTCTGGCCAGATATATTAGAAGCTCTTGATAAGGGTACTCGTGAAGCATGCTTGAAATTCTGTCTTTTCAAAACCGTGTATGAATGGTACTGGACACCTGTGAAATTACAAAGAGCAAGTGTTGGAGGTGTTCAGGTGTTAATTGTTACCTCCTTCATATAATTTGCGAATGCCCTACCATACAGTGTTTTTGGGCTTATATGGGAGATACTTTGAAAAAAAACATTTCCCCTCCGACTTCCCCTTATCCCTATCCTTATTTTATTGAATGATCTTGGGAATTCACCTGACATTACACGTCCACAACGTCGTCTCCTACACACTGCACTCTCTACTGCCAAAATGTGTATCTTAAGACAGTGGCAATCACCCAATCCCCCTTCTCAGGAGGATTGGATGGTAGCAATGATCCAGACAGCATCCCATAAACGTGTAATATACAGCCTGCAAGATCAGGAGAAAATGTTTCAGCAAGTATGGACTCCTTTTCTTAATGACCCTTGAATCCCCTCCTTTTCTCCCCTTTTCTTATATCTCACTGTACAGAGGCCTTCCTCTCCTTTCCATTCCTCTTCATCCCTTTCCTTTCCTCTCCTTTTCCCTTTTCTTCCTTCCTTTCTTCCTTTCCTTTCCCTTTTATTTCCTCTTCTTTTCTTTTCTTTACTTCTCTCCACTTTCCTTTTTCCTTTCCCCACTTTCCCTTCTTTCCCTCTCCTCCTCTTTACTCTTTCCCCCTTTCTTCCCTTTTTCTCCTCCTCTTCTTTCCTTCATTCCCCTTTACAACTCATTCTTTCTTTATCGGGGTAACGAGACAATACCTTCCTCACTCATGACTAGCCAATATTATCAATACCTATTTCCTTTTACATATCCTATATTTTATAGGTCTATTCCTGTTTCTCATATCTATGATCCATCTTATTTAATTCCTTTTATGATTTTGAAAGATGGAGATTGTGGGTTACTCCTCATTCTATTCACAATATATTTTTCTTTCGCCATTTGATCCTTCTTTTCTATTTTACGCTTTCCTTTTCCTCCCCCCTACCCCCCTATTCTGTGTAGTTTTTTATCTTTAAAAGCACACTAATTATTTGTACTGGCAATTTACCTTTACAAGTCCATTATTGTGTGCATTACTTAAATGTATATGTATACGTTTAACTTTCAATAAAAAATTACAAAACAAAAAAATCTTCTAGGCCCAATGCGTTTTGGGCAAGCCCTTCATCAGGGGATATTACATGACCACGTTAAAAGATGATCATGTGACGAGTGTGGAAAGTTCTGTGTGCGGTTCCATTTCTACATCCTCCAGGATTGCCACAGGACAATTAAAAGTCTTACTTGTAATACTAAACACCAGGACCTTCTTCCTGTAAAGTAATTCTACCCAGCATATGAATTTTCCAGCATACCAGTGCTCACATTAATCGTAGAGTTCCATAACAATTGTATTTATACCAGTAAGGATTGGCAAACTCATTCAAACTGAATCAGCACATTTGCACCGTCACCCAAGTAAGGATATGCACTAGGGAGTACAAGTGCAATATGTTCACAGGATTGCTGTGATTCCACTAATTGTGTGTGGCACTATACACAATAGGTCTCTAACATTATTAAGTGAGCCATCACATATATACTTTAATATTTTCAGCCTTGAGAAAACTCCTGGTTTGCGAGCCACTCAAGGGGGGAAACACGTGTTGGCTGTATTTGAATTTATAACAAGGATAACTACCACATGATACGACCTTGGGATGCTAAAAATAAGCAAAAAAACAACCATACTTGTAAACTATAGAAACAGTTACCTCGAGAAATTTCTCAGCATACTCTTTAAAAGCATACTTCTTTTAACTATGGAAAATAAATAAATATGTGTGATGAACTGTACCAGATGGAATTGTCATACGTTCGATACTTAAATGCTATAATGCTATAACTGCACCATCACAGACTGAATCCATTAGGGTATTACAAAAAGTACATAAACCATGGCAAATACACACTTGCTATTTTATAATGTAACTAAATTGAGAGGGGGGGTTGGCCCAACCCTCATAGGGGTGTTATACATTTCCCATGTCAAATTGCTGCATACAAATGCCAAGGGTATTAATGAGTAGGTAAGAGTGAGTCAGGCCAGCCCTAGTTAGGGAGAGCCAACTGTCCCTAGATTCCCCTGCCCAGGGCTCCCATGCTAGGCATGTCGGTCCGGGCAGGAACGTTTCTCAGCCAGAGGATGTGCGATTACAGCCAGATCTGCTGAGTTTTGAACTGGAGAAACAGGTTCTAGCCTCAGCATCAACTCAACATCCTGTGATTTTAGGTAAATCACTTTGGGCCACATGCATCATTGTTGGTATTTGCGATTCCTAAATTGCGAAAATTAAGGAATCGCAATTTAGAAATCGCAAATACCTATGCATTAAAAATGTGCAATTTTTTTGCGTTTTCTTATTTGTCCTTATTTGCGATTCTCAATTTTGCGAATCGCAAATAAGGAATCCCTTTACATTGATTCCCATGGGCCTACAGGCCCATAGGAATCAATGGGAAAGCATTCTCATTTTGCGATTCGCAATTAAGGAATCGCAAAATGAGAATGCAATTTCAAGGGTGCAGGGGGGGTCCAAAGGACCCCCCGGCACCCCTGAAATGTAACAAAAAGTCCATTTTTCACACATACATGCCCCAAGGGCATGTGTGTGTGTAAAATGAAAGGTTCAAAAATTCACTTTTGTGCATTGTTTAAACTTTTCGCAAATTACCATGAAGGTTGACTTCATGGTAATTTACCACTTCTAATTTGCGAATTCGCATTTTTTTTTAGATGATGCATTGCATTTAAGAAATTGCAAAATTAGGAAATCGCAAAAAAATTGTGATTTCTTAAAGCGCGAGAAAAAAAACTTGATGCATCTCAAAAATTGGATTTGCATTCGCAAACGGCCGAATTTTGCGATTCGCACCGTTTGCGAATGCAAAAACCAATAATGCATGTGCCCTTTATTTAATCTCCCCAAGCCATAAAAAAGTGTCCTTGTGTAATATAATCAGTGCTCATTTGAAGCACTCCAATACCTTCGGGTCGAGGTTGTGTTATATAAAAACTGAAAGAAATAGCCCCCTACGCGCAGAAAAGCCTCCATGAACATCAGGGCCAATATTTTTTGCTTTTCAGCAACAAAACGCCCCGATTTGAGGTTTGTTGAACTGCCCGCCAGGCTCTTAATGTGATCGATATCAGAAGGCTTTAAAAGTACGGAAGAAAGAAAATAAACAGTCAGGGATTTTATAAATTTTAATAAATAAAAGGATTGCTTATGCATTGGTAGGCTAATTAAAAGGCTGTCTCCTCCAATGTACCTGGCTTCCACACATAATAGGTACTGACAACGCCAATTGGTCTGACTGCTATAAGTGAAAGTGCTTCTTTAATCATTGGTGAATATTTGCACGTGGAGCGGTGGATGGGTGAGTGCGTGAATGTGATAATGAATCAAAAGATGTATGGATGAGTGAGTACATGGAGAGGTGAGTGCACGAAGTACACTGGAGTGGGCAACAATTTGCCAAGGATGAGCACAATATGTCAATAACTACTAACTTTATGCCTGTTCGGATTTGCCTCACAATCCAGAAATCCTCAGAGTGTGTTGAGGTATGCGCCATCACTCATGAAAACAATTCTGCATGTTCAGATGGGCACCATGTGTACTCTGTCATAATTACTGCATTCTGATATTTGCAGGAGTCAGAATTCTTGAATTATTTTCCAGATCTGCGCAATGACTATGAAATCCTGACTGTATGTTACGATTTGCACCAGAAGCAGGTGACTTGCAAATTACCCCATTGTGTCTCGTCTTCTTTAATTTAATGAAAATGCTTTGAAATTCTTATGAAAGCTTTGATGTATTTTACATTAATTTATTATCATTACATTAAAGGTGTTATTTTGTTCGTTAAACAATTTTATTAATTTCATGGCAATACAAAACTGAGCTGCGGTGGACTAGACAAGGCTCATGCATAAAGTTGTAGGGATAGCATACCCTAAAGCTTATTAATATAACGTCAGCTACCAAATGCACACCCATGCAGAGACTGGTGGGCCAGTGCTTAATTTGAGCCTGTGGTTTCCGGTGCTCGGCACCTACATCTAATTATCAATATTTCACTTATGACAGTCTGCCACATCAGACCCTTCCAACGGTTGTTGGAAGAATATGATCTCCCAGAGGGCCAGTTCCTACTCCACCGCCAGCTCCTCGCACACTATCGTCCACACTGCGACCTCTCGACAGGGAAACCACCTACACACCCAGTCATACACTCACTTTTACATATGGGGGCGGGGCGACATCTGGTCACATGGCTTTATAAAGCTATCAGAGAACTCAGACATGTGCCACTAGAGGCCCTCAGAGCTACTTGGGAGGAGGAACTGGGCCGCTCCTTACATGAGAAAGAATGGGACAGGGCTCTTGAATATCCCAAGAAGGTGTCCCGAAATGCGCGTTTCAAAAACATACATTCTATGTTCTGCACAGGGCCTATTTGACGCCGGCGCGTCTCCAACTCTTTTATCCCAATACCCAGTTTCCCTGTCCCAGATGTCAATTGCATGCGGCGGGCTTCCATCACATGTTCTGGAGCTGCCCCACATTACATTCATATTGGCAACACATACATCATTCCCTCAGAGCACTCACTGGGCTCACGTTCTTGGACACTTAGGATGCCTGCGCATTAGGCCTTTACCAGAGAAAGAAGCAACACAAGGTACCCCTTAGGTTCGCCTCCCTAGCTATTTTACTGGCAAAACGAAATATTGCCATGCACTGGCGGTCCCCTACAGGGTCGAGGCTTGGGTGGGTGCGGTGAAGAAATGGGCGCTGGCGGAGGAAGAAACATTGAGGGAAGAGGAGGTGAAGGGGATACGTAAACACCCTATATCCATGGATTGGGCCATCCTACTACATCAGTTCACACAACACCCGACCCAGGACGACTCGATGGGTGCTTCCCACACATCGCAAACCACACTATCGCAGGGTCACACCGCGGACACGAACATCGGATCCCCATCGCAAGAAATACCCGCAGCTAGCTGACAGGAATGTCTAACCACGCGCCTTCAGGAAGAGCCCCCCCGCTGGCCCCTAGACGGCACACAAGTCCCATCCTATACCCTTGACGCCCCTCCAGGCCGCGCTCCACCAGGAATACACGCTGTCCGCCGGTCTTTTCCACTCTTAGCACCCTGCATACCATGAAACCCCCCCCCCCAGTTTTTTCTCCCAGTTACATTCGACATGCCCTCATTGGACGACTTTTATGGCGACTGGACACTCGCCTGGTAAAGGCATGATTACTAATGTGCTCTGAGATATCCATTAAGAGTTATTATTATATACGAATGTTCTCCAACATACCATATCATTGTTAAAGTAAAATACCAATAAAAACAAATTACAAAAAAAATGACAGTCTGCCACATAGTGGTGTTACTCATCCAATTTAGAGAGGAGTGGAACAACCATTGTTTATGAATACAATATACAATAAAAATTACAAAAACCTGCCTCCACAGCCATTCCTTTAGCTTTCGTGATCTGGAATAATATGAACTGTTGCGCTTGCAGGTGAGAGAGATGGTTAGTAGCTGTTTTGGCAATGATGACAGGGGTGACTGGAGGTGCAAGCTGCAACGGCCCCCTTGTCAGGGCCCGGGCACTAATTATTTTGCAAATAAAGCACTGCTGGTGAGATTTCATATTATGTAGATACTAATACATACAATTTGAAGGTGTAGCAGTGCGCGGGTAGAAATGTATTTGCCATCAAGGGTAAAGTGGTTTGTGGAGTCTAATTGGGGGAGGGGGCAAGCCATCAATAAGGAGTAATGGCCTCAGAGCATCTGGTGAGGGTGGAGCATGACAGAGGAGCAGTGGGGCATTTGATAGGTAACTATGGGGAAATCTCCCTGGGACGAGCCCCATGGACCATGTCACAGCTCCCACCTGAGGGGCATCAGACTAGGCGTCCTCGGTGGACATATCAGGGAGCAATTCCCTGTATCCAGAGCACGAGTCCGAGTACACGCGGTACATCGCGTCCACCCACGTTTTTCACAGGGTGGACGCCATCCCCCCTGCCATGAAGTTGGGCCCCATAGAAATATGTTGAACTTGTCCCAGTGTCATTTTCATACACCTTGACACGTTCAGCAGCTCCTGCACGTTGTCTACTTTTCATTCTCAGCAGCAACGTGCAGGCAGTTAGGGGGCATTTTTTACACCTCCAGCTGTGCCAAGGATAAAGACAGAAGTTAAGGGGCCATCAGGCCTCCTTTTGATCGAGTATCGGCAGGAGGCGGCCTGGAACCTCTCATTTAAAAGCAAATGCACAGGAGAGGAAACAAAACACCGCCGCTTGTTATCTCTTCACAGATACTTAAGAGATGCATGCTTTTTAAAAACTTTTTTCAGTCCCTTTATATAAGTGAAGGCACTTTAAGAATGTCAGATGGAATGGTCTGTCCCAGTATCTACACAAATAACAATATAAATAGCACTATTGTATTTCTTTTTTAGCGCTACTCATCCTAATACAGTCTTCTAGTGAGGTCACTTCCTGTGATGCCATGTGGGATGTCACGCGTCGTGACGTAATGTGCTGTGTTGGCACGCGTCATGATATCACTTGCATGCTGCCTAACTTGGTCAGTCCCCCCACTTCTTTTTATAGGACTTGTGCCCTGTCTGTATCATCTATGCTGGAACAGTCCTGGAGCATAAGTCATATGTCTGTGTGTGGTCAGGGGCGGCCTTAGGCATGTGCAAGCTGTGCACCTGCACAGGGCCGCCAAACCCCAGGGGCCGCCACGCCAATATATATCCTTAATATAATAAACCTCTGAGGATGGATACATATTTGCGTGGCGGCCCCTGGTAGGGATTAGGCGGCCTCCAGCTCTGTTCCACTTCCAAACACCCTGACCCCCCCCTTCACTGGCCCCCGCGCCTGTGTTCCGCCGAGGGCCCCCTACCTACGCTCCCTGCCCAGGGCTGCCATGAGCCTAGAGCCGCCCCTGGTGTGGTCTGGGCTTCGCAGTTCTTTCTGCACCTCAGTTCTTAACATCACCCCTTCACAAGTAGCCCATTTGGACAATTCTTTACCCCACCCTTGGAGCATGGGCCCTTTAGGGGATTTCCAAAACAAGGTTATCTGGTGTTGAGCGAGCACCAGGGCTAAGTCTATGAATCTTAAGCTGATTGCATCAACTTTGGCTTAAAGAAAGTAGCCAATTAGGCAGGTTAGGGGTGGAGTTATGTTGCGGCCAGTGGCGGAATTGATGAAAGTAACCACCTATCCCAGTAGGAGGTGAAGGTCATGTATCACCACACAGTCAATCAATCAATCAATCACAGCATTTGTATAGCGCACTACTCACCCGGAGGGTCTCAAGGCGCTGGGGGGGGGGGGGGGGTCCGCTACTGCTCGAACAGCCAGGTCTTGAGCTGCTTCCTGAAGGCGAGGTGGTCCTGGGTCAGGCGGAGGTGGGTCGGAAGGGAGTTCCAAGTCTTGGCGGCCAGGTAGGAGAAGGACCTTCCTCCTGTGGTGGCTCTTCGGATGCGGGGGACGGCGGCGAGGGCGTGGCTGGTCGATCGAAGCTGGCGCGTGGGAGCGTAGAAGTTGAGGCGGCTGTTGAGGTATCCTGGACCTTGGTTGTGTAGGGCTTTGTGTGCGTGGGTGAGGAGCCGGAAGGTGATTCTCTTGTTGACCGGGAGCCAGTGCAGGTCTCTCAGGTGTCCGGAGATGTGGCTGCGGCGGGGGATGTCCAGGATGAGTCGTGCTGAGGTGTTCTGGATCCGCTGGAGTCTCTTCTGGAGTTTGGCGGTGGTTCCGGCGTAGAGGGAGTTGCCGTAGTCCAGACGGCTGGTGACGAGGGCCTGGGTGACCGTCTTCCTGGTCTCGGTGGGGATCCATCGGAAGATTTTGCGTAGCATTCTCAGGATGTGGAAGCACGACGAGGAGACTTGTCTGGTCATGGAGAGGGAGGAGTCCAGGATGAAGCCCAGGTTGCGTGCGTGGTCAGTTGGTTTGGGTGCGCTGCCCAGAGCGGGGGGCCACCAGGAGTCGTCCCAGGCGGAGGGTGAGGATCCCAGGATGAGGACTTCCGTCTTGTCTGAGTTCAGTTTCAGGCGGCTGTTCGACATCCATTTGGCTACTTCTGTCATCCCTTCGTGCAGGTTGGCTCTGGCGGTGGCGGGGTCGTTAGTGAGGGAGAGGATCAGCTGGGTGTCGTCGGCGTAGGAGATGATGTTCAGGTTGTGCTGGCGTGCGATGGCTGCGAGGGGGCTCATGTAGACGTTGAAGAGAGTTGGGCTGAGCGAGGAGCCTTGAGGAACGCCGCAGATGACTTCGGTGGCCTCGGATCTGAACGGGGGGAGGCGGACTCTCTGTGTCCTTCCGGTGAGGAAGGAGGTGATCCACTCCAGTGCCTTCTCCTGGATTCCGACGTTGCTGAGGCGCTGTACTAGGGTGCGGTGGCAGACAGTGTCGAAGGCCGCGGAGAGGTCCAGGAGGATGAGGGCCGCTGTTTCTCCGTTGTCGAGCAGGGCTCGGATGTCATCTGTGGCTGCGATCAGGGCGGTCTCGGTGCTGTGGTTGGCCCGGAAGCCAGACTGCGAGAGGTCGAGGGAGCCGTTCGTCTCGAGGAAGGCGGCCAGTTGCTTGTTGACGGTCTTCTCGATGACTTTGGCCGGAAACGGGAGCAGCGAGATGGGGCGGTAATTCTTGAGGTCGGTAGGGGCTGCTGATGGTTTCTTGAGTAGAGCGCTGAGTTCGGCGTGCTTCCAGCTCTCCGGGAAGGTGGCGATGTCGAAGGAGGTGTTGATGATGTCCCGCAGGTGGGGTGCGATGACAGCATCGGCCTTGTTGAAGACGTGGTGAGGGCAGGGGTCTGTCGGAGATCCGGAGTGGATGGACTTCATCGTGCGGATGGTGTCTTCGGTGCTGATCGGGGTCCAGGCGCGGAGGGTGGTGGTGGGGGGCGGTGGTTCGGTCGTGGCGTGCGTTGGTTGAGTGCTGAAGCTGTTGTGGATGTCCGCAATCTTGTTGTGGAAGTAGGAGGCGAGGGAGTTGCAGAGGTCTTGCGAAGGGGTGATGTCATTGTTTCCGGCGTTGGGGTTGGAGAGCTCTTTCACGATGTTGAAGAGTTCCTTGCTGTTGTGTGCGTTGTTGTCCAGTCGTTCCTTGAATGCGGTTTTATTGGTGGCGCGGATCAGCTGGTGGTGTTTTCGGGTGGCGAGCTTGAGGGCAGTCATGTTGTCCGGTGTTGGGTCTGTGCGCCAGGTTTTCTCGAGTGCTCTGCAGTTCTTCTTGGAGCTCTTGAGTTCGTCGTTAAACCATGGGGCTTTCTTGCTGCCGGGTCTGCTCGGCGGGGTCTTCAGCGGGGCGAGTTCGTCTGTGCAGTCGCTGATCCATTTCGTGAGGTTGGTGGCTGCTTAACTGGGGTTCGTTGTGCTGGTGGGAGGGTTCTTGCTCAAGGACGTAGTGAGCTGGTCTGCAGTGATCTTGTTCCAGCTTCTGCGGGGAGCCTGTTGCTGGTGATGGTGGAGCGTGGTCCTTCTGAAGCTGAAGTGGACGCAGCTGTGGTCCGTCCATTGGAGTCCCGTGGCGTGGCTGAAGGCGATGTCCTTGCTGGAAGAGAAGATCGGGTCGAGTGTGTGTCCGGCGTAGTGGGTGGGGGTGGTCACCAGCTGCTTGAGTCCCAGGTTTGCGAGGTTGTCCAGCAGGGTGGTGGTGTTGCGGTCGTTGTTGTTCTCCAGGTGGAAGTTGAGGTCCCCGAGGAGGATGTAGTCGGCTGAGGGGAGGGCGAGCGGGCTGATGAAGTCGGCGATGTCCTCGCTGAATTGTGTGCATGGTCCCGGGGGTCTGTAGATGAGGGTGCCTCTGAGGGTGGTCTTGGGGTTGACGTGGATCTGGAAGTGCAGGTGTTCGGCGGGTGCGATGGTGTTGTCGGTGTTGGTCGTGATGCGGATGGTGTTCCTGTGGATGATGGCGATGCCTCCTCCTGTCTGGTTGACGCGGTCCCTCCGGATGATCTTGTAGCCGTCCGGGATGGCGATGGCGATGTCGGGCGCTGAGGAGGCGTTCATCCAGGTTTCTGTGAGGAAGGCGACGTCTGGGGCTGTGGTGTCGAGCAGGTTCCAGAGCTCGACGGCGTGTCTGTGGACGGAGCGGGTGTTGAGCAGGATGCACTTCAGGTGGGTGCTGCTGGTGCTCGGCTTGGTCGGTGCTGGTGCAGTGCAGGTCCGGATGCAGGAGAACTTGCAGGACTGGCAGATGAAGGGTCCGTGGGTGCGTCTCGGGGTGGCTCGGTAGCATCCAGGGGTTCGGCCGGCGTTGAGTGCGTTGAGGGTGGCGGCGTCGTACGTCCGGCGGGTGGGCTGGGGTCTGCGAGGGCCAGGGGTCCTGGCACTGGGCGCGGTCCAGGCGCGGACGGGCGTAGACGGGCTTACCTTTGGCGCACCTTCGGCGCTCATTTGGTGCTCCCGCTGCGCGCGTCCGCTGCGCGGTCGCTCTGGGGGCGTCATAAGAAGGGGGACGTGAGGGCGGGTCAGCTGGGCGGCGGGAGCGGCTTGTCCAATGGGCCGGTGGTGGGCGGGGCCTGGGCGAGCAGCGGCGGGAACGGGCGAGCGGCCGGCTCTGCAGTGGCTGGGCCGCTCGTGGGACCAGGGGGGCGTCTGCGGCGGCGGGAAATGCGGCTAGGCAGGCTGGCAAGGCTGGCAAGGCAGGCTGGAGCAGGAGGCGGCAGGAGGAGCAAGGGGGTGACCCGGCCTGGTGAGAGGCATGGCGGCCCCTGCTAGGGATTAGAATTCCACCCTAAATGTGGATTATTAATCTTCTGACAGCTAGGGCATTCTGCCTGTGATTCCGGGATTAATGCATTTAGGTGTTATATACACCCTGTGGATATAATAGAGTTGAAAGAGTCAGAACTGAGCTTTGCACAATACGCAAGTTGTGTGTCTAAGGACATGTACCAGTCCTTGTCCGTGAGCACATAATCTATGTCCAGCGCTCATTGGTCTGGTAGGTCAGTCAAAGCGCTGTGGGTCTGTGTCAACCAGGCACGCAACGCCCATTGGGATAAAAGAGCTGCAATATCGGCCCCCTGTAAGAAAAGCAGCTGCAGTGTATTCCATGACACCCCCCCCCTTCTCAGCCGGCCTGACTCAATTGCCAGGGACAGTTTGCAATCCCAGTCCGGACCTGAATAACAATGTAAGGACGGGCGCAGCATTTGCACTTGAAAGGCAATCTCTGCCCTGTTCCCAACCTGACAGGCAACAAAGGTACAAATTACAAAATATATTGTTTGCAGGGCTGCTAGAATGATGTGATTGTGCAGCCATGGTGTTTTTCGCATAACTATAGTTTTACTGCATTTGCCACAAAATCACCCCATCTTCTGTTGCATTATCTGCAAATTGGAACAAAAAGTACATTATTTCTAGCTCAAACAATACAAAAGTAGCTAAGTACGCAGCAAAACACGTTACTGGGCAATGGAAGACCCTTTGCACAGCTTGACTATCTGCTGCATATTGGTTTTTTGGGTGTTATACTGGCACTAAAGAGGTGCAACTAATGCTCAGACAGTGTTAACAAGTGTAAAAATGACAAAATAAGGAAGTGAAAGAGTCACAAAATGTGCCACATTACGCTGCATAATTAGCCTTTACTTGTTGCAAATTGTACTCAACCCTGTCACATAATTTGGCCCTCCTCTGTCGCATAATTTCAGTGGCCCTGATTGTATATAATTAAATTTATATAGCGCTTGCTACCCTTGACAAGGGGGAGCAAGCACGATATAAATGCAAAAAAGGGGAGAACATTTGTTTTTAAATGGTATTTCAGTAATTTCATGTCCATCAGGAAGTCTAAAATGTTTTACTAACAGCATCTTGGATTCTGGGGCACTCGTGTTTTTGCTTATAAAAATTACATGTACTGGCTAAAAAGCACGAACATGCAAAGTGATATTGGAAAATAGGGATCTAGGCAGCAGTGACTTTGTTTGGGTGGTTGATGGTAGGTGGCACCAGCACGTATTAGTGGGAACAGGGACTTTTAAAAGATGGTCCAGTCTCTGAGTAAAACACTCCTGGCTGCCTGTTCTATCCCAGAAGAAGAAGAAGGCCATTCCTGCTCTAAGCGTTGATGTTGCCTGTGAGTCTGTCAGGCAGTTTTGGCGTCAAGGTGATGGTTTGACAATAAAGTCATGTCACACAGTTACTTTAACAGTCTTGCAGTTACTCTAAGACTCTACACAAAAATGGTGGAAGAGATCAGCTAGTCACTGTGCTCCGCTACCTCATGACTGCTATCTATCTCAGTTTGTGTAGGGCGGGACATATGCACCACAGTAGGTACACATGTGGGTAGCAGTATTCCACTGCGACCTATCAAGGGCTGCTCTGTGCTGACCTCTCACAGTCCACCTCAGAGAGCACTGTGTGTGCCTCTTGCCCTGGGTATTTGTTTGCTGAATATGAAATTGACTGACTAGTGGATGTGCTTGACAGGCGCGGTGCGTCCATTGGAGCGTGGGGGCGTAGCCCCCCCGTCCGCAGCTCCCTCTGCGTTTATCTGAACTTAAACAGAGTTTACTTAAGTTCAAAGACGCGAGCCAAGGCGGGAGAACTGACAATGATGTCAGTCAGCATGACGTCAGACCGCCCACCCCCTTCAGAGTCTGAAGGGGGTTGGCGGTCTGGCGTCATGTTGATTGACATGATTGTCACCAGGCAGCAACACAAGTGCGCATGAGTGGGGACGGAGGGTGAATTTTTTACCCGTGCCACTCATGCGCACTTGTGTTTGCACTTTTTTGCGCAAGCCCATTAGGAGCCCTTCGGACTCCTAAAGGGTGTGCTGCGGGCGAAAAGTGACCTGTGCCCCAAGCCAATCCTGGTGCTGCAGCAGCTCCAGGATTGGCTGAGAGGGGCTAAGAGGGGCTGCCAGCCCACAGTCCTGTGCCATTTGTGAAGTGATTGAGGGTGCCAAGAAGGGGAGCAGAGCGGGTGGCGCTGTCCCGGACCGGCGGCCGGTGAGGTAAGTTTTGTTTAAACTGTTTTATATAATTCCCCCCCCCCGCGACATTACCCCCCCCCCCCCCCCCGCGAGCCGCGACTGTTGAATAAGCACCATCGTTAGTACGGAAACAACAATTACTGATGAATCCCGTGTGGCACTACAAACCTTGGGGGGAACTCTAATTTTTTAAGCTTACAGATTCTTTGCCCTTTCATCATTGAGATATAAGGCATAACAAAGAGATGTATAATAAAAATTATTGAAGGAAGGTATAAACCGACTCATATAAACTGCTTTAAAGCCTAAGAGACGTTTACAAATAACGTATTTCTGCACCTGAGCATTTCGCTGCATCCTCCCCGAATTACATCATTATGACAACACCAGGGAACAGCTGGCGTCGGGGATAATGTTTCATGAGCGCAGCATCACTTTTCAGCAATTAGAAATACACCTCCAGACATTCTCGTGAGATCCAGGTGAGTCTTGAGATAGAGACAATGAGGAGGGTGGGCGTGCACATGCAATTTTAAATGGGAATATGTACGAGTGCACTATTTTTGGAATATTGCAACAAAAAAATCTTCACTCACACGTGCACCTTCACACACACACACACACAGGCACGAGTGTCAAACACAATCACCCACTGAGAGAAAGCCGTTCACAAGCAAGCATATAGGCATGATTAACCTCCCATTAACAAACAGACAGAACGCAATGAGGCACGAAACACACATACAGCCTTCACGCACAATCACAAACTGGGCAAACATACACTAAGATAACATAGAAACACGCAAACGTAACCTCCATACACACAAGCAACCTTCACACATGCACACTCCTGACAAACGCAAGCACACCCAACTAAAAGACATACAGAAACCCGCAAACATAGCCTTCACACCCTCAGGCATACACACAACCTACACACACAAAGTTAAAATACATCTCTATCCACTGTGTTATTTCACCATCAGTCGTACAGGTTACTGCACCTGTGACGATATGGATGGACTTTAAGTTAATGGTATTTACAGTGTTGGAATTGCCCCATTTTGTTTGCACCGTGTCTAAGATGTTAAACTGGATAGATAAATGAATGTTTTTAAACGTTTTAATTCATTTTATATTTGACATGGTAGAATACTCGTTCCGTATATTTAGGTCCATTCAGCTCTCCCCATTTTCCTAGTGCAGTGGGGACTTGTTATGATTTTAAGTTGTGTTGTAGGGTGTTATGTTCCATGAGCTTTCCTGGGGATTGCTGAAGCATGGTGGTTCTACTGTAGTCTGTTACCAGGCAATGTCAGACCTAGACAGGCTATAATAAATTAAACCTATTGAGTGCAGTGCAGCAAAGGGTGAGTAATGTCTGTGTGCGTGCAGGTTGAGCAGTGTGCCTGTGTGAGTCCAGGGTGAGGGATGTGGATGGGTGAATTGAGGCTTAGTGATGTGGCAGCGAAGGGTGAGCAATGGGTCTATGAGTGCAGGGTGAGTAGTGTGCCTATGTGAATGCAGGGAGAGTGATGTATCTGTGCAAGTGCAAAGAGACTTGTCTGGTTACTCACAGAGATGTGTTTGCCAAGCTACCTCTTTCTCAAATTTGCTTGAAAATGCACCATTTGCCCACTCTTTTTTCAAAATTTTCTCGGGGAACCCTTTGTAGGTGGTTCGGGCTCGCTCGCTACGCTCGCTCGCCACCGTACAGTAATTACGCCCCACTACTTTCAAATGTCACCGGCCACCACTGCTGCCTGACACTGTGTATGAACTGCACCTGATACTGTACCCGGCAAAGCTTTCTGTTGCAGCAACCAGTGCCCAACACGTGATTTGATACCCCAAGATTTTCATTTTGACCCCTACTTAGTACATCCCAATGTGGACGCAGCCACTCCTTCATATCAGCTCCTAAACTGTGAGAGTGGTTAGTGTCTGACATAGCCTGTCTCTGATAGTGAGTCCGGGGAAAAAGGCAGGAGGGAGGATATGATTGAGAGGGAAGGTATTCAGGAAAGAAATTGTGGGAAAAGAGTGATAGAGAGACAAGATAGAGAATGACGACAGAGAAAAGAGAGAACATATAAGAGAATAAGGATGAATGAAAGAGAAAAATGTGACTGAGATGGGGAAGAGGAGAGAAAATGTGTGATACAGGAGATGTCAGAGTGAGTGACGTGTGAACAAGCAGCAAGAAATTATGTTAAGGCAAACTTTAC
The DNA here is from genome assembly GCF_964261635.1 of Lissotriton helveticus. Classification (NCBI taxonomy): domain Eukaryota; kingdom Metazoa; phylum Chordata; class Amphibia; order Caudata; family Salamandridae; genus Lissotriton; species Lissotriton helveticus. The sequence goes on from NC_136069.1 coordinate 792,931,237, forward strand.
TGTGCATTTCACCAATTACTTTAGCTCTCTTCTTCACAAGAAGTCAGACAGTCACCTTGTCAGTGGCTGGTGGCACTGCTAGTTGTGGATATTGTTGGTGCAATGAAACATTTTGGGTTAAGGCACATATGTATATTATTTTTACAAACTAAGCATTGTGTGAGGTGAAGCTGTTGCACATATAACATAGTCACTTTGCAGCCATGTTTTAGAATTATACAAGGTGGTATAGTCATTTTTGGAACTGTGTTTCACTTGTGACATCAAGCATTAACCTTTTACATATTTTGGTGAGTTTGGTTTTTTATTAAGATCACATATAAAAATAAACATTGACGAGTCATTTTTTTAGCTTCTGTAAAGTTCTCTTTTTATTAGAAGGGATCACTAAGACATACCAGAAACACATCATGACATTGGCAGCAGCCTCAGCACAAAGAATAGGTACTGGGCACATGGCAGCAGAAGTAGGAGCAGCACAGACGCTGTCAAACAGAGGAGTTACAAAAAAGACAGCAATTGTGAAAGCTTCCCTGCAGAACAGGTAGAAGAAGAGCATCAGTAGAAAAGTGTCTCTCCTTCACAGAACAGGTACAGATGGGACTACATCAGTCCAAGCGTCACTTCCTTATAGAGCAGGTGCAACTTAGGTGACAGCACTGCAAGCCTCCCTCTCTTAAACAACATGTAGGTCCTGGACAGCAGCAATGTAAGCTTCACTACATACAGGCCCTTTCAGTGCAAGCTTTCTTTCCCTTTCCTCACAGCAACAAACATTTTGCTTGCAGTAGGTAGCAGCAGTGCAAGCTCAAACCCCATTTAGTTTAGACACAACAAGGCAGTTGCAGTATAAACTTTTATCGCTGACAGAACATGTACAGCACAGGATGCTGATTACATACTCTTTGGAGCTGGTTTTAGGTACATTGAAATGGGTATATTGGTGAAAGTGTGAGTGTTGCTGCCACTCTTACTTCAGTAGCATTCTGACAGCACATGTGCAGTCATACTTGTTTACTTAAGATGCTGTTAGAGATGTTTCTGACATATCCTGAAATTTCCAAAGCTGTCACTCTAAGTCTTTTTGTTATCTCAATTCCTACTTTTGTCAGATCCTTGCTACAGCTACTGAGTCTTGCCTTCAGTGTCTGCAGGTCTTAATGCTGCCAGGCCCTGCAACTTGTGCTCTTGTCACTGCAAGTGAGTTCTGCTGCTATTATCTACTGTCAGTTCCTGCTGCTTTCACTCTGAGTACTGCTGTCAATGGCTATAACTCATGCCAGTGCCCTGCTTCTTGGGGACGTCACGCACAATGCTGACATTCACTGGTGATCTAGCTGTCAGTCCTTCTGGTACACCCTCTCTGGGCTTGATTGCATCAGGTAAACTCCAAATTGAGTGGATGGATGCATGAAGCATAAAACCTGTGAAAGGTCAACTTCTAAGGTACAGGAAGAGGGATTTCCTTTGGTAGCCTCAGGCTCTGATCATGGTTCCAGCAGTAAACCAAAGGAGTAAAGCACTGCCCTAAACTGCTAGCTATTCCATCCATGATCATGCAACAGAACATCAGCATCTGTTCAGGCAAAAGGATATGAGCTCCTTACTGGCTGGTGGTGCCAATCAGCTGGAGCTACAGCATCCCAGTGTGAGTGGCAGCTTGTTCAAGGGCATGCCCACACCTTCCCATATACATGGGTTTGTGCCCAGGTCTCTCTGGTTATCCTCATATCTCTCGTTCTAATCCTGCAGAAGTGTGTCTTGTGCTGTTGATGCTCAACATAACAATATTTTATCTCATTTTAACACAGCTTTGGCTCCTTCATGAGCATGGCTGACAACATTATTTATCACAAGTAATTTCTGGTGCAGCATGCGCTCATTTAAATTTTGGCATCTTTAGCCAACCCACTTAAGTTTTATTCGGAGAAAAACAAAATGTGCCTGGGTGCAAATTTGGCCTTGGCACGTTCCTGTATTTTTGTCAAAGATATCTAACCTCAAGCTCTAAAAAAAAACAGACTTTGTAGTTGTAATTTACAGTATTAGTGCTTTCCTGTCACAGCAGTGCATGGCTATTTCAAGAAAGGATTGTAGTGCCAAAGACTGAGCAAAGATTCATCAACCCTTTGTATACTATTTTAAATAATAGAAAATACCCCAGTAAATTAAGGCACTCATCATCTGGACCATGATCTCAGTTCCACCCTGATGGGTCCAATGGGGATGCATCACTATTAATAAATCATTACAATGTTTAGAACTATGTAAATATTTATGTTATATATCACATTATACTTTAATCCATAGTGCCTATGCACATAGACAAAACCAAACATTAAACGAGAGACAATATAATCAAGGTGTGACCCCTGTATAATAAATACATACCACACACATTTGGCATTTGGTCTACTCCCTTGACATCATGGGGAGCACAGCATAATGTCTATGGGAAAATATACAAATAATATGTGTTCACAAGGATTGGTGAAGGTGAACTTTGGGAGAATTTTCAACTGTTAAATTTTTTTTTAAATCTTTTATTCCATCAACTTAAGGAAGAAAGATGCGCTGTAGTAACCAAGTCAACATGGGGACCTGGTTTGAATCCAGATTGGCCCTTGACCTCGAACTCTGCAGTTCTGGGCAAACGGCTAATCTCTGATGATGCTGTCAATGTGTGGAACTGTCTGTTAATCAAAGATTTAAGCCTTCACTTGACGTATGCAATCCTGCTTCGGCTTCCATCACTCCCCATAATATCCAACGCTCCATTGCTCCCCAGCTAAGTCTGTGCTATAACAATATAAACACATATGTTTTCATGATGTGAAGTTATCCTGCTTATTCTGCTTTGTGAATGCTCTTAACTTGAGCTCTTTGTGAACCCATCCTCATTTTGTGACATTTACATAGAAGTCCCATATCATTTTCTTTCTCCCAGTACACATATCACACTTTTATTAGAGTTCATGTAAGTCTACTTCTTGATCTCTGTGGGAGAACTTTCTTGTGTTTATTGGGAGATGCCCCATGTGCATCTTCTTGTTTCATGGAAGTATATGGTTATCAAGTGTCTTGATTTGCTTTTGGTAAGAGAAGACCCTGTTTCTCGGCGCTCCCGAAGCGACCTTTAAAACCCTCCAACAGGTGCAAAATGCAGCTGCCAGAGTCTTGATGGAGATTCCCAGAAGGCAGTCTGCTGCCCCGGCCCTCAAAGCGCTTCACTGGCTCCCCGTGAAGGAGCGGGTGAAATTTAAGGCGCTGTGTACGGCCCATAAAATTCTGCATGGCAAAGGCCCTCCCATCCTTGCTAATATGGCCCGTCCTTATAAGCCCCCACGCCTTTTGCGCTCGGACCAAAAACATCTTCTGCAGTCAGCGAGAGTTAGGAGAGCTCGGACTGGGGGCAGGCGCTTCTCGGTGCAGGTGGCGACTCTGTGGAACTCTCTGCCCCTCAAGATTCGCTCAGAGCCCAAGATCCTACTATTCAGGAAACTTCTTAAAACCTACTTGTTTCCACAGTAGTGATTAATCGAGTCTCTTCTTTTTTGGTCTGTCGCGTCGGGATGCCCCCGGGTAAGCTGAGCGCGTTACAAGTTTCATATAATAATAATTATAATAATAAGACACTTTTCCAATAAGGCTTCTGTGCTTTCTTTTATGTGTGTCAGACATGCATCCACACACAAGGCTCGCTTGGTACCAACCATCTTGCAGACATCCGAAGCTTGCAGGTGTTGTGAATAGTCTCGAAGCTCCAGCAGTGCTTAGTGTCTGAGCGGAAATTATTGGCAAACCTTATAGATCTGACTATCATGTGCTGAAGTATGAACATAGACATATGATATTTGCATGCATTAGCACATTAAACCCCGACATATTGGCAATGTGTACTCTCATACTGCCTCAGAGGAGGTTTCTACATGACATGGTAGCCCCACCACTGTGGCATGAAGTACTACCCACCCCCTCCCCCCAAAAGAATTCGGGTCTAATTGAACCCCTAGTGTAAACAACGTTTTGTAAATAAGGGTGATCACATGCATGAGAATGGCCAGAAATGCAACACAGTGTTTCCAGGCTTTTATGTTTTGAGGGTTTCCTTTCATCCTCCCGCACGTCCGCCGTATGCCAGCCGCCACTACCCGTAGAGCAGGAAATGGTGGGTGGGTATGCCGTAGTCTTCAACAAGATCTGCAAACTCAGCAGTTTCCCATTCAAATACCAGTTTCCTAGTGCCGAAATACCACTTCTCTCCCATTCCTGTAATGAAGACCCTTTTCCCACATGCAGGAGATGAATAATGCTATCTGGGGGGGGGGGGGAGTCCTTTGAGCAGCAAAGTCCTGTCCCACACAAACTGTAATGTGCTCAATAGGAATCCAGAGTGATCGTTACTCAGATGAGGATGTGGCTTAAGCGATAGGGACAGTAGAGGAAGTGGTAGAAGTGGGCGGGATTGGAAGGGCATGGCTTGCCCCTACTTTTAGAAAATATTTGAGTCTGTTCCCCTACTTCTGTCTTTCAAAAAAGTATCCCGGGACGGCAAGAAGAATAGTCCTACTTTAAAACGATAACTTTTTCATTCAGCTTCCTGGGGCGGCTCGCACTTCTCTTGAACTCCATAGGCTGCAGCAGCCCCTCCCTGAGCTCGCACAGGCTGTGGGCTGGCCCATTGTCATTCCGATTAAGGCTGATTACCCCCTTTCGAATGACAATGCACCCGCCATCTGCCTTTAGCACGTCAAGTGCCAGTGAGAAGTTAGTGATTACAGAGGAGGTTTCTCCAAACAGAGTGCTGTGGGGAACTTGCCCCCTTGTATAATGTGTCAATGTTGTGAACAGGGCAGGAACAGTGACAGGACAGAAGAGGTGACAGGAAATTAGAGGTGACAGGGCAGGAGAGGTGACGGGGGCTGGAGCGGTGACGGGACAGGAGAGGTGATGGGGCAGGGATGGTGATGGGGCAGGAGCGGTGACGGGGCAGGAGAGGCGACAGGGTAGGACAGGTGACGGGACAGGAGAGGTGACGGGGCAGGAGAGGTGACGGGGCAGAATCAGTGATTAAGCACGAGAAGGAGCAGTGACCGGGCAGGTGATGTGACGGGCAGGAACGGTGATGAGGCAGGCGAAGTGACGGACCAGGAGAAATGACGGGCCAGGAGAAGTGACGGGGCAGGAGAAGTGACGGGCAGGAGCAGTGCTCAAGCAGGAGCAGTGAACGGGCAGGAGAGGTGACAGGGCAGGAGCGGTGACAGGTCATGAGCCGTGATGGGACCGGAGCAGTGACGGGGCAGGAGAAGTTACGGGGCAGGAGAAGTGACGGGGCAGGAGCAGTGATTAGGCATGAGCAGGAGCGGTGAGTGGGCAGGCGCAGTGAAGAGGCAGAAGCAGATAACGGACAGGAGCAGTGAACGGGCAGGAGCAGTGAACGGGCAGGAGCAGTGATCGGGCAGGAGCAGTGACGGGGCAGGGGAAATGACAGGGAAGGAGCGGTGACGGGATAGGAGAAGTGACAGGGCAGAAGAAGTGACTTGTACTTATGATCCTTGCCTATTTATTTATATACTTTTCATGACATCTACTGATGTGTCTGCAAAGCATACCCGTTGCCCCGAATTTTTGTCCTGAATTTTGACCTCCTGTCCTTAATTTTTGTCCTGAATTTTGACCCCTTGTCCTGAATTTTTACACTCACCATCCTGAATTTGTGCCCATGCTAGTTGGTTACCCTACTCTGCAGTGCCCGCGACCTCCTCTCCTTCCCTTCTATCTAGGGGCCTGCAAAGCAACACTGAAAGGGCCATCAGTCTTAGGTTAGCGCGAAAACTGCTACCTCTGATGGCCCTGCTGCTGCCGCGATTCATACTTCATCTTAGACTCAGGCAGACTGACAGACGCCACTTGGAAAAGAAGAAAAGGGATTCATGGCTTGCTGTATATATGATATCCACCCATCCAGACCTGGAAAATAGGAGGACGGTGGCTGTTGTAGCAGATGCCCTCCGCTGGTCGATGTACCCACAGCTGACCCAGCCCCACCAGCCTCTCCTGGAAATTCGTCTGTGTGCCTGCCCAGAGGTCCCCAGACCCTCTTTTACAGCTCTGCTGTTTTCCCTGCACTGGGGCCTGCAAGAGGAGCCTGGACTACCTCTGACCTCCATGCTCTTAAATAAATATCAAGTAAAGTGAGAATAAGAAAGAATACCCAGGGCATTTTTTTAAATAATTGGAAAATGTCATATGTCTTGTCAGCTGCATAGTTCAGTGGGTACTGCTTTGTGTTCACTTTCCGAATGAAAGGACACTTGAACACATATGGCAGTCCAGGCTGGACTGTTCCCACTGGGCGCAGGATCAAGACTGATTTGCATATGGCTGAGTCCAAACTGGAATGGCATGGTGAGCAAAACATTTAGGCCCAGATCTCTGTACTGGGGTGAATGCATGACATTGTTCTGCATTCTGTCCAACAGTTGTTCTTTTTGCTTTTGTCACCCCTAGTGGGACAGGAATGCCCAGACGTGAGTCCAGTGCACTCCATGCCACTGGAATCAAGCTATCCTTGCTGATGAGGGCTGAAAGCCCGAAACCGGTCCTAGAATGCTTGTTTCCAGTCCAGGGAGGACCTGGCCTGGCAGCTCGGACTGGGCTGTTCCCATGGGGCACAGGGTCAAGACTGATTTGCATATGGCTAGATCTAAACTGGAATGGCATGGTGAGCAAAAAAAACAATGGATTGAGGCCCAGATCTCTGTACTGGGGTGAATGTATGACGTTGTGCATTCTGTCCACCATTTGTTCTTTTTGCTATATGATGGTTGAGCAGCTAGCTGGCTGACATGAATATGAAGGAGCCTTTGTGGGTTTCCGTGAGTCTAGATTCTCCTGAAGAGTCCCCTTTTCTTCTGAGCCCTGCTTAAAACATGTGTACAGGAGGAGCCCTGTATTCATGTCCTCAATGTTTGAGACAAAATATACTCATGGACTTCTGGACAATGAGTAAAAGCATTTAGGTAACATGTTGTTATATTTCGCACGCTTTACATAAACCTGCATTCCCTATGAGTGTTTGCTTTTTCCTTAATTAAACCTCAAATAAACATGTTTATCCATTGTTTGAATTAAATAACGTTATAAGCTGTAACTGGTCAGTGAAATGCTAAACATACTAAAAATTGGTATGTTTTGCTATTTCTAGCCACACCCCTGACTCCGCCCACTGATCCAATCTTTGGTTATTCCCGCCCCCTGATTCTCCACCCACAGTTCCCCTACTTTTTTCCCCGACTTCGACCACTGAGTAGAGGGGTGTGTTTTGGGATAAAGCGCACCCCACCTGGCATACCTCCCCATCTGCAGTGTCTCCAATAAGCTGCCCATTATAGTTGTGTCGCCAAATAAATAAGTTGTAGGTCAGGGATCTCCAGCTCTCCGCCATCAGTGTAGAGCCGAGTATGGCCAGTGCCAATCATCGCCTGTCCGTACCCCAAATGAGATACAATCATAGGCTGTCCCTCTTGCAGAAGATGGTATTTTGGAGTCCAACCAGGAGTGCCGCAAAGTCGTACAAGAGGCGGGGAAGAGAAACCATCTTGGACAGGGAAACCCTCCTCGCCACAGACAAAGGGAGAGTCAGACAGAAATTGAGGATCGGAGGGACGAGAGCGCCAATCAAAGATTGCCCTCAAGTATGGTAAATACGGACAACCAGGTATCGAATTGCACGAGGTTCTCAACAGAGATAACTTCCTTCTTCCGGGGTTGCGTCGGTCGTCTCCGGGGCATGTTTCGAATCTAGGGCACTAGATTTCAGGTGCTGTTTACTCACCGAAAGAAATTCGTTTTTATATTGTATAAAGCTTTTTACCACGAGCAAGCATGTCTTAACTTATGGAGAAAATGAATTAATCACATCTACGCCAGGGCTAATGCATAACTACTTGAGTTATGCCTAATAGAATATTGTAAATTAGGCCTGGGACAATCGGTGTAAATCACAAGTGGGGCACCAGTCGTACCCATGAGAATGCTTTTTGTACTTTCAACGGTAGCATGGCAAATATGCTATCATATCCGTAGTTATTTAGACCAACCACTAGATGGCAGCTGTGCCTAAGAAAAGCAAGCAGCGACTTTTGAGCGCGCCAAGTGTGTGGCTTTGGAATAGTACAAGTAGCTAATGAATTACCACTGCCAAAATACATACTAAAATACCTAAGATGGAAAGATAGAATGTACACTTTTGTCCTGAAATACTAAAAAACGTGTACTTTTTTTTAAAGTGCTTCCTAAGCTGGCCGTGTGAGGATAACGAATGAAAGGAAACATTAACGTGGCTCTTTTGAACTCCTAAAATAAACAAATTTTTCGGTCTAGCCTGCGCCTCAGACATTGGGTTTACAAAACACCAATTCACAGTGCACCCAGCAATCCAGCGCTTACTTTGTGAAAGATAAACTGCCAGTGCTCAAAGCTTGGCTCAAATGCCTGCAGCCAAGCCAATTAAACTATCGGCACGCCGAATGCCAGACTGACAGCCTTAAACCCAATGAATGTCTCTTTAATCCATTGCCTCAAACTTCCTTAATCTGTATCTAACTCTTACAGGTTGAAGCATTCTCCCTTTGTGGCGGTGTTTCCGTCTTTGTTTTCCTCCGTCTTTCAGATTTCTTGGTCCCCCCCCCCCTTTTCTTGCGCTTAGGGGCGCTCCGGCTCAAGTTAAGCACTGCTGCAATCGCAAATATCTCAGTAAAGGAAGTATGTCAATGTTCCGGACTATCCATAAGCAAACTAGAAGCCATCTATGATGGACAGCTTCCACTGTGCAAGCTGGAGGTGTCGGCCTCAGAGGGACCAGACACCGGGTCTGTCAACGGAAGCATCCTTCCTAGAATGTCCCTTTTTTATTTCTAGGGTTTATGTCGGACATAAAAAGTGAAGGCTCTATCAAGGGGGCGTGGCCTGTGCAAATATGGCCTGACTTAAACATGTAAATTACATTTTGTTGATTTCCATAGATTGACACCTATCCTGGCATGTATTTTGGTTCTTTGCTGAGTTTCCTGTCACTGCATCCGGATATATAACACAACTCACATATACCTAAACCAGTCAGGACTATTGGCTTTGTCAAGGGTTAGCTGTTTAAGATACAATCGATAAATTTTTTTGCCAGTAAAGTTAAGGACATGAATTTAGGGCCCAATAGGAACCCATTTCAATGTCCATTTTTAATTAGAACTTGGTTTGATACCCAGAGGAACCCGGCCAACTTAAAGCCCTGCTTTGTGTTATGTGCTCCATTTTCTTGCTTTTATTCAGAAAGGGGGGTTGGAGTGTGTGTGTGGGGGGGGGGGGGGCGGTGGAGGTCAGCTATTATAATGACTCACAAATGGAGATTTGCAATACCTTCCACTTTGGAACGCATAAGCACTAATAGAAGTCTGATGTCCCTTGCAGGGCTCCGTCTCTGCATTCAAGCTGTTAATAAGGGTTGCCAGGACAATCCTGCCTCAAGAATATTAAAGAGGCAGGATTTCTGAGGTTCCTTGCAAACTGACTCCTTGAGCAATGATGGATTATCACTTTTGGCACAGAGCAAATAAATGGCTGGCTTACAGCTCAGCCGAAGAGCACAGCAGGCACCTTGGCAAGTGAGTCAGTGCTAAAACCAGTACAAATCTAATTTGCACTGGTTTTGGCACTTAATGTCCTTTATATGACATGAGAATGACACAAGCTCATTTTCCGAAGAAAGAAAGACAATGGAGATGCACCAACCTATTAAAATAACATATTCACAAAAATCACACTGCAATTTGAACTGGATGTACGACAGTACAACGCAATCAAAATGATCTCGGTACTTTACGACGCAGCCATTACAACGCAAGTCGTTACAACGACTTGCGTTGGAGGGCGGTGGATTGTGATTAGTTTAATTTTCTATTCCAACTCCAGCCCACGTAACAGTAGGTGTATGAAAGTACGGGTTGTACCCAACTATAGTTACTGGAACCTGGGTGAGCTAAGTAATAAGAGGAAGGGGTCCCAGCTCTTTTGGACAATTTATAAAGGAAATTCAATTATTAAATTACACAGAGACTTAATCAGTCCACATTGTTTTAATCACAATGGGAGAAAAAATGATAAACATCATATTATTAACAATCATTATTGTGTTGAACAGTGCCCCGGTTCGGGAAGGGGGAGTGAGTGATGTCAAGTGAGGAAAAAGTGATGGGGAGAGGATATAGTGACAGAATAATCAATAAATTAGAAGTGAGCCATTAAACAGTTACATATTCTGTACAAAAAGGACTTCAAGGTTCAAAACTGATGTATTTACAAAAGTCATACTCCACATAAGTTCAAATAAATGAAGAGTTAGGGCATGGAGTTGTCATGGAAAACAAAAGGTTGTCGACGTTTCGACCCCCAGAAAAATGCAGGTAATTCCTATTATCCTTGCCGTGGGGTCTTCATCAGGACGGGTGGTGGGGCAGGTAACCTATTTAATGTATACAGATAGTTAGTTGACTGACCAAAGATTTGTAAATATACATCATCCAATTAAAATAGCAACACAGTTAATTAGGTATGCGGGCAATGGGGAGCCTCAGAATACGATTAGAATTAACCGAGTATCAATTGAATACTGTTTACTTGGACCGATAAGTGATAATGAATTAGAGAGTATTTCATGAAATCATAACGCATGGCGTTGAGTGTCTATGTTATATAAAATAATATTGGAAAATTCAAACTAGGAGCGACGTGAAGAAACAGATTACACGTTGGAATAGGTGGCAGGACAATTACTGAACAAGGAGCCAATTACCTGTACCATGAATGGATACGGTATCTTGGTAGGGAAAACTCTTGATGCTGTGTCTGAAAGGAGCATAAAATAGTCACTAGAACGCGGCATAATTCGTCATGTATCATCAGCGTGTTGGTAAATGAAACAAAAACGATTATTACGGAGAGAAACTCACCCGGATAATGCGTTCAAGACGCCTGCCTCGAAGGGAATGGATAAGTGGAAAAACGTACAGCAGTGTCTGTCAAGTACTGGAGATAAAAAGGGAAAAGCACGTCAGTGCCCGCTAAAAGCAGAAAATGAATCAGTATCTGCATATAATATGTAGCGGCACTCTAGGTGCATTTAGTTCAAGCACGTTAGTGCCCGCTAGCAGCAGAAATTAAATCAGTATCCGCATTTAATATATAGCGGCACTCTTGGTGCATTAGGTTCAAGCAGGCAGCGGGGGTTAGCCTGGCATCTGTAGATATAGGGAGGCGGCATATAGACGGAACTCACCGGGTGCCGAATCAATCTGGCGCAATACAGGTAGACTTTGCAATGGCGAGTCAGTCTTCCTGGTTGGTTAAGTTACCATGGGGATAAGGTCACGTGGTGGGAACAGATCCTGGTGAAGCTGGAAGAAACACTGCCTGGCCATGCGTTTCAGCGTAGTCATAGTAGCTGAAACGCACGCAGGGAAGGACAGTTCGTGTGTAGTTAAGGATGATTAGCGTAATTATAATTACTGGGGATATTGAAGCATATTGGATCCTAAAAGGAGTATGTGGTGACTTAATATTCAATATATCGATGAAGAGTTATAGTTGTGTGTTTACAAAAAACAAAACAACGTTACAATCATTGGTACACAATCATTTAAAAGAAACATGAAATCTAGTAGAAGCGTACCTCTCACATGAGGGTATAGGCCTGTCATTGATAGCATGAAATGAGGTAGTTCAGACAAAGATAACGATGTAGAGTACAGAGAGCAAACATCAATGGTTGTGGACTCATGGAAGTAGATAGGAGTGCGGCGTACCTCTCACATGAGGGTATAGGCCTCTCGTGTTAGACCCCAGCAAATTAGGTTTTACAGTAACCGGATCGAAACATTTGCACACGTTTTATAGATGGCAAAAAAGGTTTTTTTTTTTGTTTTTTTTTCCGCATAGGAATGAGAGGGAAAATATCCAACATGGATGCATGAACATTGAATAGGCATGGAATTAATGGTACATAGATAGATGAGACGTACCTCTCACATGAGGGTATAGGTCGCACCAATTTAACTTGCGTTAAACAGTCTCAGAGCAAGGTGGCCAATTGAGAGAAAGAACTGTCATGTTCATTAAGTCCCATTTCAATGGAGTTAAAGAAAAACATCCATTTTAACTCTCGGATGTTAAGAATGTTTGAAATGTTACCTCCACGTGGTCCCAGGGCTACTCTTTCAATCACTACCCATTTAAAACTGTCAGGCAAGTGAGATGCTGTAATGAAGTGCTCTACTAAGGGGGCCCCTTGTACCTGACACCTGATTCTGCTCATATGCTGCAACATTCTTATTTTCACTTTTTGTTGAGTCTGTCCTATGTAGATTAGTTGACAAGGACAGATGATGGCATACACAACGTTGGTAGAATTACAGTTGGTATGGGTTTTAAGCTGTATTTGCTTGTTGCGGAATGAGAATTCTTTGGTTTGAATGGTTGATTCACATGCCTTACAACTACCACATTTCGAATGTCCAACTACTGGGGGCAGGTTCCATAAAGTCGTGATAGTGGGGTCCTCCGGGGTGGTCAGGAAGGAGCGCACCACCTGGTCTTTGACACTTTTTGCTTTCTTGAATGCGTGTAAAGGTTTGGCTGGTTGTTCAATATCATCAGATATTAAGTCCCAATGGTGATTTATTATTTTTCAGATTTTATTGCTTTTCGTGTTGAAAGTGGTAACACACACGATCCTACTGTCAGATGGATCCTGCTTGTTCTTTGGAGTCAATAGTTCATCGAACCAAGCTCTTTTGCGTGACCGCTTGATTAGGCGTCTGGGATAGCCTCTTTGTGTGAGGCGGTTGGAGAGTTCCTCAGATTCCGTAAAGTAATCATCCTTATTTGAGCAATTTCTACGGATGCGTAGGAATTGCCCAAAGGGCAGATTGTCCCGGAGGGCTCTGGGATGGTGGCTCTGATAGTGTAGGAGCGAATTCCTCTCGGCCGGTTTGCGATAAAGTTTGGTGGATAGTTTGCCGGATTCCTCATATATACTTAGATCCAAGAAATTGACCGTATGAATATCAGATTCGATGGTAAATTTGAGACATTCAGATTGCTGATTCAGCCAGTCAAAAAAGGCCATTAGTTCTTCTAGGTGACCATCCCAGACGATGAGGATATCGTCAATATATCTCACCCAGAGACTGAGATGGTCTCTGAATGGATTGACGTGATTGATAATAGTGTCTGCCTCAAATGCCGCCATGTACAGAATGGCCACGTCCGGTGCGAAAGGAGCCCCCATCGCCACTCCCGATGTCTGGATGTAGAATTTATTCCTGAAGACGAAGAAGTTTTTAGTCATGGCTATTCGTAGTAGGGCCACGATGAATTCAGTGGGTACCTGCATCGGTGCTGGTCGTTGTTGTAAACAGCGTGTGATCACTGTAAGTGCTTCTTGCTGTGGAATAGACGTATACAATGATACTACATCACATGTGGCCATCCTTTGTCGTTGCGGATCATAGGTCAGATTCTCGATGATGTTGATTGTATGCATGGTATCCCGCAGATAAGCCGGGGTAGCTTCAGCCAGTGGTTTTAAGAAAAAGTCGATATATTTGCCCAGGGGCTCAAGGATAGAGCCGCACCCGGACACTATCGGACGGCCTGGGGAGTTCTCCATATCCTTGTGGATCTTCGGTATAGTGTAAATCGTAGCCAATCGAGGATGTTGTTGGTTTAGAAATTGAAATTCAGTTGGCGACAGGAACCCTAGATCCAAAACTGCTTGAGTTATTTATTGGATTTCAATAGCGATGGCTTTCGATGGATCGGAGCGAAGCTGTTGGTAACTTGCTCCATCACCTAGTTGGCGAAGAATCTCCGATTCATACGAGGTTAGATCCTGTACGACAATGGCTCCGCCTTTGTCCGCGGGTTTGATCACAACTTGGTCATTTCGGGACAGGGACTGTAGTGCCATCTTCTCCTTCTTACTTGTGTTGTACTTCACAAAGGGTTTGGTGTTAAGAACTTCTTGGACATCTCTCCATACCACTGATTCGTATGCCAGAATCTTGTGAGACATACTCCCTGAGTATGGGACAAACGTAGATGGGGGTTTCAAACCAGTAATTGATGAGTCAGTGCGAGGTGCCGAGTTGCGGAAAAAATATTTCAACCTGATTTTGTGGAAAAATTGATACAGTTCCGTGCGAATAGTAAAAAGATCCGGATGATTGGTGGGAACATATGATAGTCCTTTGCCCAATATATTGATTTCATCTTCATTCAGCCTGTATTTAGATATATTAACCACGGGGCTGCTAGTGTTGGGAGGTGCCCCTCCCAGTAATTTTTGCTCAAAATGTCCGACAAATGTAGTTACCATCTGTAGGTCTTGTTCCGGGTCGTGCGTTCTCCGTGTTCCGGCTGAAAATTGACCTGTTTCTGTGCTTGGCCTCGTGCACCCTCCCAATTGCTTGTGTGTGGTTGGGGACCCCGTTGTTGGCCACGTCGCCAATTGTTGCCCCTGCCTCACGAAGGGCGCCATGGTGCCTGGCGCTGGCCCAAAAAAGAATTGTATTGCTGTTGTTGAGGATATTGTCCGTAGTCTGGATAGTTGTACTGATAGCTAGGGCCGGGTTGTTCCTGTTCACCCTCCGAGCTGTAAGACGAATCGGAGAAGGTTGGATAGTAGCGTCTTCCCCTGGTGGATCCACGTCCATGGTTCGTGAAGCGTCCCTGGGTGTCTTGGCGGAAATAGTCTTCCTGTAGATAGGGATAAGTCTTTTTTTTGTCATATAACCGTATATCGCGGGCTATTTTTTCTAGCTTACGGTTCTGGGTGGTTAAGTCAAAATGTAACAGTAGGGAAGGTGTTGGAATAGAAAATCAAACTATTCCTTTAACAAGAGCGCCCTCCAGCGCAAGTCGTAGTAACAACTTGCGTTGTAATGGCTGCGTAGTAAAGGACGCGCGGTGTAAACACCGTGTTGTAAAGGATGTTTACCATTTGAACTTCTGTAGGAATTACTATTTCAGGCAATCAGAAATAAGGATTTGCCTTCATACTACCGAAGTGTAATATCCAGGGCAAAAGTCGTAAACAAATAAGTGGGGGGACGCTGTCACCGGAAGTGACGTCACGACAGGGAGTGACGTCAAAAAAGGTGCCGAGCTCCTCGTCCCAGAGAGGCCAAAGAGTGAAGTCCAGCTGTTTGGCAGGGGGGACAGAGTCCCCCTGGTAAAATAAGTGGGGGGACGCCTTCCACCCCCGTGGTACCCTGACTCGAGCCCTGGTAATATCGCCCGAAGATGGGGGGGGGGCTCTGAGCCGCCAACGATAGTTGAATGGGAAAGGAATGTTGATTGATACATTTTGGCTGAACGCGCAGTCTACACAAAAAGAGGATGCCATAAGAAGTGGGAGAAGGTATGGGGGAAATGGAATACATATCGAGGCAACATTTGCACCTCCCCATCAGTACTAGAACACGGGCCGACAATGTTAATCCAAAATATATATCCGGGGTGAGGGAGGGTGATACATGAGATGTCCTGTGCTGAAATGTACGATCTATGCATGATCTTTTGTCATGCATAAGGGTCCATTGTAATATGTAATTCTAATAAATGCCAATAAAAAGTTTAATAAAAAAGAAAAGAAATATGGATTTGCAAATAGTGAATCATAAAATAAGTGCAAAGCATTGAAAAACTGCGAATAGGAAAGACACATTTGTACAATGTAAAAGCAGAAAACCTGGATAACTAGCGGCTCCTCTGCTTAATTTTTGTCATCATCAGCACATACTTTATTTCACCAAAAATATATTTTCTTCATTACCGTGCATGAAAGCGCTTTCAAATATGTGAGTTCAGACTACCAGTACAAAACCATCGCTTTTAATAAGTACTTCTCAGCGCAGTGCTTTAACGAGCCTTAATAATGCTAAAGCTTCCACGTGTTAAAAAATACACTATTTTGAATTTTGATGGTACTTTACCATATTTTAAGTGAGGTTTGTTGTATGATTTACATTGCAAATAGTTTCAGGGCTCGGCTTGTGCACAGCCTCTAAGATCCAAGCTAGACCCTTGGCTCGGTTCTGGCTCGGCTGTCCCTGTTATTTTTTTGGCTTGCTCACCTCTAAGATCTATTTACGCTGCACATTTATCTGGCAATGGCATTGGCTACAGATGGAACCCACATTCTGTGTCCGCAGGTATAAAATGAGTACATGTACAGAAGTATTGTCATCCTTCTCTCATCACCCAGGTGGGCTGAAAATCTGGCTAGATCCTTACTGTTTGAATGGCATATTATCACAGGAGTATGCCTGATTCCTACCTGTGCCAACACAATGCCATTCACAGCCACCTTGCCTGCAATAGCCTGGAAGACTGGGTAAGACCGCATGGTAACTACCTACATAATCCATCACTCAATCACCTTGCATTTAGGCCCCCCTGCCCCTGCATATTAACACTGCGTTTGCATGCCACCCCATTGGGCAATATAATGCAGCACACTGGCAGACAAGGTCTGTGGTTGAATCCAGTGTTGGTTTTCTCAAGTTAAAATTTTACAGCCTGTAAGTCAGAATAGGCACCATTGGACTAAACAGAAATGTGCAGCCATATCACTGCATTCTATGACATCTGGCACAACTTAGCAAGAGTGTCATCTAAAGGATTTTGGGGGCCCTGGGCAAGACATATTTGGGTGCCCATGTAAGGGGTAAATTCGAAATGTATTACACATTTCCTGATAATTCAAGCCCACGTGATGCTTAACAATAGGCTAGAGCCACAGAGTCAGAGATAGAGTGGGGAAAGAAGGAGAGGGGTTTAGAAAGAGAAACAGGATAGACAGTGGTCAAATAGAGAGAAAGTTCACTTTTCTAGCGAGCTCCATGGAATGTGGGGGCCCTGGGCAATTTCCCACTTTGGCCATGCCTTAAAATGTCTCTGGTGGCAACAAGAAGGGATTGCGTATGCAAGGGGAAAAAAGTGACAATCCCCCACTACCTGTGCAACGGGGGAGTGACAACAACTGACAGAATGCCCAGTAGAACAAAAGTGTCCATTTACTGATTTTGAGGTGAGTAGCGATTCAAAGAGCATTGATATACCATACTGCTATTATGGAAAGCACAATAATGATCATATTGATACTGCGTGAAATTTCAGGACAGGACATCAGTCCTCTTGCATACATACTGCCTGATGATGGAGTCTAAAATAATGGTTGGAAGAAATGTTCTCTGCATTTCAAACAATTAGAAACTTTCTCTCTTTCAGCCCCCTGTGCACTGTAAAGAGGTGCTTGTCGGTGCCTGGGACGCAGGAGCTGCAGAACAGGAAGGGTACGGTGCCTTGCTGCCTCAGAAACATGCACTGCTTTTGAGATGCAACACAAATGTAAATGTAAATGTAAATGTACAGGAATTTATATAGCGCAAATCACCAAGCGGTTTCTAAGCGCTTGCTTAGGGAACCCGTCCTGGTACCTGTGAGATAACCCCGGCAGGGTATCCGCAAGGTGAAAGCCAGGCATCCCGCCGCGAGGGGCCGTTGTGGAGATTAAGTAAGCTATTGCCCAGAGTCGCAGAGTGTGAACCCGTGAATCGAGTAGGCACCGGAGCGAGAATTGTCGAGTCTATGGACATTTTAGGACTCAAGACCCCGCCAAGCCGGGAATTGAACCCTGGTCCCGGGCTGACCTCTGCTTCCAGGTCTGCCTCCTCTAACCAGTGAGCCACACTTCTCCTAGCCACCAACTGAGAAACAGCGCTTGATGTGTGATTGCAAATCATGTTGGAGACCTTTCTTCGGAGTATGGCCTTGGTGTTTACTTTCTTTATTTAAGTCTGTATGAAAATGCCAACATATTGTAAAATCAGTGGATTGAGGGAGTATGATTTGCCCAGTATCAAACATTTTGTTACCATATGTTGGACTTGGTCCTCTCCGCAGGGTCATTCCCAAACCTTTTATCTCAATCCACCCTGTTTTTTTGTTGGACTTCTGAATCTGCCCACTTTACCAGTGCTAACATGCTTGTGCTTTCTCCCCAAAACATGGTGAAATTAGGTTACATCCAATTGGCAGATTTAATTTGTGTCAGTCCCTAGAAAGTGGTACTTCATGTACCCAGAGACTGTAAATTAAATGCTACAAGTGGGCCGCAGATGCAAAAACAGCAAGGTGATGGATGGAATTCTTGAATTAATCTCAGCCACTAACAATCTCTCGTGCAGCATCCCAATCCATTGTTTTTTGCCCACCATGCCACATCAGTTTGGTCCCAGCCATATGAAAATAGGTCTTGACCCTGCTCCTCATGTAAACAGTCCAGCCCGCACTAGGACGAAACCGGTCCCGGGTTGCTTGTGTTCTGGTTCATGGATGACCTGGGTTTTTTTTTGCAGATTTATATAGCGCCAACTCGACCCGAAGATATTGGAGAGCTTTACATGAGCACCAGTTATGTTACACAAAGACACATTCATTTTTTTGGTAGGCACAGAGAGATTAAGTGATTTGCCCAGAATCACAGGATGTGGAGTCGGCTTGGCAGTTTGAGCTGGACTGTTCCGATTGGTGCAGGGTCAAGACTGATTTGCCTATAGCTGGGTCCAAGCTGAGGTGGCATGGTGTGAAAAATAACAATGAATTGGGATGCGGCCCGAGTAGTTACCAGTGGCTGAAATTAATTCAAGCATTTGATCCATCATGTTTTTTAAAACGTCTTTGGACCTGCAGCACTCATTGTGCCACTCACTTAAGTAGCCCTTTAAACCTCTCAGTCCTGCAATTGCAGCCTGTGTGTGCAGTTTAAACTACTATTCCGACCTGACAAAAAAACTTTTGCCAGATCTAAACCTTCTTTTTTAACACATTAAAGTTACCCCCAGGTTAGGCCCTAAATAGCCTATAGGGCAAAGAGCAGTGTATTTAAAAAGTTGGACATGTACTTTAAACTTTTACATGTCCTGGTAGTGAAAAACTCTTCAATTTGTTTTTTCACTACTGCAAGGCCTACGTCTCCCATAGGATAACATTGGGTTACCTTATTACATATAATAAGCTATAACTTTCAATTAGGTGCAGGTAGGGAAGTCGAGTTTGATCTCTAAAAAACTGTATTTAAAATCCTCTTTAATGGTAAAGTTGGATTTTAAGTCACAGTTCTGAAAATGCCACTTTTAGAAAGTTGACATTTTCTTGTCCTAACCATTTGGTGCCTGCAGCCTGTATTCTGGGTTATGTGACTAGGATCATGTGACAGTGGGTCTTTGTGTATTGCTCGCAGACAGGGAGTAGGTGTTGGCAGGATGGGCCATATCAATCAGGATAAGAGGGACGAGCTGTCACCTATCACACTTGACCATCGCAAAGGCTCTACCTCAATACACTCTCAAACGGTTTCACACAAGTCTTTAGTGCACCCAGACAAGCTGGGCCAGGGCAGGGATGCAGGAAAATCCCAACAACTCTGCTGGAGGAGGGCCATTGGAGCTTCTCCCACTTCAAAGTGGGCACCTGGTACAATTAGTGGACTTTTACACCTAACTCTTCAGTACACCTCTGGACCCGTGGAAGACTCAGAAGTACTGCTGTGCTGCTCTGCTACAAGAAGGACTGCTCTGCCACCCTGCTACCTTACTGCCCTGATGCCTGAATGAGAAGGACTGGACCTGCATCTTGAACCCAGGACCACAAAAATGACGCAAGAACTAGTTGGCTGGCCTCCTAATCAAAGCCTCAGGGCCAGAAAAGGCTCCAACTATCGTGAACCCTGCACCTGGACTCTGCCTGCTGCAAGTCTTAACCCGCAAGTGGTACCCTTCCAGTTCTGGACATTTGGAAGTGGGGCTTAAGATGCTCTTCCATCCCAGCTGTGGTCTCATCAGAAAGGACACAGAGGAATGCAGACCTGACACAGCTCTTCGCAGTGCCTCATTGGAACTGATAGTATTTATCGTCAGAAAGTTAGAAGACATTCACTAGTGTGTTAAAGTATGGGAAATGGTCAAAGTCTTCCATTTTGCGCAAGATTCATGTTTGCACTCAGCTTAGGCTTAATATGATTTGAGCATTGTCCACATACATATGTTGTAGGTATGTGGAGAAAAAAGCAATGGAGAAAGGACCAAGCCCTGAAAGAGACACAGTTCAATTTCTTTGGTGTGGGATGAAAAGGTGATAATTTAGTGATCTGCTGACAGTCAGAAAGAGATTATGTAATCAATTTGAAGACCTGACAGCCCATCCCTAACCCCATTTATCTAGGGGTATTCATAGTATAATGAATAATAGTATGGAAGGCTGTTGACGTTTCTAAAGTACTAGTGCTCCTACACCCTCATTGTCTACCAGGTATCGAAGATCACCCATAATCAATAGAAGAACCATTTCTGTTCCGTTACTTATCCTGAATTCAGCTCTAAAGGAATCCAAAAGATTATTGTCTTCAAGAAATTGCTGGTGTTGTTTAAAACACAGTTTTACAAACCAAGGAAAGTTAGAAGGGAAATTGCCTAAAATGTGTTGAATTCTTGTGGCTTAAGGTTTTTTTAATGGATTTCACAGTTACATTTTATAATGCGATGGGGAAAATACCTTGTCTTCAGCAACAGTTAAACAAGTCCAGCAGTTGAGTTTTTAGAAAAGGGAATGGAAGAGTCATGAAGTTAGCTGAGCATAAGCTGGTTGACGACTGTATGCAACAGCAGCATCAAAGTTGGCTCCATTAATTGGTGTAGAAGAGTTTAAAGTAATTGCAGTTTGAATAGTGTGACTTGTTATAGAAACTTTATCAGGTGTAGCAATGTTTTTCTGCCTGGATGCTGTCACATACTTGTTCAACCGTGTTGGATTAAAATTGAGTAAGGTGCTACCATAGATGTTTGTAGTGCTGTGAGATAACTGAGGAAGCTGAATGAGATTGTAGTTCTGATACAATATGGACTCCTTCTTTGGACAGGGTCAAAGCTTTGGAGATTCTATCAAAAAAGTAGCTATTCTTGGCTTCCCAATTTGAAATTTATAGTTGGCAGCTATGCTGATACAGTCTACTATTTTATTTGTATCATGTTCTCTACACCATTGTCTGCATACCGTGTGTCCTTCCAATTTGAGAAATTTTAATTCAACAATGAACCATGGAATTTTTGTTCTATATAGTTATATCCCAGGAAGGTCTGTTGCGAGTTTTGTTATTTTGCTGTGATGAGAAAAAAAGTGATTGAAGGAATGCTAGAATTAGTCTGGAGCATGGTCATTACTTGGGTAGAATTCCAGTACTTGTTTTTTAATTCACTGTGTTACTACTGTCATGGTCGAACCTTTTTCAAATCAGTCCTGTTTCTGTTTAGATAGTAACAGTCCACCCATGGTATGTCCCCTCTCAACTGAAACACAAGCAAAACCGGAAAAATCATATCATATGCAGGTGGACAGAAATAGTAATCTAAACCTGAATTATGCTAATTTGCAAAAGAGAAGGGAAGATGAACCCACTACAGTGTATACTAATAATTGCTATCAGAATGTTTAAAGGCTAAGGAGGGAGGGCGTTGACATGGTGGTTTGTAGCCATGACTCAACGCACAAGCCATAAATTCCTTTTAATGAATATATTATTGTATTCTGATAGTTTCTAGTATTTTACAGTGACTTAAGTAATGCCTTTAATATAAGTCAAGCTAATCTTAGCTGTTTGGTTTGCTTTCATATCCTATTTGCTCAAAAACCTCCTTTTGTACCACTTTGTTCGCCATAAGTTGGCAGGGTATGCTCAGACATGAGTCCCTTGCTCACTTTGCCACTGGATTCAAGCAAGCCTGGCTGAAGACGGCTGAAATGCCAGAAACCGGTCCTCGGAAGATTGTTTCCGGTCCAGGGAAGGCATGGCTTGGCAGTTCGGGCTGGACTGTTCCCATGAGGCACAGGGTCAGACTGATTTGCATATGGCCATGTCTGAACTGGGGTGGCAGAGTGAGCTAAAGAACGGTGATGGATTAAACCCAGATCTGTTGACTGGGCGTGAGTGTTTGATTGGTTCAGATGCTCCGTCCATCACCACCTCCTTTTGTACCACTTTGTTCACCATAAGTTGGCAGGGTATGCTCAGACGTGAGTCCCTTGCTCACTTTGCCACTGGATTCAAGCAAGCCGGGCTGAAGATGGCTGAAAGGCCAGAAACCGGTCCTCAGAAGCTTGTTTCCGGTCCAGGGAAGGCATGGCTTGGCAGTTCGGGCTGGACTGTTCCCATGAGGCACAGGATCAGACTGATTTGCATATGGCCATGTCTGAACTGGGGTGGCAGAGTGGGCTAAAGAACGTGATGGATTAAACCCAGATCTCTTGACTGGGTGTGAGTGTTTGATTGGTTCAGATGCTCCGTCCATCACCACCTCCTTTTGTACCACTTTGTTCGCCATAAGTTGCCACGGTATGCTCAGACGTGAGTCCCTTGCTCACTTTGCCACTGGATTCAAGCAAGCCAGGCAGAAGACGGCTGAAATTCCTGAAACCGGTCCTCGGAAGCTTGTTTCCGGTCCAGGGAAGGCATAGCTTGTCAGTACGGGCTGGACTGTTCCCATGAGGCACAGGGTCAGACTGATTTGCATATGGCCATGTCTGAACTGGGGTGGCAGGGTGGGCTAAAGAACGTGATGGATTAAACCAAGATCTGTTGACTGGGTGTGAGTGTTTGATTGGTTCAGATGCTCCGTCCATCACCTTTTGTACCAAAAACCTTCTGCGGCACACCCCTTATCTTACCCTTTGTATCTGGGATACCATCTTGAAATTTTGATCTACACTGGCCCACCCTTAAGGGTATTCTACATACTACAGCACGCCTCATCAGGGCCTGAAGAAATATGACCACAGCACCCCATCCCGATGGAACTCAACGGCATCCCATTGTCAGCCCGCACCACTTTAAAAACAAGCTGAATAATTTACAAAGCTCCCATGACGAGTCCTCACAATGTATTCATAGTCCACAATCTAGCTACCTCTCTGATCACTCTTTGAGTTTATGCTTGCGTTTGACCTTGTATAGTGCTCCACTAACCTTTGGCTAGGTTTGCGCTAGAGAAATACCACATAAATATGACAGGCACCCTTCCTACTTGAATGATAAACTCACTGTCTCGGGTGGCTCCCCGCACACCTCCAACAGGGAAGAAGTGCAAACAATTAAAAAAAACAGGCCAAAAATACTTCCACATTTATGCACCAAGGAACTGGAACAATATCCCCATATCCAACTAAATATCCTCAATCCAGTAAAATGTGGAAAGCAAATACATATTCAACTCTTTAAAGAACATTACATCATGATGCAGTAACAATCTAAACACCAGCCACCCTTACTATCACATGTTGACTGTGTCTCTGGTTTTGAACCTGTATAGCTTTCAGCTGCCTTTCTCCTAGGTTTGTGCTATATAAATACCACATACATGCATGCATACCTACATATACAAAATAGTGCACCAATCTGGAAACAACTTCTTTACATTTGATTAAAGGTATACATTTTTAAGAGACATAGGTCAACCTTTTCCACCCATTGTGACTAACATAATGTATTTCCAACTACTGCAACTTTAAAATATATGCAGTTATTTTATTTGGTTATTGTTTTACTGCTATTGCACCAGGAAAGTTTCTTTTCGCAAAGTCGCTTCAAAGAGGCCAGAGGACTAATAATCAATTGATGGCACTTCCTGTGAAGTAATTTTCTAAGATGTCAAACAGGATGCAAATTAGAGCGTCTTATATATTCCCTTTCTGCCTGTTGCCCAAAACAAACTAGAACCGGCCCTGTGACTGCTGGAGGGTCATCCAGCAACAATGTAATTCTAGCATGAGGAACTTCTCTTCAGCCAGATGCCACACATGCCTGCCGTGTGCACACCCAGTCCAGTGAGTGCAACAGTAGGGAAAGTGTTGGACAGTGTAGGGGGAAAAATGACTATTTCCCACTCTAGTGAGTGCAACAGTAGGGAAAGTGTTGGATAGTGTGGGGGTAAAAATGACTATTCCCAACTACCCCAAAACCCATACCCACCCTAAAACTTAAAATTCTCCATTACTAACCTTATAATGCGTTGTAATGGCATGCGTTGTAATGGCATGCGATGTAAAGGAACTGTGTTGTAAAAGTTGCGTTGTAAAGGCATTACGATGTAATGCATGCGTTGTAATGGACGTTTCCCCCTGAATGCTACAGATAAGGGTAAGGTCAGTGAGCCTCGCTCTCATCACCTCAACCTGTAAGAAGATGATAAAATAAATGTTTAAAGGAGGGCTCTTAGTGGCAGAGGGAGGGTTGGACCAGTGAGCTACAACATTGCTAGGGGCACAGCTGGTAGATTAAAGCTGGAGGCCTGCATGACCTGACGTTACGATTGCCACCAATCCAGATTTTGATCACGCCGTTCACATTTATGTAGCTGAATGAATTCTGTCAGCCCTATTGCACCTCTTTGTCTGACAGTCCCTGTAGACTTCATACAGGGTTTTCATTACAAAACAGGTCTCTCCACAATTAAAGGAAAGTAAGAGGTCCAGTAGTCAACTCTGTGAATACATCACTTTGGGATGGGGTGAGGGGCAACGGTGCACTGTGTGTCCACAAGTTGGTCAAGAGATAAACAATTTGAAAGGGCACTAGCTTTATGGGCTTTCTAATTATTAAGATTTTTTAAGGATGTATGTGAGGAAATCAGAATAATAAGAGGCAACAATATGCACTATGGCCAAGACTTACAAAGATTTTGCGTGGAAATTGCGACAGTTTTTTAAGATAGACCCAATGCAAAATCCATTTTGGAATTAATGAAGCAAAGCAAATGTCAATTTTCATTGCTTTGCAAAAAAAAGTAACACTTTGCACTGCTTTGCATTACTTTGCATTGGGAAGGCACTCCGTGGGTGGTTGCATGGTACTCATAAATTTTGACACATACCCATATTTACAGAGTGGTGCGGCTTTCTGAGGCCGGTGTAATGATGAAAAAATATCTGTATTTCTCCTTGTTATTTCCTCTTTATATGTGTGTTGCATTCTGCAGTACACGCATAAAGAGAAAAAAGCCTCCAAGGATATTTTTGTGCAGGAACATACCCCAGCCTGCACAGAAATTATCTTACCCATAACGCAGTCAACTTTTCAATATGGTATAATGGTAATGATCTTGGATGTCTCACCAAGTTGGGCAATCAAAATCTTCTCTCATTTTACCTGCAAAGTTCAAATTCAAATTCACTTTTTTACAATTACGGCGGTAAAATGAACAGAGTGCCAAATAAAAAGACAGTAATTTTAGGAATTCAATAATGCAAGATAAAATAGTTAAAAAATCCGTGAACACAGTATGGGAGATCCGTGGTCACATAACCCAACAAAGCGATACAAAAGGGGATGATGGACGGAGCGTTTGAACAAATCAAACACTCACCCCAGTCAACTGATCTGGGTTTAATCCATCACCACTGGATTCAAGCAAGCCAGGCTGAAGAAGGCTGTAATGCCAGAAACCGGTCCTCGGAAGCTTGTTTCCGGTCCAGGGAAGACATGGCTTGGCAGTTCGGGCTGGACTGTTCCCATGAGGCACAGGGTCAGACTGATTTGCATATAGCCATGTCTGAACTGGGGTGGCAGAGTGGGCTAAAGAACGGTAATGGATTAAACCCAGATCTTTTGACTGGGTGTGAGTGTTTGATTGGTTCAGATGCTCCGTCCATCGCCACCCCCTTTTGTACCGCTTTGGCCGCCATAAGTGTGGCAGGGTATGCTCAGACGTGAGTCCCTAGCTCACTTTGCCACTGGATTCAAGCAAGCCGGGCTGAAGAAGGCTGTAATGCCAGAAACCGGTTTGATTGGTTCAGATGCTCCGTCCATCACCACCCCCTTTTGTACCACATAACCCAACAAGGCACTGGCGACGGAGCAGCACGCATACTTGTAGGCAAGCCCCTTGGACAACTAGAGCACGCACGAGCTAAGATGGCGTCTCTGGTTGTCCACCCGGAAGACAACAGGAAGGGGAATAGCAGCCTGATCCCTGAGTAAACTGCAATGTGCAGATAGGTGCAAGCAGCAACAGTGCAATGTTCAAATTCACTTTTTTACAATTATGGTGGTAAAATGAACTGAGCACTAATTAGAAATACAGTAATTTTAGGAATTCAGTAGTGCAAGATATAACAGTGTAGAAGTCCGTAAACACAGCATGGGAGATCTGTGGTCACATAACCCCACAAGGCATTCCAGGCAACCAAGCAATGGTTAATTGATTTGATATATTGAAAAGATACAGTGGATTTATATTCCTCTAAGTTACCATACACAGTTTCCCCAAACGACATATAGAAGCCTCTTAGAATATATTTAAAATCCAAGGAACAGGATGCAACTGACGATATGGAATGGTAACCTAGAGATGTACAATGGAAACATCAGCTGATATGGAAATATAATAATACAAGGAGAGATTGTATGGTATGCTGTCTATGGCATAGAAATAATACTCCATTGGCTATATATAATATAACTTTGAGATTGCATTTATGTTGTAATTAAACAAGGCATACCAGCAAAATATTCATAGAAGTTCAATAGCGCTTTGTATATTACATAGATACGTAGATATAATGTATGATTGAATATTGAAGTGCATATGCCCAACTGTTGTAAATGTTTGTATATCTATGTATGTTGTTGATTAAACATAAATAAAATGCTTACAAATATAAAACACAAAAGAAGTCTTTCTAAAGCATTTTAATTTATCTGCCCAAAGATCAGCTCATGATGCCAATACACCAAGTAGTTGGATCTGGGGCAATCTTGTCATTCAAATCCGTTGTTCTTTGGTAAATATTGTTATCTATAGACCACTCTATGATGATACTTTCACTTTTCTAACACTGATTCAAATGAATGCTGAGTGAGTAAATAATATTACCCAATAAGAAAACATCTAAAATTTGAGACCTATAATTAATTTATACCCAAGTTACTCATGGAGAAAAAGCACACCTGCGTGGTCAAAATATTTTCTCATTCTGGTCAGCATTTTAAATGTATTGTGTGTAACGCTCATTCATTTTTTTGTATAGAGTTTCATTGAGAAAATCAAGTAAAAATATAATGGCATCATGTTGACTAAACACAAGGATCAAGCAGGGCCACATAGTGTGGAACTTAAAATGGGGGACAATGTTCTTGTGAGGTAGATGCCTCGCAAGTGACAGAAATGAAAAACAAACATACGAAACACTCACATCATCCCTTCCTCCTTCTTCTAAAATAACAAAAACATACTCTAAACTTGCACAGTACATTATTACATCCCCTAATAAATGTAGGATCATATCTAATCATACCCAAGTCTGTCACACCTGGTGACATCACAGTGTTCCCTGGAATGTCTGATCTCTACTAGATACTCTCAATATAATGACGCAATTTTGTACAGGTTCCAATGTTGTTCCGTAATATGGCGTTGACAACGAAATTGAAACCTCCTATGCAGTAAAGATCACTATTGAGAAATACTCCTTGCAACGAGACTGAAATTAATTATTTTCTGACAATTTCAAAGCATGGTATGTCTTGGGAGCATAAAGGTGTCCCGAAATGCCAGCCACCCTCCCTGCATGGCCCTTCTCCAAAAGTGGGATGTCTTCACTGTAAAACGTCTCCCAATCTGTCTCACACTTTTTCAAAACTCTTACACTGTCAAGCTAGCCTAGAAAATGTGTTTTAAGACCATACTATTGTCAGACTATGCCTGACGTAAATATCACGTCCTAAATATTGTCTTAAAAATATTGTAACGTTGGAGTTTAAAATGGAGAATCTAGACCCAATGGGACAATAATTCATGAACAATATTTAGATAATTATATTTATATAAGATAATACTCTTGTCAATGTTATTCTGGTATAGAACCTCAGAAATCGTGTGTTTGAACAACTGTTTGTGAGCAGCAGCACCACAAGTTTGGAGGAGGTACTAGTCACATGCAATGACCTTTGAGTGGATGAAATGTATAACCTAGGAAGTAGCTTCTATTTAATGTCCTTATTTGAAAGACAAAGAGAGACCTCATCAATTAAAGCCACACTGCAAAGAAATGGGGCACATCAATATTAAGTTCCAAGTCATCTGTCCACCAGAGCATGGTTTTACAGATGAATGTCGGCAATGGATGATACAAAGTACTTTTCAGTCTGGTGAATGGGCCTTGATTTGATGCATAATTTATTACCTGGCAGAATCCAAATGTTATCCTGCCTAGTTGTCCCTCTGAGGCAAGAGCAAAGGTGAGTGACTTGTAACCTGTGTTCTTTCAAAATTTGATCTAGATTCAGCATGAAACGTTTAGCAAAAATATAGGCTTCAGTTTTTACAGGAGTGTTCAACTCATGAGAAGCCGTAAAAAACACACTTGCTGCCCTCCTCTGGTAGCAATATAACAGTGACTTCCTATATGGAGAGGGGTAACACCATGAAGACATGGAATCTTACAACAGCTATTCCGATTTGGGTAATCTCATTTCTAAGAAGTGGTGGTTAAAGATGATAGGAACAACATCAAGGCAATGAGCTATCTTCTCTATTGTTGGCTTCTATTTGGTACCATCTTTATTAATAAATGAGATTGGAGTGTTTTGCTGGTAAAACTCTACAGCATTTGTCAAAAGGATTGTTAATACAATTGGGTCTGACATTGCAGTTAATCAGCTTTGAGGTGAGGATAAATTATATTGGCTGCTGCCTATTACTTGCACTTGAACGAGTATACCTGTAATCATGAGTATTTCTTCTCCTACCCAAAAAAGGAATGTTACATTGGCAAGACAGTAAATTAATTTTAGGTAAGAGAGATTTTCAGCCTGGTTCTAACCACTACTAACATCGTTCTGCCCCTACCCAACAATTACATTTGAAATTAATCTGATCACTATAGAAAAGTGTAGTATAGTGTCCTACCCAGTGTGGGTACCCGCCAATGACTACTCCACACACAGAGCTTAGTATTACACATCTTTATTCATCTGCAGGTAACCGCAAACTCAACATTCTAAACCAGTCT
The DNA here is from genome assembly GCF_964261635.1 of Lissotriton helveticus. Taxonomy (NCBI): domain Eukaryota; kingdom Metazoa; phylum Chordata; class Amphibia; order Caudata; family Salamandridae; genus Lissotriton; species Lissotriton helveticus. The sequence goes on from NC_136069.1 coordinate 792,960,412, forward strand.
TCATTGCATTCTGCTCTAACACTTACGTCACAGTTCTACAAAGTCTATCAGTCAGGAGCTAAAAGGGTTCCATCATTTCTAATTCACAGATACTCCATCTCCCCTTCTGTTAAATAAAAAATGTTTTTGACAAAATAGACATATATAAACATGTACAATTAAACCTCTTCAATCAATATTTTTGTCGCTTTAATTGTTCAACCTGATTTTGTTCTTGGAAACTGAGAACTGTCACCACCACTGTCCGGGATCTGCATCAGCAGTGTAGAGGCAACAGCAATCACTGGTGTTTCAGATCCAGTCTCACCTTCAAAAAATAGATCTGATGAATGATTAATTAGGTACCTGAAATGAGAAAAGTCTCTGGTAATAGAATTCTCACTGCGTTGGGCAGTTACCATGTGTCCTTTAGTAGACAACACTTGAAAGGGTTCTGCATCAATTGGAGCATCAGATTTTCTTCTCCTTATTTGTCATGTGAGCATGGGATTTCCTTTCCTAAAGACAATGTTTTTCGCATGTCATCTTTTGTCATCATATGCTTTTCATTTTTTGTTTGCTAGCCGAGTCTTTCTCATGAGTCGCTCTCTCATCTTTCTTTCTCTGATTAGTCCATTGAGGTAACTTGGTGTTCATTGCTCTCCCTAACATTTATGTCATAGGACTTTTACCTGTTGTTGAGTTGGGTGTTAAACGATAAGCTCTCATGGTAGAATTCAACACAGTTTTCAAAACAAACTTCTAAAGACTAGCATGCTGCACTGCTTTCTTTAGTGTACTCATAAGAGGCTCAATAAGTTCATTGGCCTGTGGCCACAAAGGTGTGCTCTTCTGATGCTTTATACTCAAGTGCTCCAAGAAGTCTTTAAACTCTCGACTGTTGAAAGGCAATCCATTGTCAGACTTGACTATGGCTGTAATACCCCATGTGCAAAGATGCCATCTAGTCTTTCAATGACTCGTCCTTGCGGAGTAGATGAAAGATCTTCAATTAATGGAAATCGTGAGTATTGATGCATAATCACCAGCAAGTGTTGTCCATTGTGCAGTGAACCGAAAAAGTAAATGGCTATTCTCGGCCATGCATGCTTTGGGAGTTCTGACATATAGGTGTGGTGAATAGTTTTTGCATAAAGGCAGTTGCATAGATGACAGGCCTTTAATTCCATTTCAAGCCTGTCATCAAGATAAGGAAACCAGACAGTTTTGGCTTGTTTTGTGACAACGATTCCCCAATGTTCTTCATGTGCCATTTCAGTCATTCCTGTCTCAGGCTTTCTGGGATTAGAATTCTTGACCCTCGTAGTATAATTCCTTTCTGAGTCATGAACAGTTCATCCTTGACATTTTTTTAAATTTTTTATATTCATCATCACTGATCAGCAGTCGAGTGTGTTAGTTCCATGACTGATGTGTAATCATATCCTTCAACTTTAACATGTCACTGTCATGGCTTGTGGCAATGATAATCTAGGCTAACCACATGGCAGCTGGTGTGTTTGATTTTACAATGAAATTAATATAGGCCTTAGCCGACATTGATGGAGTACCGTGACCTTGTATAGGCACTCTGGAAAAGTAGTCAGTAGGGTTCAGATTCTTCCCTGAATGATGCACAATGGTATAATTATACTCTTGTAACCATGGACCCCATTGTTCAATGCGAGGAGGCATTTGGCCTTTGGATTGTGAAATATAATCAGTAAAGCTTGATCATCAGTTACCAGCATGAAAGGTTTTCGATATAGGAATACTGCAAATTTTCACAAGCCCATACCACAGCTAAACTTTCATTTTCTGGTTGTAAGTAAGCATGTTCTTTTTGGGATAAACTTCTCCATACATATGCCATAATACGCCTTTGAGCATTCAGGTGTCTACTGTGCTGTGCAACTGGGCTAGCGTCAACAACAACCTCTGTATGAAGTTTTGGATTAAAGTATGTGTAGTATCCTGATTTTATGGATTGTCTCTCCCATGTTTCCCTGTCCCTGGCTGCTCAGCCTGTGTGAGTGTTCTGAATGGAATGTTGGTGTGTGGGCTATGATTGGAATGCTTGGGTGACTGAATGTGAGATGACAGTTGATGGATGAGGCTGAGCAGCTAGCAGGCTGCTCCCGGTGGGGTTTATTATGACTTATTCCTGGACTTGTTTACCTGTTTATATACTTACCTGATACCAGAATAAACCTACGTTGGCATCATCTCTCCAGTGTGGTCTCCTGATTACTACAGGATGATATTTCAGTAGCATTCCCAATGGCTTGTTTGTTTTACTTGAAGCTTTCCTCATATTCATGTGACCAAAAAAATTAAACATTCTTTCTCATCAAGACCCTCAACAGAGCACTTACAGTGGCAAAGTCTTGTATGTATCTGGTACAGTTACTGGTCACAGCAAGAAATGAACGCACCATAGAAACATCTTGTTGGGGATCAGCATTTAACAGCGCTTGTACTTTAGCAGGATCTGGTGTCATAGCCCGCAAAAAAGATATGGACAAACAATTTTAGCTTTGTCTTAGGGAGCTCACACTTGTATGCATTCAAAGTCAAACCTGCTTCAGCAAGTAAACAACATAGTTGTGTAGAGCTTTAACATGTTCTTTTTAAGCAGCTATGAAAACCAATGTGTCATCACTGTAATTAAACAAATTCATGACAAGCTGCATGATACATGAAATGACATCTTCAAACAATTCTGCAGCCGATGACACACCAAAACATAGTCTTTTGTACCAAAACAGACCAACATGTGTAGAAAAGGTAGTAACGTACCTGTAATCTTCATTGAGTTCCAACTGATGCTAACCTTTATTTCGATCAAGGCGAGAGAAGCCCTTAGCACCATTTAGTTGCGTTATCATGTCAGCAATGTATGTACCTGGATGTCATTCTCCTTCAATTGCCTTGTTTGCCTGATGCATGTCAACGGATAATCATACAGCTCCTTCACTGTCCTTTTTAGGCATTACGACTATGGGAGTAACCCAAGGCATAGGACCAGTAGAACGCTCAATAATATTATGCTTCTGTAAAGATTCAAGTTCTTTTCAACAGCTTCTTGCAAATAAAAAAACTATTTGTCTATGTCGCAGGACAGACACCTTCATTAATATGCAACTTTACTTTTATAGTCTTAAGCTTTCCTAAACCATAAAATAACTAAGGGAAATGACTTATTATGGTGAGCATTCATGCCATAATTCACGGAAATCAGTCCCATATCGGCGACTGTGCTGAAACTGAACAGGCAAGCACTTGACGCCCTGCCTTAAAGCAAATGGATGGGGGCTTGCACCTTCGCATTCTTATGTTTCATTGTTGCTACAAATGAACCTTAAATTTTTAAGAGCGTCAAAGCAGCCCATGTATACACTTTGGTTTTCGATGGCGTAAGTTAAAGCAATGGAGATAATCCATCATATTTCTCCTCAGGCATAATGTTTATCGGTACACCACTGTCGATAATGAAAGTTATAGAACAGCCATTTAATTTCAATGTAATCTTCAGACAATGTTTGAATGACTTTGATGCATTGAGATGTCGATCTTTCTTTGACTGACAATTTTCTTCACAAGCGGCTAAACGAACATGGGCACTCCCTTCTGAGGTATACATCGACATGGCACAATAATTTGCTTCACTTTCACTTGATGCAAATACAGAAGAACTGTTTAGCGATGATTTTTAGGTGACGATCAAATTTTCATTGTCAATTTGTCTTAACTGATGTCGCCACTTGGCATTGTTGGTGTGTATCGAACATTTCTTTTGGAATGTTCTGGCAGTCATTTTGTCTTTGCACTATGATGCACTTACTTTTTCATTTACTTTGCAAACGATCAAAAAATGGCTTTCCTTCCCACAGCCTTTACATATCTGTCCAAGAGTGGGACATATGCCTTCATGTGGAAACAAAAATCCACATCTAAAACACAACTTTTTACATGTAACCATCACTTTGTGTCCTTCAGTCTTTTGTTTTGGCTTACTTTTCAAACTCATGATTGATTCATTCTGTGAGCCTCAGGCTTCCACGTCAGAGGCTTGTCTATCGGCATGCTCTTCAGCTCTGGAAGCCATTAACAATCACACCAGACTAAGGGGTCGATTAGGATGTAGGGTGGATCACCACCGCCCGCATGGCAGTGGCGATCCGCCCTACATCCTTCCCCGCCCGCCACCCATTTCCCCCCGCCATAATAGTATGGCGGGGGACCCCTGGATGGAAAGACCGTCAACAGTTTTCCGCCGGTCGACCAGTCGACAGGGCAGAAAAGGGGCTGTCTATTGTGGTGGTGTCTGCTAGACACCGCCATCCATATTAGCATAGGCAGCGGAGGATGGCTTTCCATGGCGGAGACCCCACCATGGAAAGCCATGCGGAGTCTGCTTTTGGGGGTCCGTTGCGGGCCCCCAGGGTATTGGGGGGTGCACATGGGGGGTACCTATGGTACCTTCCTGCATTGTCATGGACATGGTGGCAGGCACCTCGTGGTGCCTGTCACCTTGTGCATGACAATGCACACAGTGCATTCCCAGCATTGTGGCAGGCGGTGATGTGAGCACCGCCTGGAACAATGCTGGGAATGGAGGATTCCACCGCCACAGTGGCGGTGGCATCCTAATTGCAGGTGCAGGACCGCCGCACCACTCGTGGCCGGTCCCAGCACCGCTAGGGTGGCAGGAGGACTAAAGTCCACCTGCCATCCTAATCGGTCCCTAAGAGATTCTCTCAGCATTCGCCTTCTGAATGAATCTGACACGCATCCGTCAAATACTCTCAGATTCATAGCTTCTTCATCATTAAATTAATTGAATTTACAATGCCTGATGAGTGTGTCGAGTCGCTCCACCAATCCATTAATAGTTCACCAACTTTCTGAACTTCTTGGTTGAAGATGTATGGTTTGTAATCAACAGTGGGCATTGGATTAAACTTGAGATTTAATACTTCTTTAATCTAACGATTTGTGACTTCTTCGTCAGTTCACAGCATTTTGTTTAGAATTTCTTTTACACCATCACAAGCAAGATTTTTGAGATACTTGATAATATTTTTGTTATCAGTCTCTTCAAGTGCATCAACGAAACCATCAAATGTCTCCATCCAAGCAGTCCATCTATCACCAATACTCTGATTTTTGGCGGTAACAGACAATAATGGTTGTTTCTGGAAAGCAGCAGTGTTGCAGCCATTTGTGGAAGTGGCTGATATTGAGGGTGGAGCTCTCTCTGACTCCCTCTGGTGTTTATGTGAGCCATCTCTAAGGCATTGAGATGTGTTGGCTTCTGGATCATCCTTGATGACTTTTGGAAAGATGGTCTCTGTCTTCACCTCCCTTCTCTCAGCCATCCACAGTTCTGAAGATATGTTTGGACGCTTCGGATTGTCACCAGTTTGGTAAGCAAAACCCCTGTGCTTCGCCTGGGCAACAGTGTCTAGCACCGAGGTCGTACCGGCTCACTTTACTCAGCTTCTGGGGCCAGATGTAGGTAGGGTTTTACCGGTCGGTAACGGCCGAATTCGGCCGTTACCGACCGGTAAAAGGAATTTGAGATGTAGGGGGCAGAATCGGTAATTTTACCGTTCTGTAATTTACCGATCTGTAATTTTACAGAATCTGTAAATATACCGGTCGGTAAATTTACAGAACGGTAAAATTACAGATTCTGTAAAATCGATATGTAGGTGGGACTCTGATGAGTCCCACAAGGCCTAAGAAATCGGTATTTTACCATCAAATTCAATTTGATGGTGAAATACCGATTCAGGTGAGCATGCAAATGTGTGCATGCACACCTGTGCCATATGACAGGCAGACCTGCCCTTAGGGCAGGTCTGCCTGCCATATGGCCCCCGAACCTTTTTTGGGGGTGCTAGAGGGTGTCAAAGGGCCAGATGTAGGTAGGGTTTTACCGGTCGGTAACGGCCGAATTCGGCCGTTACCGACCGGTAAAAGGAATTTGAGATGTAGGGGGCAGAATCGGTAATTTTACCGTTCTGTAATTTACCGATCTGTAATTTTACAGAATCTGTAAATATACCGGTCGGTAAATTTACAGAACGGTAAAATTACAGATTCTGTAAAATCGATATGTAGGTGGGACTCTGATGAGTCCCACAAGGCCTAAGAAATCGGTATTTTACCATCAAATTCAATTTGATGGTGAAATACCGATTCAGGTGAGCATGCAAATGTGTGCATGCACACCTGTGCCATATGACAGGCAGACCTGCCCTTAGGGCAGGTCTGCCTGCCATATGGCCCCCGAACCTTTTTTGGGGGTGCTAGAGGGTGTCAAAGTGACACCCCCTGCACCCTTGCCAAAAATCTGTATTTACCGATCGGTAAATACCGACCTGTAATGCCCCATTCATTCCTATGGGCTTCAAAGCCCATAGGAATGAATGGAGCATTACAGGTCGGTATTTACCGAATCGGTAAATACCGACTTTTAAAGAATCGGTAAATCCACATCTGGATTTACCTACATCTCGGTACATCTATTTTACCGACTCTTAAATACCGAATCGGTAAAATTCGGTATTTAAGTGTCGGTAAAATAGATTTACCTACATCTGGCCCAAAGTGACACCCCCTGCACCCTTGCCAAAAATCTGTATTTACCGATCGGTAAATACCGACCTGTAATGCCCCATTCATTCCTATGGGCTTCAAAGCCCATAGGAATGAATGGAGCATTACAGGTCGGTATTTACCGAATCGGTAAATACCGACTTTTAAAGAATCGGTAAATCCACATCTGGATTTACCTACATCTCGGTACATCTATTTTACCGACTCTTAAATACCGAATCGGTAAAATTCGGTATTTAAGTGTCGGTAAAATAGATTTACCTACATCTGGCCCCTGGTGTTTATTCCTTGACTTCTCTTTGCACGCTCTTTGTCTTCACCACTTTCTAAATGTAACATTATCTTGCAATTTGTGAGTATCAACAGCTGCTCTTTGAAAGCCTGGGTGTATCTGCCGTCAGTGTTAACACTCCAGATTACGTATGGCTGTATCTTGAGTAGCAGTGTTGTACCTTTATGTACAGTCTGACCAGCGGGTTTTCGGTCACTGATATGTAGATTTCTTTGCAATGCTTTTGTTTTGAACTTCTTTACAGTGGCTGGAGTTGTGCTTCTTGACTCCACAAGTGTTAAGCGTTGGTTCCGTACTTTGCCTGCAACACACGTGGCACGCATGAGTAGCTGCTTGGACCATTGCAAACTCTCAGGGAGAGCACTGTTGATTTTTGGGTTACTTACCCCCCTAATTGGTCACCAGCTGTAGCATCGTCCCCAACCTGGAAGGTACTTACCAATGACTACGACACACATGGAGCTTAGTATTAAATGTCTTTATTTATCTGCGTGTAACCTCAAACTCAACCTTCTAAACCAGTCTCCTTTGCATACCGCTATAACACTTATGTCACACTTCTATGAAATCTATCAGGAGCCAAAAGAGTTCCATCATTTTTAATTCACAAGACCATACACGGAGGTTCACAGAACTATGTAATAAAAAAGAATATATATACAAATGTGCACTGATTCACACTGTCCTTATTTAGGTTAAATAATCTTTTTATTCTTCATTTATATCACAATAGCCTCTTTTATATCTTCTTTTCAAAATCAATTGGTAGGATTATAACAGTTGTAAACCAGTCATCATATATATATATATACAGCTACAGTCGACATGTGTTTCACAGTAATCCTGCTTTTCCAAGGCTGTATACATACAAATATCACTGTCCCTTATTACCTGTGTAATCTTCAATTGTATGCAAGTGTGTATACATATACTGTAAACGATAAACTCTTTATTCTATGAGATTGGGTCTTCTATTTCTTTCTGTATTCTTCCTTAAATCAAATTTTTCAAAAATCAATGTATGCAAATAAGAAAAGACATTATATAGTGTCACCAACCTGATGACTGCAGCACATCGGCCAGCCCGTCCTTTCTTGCCTGGCCCGAAGTGAGGCAAACGGGATGGGACACACCGTCATGCACGACCCGGAACAAGAGGAAGACAAGGGCTTACGCCAGAGGACGAAAGAGGAAGAAGAAGAAGGAGGCCAGCGACGAAAGGCAGGAGAGCACAGATCAGACAGAGAAAGTGAGGACGCAACCTGGGAAAGAGCATGTGAAGAAATGGCTCATCGGCTGCCCTATCCGTCGAAGGAGGAGCAGGAAGCCCACGTCGAGAAGGAGACTCCTCCCCGCCGGTTGACAACAGACTCTCGCCACGTTCCAGGAAGGGCGTGGCTCTGTCAGGTGTGTGCCCATTTTTTTGTTAGGAACCAAAATTAGCAACAACGTAAGAAGGAAGTGCAGAGTGGAGAAAGGAAGGTGGGAAGAAAGGGAAAAGAAACAAAAGGCGTAAACAAAGAGAGAAAAGAAAGGCGAATACAAAGGGGAAGACCAGAGGAAAGAGATTAAAACAAAAAAAGAGAGGGGAAAATAATATCATTAATCCCCTTTGTATTAAGAAAAGGACACAGGGGCAATAAACAGCTTATTAACTGTTCTAGGGCTGCCCTAATCTTTTGTTGATTGGCTAATTTCATTTGCTAACGTGCACCCTCCTCAAGTAGCAGTACAACTCTCAATCACTAACCATCATTTTCGCGAAACAAGGGCAGACACTTACCTGCTTCTTTGTTTCTATCGAGGGTGCTGGTGGAGAGGAACTCCAAAGGACCTGGAAAAGAAGAAGATTTGTGGGAAAACAAGACTGAAACTCCATTTATTTGACAATAAGATAATTGTACATCTCTAAATAAATAGAGTGATAAAGATCCTTGTAACTATCCTGAGTAGTCCTTAAGCATCACATCAGCCAGTATTCCCTTCCAACATTAAAATGTCTAAGTATAAATGTTAATTGTTCACAAAACAATAAATCATATAGTGGTTCTCTTGTGGTAAGACAATTATTTTTAACAAAGTGAACAGTAGGAGAGAGAAATATAATCACAAGGGGATCTAGTATATTTCTATAATCTTAATTATTGTGAACTAGAAGCACAGAGGTTTAGACTTTTGGGTTGCACCGTGTGACTTGATTTTTAGCATGAAATGGTATTTGTATGTATAGGCAACCTAAGATGGTGCTGCCACAATGCTTTATTGCTGTACCAAGAGCATGTTGCCTGACCAGGACTGCCAGTTAGGGCCTGATTACAAGTTTGGGGATTTCGCAGCAAGCCGCCACACCAGTGACCCGCTGTGAGATTGTCACACCACCCTCCAGATTAGGACTTACATCCTGGTCTGGCCGGCAGTGCTTTGGTGTTCCCACGTCGGTGCCTTTCTAAGGCTCATATGGGAACACCAAAGCATGTTCCAGCGTGGAAAGAAATGCACCATGTCATGCATTTCTTTCTGTGCTGGAACTAGGGGTGTAGACATACAGGGGCGGCAAACCATGTGATCCCCTGCATGAACCCCAATGCACACAGGCAACAGGGAGCCCTGTAGGGCCCATTTGTTGCATCACTGCCACCCTTTTCATAGCGGCTGCATTGCCATGAAAAGGATGGTGGTGAGAACTCATATTATGCTTGGCGCGGCACCACCAGCATATTCTGCCCAGGTAAAGATGGCCGGCCCAGCGGGAACCTTGATCCCGGCAGTGACGGTGGTCTTATGGCAGACCGACCGCGGCAGTTGTAATAATGTGGGCGGTCCCACAGGGCAACAGTTGTCACACCGCCTCAGCCACTACGGTGGTCCTATGGACCTCTGTAGTGATAATAAGGCCCAAAATCTCTAATCATAATGTCAGAGCAAATCATGTTATTTAAATTGATTATCTTTCCATAAATATATTCTTGGGAATGTGATTTTTAGGAACTTGGACAAGGGCAGGTATTAGGAATTATTAGCTGTGGGAAAGTACTGTTACACTAGCATAATCTTATGTCATTTTGTTGATTTTGCGTAATGCTTGCTATGTGAAATTCAAGAAATTATGCTATTACACTACGTTGTGTAATTATGTGCTATTCATGGCAAAAATTTAGTGCAAGGGAACAACACGAAACACCAGAATTTGAGTGGCTGCTGTTTGCTGTTTTATGCACTATTTTATTAGTGCAAACTGTGTTCCCAAGTTAAAAATTGATGTAGGGATGCATTTGTGCTACAATTTGCTTTACATTATTTACATCCTTGAAAAAAAATGGGATTCCCACAAAACACCTGTCAGCTGTAGCTGTATGTAGGACTGAGGTACTGGGTTTTTCAGAACTGGTACCAAACCGGTAACCCAGCGGTGTCAGGGTACACCCAAAGACCTCGAGTACTTTCCTGATTCAGACCACAGAAACTCAGAGTCTTCTAGGTGAAGTCAAGGATCGATTTTATTGGCTGCAACCAAGGTAACAAGTGTCCTAGAAGTACAACAACACGGGATGTATATTCTCAGGAGACTGCTCAAACTTACAAAGCCAGGCTTCTCTTTTTATACAAAATATTGTGCTTCAGGCAAACATTCTCAGATTTACAGTAGCCTATTCGCATATTTTCACTACAAAGAAAAAGCAGAGTCATGATGACAAGCCCACATTTCAGAACGTCCAGTCCACAACAAATTACCCGGCAAGGCCCAACATTTCCATCAGATATCGGTGGACCCCCAATAAAACGGGCACCTCCCCATCATAAAGCAAGTGAGAGAGAAAAGAGCAGGGACAGGTGTGAGCAAGATTCGGCAGGGTGTGTGTGCGATGAAAAGGGTTTATGGCCTGTTGTGCCTTGATGCTATCTTGTTCGGCCACTGGGAGAGGAACTGACCAAACAGGTTTGGCCTGGGGCAATGGTTCCAACTTGCCCAGGTCAGAGAAAAGTCAATTAAGGTGTACGTGTCCTTTGGAATCGAATTTAGCTGTATTATAAGCCTATGTAAAGTGCAACTCACAAAATGGCTGCTGTACACAAAATGGAAGCCAAGGGTTCAGAACGAAAATGACGATTTCGAGGTGAAATCGTCACTCGAATATGACGAAAATGCTTGTACATAGTGTACTAGCCATTCTCGGTCTTTTGATATAAAAATCGTCATGTTACGACGAAGTTTTATTCACGAGTCCAGAATTTTCAGAACTACAAACCCTCCTTTTGCCCTTACATAGGAAATTAATCTATCCTCATGCTAATCTGAGTCCAGATCTATATTCCTAAAGTCATTGAGATGTTGCTGTAACATCATCCTAGTACTTAGCTCGTCTCTTGATACAGGTTTCCTTACACATGATGTAACACAGAGGCCACATATTACAGGAGCACACTGTACGCACAGACAGAACAGGAAAAGAATGGCTAAGACCATCCCAATGACCATCAGAATTTTCCATCCCCAGGCGGATATCAGTTCCCAGAACCATCCCATTAACGACCAATCTCCTTTATCCACATGAATAGATTCGGAAATCTTATGCAGTTTGGAGCTGGCCTGGTACACTGTTGGAGCGTTATCTGGGATGAAAACACAGCAACTCGATTGGATCAATCTACATACCCCAGCTCGGTCTGCAAGTATGACATCTAAAGTGACCCTGTTCTGAAGGGTCATAAGACGATCCGACTGGAGCTCAGCAGTCAAGTTACTAAGGGCACCAGCAGTTTCAATTACAGTGGACTCAACCACCCTTGTCAATTGCCTTATGTTCCTGTTGTTAACCATGGGTCCCCAGAACGGCAGAAAACCCTTTGCGAAGTCCCCAAATTCTTGACCTGCAGTGTCTTCTTTACTCAAGACATCTCTAACTATCCTTGTCTTGTGGTAATCTGCCGCTGCTGTGTAGGTGGGAGGCAACAGGAACGAAACAAAACATGAGCCCGAAAAGTCAGGGGGCAACCATGTATATGCTCTATCATGTCAGATGAAATAGGTACCCTTAGCTGCTAAAAACGCTGGGGAGGTCTGAGACCCAAAAATATACGTTTCAGTACAGACACTCTCCTCTAACTGAGCTCTGGGATTCTTGCCAGTACCTTGCAGGCACAGGTGACCCTGATGGGGTACAATCCAAATCGGGGAAGATCTCTTAGCTTGCTGTTTCTTACTCAGAGTAGCTCCATATCCGGTCACGTTCCATCCTATGTAGGCAAGTGTCTCATCTTCGGGGGTAGTTTCATAAGAAATATCTTCCTTAATCATGTCGACTATACCCTTAACTAGAGCACTATTCTTAGGATTGTCTTTTACAGAACGTAGGGGGTGAACTTCACGTGCATATATGAACATTGTTCTATATGCCCACACAGAACCATTATGGCTGAAAGGCAGGACCAGATAAGGGATACCTTTATCCGTTGTGTGAGGCATAAGACCACACACCCAACAGTTAGTCGTGTTCATTACTAGTTGGTGTTGGTGCAAAAGCTGAACAAAGGAGTTATTAATAAACTCTAATCTCCTAGCTGATTCGTGTTCAGGAAGGGGTTGAAAAGAATGCGAGGAAACAGTGGAAGGAGGAGGTATAGGCGATGTAGTGGGTGCAAATGTTACTCGAAAAGAGAATAAAACATAACTTATTAAAAATATCATCACACTGAATAACATAAAAATGCACAATATCAAAAAGCTTTTCTTTGTCATTATTTTACATATCTTGGTTTTAAAATTCACTCTTTTGGCAGGTCTCTCCATCTCGGAAAACTCCATCCTCTCTAAAGTGCTGCCCGCGATGGGAGGTTGTTTCTGCTAAGGAATGCTTCTGTCAGTCCAGGGCAACTCCCTTAGACCAACCAGAACTGTCGACCTAACGTCGTCAGCTGCACCCCAAAGACTTTGGGCAATCGCGGCCCTAGCAGCGGAACCCGGATGGCGGTTCGAAAAACAAAAATAAGCAAGTTTCTCAGATGGGAGAGCTGCACTTTCAAAAATAGTACTTGGAGGGGGAAAAAAAGATTTTTATTTGTCCATAGGTCTTGGCCTCAAATTATAGCGCTTTTTTCCAAGTACTGTCTGATCCTGAAACAGGAGTTCAGGCTCTGTAGTGTTCAATCGCTTTGATGGTGATACTGCTGGTTGCAAAATGTCATCACTCTCTTGTTCAGTCAGTGTTCCTTTTACACGTGCATCACTGAAAGGCAGAAAACGAGGCACGGTTTCAGTCTCTGAGTCGGCGACACCCTTATGGACCCACTGGTCATACGGCAGAGGTAAAGGGATCCTTTTACAATGGACCCCGTGGATCCAGTGCTTCTTCCCTTCCACTCGAACAGCTGATCTTGTGGAAAGAAGGACGAGGTGCGGTCCGGTCCACCTGGGCTGGTCGTTCTTGGTTCGCTGGAAGTTCTTCACGAGGACCCAGGATCCAGGGTCGATGGGGTGACCTGGAGTTTCAGAGACCGGAGGCAGGGTGTCATGGACCTGTTGATGTAACAACAGATAATCAAGCAAAACAGGGTGTTCGACTTCACTGATCTTTGTGGGCCTTGGCACTCCCCATATGTTGGCCGGGCGGCCAAAAACGATCTCATAGGGACTGAGTTTCACTCGCGAATGCACAGTCATTCTGGTGGATAGGAGTGCTAAGGGTAGAGCATCAGGCCATTTAAGACCTGTGCTCGCTTGAATTTTGGCTAGTTTTAACTTAAGCGTGCCATTGTAACATTCTACTAGTCCAGCTGATTGGGGGTGATTTGCAGCGTGGAACTTCTGGTGAATGCCTAGCCCTTCACATACTTTCTTCATCACACGACCCACAAATTCACTCCCATTATCACTCCAGACCATTCTAGGCATTCCAAATCTAGGGAAGAACTCTTTCACAAGGGCTTTCGCTGTGGACAAGGCAGTATTGTCCTTTAGGGGATATGCTTCTACCCATCTTGAGAAGGCACAAACTACAACGAGTACGTATTTTAAGTTATTGCACCTCTCCATGTGGATGAAATCTAGCTGCAATACCTCAAACGGATACGTAGGAGGTGCAAAATGACCAGCTGGAGTTGGCGTTCCCCTACCAGGATTGTGTTTCAGACACACCATGCAATTCTTGACCACATTCTCTGCACACTTAGGAATTCCTGCATTTTGCCATACTGGGGCCAACAACTTGCAAATCCCTTTCACGCTGATGTGAGCCATTCCATGAGCCATTGTAACCACTGCAAACACGTACGCATCGGGTAGCAACCATCTCTGATGCTCTGACAATTCAATCCAACAACCATTTGCATCCATTCTACCCGTACTTTCTCTCCACATGCTCAACTCTTTCTCTGTAGCCACAGCTTGAATAGACTTCACACTCTCTATCGTGTCTTCGCACATTCCAACATCACCAACCCATCTTGCAGGGCCTGTAACATACATTCGGCTCATCCTCATTCCTTGCAGTTTCTTTCGCGATTTCGTCAGCAAATGCATTTCCACGACCAACATCATCAGTCACCTTCTTGTGAGCACTACATTTCACAATCGCCACTTGCAGAGGCAAGGTCAGTGATTCAAGAAGCGCATTCACCAACTGACCATGCTGAATCTTAGCTCCATGCGAAGTTAGGAACCCACGTTCTTTCCACAATCGTCCAAAACTGTGAGCCACTCCAAATGCATACTGACTGTCGGTATAGATAGTCACTTTCATTCCTTTTGACAACACACATGCTCTTGTAAGTGCAATCAATTCTGCTGCTTGAGCTGAATTTTGTGGAATACGTGCAGCTTCAACAATTGTATGCAAAGTCGTGACAGCATATGCTGCAGTCGTATCACCATTCGGGAGCTTGAAGCATGAACCATCCACCAACAATGTACCATCACATTCAGCAAGCGGAGTGTCCCTAAGATCTATTCTCCCTTTCCTTTTTTTCTTCTGTTCTAAGAAAACAATCATGCTGTTCTGAAGCATCTAATTCCTCCACAATCGGTAACAACGTGGCTGGGTTTAGAGTGTTGCATCTTTTTATATGCACATGACTCGCTAACAATGTTAATTCGTAACCTGACAATCGAGCACTAGTTAAGTGCTGTGTCTTGGTTCTGTTTAACAACGTGTCTACTGCATGTGGGACCATCACGACTAGCGTATTATTCATTACTAGACCAGCAGACTGTCGAATAGAAACAGCTGCTGCCGCTGTGGCTCTTAAACAACTTGGCAATGCTTTAGCTACCGGATCCAAAGTCGACGAAAAATATGCACATGGACGCTGTTTGTCTCCAAACAACTGTGTCAGTACTGACAATGCACAGCCTTGTTTCTCATGGACATACAATGTAAAGGGCTTACTGTAGTTGGGGGTACCTAACACAGGAGCCGAACATAATGCTGTGCGCAATTCAGAAAAACTTTTCTGACACTCTTCAGACCAAGGAACGGGATTGGGTGTATCTTTACACGTTAATGCCACCAAAGGTTTGGCTAATAACGAAAAATGTGGTATCCATTGCCTGCAATATGATGTAATGCCCAAGAAAGCACGCACTTCTCTCTGCGTTCTTGGCACACTCAATTTCGCTATTGCCTGAATTCTCTCTGGGGTCAGTTTCCTTCCCTCCTTCGATAAGAGATGACCTAAGTAGGTCACTTCTTGTCGACAATATTGCAATTTGGAAAGCGACACCTTGTGATGTAAATCACACAGATGACGCAACAATGACAACGTGGCTTCTTTACAGATTTCCTCAGTATCTGCAGCAACAAGTAAATCATCAACATACTGAATGAGGGTAGCGCCGTCAGGTAAAACAATTGTATCAAGCTGTGTCTTTAGAGCTTGACTATATATTGATGGACTTTCACAGTAGCCCTGGGCAGCGCGTTTAAAGCGGAAGCTTCGTCCTCCTAAACTGAAGCCAAAAATATCCCTGCTCTCCTCAGCAATCGGGATGCTGAAGAAAGCATTCTTCAAGTCAATCACTGAAAACCAGGTGGCAGAAGCTGGAATCATAGTCAATAGGGCAGTAATGTCGGGGACAACTGGAAATTGTGGCACAACTATTTTATTCACCTCTCTAAGATCAATCACAAATCTGTAAACAGGTGGCTGGGAAGGGTCAGTACGTTTTAAAACAGGCAGAACAGGGCTATTGCAAACGTTGCCTCTTGTTTCTTCAATCACATCTTTTTCAATCAGATCGTAAACGATCGCTAGCAAAGCTTTTTCACCTTCACTAGAAATTTTGTATTGGGGAATTCGTGGCATTTTAACATTGGCTTTCAATGTTACAACATATGGTGGTATTTCTAAAAGACCCACATCATTAGGACCAGTAGCCCAAAGAATATCAGGCAGAAACGACAATTCTGTTAGAAGTTTATCCCTTGACAAATACATTGGAGAAACCACTTTCTTACCTAAAGTAAGTTGTACTCCTGAAGGAGAACAGTACAAAGTCACAAACAATCTTTTTAACAGATCCAATCCTAACAAGTTTTCACTACAACCTGTTGTCAGAATAAGGGGTGCTTCTAATTCACAAGGACCAACAGAAAGAGACAAAGGGTCAGAAATCGGATTTCTAACTGGAGCGCAAGAAAAACCTACTGAAACATTCATTTCGCCAGACAAAGGTGCGCCAGGGAGTTTGGAGTGCATAATAGAACTCTTTGTAGCACCAGTATCCAACAGAAAAGGTTCTGACACACCTGATGTAATCATCTCAATGTATGGTCCACTCTGATCTACTGGAACTGAAACAACTCCCTCTCTTTGTCTATGGCTGTCTTAGCAATCATTACTTTCCCAATGCTCATCTTCTGTATAGTAATCATCAGCATAGTACTGAGCTGTCCTACCAGATGCGTTATTCTGCTGATCGAACCTATTCATAGAATTTTGAGGTGGAAGGGGACGTGCGTTTTGGGGGACGTTTCCACGTCCTCTACCTCAAGGCGCTTGCTGAGCACCTCTACCTCTTGTGTTTGAACCACCATTTGCGCGCTGTAACAGAATAGGACAACTATACTTAAAATGACCTTCTTCCTTGCAATATGAACACTGATTGGGGCCTACAGGGACACGTGGCTGAGTATACTCGACTCTTTGCGAGTTCCTCTGATACTGTTGAGGCTGCTGATAATTACTCTGATAGTTATTCTGACCACCATTATTCTGGCCACCACCATCACGTGGCGGATATGCTTGCTGTAACAAAACCTTCGTTTTCAACTCTTTAGTTTTCTTTTCTGCTCTATCTTTCTCGTCTTTGTCTCGATTTTCGTAGTACTGTGCAGTAGCCAGTATTTGTGCTGAAGAGCAAACTGCCCAAGAACTCTCTGAATCCTTTAACTTCTTACACAACTCTGGAAGCAGATTGTGCACGAATTTATCGACGAACAAACGCTGACCACCTTCTGTGCTCATATCTTGACCACTGTGGTCGACAAATGTTTCTTCAAACCTGGTGAAGAAATCAGACACCGTTTCATCTTTCTTCTGCTTACACGCAGACAACTTTTCCCAGTTTACGCGCATCGCAGGCATTATAGTTTTCATGTAATTAATAATCCTACCAGGGAGTTCAGCTACTAAAGGCTCAGGCTTAGAACCACCAATTTGTAGGGCATCTGCAGCAGCAATATTAGCCCATGAGTCACCCAACTCCTGATCATGATCTGTATGACGAATCTTTCCCCATAAAGACTATGGAACAACATTCCCAAATAACATATCGATATCGGCTAAATTCATGATACATGACCCAGCAGTCTGTGACAACTCTTTGTAATACCCTGCAGGATTTTTACGGGGATCAGGCAATGTCTGTTTAAGGGCCAAAACTTCAGCTCGCTTCCAAGGAACATGTACCCAAACACGCTGAAAGTGTGGCAGAATAGGTGGGTTAGCATTTGCGTCACCCTCTCTCCATTGTGGGGGAACTTCTCTCATGGGGTATTGTCTTCCCTTCTTTTTACCGGATGCGTCACGCTCAAATAGTGATCGAGAAGTGCCCCCCTTACTCCGATACGACAACAATGTCTCAACTGCTCTCCCGACATCGGGACCTACGATCATGCCTTCTGCGAAATCGAACCGCACACGACACAACTCGGGTGGGTTGTATTCCAGATCATTGTCTTCCAAATCTTCACAGAGAAAAACACACATTTGTTCAAAAACGTATCTCTGCTTCGGTTCTTCCCATTGACGGAAGACTTCCATGACAGACTCTACATCATACCTTACAGCGTCGATAACCCATTTATGCGCTAAACGATTCAGTAAATCTCTCTCTCGATAGTCAGGCAGTTGACTCCGCAACTGTCTTCGTTCCGTGTTAGGGGTCGTATTAGGCGACCCGAAGAAAGGTGAGAAAAGATTAGTCACAGTGTTGGCCATTCTCTGTCGAACGGAAGGAGAAACTGACGGAAGAACGGGCAGAAAAACAGGGTGAGATAAGGCAGGAGCAGAGGCAATAGCAGAGGGAGCATTAGAAGAAGTAGAAGGTGTACTAGGCAAAGTCGTAGAAAGCACAGGCGAAGCAGATGTGATCGGTGGGCCTTGAGGAGGCTGCACCAGAGGGGCAGGAGCCAGCTGAAGAGTAGCTGGTGGGTGCTGTGGAGGAGGAGGCATAACAACCGCAGGTTGCGCAACTAAAGGTTGCGGAGGTGCCGTAGCATTCTGCGCATAGGGCGGTGGCGAACTTAACAAATGCGCCATTAACGGATCTTTTTCAAGCTCTTTTGCTGCATCTTGCTGAAGAGGCGGCAAAACTGGATAACATTTATCTATTACCATTTTACGTTGCCTGTGCAACTGCTCACTCATCTGTTCTTCTTCATTGTCTTTAAACTGCATAGCAGCTTGCATTATCGAAATACCCCTTTCTCTCTTATTTTTCTTCTCTAATTTAATTTCCTTCTGTTTGGCCTCCTTACGCCATAGGCGGAAAGAGTCAAACATCGCCGGCCGGGCTTTCTTCTTATAAAGTTTAACTTCAAGATTATCTAGGATTTCGGTATCAAAGCTACCATATTGGGGCCATTTTAAAACACCATCTTTTCTGGTGTATTTGATCCACACTTCATTATATGTGATGGGGCCTACTCCGTGTTTCACATATAATTCATAAGTTGGAGTTCCAATCGGAGGAACCGGACACGAGTCCTCCAATCGGGAATCCCTTTTACTACAACCCAGACAAAACAAATTTCCAAGTCTGCTAAGACCAGGCATCTTCGCTCTCTAGTCTAGCTCCAAACTTCAAAGGATTATCGATTACGATATTTCTCGTGAATACACGAGTCCTTCGGCTTTGGCACTTGCAAGTTCCAAACAAAGTGATCCCAAAGGATACCCAAAACTAAGAACCAACTAAGGACTGGGAGACGCTCCACTTATACTTAACTGAGATATCGATGACGTCACCAGAAGACTCGTCCTAGCGTTTCGCTCTACCAAACTTCAAGGGTCCAAATCAGGGCGATAGCCAGGGCAGCAGTCCTTTGTAGCCGTCGGGAAGCGGGGAACCTCGCAGCAAAGACTTTCGGACCACGTCGACATGCAGGGGTCGATGAAGTGGCGGCCTTCCTCCAGAATTTTCACACAAAGCTCCTCACGAACCTCTGGCTGGACCGGTACCGCTGGAATCGCCCCACGCTGGGCGCCAACTGAGGTACTGGGTTTTTCAGAACCGGTACCGAACCGGTAACCCAGCGGTGTCAGGGTACACCCAAAGACCTCGAGTACTTTCCTGATTCAGACCACAGAAACTCAGAGTCTTCTAGGTGAAGTCAAGGATCGATTTTATTGGCTGCAACCAAGGTAACAAGCGTCCTAGAAGAACAAAAACACGGGATGTATATTCTCAGGAGACTGCTCAAACTTACAAAGCCAGGCTTCTCTTTTTATACAAAATATTGTGCTTCAGGCAAACATTCTCAGATTTACAGTAGCCTATTCGCATATTTTCACTACAAAGAAAAAGCAGAGTCATGATGACAAGCCCACATTTCAGAACGTCCAGCCCACAACAAATTACCCGGCAAGGCCCAACATTTCCATCAGATATCGGTGGACCCCCAATAAAACGGGCACCTCCCCATCATAAAGCAAGTGAGAGAGAAAAGAGCAGGGACAGGTGTGAGCAAGATTCGGCAGGGTGTGTGTGCGATGAAAAGGGTTTATGGCCTGTTGTGCCTTGATGCTATCTTGTTCGGCCACTGGGAGAGGAACTGACCAAACAGGTTTGGCCTGGGGCAATGGTTCCAACTTGCCCAGGTCAGAGAAAAGTCAATTAAGGTGTACGTGTCCTTTGGAATCGAATTTAGCTGTATTATAAGCCTATGTAAAGGGCACCTCACAAAATGGCTGCTGTGCACAAAATGGAAGCCAAGGGTTCAGAACGAAAATGACGATTTCGAGGTGAAATCGTCACTCGAATATGACGAAAATGCTTGTACATAGTGTACTAGCCATTCTCGGTCTTTTGATATAAAAATCGTCATGTTACGACGAAGTTTTATTCACGAGTCCAGAATTTTCAGAACTACAGGATGACTGGGTTACAATTATTATAAACCAACTAATTGATTCTGACAAGAAGATATGTAAGAAGATATTGTTATAGAAGGAATAATAAAAAAAATATTTGACCGAAGTTGGAATGGTATGAATTAATGTACAGTATGCAAGTACTGTTGTATGGCATTTTAGGATCCAAGTGAATTTTCCCGATTCATGCCCTTATATAGGTACAATTCACATTGCCCTAATATAGGCATAGAAATCATACCCTTATTTAGACATAGCCCATGCAGTCCAAATACAGGCATGGCTACTTCCACCCGTACCAAAACGTTACAACGATTTCTTGGAAAATCGGCTTAAGCAGTCAGGTACTTCCCCTTGCTTGAATATTGATTTGTCCAAGAACTCATGGACTTTACAAAGAACTACTATTCCCTTGGGGTTCTTTACTGACATTATTATGCCCGACTTTATGTCAAACTAGGTACCTTCAAGGTATAAATATTCCTTCACTTGCTCTAGCAAGACACGGTGGTTCGGAGCAGTTCGATTATCTACTTGCCCGACGCAGCTCGCTACAGCAAGTGCTGAAGGAAGCCGACCCTCCAGCTGACGCACTGATCGAGAAGCTGTCCTTTCTCTTGCTGAGAATCCAGCTCCAGTGTTTCCAAGCTCCCCTCGTGGGGTGTTGGGAAATCGAGTCCCGAGACAGAGATACCAGACCTCCTTCATTCTAAACTAAGGTATGGAGCTGATTAGAACCTAAGAGAAATCTTGGATAGATTCTCGGCAAAGAAAACCAAACCTATGCTACACAATACTTACTCCCACCCGCGTACTAGACTTAGGTTAGGTACATTGGGGTAGGCGTATTTTAGAAGCACTAGTTGAGTATTTTAGCCTGTGTATTTATGTATGTATTTTTATATGGCTTAGAAACCATACAATGCGTTTACAGTATTATTTTATAATACTATTCTCGCTGTACGCATTATACTTTGCAGCCTGCATTACGATTGTAGCAGTTCACTTTACTTGCATGAGAAAGAAGAGAACTAGAGAGACGGGCGTTTTCAATAAAAGGTTTTATTGAAAACGCCTGTCTCTCTAGTTCTCTGCACCTCTGCTGAAACGAAGCATGCACGATTGACTTAGAGAAAGTCTTATCTATTGTTTCCGCGACTCTAGAGATACAATTCTTATTCTTGGGAAACAAAGTTGTCATGTTTATGCGGTTGTCAGAAACAAATCCCTTCTTGTGTATTCAAGAAAGTTTCTAGTGACTTCTGAGTTAGCTGGCACACTCACTATTAAGTTTAATATATGCAATAGAGACCTAGTCGACCTCAGTCCTACGTCTAAACTATAGGATATATTATTCCAATGCGCAGAGCCTATTGGGAATATAGGAACTACACTACATGGCCCCAACGTTTGGTAAGGCACTAATTTAACGCTAGATACTAGAGTAACTCAGTCATGCTTTTCACAGAGACCCCTTATTCCCGTAAAATACTCCAATAGACATCTGGAGTGGGTAAAAGGATAAAATATCTGCCATAACTGAGTAGGATGAAAATCCTATGTATTCGTTTTTGGTTTGTTCAACGTTGAAGGATACAGTGTTCCAAAATATTGTGCACCTTATCTTTGTTTCCTTGAAACTCGATCTGCAAACTTTCAGCCAACAAAATGACTGAAGACAAGACCGGTGGAGCTGCAGCAGCTGCAACCCAACGGGGCTTAGACGTTACAGGTTTCCAACAAGACGACCCGGATGCTATAATCATCCCGGAAAACTTAAGGAAAACCATCACTATAAAACTTATAACAAATGGCCTATCAATATGTCAGCATCAGTGTTTAATCCTTAAAAGAATGAGTGCTGGTGCCTCTACGCAGAAGCCTACAACTGGTAATATGATATGTCCTGTGTGCTGAATACTAAGGCTGTGTAGTCACAAGTGCTAAAGAGAAACAATGCACTCAAGCACACACAGTCCAGTTTACAATGGTGAGACTTTTCTTGATGGAGTTCTGTTCAAATGATCAGATCCAGTCCACAAAATTCAAATTCTTCAACATAGTTTTTACTTCAAAGATACATTTTCGGTATTGTCCAAAACATCGCAGCTGACACGTGTTTTTTCCTCCTGGACATTTTCAAGGCTATGAATCTTGGCCAGAACTAATCCTAGAGTCCTTTTCAAAAAAGGTGTATGAAAGTTATCGAGGCAATTCCTTCAATCTGAAGCCTCATAAACAAAAACCTTGTCCCAATAATAGACTAACCTATGAGTAGGATCCCCAAAACGTGTAATCTTCGGAGAGTCCTGGGGAAAGTGTGTCGAGACCCTGAGTAGCCTGCCGCTCCGTCGTGTCCTGGGTCATGCGAACGCCGTATGCACCTAGTCACAAGTGCTACTCATGCCTCTTTAATCCACTAGAAGACACTCCCTGCCCATTTATCTCACTCTTGCACATGCCTGCTTTTGCTCTTTCTCCTCTGAGTGTTTTTCCCTCTCTTGCGCTCAGTAAATGTCTGATGAAGAAATATAAGTGCTATTATCCAAAAATTAGTGTCGGTGGGCGCCACTGGCAACCACCAGCTCAAATTAAGAAACAAATTTTTGCATTATCATTTTTTTAATATCCCAGCATGACCAACACATTTAGAATCACTGTGTTTTTGGAATGGTGAAACATTGACACACTAGGGACAATACAATTCCATGTTAGTTGCCTGGCTTAGAGGCATTGGCAGTTCCGGAAGAAACGCAGTGCAGAATAAATGAGTGGCAGGGAGGGCCAATAGCGTTGCCTGTAGACCTGACGTATGCTCTAAAAATGGATCTAAAAATAGAAGGAAAGAAATAAAAGGGGACTTATAAAAGAAGAATATAAACTACTATACAATGGTCCACCAGCATTGGCATTGAAGCACACTCATTTTCAGGCAGATGTGCACAAGTGATCAGAAAAATGGCATCATTCACAGGGCAAGAGAAACAATGGCTGAAGTTAGCATACCTATTGCACCATGTTGTATGCTGCCATCGATGAAAGCAGAGGTTACATGACACTCATACATACAAATGGCAATGCGCCAGAACACCTCTGTGTGTGTGTGTGTGTGAGTATACACACACACACTCATAAATATATACCTCTCTATATATATCTATATCCATCGGTCTCTCTTTCGCTCTCTCTCTCTCTCTCTCTCTCTCTCTCTCTCTCTCTCTATATATATATATATATATATATATATATATATATATATATATATATATATATATATATATATTTTACACAGCGGTCGTCTGACTGCAGGCAAAAGAGGAAAAAACACAAAGGAGAAAGAAGTAGGTAGAGAAAGAGGAAAGAAACTTTGCAAAGGGTGATAGCCTGAACCTGCACAAGTGAGCGAAAGGGGTAGGAAGTGCCTGATAGTGGATTAAAATGGCATGAGGTCGATTGAAGGCTAGGCAGTCTTGGTATTCGGATACCAACATTTAAAAGCACCTGTGGCGGGTTTCTGAGCAGAGCGTTGGGTACCTACCCTCATTCTATTATGGGAGGGTATGCACATCTAGATGCCTGGTAACCCCCCCCCCCCCCCGATTAATAGATAGAACCCTTGTATGGGTAACTCCAAGGGTGGGAGTAATGGGCCCAATACCAGGGACTCTTAGTAGGGCCCTCAGTGGTTTGTCGCCTTCTGAAGCATAAACATGCAGCCTCTAGAACAGAGGTGGCTGTCATTGTACACTTTACTGTTTTACTTTTCCAGCACACTTAATTTAAGAAAAATATCCTGTAATCTCCTAGCAGTTGGGGGTGGGTGAAGAGTGACTACAGAGGTGTTTTGGAAGTGTTCAGTCTGAAACTGAAAAGGGTATACAAGTATGGGGTGCATACTCTACTTAAGCAATAATTTCAGGTTGAATCCCACCCAGTGCTTGATTTCTAATGAGAATACATCTCCCAATTCTCATGATCATTCTTCATTTCCTCCCAGCAATTCACCTAGATTTTGTAATTTCAATATTTTCATTACAGCGCCAATTGGAATATCAAAGGTACTCGTAATGAATTCCAAAAGAAGGGTGGTTTCGACTTACAGTGGAGGAGAATCATGGCATTCATAAAGAGGACAGGGAGGGTTAACCTATTGCAACCAAGATCCAGCATTATTCAGCAATTTCGAATTAATTTCTGGTTAAAAAGGTTGTTTTATAATCTGTTTAACCATGGAAGATGACCGGGCATGACACATTCACATTTTTTTGCAGATCTTTTCAAAATGTCGGAATCTTCTGTCCTGTACCTACCAGTGCTTGATACAGTAATATGAATTATCAGTTGTTTTCTTAGATTTTCAATTAACTTGTTTTTATGTGCTGATTGTATGTCTTCAGTGTGTGTCTGTTCAGTATGGCACACAGTGGACCAGACTCCGTTTGTCTTCAGTGGTGTCAGTGTCTTCAGTGTCAGAGAGCGGTTCGTTGGCATTGTGGTGTAGGTATTACAGTGTCTGATACCAGAGAAGGGGTCAGGCAGCGAGGCCTCTTTCATTCATTTGGAATCCACAGGATGCCTGCAGGTAGAAAAGCAAGTATCTGTGCCTGAGACATTCTCTCAGCCTGTTACTTCCCATTTACTCTCTCCACACAAGATAATAACAGATGCCAGAGGACCACATACAGAGGAAGGCAGGCTTCTCCTGTACCTGTTGGAAATTAACGAGTAGACGCACAGCAGTCGGAGATGTCTTAAATAAAGGCTAACGGTGGAAGAAACAGATTAGGCTTGTAGCGATAAAAAAAGATATAACAGTGACAATGCAGGTGAATGCTTTGATACAGGAAATCATAAATCCTTTGTAACAATATTTCACAAAAAAAGATGCTGTCATGCATTCATCAAATATATAAAATAATTGGACCACCCAAAGATGGGAATAGCTTGGCCTTTAATAAATAAACTCCACCAGTGGTAGTCATGTGAAGCGTTATCGAGTTTAACTCTTTGCTCAGTGATTAACTATGCTGGGATTACGATTTATTGGTTTAGGGATTATGTATTAACCTCCGTAGAATAGGAATACTGGTGGGGACGGTAAAGATGGTGGTTGATAAGAAATGCAGCCACTAGAAGACATATTTTCATACATTTAGCAGCAAAAACAAATGGTATCAGAAGTAACAGTTGTTAACGGATCGTACAACCACTGTTTGGGAAAAATACATTTTATTTCAGGGGCAGGAAAAGGACCCCAGCAGGGCAAAACTCTATTGTGCCATTGCCTGAGTGTGTAGTGACCACAGTTTACCACATCTTCATACTACAGAATGTGATTATGCGTTTTACCAATTTTAAGACCAGCTCCTAACTAATCTAATTTTGAGTGGTATATTCCATCAAACATGGGCTGTCCTTTTTTTAGGTCTCGCCTATGAAACCATTGTGCACAATACCAATACTTAGAGTGGGCTTTGGGTCAGGCCATTGCTTGTCATTTGTTCACTTTCTTGTCAGCCTCGTTTGAGTGCTTCTTATTTGATGCCTTTGCTTCCCCTTCTTGTATCTGTCCCTCCCCTTGAGCACAGGTTCTTTACTATCCTTTTGCTTTGCTGACCTGTGTCCTCCAATGGCTAACATCAGAAAACACATGTTTTTCCTCTTCAGCACTCAATAGAAGTCTATGTAAAATAAAACACATCAGGAGGCCTAAAATTCTAACATGTGTGTAATGCAAAAACTGTATGAAGCAAACATCTGATTAGGCAAGTGTTTAAACCATCTTAGATGTAGCCATAACTGCAAAATAAGAGCCTTTTCCAGTGACAAAGCATTGAGAAAATTCCATGGGACACAAAGCACTAAGAAAACACTGTGCAAGCTGGTCTGAACGTTGCTGATGATAAATAGAGATCTGGTGTTAGCTACTGGAAGTAAGATCCTGAGAAATGACTCCGTTTCTTAATGCGTCTCCTTAGAATTAAATTACCGAAGAAAGCATGTGAAGGATTTAGGGGCTGATTATGAGTTTGTTGGTCCTACAGCGGCAGTGGTGGTTCTCCACCGTCTGCTGTAGGACCGACAAACCCGTGGTGCGACCGCCCACCAAATCAGGAGTTAAATCCAGGTCTAGCGGGCAGGGTTGTGACTGTGGCGTTCTGCAAGGCTCATAAAAGAGCCTATAATGCAAACCACCACAGTCAGACCGCCGGCTGCACCTTCCTGTACGGTGTGGCATGCATTGCATGCCACACCGTGCAGGAAGGGAGTGGTGCAAATGCAGGGGGACACTACATGTGCCCCCACATGCAACACCTGGGCCCTGAAGCAGCAGTGTGTCCTATTAGAGCCACCTTAGTTGCCTCACTACCACCCTTTTCATGGTGGCTCACCGCCATGAAAAGTGTGGTGGTGAGGCTACTCACAAAATTGCATATTTCTGCCTCTGACCGCTGCGTGAATGTCACTGGATCCTGGATCCCTGGCAGTCGCAGCGGTCCTGTGGTGGTCCGACCGCTGCAGTCGTAATACTGCAGGCGGTCCCGTAGTGCGGTAGTGGTCCGACCTCCACCATGGGTTTGGCGGTTCTATGGACCACCCAACTCATAATCAGGCCCTTAGTCTGGAGAAAGAAGAGGTCACCAGTGGAGGAAAGTAACAACACTTACTCTCATTGCCAATATGGGTAGGTATGACCTTGGCAAACAACTAATGGGTCTATTTTCTAAAACATTTCAACATTCAAATAAAAAAATATTAAAATAAAGATGTGGCCCAGGCACAGCAAACCCTGGCAGAAACGGCAGAAAAGTGGACTCCTTTTCAAGCTGGCTGTACACAAGTGGTGAGGAAAAATGTTATCATTCACAGTACAAGACAGTCAATGAAACAAGTATTGTCAAAGGCAGTATAAATGGCATTTGCTGGTTTTTGATAACTTTATTGTTGGAGGAACTGTTAGGCCTTCACCAATATTACATTTTAAAAATGGCTAAAAGCAAAAATATTTATTGGTTTAAAAAAGTATGCATTGCCATAATAGTACCTTGGCGCTGACTGGAATTATGTTGTTGTGGATGTTCTCCTTGTGAAAGAGCAAAAAAATTCTGTCACTCATAGTGAAATTATCCAATGGCTGAAGTGGGCTGTCCTAATGCTGTATGCTGTAAGCTATTGCGGGTGGAAGAGAAACGTGAAGTGTGCGACACAACAATAGACCAATAGATGAAAAGAGGTGGCTGAAAGACCCTGAAAGTATATATATGTCATCAATGAGGTCACTGACCATGTCATGAGTTAAGTAATATGTGAGGTCATAAGCAGTGCATTGCGGGTGTACATTATAGTGGGCTCAGGTAACTATAACTGCTAAATTTCAAAAGTTCTGTACGAGTAAAATCTGAGCCTAACTATAACATCCGTTTAACCTTTGTTTTTTTCTGTAAATTTCTAAGGTTTTTTAAATTCTATTTCCTAACTATAACGTCCCTGTTAATTTTGGTTTTTAAGTGAATTTCTAAGGTGTTACAAATTCTATTTCCTAACTATAAAGTCTGTGTAACAGATGATTTTAAGTGACTTTCTATGTTTTTTTCAACTAGTTGTCGAGTTTGCAGAGTGGTGGAGAAAGAGGGCAGGGCCTCCCACCAGCTCTCATGAATCCCGCTGTGTCAGACTCACTGGAGGTTATACGAAAGCTTCTTGGCCTCCATGGACCCTCAGAATCCAAGAGGACTTAATTCCCCAACCAGCAGTGAGCCAGAAGACCTGTTTGCAGAGTGGTGGAGAAAGGGGGCATGGCCCCCGAAGACCTCTCAGAAATCCTGCTGAGTGGGACTTACTGGAGGTAACAGAAGGGCTTTTTGGCCGCTAAGGACCCTCACCAGCCAAGGGGACTTCATCCCCCAGCCAGTAACGCACCAGTAGGTGCGTTTGTAGAGTGGTGGAGAAAGGGGGCGGGCCTCTAATGACATCTCAGCAATCCCGCTGAGTGGGACTAACTGGAGGTAACAGGAGGGGTAGTTGGCCCCCAAGGAACCTCAAGACCAAGGAGACTTCACCACTAAATAGTAGTATGCA
The DNA here is from genome assembly GCF_964261635.1 of Lissotriton helveticus. NCBI lineage: Eukaryota > Metazoa > Chordata > Amphibia > Caudata > Salamandridae > Lissotriton > Lissotriton helveticus. The sequence goes on from NC_136069.1 coordinate 792,988,976, forward strand.
AGAAGGCTCATTTGCAGAGTGTTAGTAAAAGGGGGCAGGCCCTCCGGGGACTTCCTGGGCCAGCTTTTTAAAATAATTTGTTTCCTTTTATTTAGGGAGCAGGCCCGCGTGGTCCCCTTTTACTGGCCCGATTTCCACTGGGACCGCAGAGGAAGCATGAAGGCCTTCGCGGGTTCTGCCGGCTCCCCGCCTCCTGCAAGAGCCGGCATTACTTTAAGACTTAGGGAGCTGCTAAACATGCATCTCCCTCTATCTAAAAGCAAGTCTGCTCTGCGTTAAGAAGTCAAGAGCATTTTAATGAAGTGAACTGTTTTCTATGGTTTGGCAGGAGCAGTAAAGCTCCCACCAAGTCATAGCAAACAGCTATGTCCTGGGGGTGAGCACCCGTTGCCGCCTATCCAAAAGAACAATACCTCCATTTGGTGTTGTTTTAAGAGTCTGCACTTCCTGCACATGATACTAAATAGAATTATAAACAAAATCGTATGTATGCTTTTGTCACATTTCTTTCTTGTCTTTATTTACTTTAATTAGTAGCCATGGATCACTGCCAAACCTCAACAAAATATTTAAAAGTGCTTTGTATTCATATTTGCTGTTGGAAGTATGTATAGATAAAGGCTAGGAGTGCCAGCTTTAGATAATTTTGCTTATTTACTGATGCTGCCCACTTCATTATTATATGTGGAAATGTTCTTCAAGTTTTCTTTTATTACTGTTGCCCACAGTAATATAAGGTGTGGGGTTAAAGCTCAAAGAATCATGTACTTAAAGGCGTTGCTGCTCAGGTTATATATCTTCTTGTATGTCCTTCACGCAACTTTTAAACTAACATCTGCAGATGGACCATATTATGAGGTCCCTCACACAAATTCGTAGGAGTAATTTTGAGTGTGTAGAATTTGCAGTAGTTTATTGATAAATGGCACTGAAGGTTGGTTTACTGTCATATGCTTGCCAGTGTCTTGATGGATCGTGACAAAGGCTTGCCACTTAAATATATTCTCATTGAGTAAGGAATGGGACGAGGATGGGGTTGGGATTTTAATGGTTTGATTACTTACTGGTAATCATCGACACTCTGATTCTCACTCCTTCATCACAGTACTTATGTGAACACCCTTCCACCTGTAACTGTCTCTCTACGTGGGCATGTGCTATGATGGCATATCTCCAATCTATTTTAATTATTTCTGGAACCAGGGACCACAAATTGTTCCATGGACCTTGATTCAATTTTCACTTAACATGTTCCTTGTTGGAAAATGGACATCTTTGAAAGGTCACTGCAAACTTTTTGCCTTCCTCCTCCTCTTTTTGCTGAATTCTTTTTGTTGGCCTTAGGACTTTGAGCACTTTACCACTGCTTACCAGTGCTAAAGTTCAACTGCTTCTCCCCTAAACATGATAACATTGGTGTATACCTGATTGCCATATTTGATGTACTAGTAAGCACGCTGTAAAGTGGTATACCACATATCCAGAACCTGCAGTTCAGATGCTACTGGTGTGCCTGCAGCACTAACTGTGCCACCCACCATAATCAGCCTTTCAAACCTGTCTCAGGCCTGCCACTGCATTGCCTGTGTGTGCAGTATACTGTCACTTCGACTTGGCATTTAAAACTATGTGCCAAGACCCAGACCCCTCTTATTGCATTTATGTCACACCTAAGGTAGGCCCTAGGTAACCCACTGGACAGGATGCTATGGAGCCAAAAGATAGGACATGTACTTTTATGTTTTGCATGTCCTGGTAGTGTCAAACAGCCTATTTCATTTTTCACTACTGTAAGGCATACTCCTCTCATAGGCTAGCATTAGGAATTCCTTAATATACTGTTAATAAGTTATTCCTGATAAGAGAGGAGTAGCTTTTTCATGTTTCATGTGTTTGGAATGGTAAAGATAAATCCTTCTTACTAGTGAAGTTGGACTTAACATTACTTCTTTAGAAATGCAACTTTTAGAAAGTTGACATTTCTCTACTCTCAGCTCTTTTGTGCCGTACAGCCTGTTTCCAATACACATCTGGGTTGGTGGCACAGCTGCCCTTTGTGCATTCCCTCTAGACAGCCACAAACACAGAAAGGTGAGGCGTATCTGCATTCTGAGCACACATCTGCATTCATCTGCAATCTGATGAGTCTTCCTGGGCAGGAAGGAATGGGAGACACTAACACTTCAAAAGGTAGTGTCCTGTCCACACACAAAGCACTAATTTACCCCAACCCAACCCACAGACAGCCTAGCAGACAGGACTGGGTTGAAAGGGATCCTTTTGCACTTCAGAGACCTGCTTTGAAGTCACCACCTACATCAAAGGTACTTTTGGGTATAAGTACTATGTCTCTGACCCCCTAAAATAAGATACTTCTGGATCTAGAACTGAACCTCCATCAGAAGGACTGCTGAGCTGCTTATAGGACTCAACTGGACTGCTTTTCTGGAAGGGCTGCGTTTCTGCGTGTTGCCCTGCTATCTGCCGTTCCCTGGCTGTGCTGCAGGAGAGCTGGACTTTGCCTTCCCTTCAAGTGATCTCAAAGGGCTTGCTGGCTTGCCTCCTGTTTTCTGAAGTCTCAGGAACTCAAAATACTTCATACAATTATTCTGGTGCTTGTGGACTCTGCTTTCTGTAAGTCCTGCACTTGTATTAGGTGCCGTATCTAAGTTCTAGGCCTCAGCATTTGGTTCTGCAGCTGTTTCGCTACAAAACCGATGCATCATCACATTTGTGCTGATTGGAACAAACACATCGCCCTTCAACGTAGAGGCTGTTCGACAACAGTGGTTTTATAGCCCACGTGGCCCAATGACAATGCTCTGAGTGGCTCGACAACAACATATTGCCTTAACCTCATCGAAGTTCAATGAAGATGCAGTGACCCAACTGTGTGGAAAATATCAATGCAGGTGCCCTCAATGTCAATGCTGTGCTCCATCCAAGGTACTTTCTCAGCAGGCCAAGTGTGGGTCTTATAGCCAGCCTGCCTATCCTTGTGGTCAGCCTTACCTTTGGATTTGCACCAGTCCCTCGCAACCTCAAGTAACCTTTTGACCACTAATGACTACTAAGTACTGTTCTTGCTTTTAATCTTTAAAACAAATCATATCTCAACTCCTACTGGTTGGATGTTTGTTGTTTTGGTCTTGCTTTACTCAGATAAATGTTCTCTATTTTTCTAAACCTGTGTAGATAAGCCTGACTGCTCTGTATCAAGCTACCTGAGGGTGTGCACATGTTATCTTTTAGTGTGTATCTAGCTTACCCTGACTAGAGTGGTGGTTCCTACCTGGCCTGGGTGCATACCTCAGCCAACCAGGAATCCCATTTCTAACACTCCTCCTTCAGCAGCCAAAATCCATTCAGCGCATTGGAATATAAAAATGTGTGGGTTCCAGCTAGATGGATATCCATGGAATGCCTCTGAAGAGTTTCTAAGGAATGAATAACCAGGCCAGCACAAAAGCATCTGTCCTGCAACTACCACAACGCTTAAAGGCTTTTAATATATGTAGTCTTCTGTTTATGTGCCACAGCTTACAGACGCTTTCTTGGGAGCCACCCAATTAAACAGAGCTCCCTGCCTTAAGTGTTCACCTGAAGACCCATTTCTTTGTCCTGCCCACGCCTCTCATGGTCTGTCCTCCAACACGGCATGGCCGTGCCAGGTTTCATGCACACTCAGGAGACAACACAGATCACCAGATAGCCACACAGCCATCTGCTGCCGGACAGGAAACATTGCCTTCACTCCCTAGTGTAGAGGCTGCATCAGTGGCACCTAAGAGTGGTAAAAACACCAGTACACTCTGCCCGAAATGTTTTAGCCCCTTTTTAACCACAAACCCTCCTAATTTAATGTCCTGCAATATATGGAAACGAAATAAACAATGTCCTTTTGCAGACAAGCTCATGCTCATAGAGGGGAAATTTTCTTCGAAAGGGTTTTTGTCATTTCTTTTTGATAAATTTTTATATCACCACAAACCTGAATGGCGCATTCATTTGACAAATGAGTAAACAAAGTTGTTCCAAATCAAAAGTTGGCTAAATGCAAAGTTATTCATATAGGCCCAGTCATGGTGAAAATACTTTTGTCCAAAAACGTTACAAATTATTTTGCATTCTTTTTTAACTTTTTTGCTCACCAACCAACAATGAATGTCTATGTAGGAGTGACCAGTGTAAGCAAAATATAGCTGGCCCTATTCCTTCTGATTTGTAGAAAAAAATGTGACTGGCAAGCCAGCATCATCGATTTCTTTGCAAATGCCAACAAGCGATCGCAGTCTGATTCGGAAAGTAGCCAAGCAGAATCCAGTTCACCCCTGCAAGATGTGCCAGCACCAGGAAAGGATGATGTCGAGCCCAGGATCAATCCCATCTTTCCCACTGAAAGTTGGTACAGCCAAAGACCAAGATGCAAGTTCCAGTTTTGAAAAAGGATGCCAGCTTGCCGGAGTGCTGGGGCCACAATCAGTGGGCTCAATTTAAATAAAAGTATCCATGGCTAAGCACAGACAATGTCTGCCTTGGCTGCAAAATATGCATTGAGGTGAAGCTATCTGAAGTGTCGGTATCACAGGGTGTGTGTACGTCTAAAGAATTGATCAATGGAAGCATTGCTGCATCTTGTTTAACAAAAGCTACCCAGTTAACCTCACTCTGATGAAATATTCATAAGCACAAACATTCCGAAGCACATACTAAAGCAAGTGTTATCCAAGATGCATCCAAAAAGGAGGTACTGCGGTCCATTATCACAGACTAACAGAGGAATAGCCATGCCTCAACAGTTACAGTTTTTTGCATTTTTTATTGTTGTGCCCAAAAAAATTCCCCCTTTTTAAACAATGTTTCATAGTGAATATATTGCAGCGCAGATAACCGATTGTATAGCTAATGAAATGCATAGGAAACTTTGCATAGGTATTGTCAAACAGGCTCCCAAAATCTCTGTTTACATCAATGAGTCTACAACCCTTTCTTTCGGGGGCAGTATTAATCATTTATACCCATGAGGCAATCAATCGGAAAGAGCCACTCACCTTTATTGATCAGATGGAATGTAAAGTGCTTTGAGGCCTCACTATTGATATGCATTGAGAAACATGGATTTTGAAACCAATCCTTGCAGAAAATAGAATCGGGGAGTGCAGTGAGGGTGCCAGTGTGATGATTTGGAGAAACTCTGGTGTTTTGGAGAGGCTGTGTTTAAAATACCCCCACCTTGTAAAATAGCACTGCCTATGCCACTGGAATGAACTCAGTGTATTGAACACAGTTGATACAATGCCAGGCCTTTATCGCCTGATGATATTTATTGATAATCTTTATGCTGTGTACCACCAATCTCCAACAAATCAACGGGAACTCACTGAATATGCAAAAGAGTTAGAAATGGAAGTTCCCAAACTTGAGTGAGCATTTTCAGTTTGATGGTTTACCTCTACCAAAAGTGCAATTTGAGCAGTCTGGGAGTCATACCTAGCCCTTCAAAAACATTGTTATCAGTACAGCTTAAGCACATCTTGTGATGCCAAAAATAATTCGACTTTCAGTGGGCTGAATAAGATCTTGATATCAGCAGGATTTTGCTGAATCTAGCTGGTGTTGCTAATGCTGTTAAAGAAATTGGAATAATTTCTGAATCAATAAATCAATCAGGGTATTGTAAAGCGTGGTACTCACCTGTCAGGGTCTCATGGCGCAGGGTCAGCAGTTCTGTTTACCTGAAGAGCCAGGTCTTGAGTGCCTTCCCGAAGGTGTTCAGGAAGAGGGTGCATCTGATGTCGATCTGGAGCTCGTTCCAGGTCTTGGCCGCGATGTGGGAGAATGCTCTTTCCCCTGGATGCATCAGGTTTTGGCGAGGGTGAGGTTGGCGGATCTGAGGTTCCTTTTGGGTACGTGAAGGTTGATTCTGTCATTGAGGTATTGGGGCCGGTGTTGTGTAGGCATTTGTAGGTGTGGGTGAGGACCCTGAAAGAGATTCTTTCAACGGGGAGCCAGTGGAGACTCCGTAGGTGTTGGCTGATGTGCTCGTGTCGAGGAATTTCCAGGATGAGTCTGGCGGCAGTGTTCTTATCGTCTGGAGCTTGCGGGTTATAGACTTTTTCATGCCGGCGTAGATGGTGGTTCCGGAGTCCAGTCTGCTGGTAATAAGTGCGTGTGTAACTGTCTTCCTTGACTCGGCGGGGATCCATTTGAAGGTCTTACGAAGGATGCGGAGGGTGCTGAAGCAGCTTGAGGCAACGGTGTTGACCTGTCGGTTCATGGAGAGGGAGGAGTCGAGAATGATGCTGAGAATCCTGGTGTGGTCTGTGGGGGTTGAGGGGCTGCAGAGGGCGGTGGGCCACCAGGTGTTGTTCCATGCCGATGGGGTGGTCCCGAGGACGAGGACTTCTGCCTTCTCTGAGTTAAGCTTCAGACATCTGTTGATGATCCAGGCTGCGACTTTCTCCATTTATTCCTAGAAGTTGAGTCTGGTGGTGGTGGGCTCCTTGGTGAGGGATGAGCTGGGTGTTGTTGGCAGAGGATACTATGCTGAGGCCATACTGTCGGACTATGGCGGCGAGGGGGCCATGTAGATGTTGAAGAGGGTTGTGCTGAGCGATGAACCCTGGGGCACTGCGGAGTTGATTTCCGTGGGTCTGGAGAAGAAGGGTGGCAGTCTGATCCTTTGGTTTCTGCCAGTGAGGAACGATCGGATCCAGTCGAGGGTAGTTGCTTCTATGCCTGCATTGTGAAGTCTGGCGGCGAGTGTGCGGTGGGAGCCGGTATTGAAAGCTGCTGATAGGGCAAGTAGGATCAGGGCTGCAGTGTTGCCTTGGTCGAAGAGGGTGCGGATGTCGTCTGTTGCGGCGAGTAGGGCGGTCTCGGTGCTGTGGTTGCTGCAGAATCCGGATTGCGAAGGGTTGAGGATGATGTTGTCCTCGATGAACCTTGTCAGTTCTGCGTTGACGGTTTTCTCAGCGACGTTCGCAGTGAAGGGGAGGTGCGAGATGGGGCGGTAGTTCTTGAGGTCAGTCGGATCTACTGAAGGCTTCTTGAGCAGGGGCCTGACTTCTATGCGTGTCCAGTTGTCGGGGAAGATGGCGGTCTTGAAGGTTGTGTTGATGATGCGTTGTAGTTCTGGTGCTATGGCAGTGCTGGCCGGTGATAGATGTGAGGTGGACAGGGGTCTATGGGGCTCCCGAGTGGATGCCTTTCATGTTCGAGGTGGTATCTTCAGTGGTGACAGGTGACCACGAGAGGGTGGTGGGCTGGCTGGCTTTTCCGGATGGCAGGCTGGGTACGGAGTCAGGTGCGTGGTCATTGAAATTGTTGTACAGGTTTTTGATCTTCAGGTGGAAGTAGGATCCGAGCTTGTCGCAGAGGTCCTGCGAAGGGGTGTTGTCCATTGCTTCACTGGGGGGGTTTGGTGAATTCATAGATGACGTTGAAAAGTTCCTTAGAGTTGCTTCTGATTTTGTTGTGGATGAAGGTCCTTTTGGCGGTTCTGATGTGTTGGTGGTATTCCGTCATAGTTTTCTTGTAGGTGGTGTAGTTTTCTGGTGTCCTGTTGCTTCTCCAGTTCTTCTCCAGGCATCTGCATGTGCGCCTGGCTTCTTGTAGGTCTGTGGTAAACCAGGCAGCTTTCTTGAGGCGCTGTCTGTCAACGTTGCATAGAGGGGCGAGTTTGTCTGCGCAGTTGGTGATCCATGTGTAGAAATCCCTGGCTGTAAGGTTGGCGTCGGTTACAGAGGTGGAGTGTTGTGGGTGGAGTTGAGCTGTTCCTCAGTGACTCTGCTCCAGTTCCTTTACGGGGGCGCGGAGTGGGTTTGGGCGACTTGGGTTAGTCAATGCTGAAGTGTACGCAGTGGTGGCCGGTTCACGGGGGTCGTGTGGTGTGGCTGAATTGGATGCTGTTTCCTCTTGCAAAGATGGGGTCAAGGGTGTGTCCTGCCTTGTGCGTCGGTGTGGTGATGAGTTGTTTCATTCCGATGTTGGCGAGGTTGCTTCGTAGGGTGATGGAGTTGGGGTCGCTGGGGTTGTCGAGGTGAAAGTTCAGGTCACCGATGAGTATGTTGTCCATGGAGGTGATCGGGTCGGGTGCTATGAGGTTGAGGATGGAGTCAGTAAAGAGGGCCCAGGGGGTCTGTAAATGAGGGTGCCGCGGAGTGTGGAGTTGGGGCTGGTCTGGACCTAGATGTGCAGGTGTTCAGCGGCAGGGAAGGTTTCGCTGGAGGTGGTAAAGCGGAGGGAGTTTTGTGCGCGAAGGCGACGCCTCCTCCTGGGTGGTTGGGACGGTCCTTTCTCTGGATCTTGTAACCGTACGGGGTGGCGATGGTGACATCGGGGGCGGGGGAGGCGTTGGTCTAGGTTTCTGTGAAGAAGGTGACGTCAGGTTAGAGTGAGTCTAGTAAGGAATGGGACGAGGATGGGGTTGGGGTTGGGATTTTAATGGTTTGATTACTTACTGGTAATCATCGACACTCTGATTCTCACTCCTTCATCACAGTACTTATGTGAACACCCTTCCACCTGTAACTGTCACTCTACGTGGGCATGTGCTATGATGGCATATCTCCAATCTATTTTAATTATTTCTGGAACCAGGGACCACAAATTGTTCTATGGACCTTGATTCAATTTTCACTTAACATGTTCCTTGTTGGAAAATGGACATCTTTGAAAGGTCACTGCAAAATTTTGCCTTCCTCCTCCTCTTTTTGCTGAATTCTTTTTGTTGGCCTTAGGACTTTGAGCACTTTACCAATGCTTACCAGTGCTAAAGTTCAACTGCTTCTCCCCTATACATGATAACATTGGTGTATACCTGATTGCCATATTTGATGTACTAGTAAGCACGCTGTAAAGTGGTATACCACATATCCAGAACCTGCAGTTCAGATGCTACTGGTGTGCCTGCAGCACTAACTGTGCCACCCACCATAATCAGCCTTTCAAACCTGTCTCAGGCCTGCCGCTGCATTGCCTGTGTGTGCAGTATACTGTCACTTCGACTTGGCATTTAAAACTATGTGCCAAGACCCAGACCCCTCTTATTGCATTTATGTCACACCTAAGGTAGGCCCTAGGTAACCCACTGGACAGGATGCTATGGAGCCAAAAGATAGGACATGTACTTTTATGTTTTGCATGTCCTGGTAGTGTCAAACAGCCTATTTCATTTTTCACTACTGTAAGGCATACTCCTCTCATAGGCTAGCATTAGGAATTCCTTAATATACTGTTAATAAGTTATTCCTGATAAGAGAGGAGTAGCTTTTTCATGTTTCATGTGTTTGGAATGGTAAAGATAAATCCTCCTTACTAGTGAAGTTGGACTTAACATTACTTCTTTAGAAATGCAACTTTTAGAAAGTTGACATTTCTCTACTCTCAGCTCTTTTGTGCCGTACAGCCTGTTTCCAATACACATCTGGGTTGGTGGCACAGCTGCCCTTTGTGCATTCCCTCTAGACAGCCACAAACACAGAAAGGTGAGGCGTATCTGCATTCTGAGCACACATCTGCATTCATCTGCAATCTGATGAGTCTTCCTGGGCAGGAAGGAATGGGAGACACTAACACTTCAAAAGGTAGTGTCCTGTCCACACACAAAGCACTAACTTTACCCCCCCCCCCCAACCACAGACAGCCTAGCAGACAGGACTGGGTTGAAAGGGATCCTTTTGCACTTCAGAGAGCTGCTTTGAAGTCACCCCCTACATCAAAGGTACTTTTAGGTATAAGTACTATGTCTCTGACCCCCTAAAATAAGATACTTCTGGATCTAGAACTGAACCTCCATCAGAAGGACTGCTGAGCTGCTTATAGGACTCAACTGGACTGCTTTTCTGGAAGGGCTGCGTTTCTGCGTGTTGCCCTGCTATCTGCCGTTCCCTGGCTGTGCTGCAGGAGAGCTGGACTTTGCCTTCCCTTCAAGTGATCTCCAAGGGATTGCTGGCTTGCCTCCTGTTTTCTGAAGTCTCAGGAACTCAAAATACTTCATACAATTCTTCTGGTGCTTGTGGACTCTGCTTTCTGTAAGTCCTGCACTTGTATTAGGTGCCGTATCTAAGTTCTGGGCCTCAGCATTTGGTTCTGCAGCTGTTTCGCTACAAAACCGATGCATCATCACATTTGTGCTGATTGGAACAAACACATCGCCCTTCAACGTAGAGGCTGTTCGACAACAGTGGTTTTATAGCCCACGTGGCCAAATGACAATGCTCTGAGTGGCTCGACAACAACATATTGCCTTAACCTCATCGAAGTTCAATGAAGATGCAGTGACCCAACTGTGTGGAAAATATCAATGCAGGTGCCCTCAATGTCAATGCTGTGCTCCATCCAAGGTACTTTCTCAGCAGGCCAAGTGTGGGTCTTATAGCCAGCCTGCCTATCATTGTGGTCAGCCTTACCTTTGGATTTGCACCAGTCCCTCGCAACCTCAAGTAACCTTTTGACCACTAATGACTAATAAGTACTGTTCTTGCTTTTAATCTTTAAAACAAATCATATCTCAACTCCTACTGGTTGGATGTTTGTTGTTTTGGTCTTGCTTTACTCAGATAAATGTTCTCTATTTTTCTAAACCTGTGTAGATAAGCCCGACTGCTCTGTATCAAGATACCTGAGGGTGTGCACATGTTATCTTTTAGTGTGTATCTAGCTTACCCTGACTAGAGTGGTGGTTCCTACCTGGCCTGGGTGCATACCTCAGCCAACCAGGAATCCCATTTCTAACACTCCTCCTTCAGCAGCCAAAATCCATTCAGCGCATTGGAATATAAAAATGTGTGGGTTCCAGCTAGATGGATATCCATGGAATGCCTCTGAAGAGTTTCTAAGGAATGAATAACCAGGCCAGCACAAAAGCATCTGTCCTGCAACTACCACAATGCTTAAAGGCTTTTAATATATGTAGTCTTCTGTTTATGTGCCACAGCTTACAGACGCTTTCTCGGGAGCCACCCAATTAAACAGAGCTCCCTGCCTTATGTGTTCACCTGAAGACCCATTTCTTTGTCCTGCCCACGCCTCTCATGGTCTGTCCTCCAACACGGCATGGCCGTGCCAGGTTTCATGCACACTCAGGAGACAACACAGATCACCAGATAGCCACACAGCCATCTGCTGCCGGACAGGAAACATTGCCTTCACTCCCTAGTGTAGAGGCTGCATCAGTGGCACCTAAGAGTGGTAAAAACACCAGTACACTCTGCCCGAAATGTTTTAGCCCCTTTTTAACCACAAACCCTCCTAATTTAATGTCCTGCAATATATGGAAACGAAATAAACAATGTCCTTTTGCAGACAAGCTCATGCTCATAGAGGGGAAATTTTCTTCGAAAGGGTTTTTGTCATTTCTTTTTGATAAATTTTTATATCACCACAAACCTGAATGGCGCATTCATTTGACAAATGAGTAAACAAAGTTGTTCCAAATCAAAAGTTGGCTAAATGCAAAGTTATTCATATAGGCCCAGTCATGGTGAATATACTTTTGTCCAAACATTTTACAAATTATTTTGCATTCTTTTTTAACTTTTTTGCTCACCAACCAACAATGAATGTCTATGTAGGAGTGACCAGTGTAAGCAAAATATAGCTGGCCCTATGCCTTCTGATTTGTAGAAAAAAATGTGACTGGCAAGCCAGCATCATCGATTTCTTTGCAAATGCCAACAAGCGATCGCGGTCTGATTCGGAAAGTAGCCAAGCAGAATCCAGTTCACCCCTGCAAGATGTGCCAGCACCAGAAAGGATGATGTCGAGCCCAGGATCAATCCCATCTTTCCCACTGAAAGTTGGTACAGCCAAAGACCAAGATGCAAGTTCCAGTTTTGAAAAAGGATGCCAGCTTGCCGGAGTGCTGGGGCCACAATCAGTGGGCTCAATTTAAATAAAAGTATCCATGGCTAAGCACAGACAATGTCTGCCTTGGCTGCAAAATATGCATTGAGGTGAAGCTATCTGAAGTGTCGGTATCACAGGGTGTGTGTACGTCTAAAGAATTGATCAATGGAAGCATTGCTGCATCTGGTTTAACAAAAGCTACCCAGTTAACCTCACTGTGATGAAATATTCATAAGCACAAACATTCCGAAGCACATACTAAAGCAAGTGTTATCCAAGATGCATCCAAAAAGGAGGTACTGCGGTCCATTATCACAGACTAACAGAGGAATAGCCATGCCTCAACAGTTACAGTTTTTTGCATTTTTTATTGTTGTGCCCAAAAAAATTCCCCCTTTTTAAACATTCCAGGTCTAATAGGTTTGCAAGTTGCAAATGAGGCAGACCTGGGCAAAATTTTTCATAGTGAATATATTGCAGCGCAGATAACCGATTGTATAGCTAATGAAATGCACAGGAAACTTTGCATAGGTATTGTCAAACAGGCTCCCAAAATCTCTGTTTACATCAATGAGTCTACAACCCTTTCTTCTCGGTCAGTATTAATCATTTATACCCATGAGGCAATCAAGGGGAAAGAGCCACTCACCTTTATTGATCAGATGGAATGTAAAGTGCTTTGAGGCCTCACTATTGATATGCATTGAGAAACAAGGATTTTGAAACCAATCCTTGCAGAAAATAGGATCGGGGAGTGCAGTGAGGGTGCCAGTGTGATGATTTGGAGAAACTCTGGTGTTTTGGAGAGGCTGTGTTTAAAATACCCCCACCTTGTAAAATAGCACTGCCTATGCCACTGGAATGAACTCAGTGTATTGAACACAGTTGATACAATGCCAGGCCTTTATCGCCTGATGATATTTATTGATAATCTTTATGCTGTGTACCACCAATCTCCAACAAATCAACGGGAACTCACTGAATATGCAAAAGAGTTAGAAACGGCAGTTTCCAAACTTGAGTGAGCATTTTCAGTTTGATGGTTTACCTCTACCAAAAGTGCAATTTGAGCAGTCTGGGAGTCATACCTAGCCCTTCACAAACATTGTTATCAGTACAGCTTAAGCACATCTTGTGATGCCAAAAATATTTCGACTTTCAGTGGGCTGAATAAGATCTTGATATCAGCAGGATTTTGCTGAATCTAGCTGGTGTTGCTGATGATGTTAAAGAAATTGGAATAATTTCTGAATCAATCAATCAATCAGGGTATTGTAAAGCGTGGTACTCACCTGTCAGGGTCTCATGGTGCAGGGTCAGCAGTTCTGTTTAGCTGAAGAGCCAGGTCTTGAGTGCCTTCCCGAAGGTGTTCAGGAAGAGGGTGCATCTGATGTCGATCTGGAGCTCGTTCCAGGTCTTGGCCGCGATGTGGGAGAATGCTCTTTCCCCTGGATGCATCAGGTTTTGGCGAGGGTGAGGTTGGCGGATCTGAGGTTCCTTTTGGGTACGTGGAAGTTGATTCTGTCATTGAGGTATTGGGGCCGGTGTTGTGTAGACATTTGTAGGTGTGGGTGAGGACCCTGAAAGAGATTCTTTCAACGGGGAGCCAGTGGAGACTCCGTAGGTGTTGGCTGATGTGCTCGTGTCGAGGAATTTCCAGGATGAGTCTGGCGGCAGTGTTCTTATCATCTGGAGCTTGCGGGTTATAGACTTTTTCATGCCGGCGTAGATGGTGGTTCCGTAGTCCAGTCTGCTGGTAATAAGTGCGTGTGTAACTGTCTTCCTTGACTCGGCGGGGATCCATTTGAAGGTCTTACGAAGGATGCGGAGGGTGCTGAAGCAGCTTGAGGCAACGGTGTTGACCTGTCGGTTCACGGAGAGGGAGGAGTCGAGAATGATGCTGAGAATCCTGGTGTGGTCTGTGGGGGTTGAGGGGCTGCAGAGGGCGGTGGGCCACCAGGTGTTGTTCCATGCCGATGGGGTGGTCCCGAGGACGAGGACTTCTGCCTTCTCTGAGTTAAGCTTCAGACATCTGTTGATGATCCAGGTTGCGACTTTCTCCATTTATTCCTAGAAGTTGAGTCTGGTGGTGGTGGGCTCCTTGGTGAGGGATGAGCTGGGTGTTGTTGGCAGAGGATACTATGCTGAGGCCATACTGTCGGACTATGGCGGCGAGGGGGCCATGTAGATGTTGAAGAGGGTTGTGCTGAGCGATGAACCCTGGGGCACTCCGCAGTTGATTTCCGTGGGTCTGGAGAGGAAGGGTGGCAGTCTGATCCTTTGGTTTCTGCCGGTGAGGAACGATCGGATCCAGTCGAGGGTAGTTGCTTCTATGCCTGCATTGTGAAGTCTGGCGGCGAGTGTGCGGTGGGAGCCGGTATTGAAAGCTGCTGATAGGTCAAGTAGAATCAGGGCTGCGGTGTTGCCTTGGTCGAAGAGGGTGCGGATGTTGTCTGTTGCGGCGAGTAGGGCGGTCTCGGTGTTGTGGTTGCTGCGGAATCCGGATTGCGAAGGGTTGAGGATGATGTTGTCCTCGATGAACCTTGTCAGTTCTGCGTTGACGGTTTTCTCAGCGATGTTCGCAGCGAAGGGGAGGTGCGAGATGGGGCGGTAGTTCTTGAGGTCAGTCGGATCTACTGAAGGCTTCTTGAGCAGGGGCCTGACTTCTATGTGTTTCCAGTTGTCGGGGAAGATGCCGGTCTTGAAGGTTGTGTTGATGATGCGTTGTAGTTCTGGTGCTATGGCAGTGCTGGCCGGTGATAGATGTGAGGTGGACAGGGGTCTATGGGGCTCCCGAGTGGATGCCTTTCATGTTCGAGGTGGTATCTTCAGTGGTGACAGGTGACCACGAGAGGGTGGTGGGCTGGCTGGCTTTTCCGTATGGCAGGCTGGGTACGGAGTCAGGTGTGTGGTCATTGAAATTGTTGTACAGGTTTTTGATCTTCAGGTGGAAGTAGGATCCGAGCTTGTCGCAGAGGTCCTGCGTAGGGGTGTTGTCCATTGCTTCACTGGGGGGGTTTGGTGAATTTATAGATGACGTGAAAAGTTCCTTAGAGTTGCTGCTGATTTTGTTGTGGATGAAGGTCCTTTTGGCGGTTCTGATGTGTTGGTGGTATTCCGTCATAGTTTTCTTGTAGGTGGTGTAGTTTTCTGGTGTCCTGTTGCTTCTCCAGTTCTTCTCCAGGCATCTGCATGTGCGCCTGGCTTCTTGTAGGTCTGTGGTAAACCAGGCAGCTTTCTTGAGGCGCTGTCTGTCAACGTTGCATAGAGGGGCGAGTTTGTCTGCGCAGTTGGTGATCCATGTGTAGAAATCCCTGGCTGCAAGGTTGGCGTCGGTTACAGAGGTGGGGTGTTGTGGGTGGAGTTGAGCTGTTCCTCAGTGACTCTGCTCCAGTTCCTTTACGGGGGGCGCGGAGTGGGTTTGGGCGACTTGGGTTAGTCAATGCTGAAGTGTACGCAGTGGTGGCCGGTTCACGGGGGTCGCGTGGTGTGGCTGAATTGGATGCTGTTTCCTCTTGCAAAGATGGGGTCAAGGGTGTGTCCTGCCTTGTGTGGGTGATGAGTTGTTTCAGTCCGATGTTGGCGAGGTTGCTTCGTAGGGTGATGGAGTTGGGGTCGCTGGGGTTGTCGAGGTGAAAGTTCAGGTCACCGATGAGTATGTTGTCCATGGAGGTGATCGGGTCGGGTGCTATGAGGTTGAGGATGGAGTCGGTAAAGAGGGCCCAGGGGGTCTGTAAATGAGGGTGCCGCGGAGTGTGGAGTTGGGGCTGGTCTGGACCTAGATGTGCAGGTGTTCGGCGGCAGGGAAGGTTTCGCTGGAGGTGGTAAGGCGGAGGGAGTTTTGTGCGCGAAGGCGACGCCTCCTCCTGGGTGGTTGGGATGGTCCTTTCTCTGGATCTTGTAACTGTACGGGGTGGCGATGGCGACATCGGGGGCGGGGGAGGCGTTGGTCTAGGTTTCTGTGAAGAAGGTGACGTCAGGTTAGAGTGAGTCTAGTAAGGAATGGGACAAGGATGGGGTTGGGATTTTAATGGTTTGATTACTTACTGGTAATCATCGACACTCTGATTCTCACTCCTTCATCACAGTACTTATGTGAACACCCCTCCACCTGTAACTGTCTCTCTACGTGGGCATGTGCTATGATGGCATATCTCCAATCTATTTTAATTATTTCTGGAACCAGGGACCACAAATTGTTCCATGGACCTTGATTCAATTTTCACTTGACATGTTCCTTGTTGGAAAATGGACATCTTTGAAAGGTCACTGCAAACTTTTTGTCTTCCTCCTCCTCTTTTTGCTGAATTCTTTTTGTTGGCCTTAGGACTTTGAGCACTTTACCACTGCTTACCAGTGCTAAAGTTCAACTGCTTCTCCCCTAAACATGATAACATTGGTGTATACCTGATTGCCATATTTGATGTACTAGTAAGCACGCTGTAAAGTGGTATACCACATATCCAGAACCTGCAGTTCAGATGCTACTGGTGTGCCTGCAGCACTAACTGTGCCACCCACCATAATCAGCCTTTCAAACCTGTCTCAGGCCTGCCACTGCATTGCCTGTGTGTGCAGTATACTGTCACTTCGACTTGGCATTTAAAACTATGTGCCACGACCCAGACCCCTCTTATTGCATTTATGTCACACCTAAGGTAGGCCCTAGGTAACCCACTGGACAGGATGCTATGGAGCCAAAAGATAGGACATGTACTTTTATGTTTTGCATGTCCTGGTAGTGTCAAACAGCCTATTTCATTTTTCACTACTGTAAGGCATACTCCTCTCATAGGCTAGCATTAGGAATTCCTTAATATACTGTTAAAAAGTTATTCTTGATAAGAGAGGAGTAGCTTTTTCATGTTTCATGTGTTTGGAATGGTAAAGATAAATCCTCCTTACTAGTGAAGTTGGACTTAACATTACTTCTTTAGAAATGCAACTTTTAGAAAGTTGACATTTCTCTACTCTCAGCTCTTTTGTGCCGTACAGCCTGTTTCCAATACACATCTGGGTTGGTGGCACAGCTGCCCTTTGTGCATTCCCTCTAGACAGCCACAAACACAGAAAGGTGAGGCGTATCTGCATTCTGAGCACACATCTGCATTCATCTGCAATCTGATGAGTCTTCCTGGGCAGGAAGGAATGGGAGACACTAACACTTCAAAAGGTAGTGTCCTGTCCACACACAAAGCACTAAATTTACCACCCCCAACCCACAGACAGCCTAGCAGACAGGACTGGGTTGAAAGGGATCCTTTTGCACTTCAGAGAGCTGCTTTGAAGTCACCCCCTACATCAAAGGTACTTTTGGGTATAAGTACTATGTCTCTGACCCCCTAAAATAAGATACTTCTGGATCTAGAACTGAACCTCCATCAGAAGGACTGCTGAGCTGCTTATAGGACTCAACTGGACTGCTTTTCTGGAAGGGCTGCGTTTCTGCGTGTTGCCCTGCTATCTGCCGTTCCCTGGCTGTGCTGCAGGAGAGCTGGACTTTGCCTTCCCTTCAAGTGATCTCCAAGGGCTTGCTGGCTTGCCTCCTGTTTTCTGAAGTCTCAGGAACTCAAAATACTTCATACAATTCTTCTGGTGCTTGTGGACTCTGCTTTCTGTAAGTCCTGCACTTGTATTAGGTGCCGTATCTAAGTTCTAGGCCTCAGCATTTGGTTCTGCAGCTGTTTCGCTACAAAACCGATGCATCATCACATTTGTGCTGATTGGAACAAACACATCGCCCTTCAACGTAGAGGCTGTTCGACAACAGTGGTTTTATAGCCCACGTGGCCCAATGACAATGCTCTGAGTGGCTCGACAACAACATATTGCCTTAACCTCATCGAAGTTCAATGAAGATGCAGTGACCCAACTGTGTGGAAAATATCAATGCAGGTGCCCTCAATGTCAATGCTGTGCTCCATCCAAGGTACTTTCTCAGCAGGCCAAGTGTGGGTCTTATAGCCAGCCTGCCTATCCTTGTGGTCAGCCTTACCTTTGGATTTGCACCAGTCCCTCGCAACCTCAAGTAACCTTTTGACCACTAATGACTACTAAGTACTGTTCTTGCTTTTAATCTTTAAAACAAATCATATCTCAACTCCTACTGGTTGGATGTTTGTTGTTTTGGTCTTGCTTTACTCAGATAAATGTTCTCTATTTTTCTAAACCTGTGTAGATAAGCCTGACTGCTCTGTATCAAGCTACCTGAGGGTGTGCACATGTTATCTTTTAGTGTGTATCTAGCTTACCCTGACTAGAGTGGTGGTTCCTACCTGGCCTGGGTGCATACCTCAGCCAACCAGGAATCCCATTTCTAACACTCCTCCTTCAGCAGCCAAAATCCATTCAGCGCATTGGAATATAAAAATGTGTGGGTTCCAGCTAGATGGATATCCATGGAATGCCTCTGAAGAGTTTCTAAGGAATGAATAACCAGGCCAGCACAAAAGCATCTGTCCTGCAACTACCACAACGCTTAAAGGCTTTTAATATATGTAGTCTTCTGTTTATGTGCCACAGCTTACAGACGCTTTCTCGGGAGCCACCCAATTAAACAGAGCTCCCTGCCTTAAGTGTTCACCTGAAGACCCATTTCTTTGTCCTGCCCACGCCTCTCATGGTCTGTCCTCCAACACGGCATGGCCGTGCCAGGTTTCATGCACACTCAGGAGACAACACAGATCACCAGATAGCCACACAGCCATCTGCTGCCGGACAGGAAACATTGCCTTCACTCCCTAGTGTAGAGGCTGCATCAGTGGCACCTAAGAGTGGTAAAAACACCAGTACACTCTGCCCGAAATGTTTTAGCCCCTTTTTAACCACAAACCCTCCTAATTTAATGTCCTGCAATATATGGAAACGAAATAAACAATGTCCTTTTGCAGACAAGCTCATGCTCATAGAGGGGAAATTTTCTTCGAAAGGGTTTTTGTAATTTCTTTTTGATACATTTTTATATCACCACAAACCTGAATGGCGCATTCATTTGACAAATGAGTAAACAAAGTTGTTCCAAATCAAAAGTTGGCTAAATGCAAAGTTATTCATATAGGCCCAGTCATGGTGAAAATACTTTTGTCCAAAAACTTTACAAATTATTTTGCATTCTTTTTTAACTTTTTTGCTCACCAACCAACAATGAATGTCTATGTAGGAGTGACCAGTGTAAGCAAAATATAGCTGGCCCTATTCCTTCTGATTTGTAGAAAAAAATGTGACTGGCAAGCCAGCATCATCGATTTCTTTGCAAATGCCAACAAGCGATCGCAGTCTGATTCGGAAAGTAGCCAAGCAGAATCCAGTTCACCCCTGCAAGATGTGCCAGCACCAGGAAAGGATGATGTCGAGCCCAGGATCAATCCCATCTTTCCCACTGAAAGTTGGTACAGCCAAAAACCAAGATGCAAGTTCCAGTTTTGAAAAAGGATGCCAGCTTGCCGGAGTGCTGGGGCCACAATCAGTGGGCTCAATTTAAATAAAAGTATCCATGGCTAAGCACAGACAATGTCTGCCTTGGCTGCAAAATATGCATTGAGGTGAAGCTATCTGAAGTGTCGGTATCACAGGGTGTGTGTACGTCTAAAGAATTGATCAATGGAAGCATTGCTGCATCTTGTTTAACAAAAGCTACCCAGTTAACCTCACTCTGATGAAATATTCATAAGCACACACATTCCGAAGCACATACTAAAGCAAGTGTTATCCAAGATGCATCCAAAAAGGAGGTACTGCGGTCCATTATTACAGACTAACAGAGGAATAGCCATGCCTCAACAGTTACAGTTTTTTGCATTTTTTATTGTTGTGCCCAAAAAATTCCCCCTTTTTAAACAATGTTTCATAGTGAATATATTGCAGCGCAGATAACCGATTGTATAGCTAATGAAATGCATAGGAAACTTTGCATAGGTATTGTCAAACAGGCTCCCAAAATCTCTGTTTACATCAATGAGTCTACAACCCTTTCTTTCGGGGGCAGTATTAATCATTTATACCCATGAGGCAATCAATCGGAAAGAGCCACTCACCTTTATTGATCAGATGGAATGTAAAGTGCTTTGAGGCCTCACTATTGATATGCATTGAGAAACATGGATTTTGAAACCAATCCTTGCAGAAAATAGGATCGGGGAGTGCAGTGAGGGTGCCAGTGTGATGATTTGGAGAAACTCTGGTGTTTTGGAGAGGCTGTGTTTAAAATACCCCCACCTTGTAAAATAGCACTGCCTATGCCACTGGAATGAACTCAGTGTATTGAACACAGTTGATACAATGCCAGGCCTTTATCGCCTGATGATATTTATTGATAATCTTTATGCTGTGTACCACCAATCTCCAACAAATCAACGGGAAGTCACTGAATATGCAAAAGAGTTAGAAATGGCAGTTCCCAAACTTGAGTGAGCATTTTCAGTTTGATGGTTTACCTCTACCAAAAGTGCAATTTGAGCAGTCTGGGAGTCATACCTAGCCCTTCAAAAACATTGTTATCAGTACAGCTTAAGCACATCTTGTGATGCCAAAAATAATTCGACTTTCAGTGGGCTGAATAAGATCTTGATATCAGCAGGATTTTGCTGAATCTAGCTGGTGTTGCTGATGCTGTTAAAGAAATTGGAATAATTTCTGAATCAATCAATCAATCAGGGTATTGTAAAGCGTGGTACTCACCTGTAAGGGTCTCATGGCGCAGGGTCAGCAGTTCTGTTTAGCTGAAGAGCCAGGTCTTGAGTGCCTTCCCGAAGGTGTTCAGGAAGAGGGTGCATCTGATGTCGATCTTGAGCTCGTTCCAGGTCTTGGCCGCGATGTGGGAGAATGCTCTTTCCTCTGGATGCATCAGGTTTTGGCGAGGGTGAGGTTGGCGGATCTGAGGTTCCTTTTGGGTACGTGGAAGTTGATTCTGTCATTGAGGTATTGGGGCCGGTGTTGTGTAGACATTTGTAGGTGTGGGTGAGGACCCTGAAAGAGATTCTTTCAACGGGGAGCCAGTGGAGACTTCGTAGGTGTTGGCTGATGTGCTTGTGTCGAGGAATTTCCAGGATGAGTCTGGCGGCAGTGTTCTTATCGTCTGGAGCTTGCGGGTTATAGACTTTTTCATGCCGGCGTAGATGGTGGTTCCGTAGTCCAGGACGAGGACTTCTGCCTTCTCTGAGTTAAGCTTCAGACATCTGTTGATGATCCAGGCTGTGACTTTCTCCATTTATTCCTAGAAGTTGAGTCTGGTGGTGGTGGGCTCCTTGGTGAGGGATGAGCTGGGTGTTGTTGGCAGAGGATACTATGCTGAGGCCATACTGTCGGACTATGGCGGCGAGGGGGCCATGTAGATGTTGAAGAGGGTTGTGCTGAGCGATGAACCCTGGGGCACTCCGCAGTTGATTTCCGTGGGTCTGGAGAGGAAGGGTGGCAGTCTGATCCTTTGGTTTCTGCCGGTGAGGAACGATCGGATCCAGTCGAGGGTAGTTGCTTCTATGGCTGGATTGTGAAGTCTGGCGGCGAGTGTGCGGTGGGAGCCGGTATTGAAAGCTGCTGATAGGTCAAGTAGGATCAGGGCTGCGGTGTTGCCTTGGTCGAAGAGGGTGCGGATGTCGTCTGTTGCGGCGAGTAGGGCGGTCTCGGTGCTGTGGTTGCTGCGGAATCCGGATTGAGAAGGGTTGAGGATGATGTTGTCCTCGATGAACCTTGTCAGTTCTGCGTTGACGGTTTTCTCAGCGACGTTCGCAGCGAAGGGGAGGTGCGAGATGGGGCGGTAGTTCTTGAGGTCAGTCGGATCTACTGAAGGCTTCTTGAGCAGGGGCCTGACTTCTATGCGTTTCCAGTTGTCGGGGAAGATGCCGGCCTTGAAGGTTGTGTTGATGATGCGTTGTAGTTCTGGTGCTATGGCAGTGCTGGCCGGTGATAGATGTGAGGTGGACAGGGGTCTATGGGGCTCCCGAGTGGATGCCTTTCATGTTCGAGGTGGTATCTTCAGTGGTGACAGGTGACCACGAGAGGGTGGTGGGCTGGCTGGCTTTTCCGGATGGCAGGCTGGGTACGGAGTCAGGTGCGTGGTCATTGAAATTGTTGTACAGGTTTTTGATCTTCAGGTGGAAGTAGGATCCGAGCTTGTCGCAGAGGTCCTGCGAAGGGGTGTTGTCCATTGCTTCACTGGGGGGGGTTTGGTGAATTCATAGATGACTTTGAAAAGTTCCTTAGAGTTGCTGCTGATTTTGTTGTGGATGAAGGTCCTTTTGGCGGTTCTGATGTGTTGGTGGTATTCCGTCATAGTTTTCTTGTAGGTGGCGTAGTTTTCTGGTGTCCTGTTGCTTCTCCAGTTCTTCTCCAGGCATCTGCATGTGCACCTGGCTTCTTGTAGGTCTGTGGTAAACCAGGCAGCTTTCTTGAGGCGCTGTCTGTCAACGTTGCATAGAGGGGCGAGTTTGTCTGCGCAGTTGGTGATCCATGTGTAGAAATCCCTGGCTGCAAGGTTGGCGTCGGTTACAGAGGTGGGGTGTTGTGGGTGGAGTTGAGCTGTTCCTCAGTGACTCTGCTCCAGTTCCTTTACGGGGGGCGCGGAGTGGGTTTGGGCGACTTGGGTTAGTCAATGCTGAAGTGTACGCAGTGGTGGCCGGTTCACGGGGGTCGCGTGGTGTGGCTGAATTGGATGCTGTTTCCTCTTGCAAAGATGGAGTCAAGGGTGTGTCCTGCCTTGTGCGTCGGTGTGGTGATGAGTTGTTTCAGTCCGATGTTGGCGAGGTTGCTTCGTAGGGTGATGGAGTTGGGGTCGCTGGGGTTGTCGAGGTGAAAGTTCAGGTCACCGATGAGTATGTTGTCCATGGAGGTGATCGGGTCGGGTGCTATGAGGTTGAGGATGGAGTCGGTAAAGAGGGCCCAGGGGGTCTGTAAATGAGGGTGCCGCGGAGTGTGGAGTTGGGGCTGGTCTGGACCTAGAAGTGCAGGTGTTCGGCGGCAGGGAAGGTTTCGCTGGAGGTGGTAAGGCGGAGGGAGTTTTGTGCGCGAAGGCGACGCCTCCTCCTGGGTGGTTGGGACGGTCCTTTCTCTGGATCTTGTAACCGTACGGGGTGGCGATGGTGACATCGGGGTTGGAGGAGGCGTTGGTCTAGGTTTCTGTGAAGAAGGTGACGTCAGGTTAGAGTGAGTCTAGGAGGTTCCAGATCTCCACGGTGTGTCTGTGCATGGAGCTCACCTTGAGGAGGATGTATCTTAGGGCGTCGGTGGTGTTGGAGTCCGGGGCGGTGGTGAAGGTCTGGCGGCAGTGGCGGTAGGAGAACTGGCTTTGGGTTGTGTTAGGTGTGGCCTGTTGGCAGTTGTTCTTTCTTCTGAGATTGTGAGCGAGGAGGGAGGCCGAGTCGTAGCACTGGATGGTGGGAGATCCAGGGTCCCTGGCATTGGTCATGGTCGGGTCGCGGACGGGCTTGCCTTCGGTGCGCCAGCAGCGCGACCGCGCAGCATCTGCCATTATACAGGGAAGGGGGAGGTACCTGCAGCTGGGAGGTGGGAGCGGGGACCGTCCGGGGGGAGGGGCTGCAGGGGCAGCAGTGGCGGGAAAACAGAGGCTGAGGAACTGGGGAAAGTTAAACTAAGGGCAGTAATGAGACAAAAAACAAATACAATTAAATGCAAATTAAAAACCTACTATGGCTATGGAGTAGCAGGCGAAGGACAGAGGAGTGGACTGAAGGCAGGCTGGATCCCAGTGGAGGTGGGCAACAGCAGGGACAAGCACCAGCGGCAGGCAGCAGCCTCTAACCTCATAGGTGGAGGTCAGAGGTCTAGCACAGCACAGTGGAGCTGCTGGAGAGAAAGCCGGCCTAGACCAGAGGTCAGAGGTCCGAAGCACTGAAAAGGGACAAGGTAACACTGCCACAAGCTTACCAGCTCATAACTCATGCAATAAGGGTAATTAAGAAGCTTAAGGAGTTCCCTGGGACACATAGAAAGGAAGAAGAACAAGCCATTGAAAGTGTGTCTTTAAATGTGGTGCCAATCAGCAACACATGGCCAGAGAAAAATAAACTCCCACCCGTTTTACCAAAATCTGTCAGATAATTTGTGCTCTAGGTTGTATGCACAATCATCGAGTAATTGGTCTGGCACGTCAACTCACTCAGATGAATTTCTGACACTTACATCACAGATTGATGTTGGCAATCTACCCAATTGACCAAACTATATTGCGAGCCCATGGTATGAAGGTGGGGAGGAACTGAAAAACCTTTGCAGGAGATTCTCGCTTAATTATAAACTCATCACAGAAGGTTTCAGAGACTATGTTGCCAATGGTAGGCATGAATCTCCAGAACAACTGCAACCTGTTCTGAGGTCAGTATACACACTACCAGTGTCTTCCAGTGATGGAGAAAGGGGTTTTAGCACCATAAACCTGATGGAGCAGGGTTTTCGCGAAATAAAACCTGCTCGAATTGAACTCCTCATTGTGTGAATTATTAACCAAATAATGTGAAAATTATCAGTGCCAAACTAAAGGGGAAATATGAGAACTGCTCAGGTGCGTGCTGGGGTGGTTAGAGTAGGCCTTAAATACACACGATTAATGCAATAAATAACAGTCAAAAGCTGTGAGTTTCTTTTTACTAAACTGTTTGAAAATAATGCGCAAAGCAAAAGAAAATATAGGTAAAAGCATTCATAGAGCGAATAATAGTGGACATTTATGAAATCACCATGATAATCATGCTTGTGTTTATTTTTTACTAGAGAGTATTTTACTGCTCTGCACAAGAGGCCTCAAGAGTTGTTTTTTTTGTTTTAATTTATAATAAATGTAGAGAGAAGAAATATGTAATTTGTTCTTCACAAGTTCCTGATGATGGCCAAGGTTGTGCAGAGGAAACAATGAACAATATGAATGGAACTTCCTTGCTGAGCGGAGTATGTGGATACTTGTACTGCAAAATTGATACATTAGCGCGATGGAGAATGTACAAGCCGTGGAAGTGCAATTTTCGAATTTCCTAAGCTAAAGATTGATGAGGTGAGTGGATTAAAGACAAAAGAACTGTTGGAAAGTTAGGCACATCGAGAGTGATGTGAGAGTGTTGTGATCAGACGCCCCTTTTTTTGACCAATGAAATCTAATAATTTTATGTGTAATTATACAATGAGGGTTGGACCTTTAGTGAATCTAGGGTATAACTACTAGTAGAAAGAGGGTGGGGTTTAGGCGCGTTTTCCTTACTTTGTGAGAGGAGAGAGCTCTGTTGCTGTTTCCTAATTCTATGGGCTGTCTGTTGTTCTGCTGATCCTGACTCTTTGACCTTGCTCCTCAATTCTTCTTTGGGGTGCCCAGCTTACTCTCATGGCCAGAGGGTTGTTTTTCTAGAACCTTGCGAGATTGGTTAGTATGATATTCTGAATGTGCATAAATCTAATTTGCAAATGTCATTATCCTTTGCTCTCTACTCCTATCCACTCTCTCATTGCGCTGACCTTTGAGATGCAAAATTGCGATTTATTTTGCTAATGTTTTCTTGTGTGATGATCTATGAATCAAGCTCTATTGTACTTGATGAGCAACCACATTTTAGATAAAGCATTTTGACTTATAAACAGAGTTTGTCATTTATTAGAGTAATTGATTTAGTTATATGGAATGATCATTCTATAGGATGATACTTTTTAGAATTCTGACATTGTTTCACCAATCCCTGTCAATCAAATAAAGATTCATCGGAGAAGGAAGAGGATTAATAAAATGAGCAAATTGGTAAGATTGATTTAAATCCATACAGCGTGGAAGGAACTGTCAGGTATTAAATTGGATCCAGATTATTAAGATTTGCAAGTTCTCAAATGCTGGATCAGTTTTTGGTAGATGCGGATGGTTTTATTGATCAAATTGGCAAATGAATAGGTCAGAAATAATAATTTTGGTTAACATATCGTACTATTGTTATATGTTGTGGTCCGTTGTTGACCTTAAGAAAGACGGGTCCGGAGTGGCCTAAGATCCTGGGATGATATTAGCCTATTGGGCAGGTTTAGTGTGGCAAACACTAAGTATTGTGTTGTCTGCTGGTGTTGTATTAAGCAACAGAAGGGTTGTTAATATTCTATAGGGAACTCTGAAGTGAGTAGAGTGGAGATTTATTTGCATACCTTTAGAAAGCGCAGCTGAAGAAGTCCTGAGAAATTTCACTTGAGTGAGGGTGGAGTAATGCTGGTCAATATTCCACAAGTAGCGAAAGAATGCTTTGAATGATTGAATCTATCTCTTTTTTAGTGGGGCAGACAAAGCAGGTTTGTTTTATGCAGTTTCTAATTTTGTTTTCCTTTGAGAAAGGTTTGTAATTTACTGCTGCAATATTTTGTAAAGGGGGGGTCAGTTGTAGGAGTTATACTGACGTCACAGAAAGTCGTGCTGGCATTGGTCAACTAGTGTGAATCATCACAAAAGGGTGCTGTGCTGTTATTGGTTTGTTGACTTGAGCCCGGCTGGTATTTGGCAGCGTGAACAAACAGCGTGTATGAAAACACCAAAGAGTTTTCCTGGTTTTGTTTGGATTTTAGCGTAGTGAAAGAAATAGAAGGAAGTTATTGAAAATGATGAGAACTTCATTTAGAAAGGATGAGCCTATGCCTATTAGAGAGGAAATTCCTGTGCCGTCTGATGGTACGCCTGCTACTTTCATGTCTTTAGAACGAGGGTATCATACGTGTACATGGTTGGAATATTCGGTGAAGTATACAGAAGGAGATGGGAATATGGCATTTCCAGAACATGTTACTTTCAATGTGAGGATTTGAGAGAATCTGAGATATCAAATGAATCAACTGAGACCAAATCCTAGACCCATGCAGTACGAAGGGCTTGAGTAATGGGAACACGAATAGTATAAGAGAGAAAGAGACAGGCCTGCAAATAAATATAGGAATACTGTGAGAAGATATTCAGAGGCAAAATGGGATGCTCAGATGAAAAGATGAAGAAAGGATGTGATTGCAGTAGGTGAAGGTTTAAATCCGGTTTTTATAGTAGAGGATCAAGCTGGAGGAAAGTTGGAAGGTTAAGGTTCCTCAGCCTTCACAAGTGAGAAATACAAATATAACGAATCAGGTAAAGGATCATTTGACACAAAGGATTACTCAGTTAAATCTGAATGCAGAAGCTTTATCAGTTCTTGTGACGATTGGTCCCATAGTTCCATTGTATAATGTGGGCTGGAATATTTCACAAGTGCATGTTTTGACAGTACCTGTTATTAAAGTTCGAGTTAATAGTGGTGCTGAAGCGAGTGAGGCAAGAACATTGATTGATTTTACAGAGAGATCAGTGGAAACCCCAAAGCGTAATATGTTGATGGAACCTAGAAGATTAGTGCAGAATATGAGAGAGGTGACACCTACTTCAAGAGGTTCAATAGGACCATCACCAGAAGAGTTAGATGAATGGATTAGAGGGCTGGTGTCTACAAAAGTGAATATGAGCATGGATGTAAGCAGATTTGTAGGAAATGATTCTAGGTATGATTCACCCAGAGAGATTGAGTAAATATCAGGAAGAAGAATTGTTGATTTTGTGTAAAAATATTATAATGAGAGCGAAGAGTCTTCACAAGAGGTTTGCTGAAGTTGCACAAACATATGCAGTTGACATTGAGAAATCAAAAGCTTTGCAAAAGACATATAGATTGGATTTTAGTGATAAAGATTTAGAGAGTTTGAATGCTTCTGGTAAACGGTTGCAGATAAAGGAGTTGATTAATACATTGAAACAGGGGGTGAATTGGAACATTGGAAAGGCATATGGGCTAAAAAGAAAGAAGAAATGCTTGCAAATAAAGGAGCATCATCTATGTATCCTGTGAGAGAAACAGAGACAACAATGACTGAAATGATATATTCAATGAAAGAGGTACCAGGAGGTGGATATGTTCACGTTCCATGGTCAAGACAGGATATACTGTCAAATGAGTTTCCCAGATTAAGAGAAAAACTAGTTGAATGGTACAAACAAGTAGAGAGATTTGTAAAGGTTTCAAAACTACTGTCGAAAGATTTGGAAGGGTTGTTTGACATTGTGGTTCCAGCTGATTTATGGACTGAGTGTAAAATTGCAGTAGATTGGTCAAAAGAGGAATATTCCAGAGATGCAAAGACTGGAGCACCATCAGATGAAGTGATGAAAAAGTATAATCAACTAATTACCTATTTGAAGGGAAAGGTTTCACCAAAAGAGACAGATTGGGTACAAATAGATAGAACGACTCAGGAGACAAAATAAACAGAACATGCCTATTATGAGAGGCTTTTGCAGATGTTTAAACAGTATAGTGGCTTTAAAATCATAACAGACAAAGATAAGGGACGTGTTGTGTACAAGTTTGTGTTTGAAACCAGAAATTAGTAACATGATTCAACAGCATTGGATTGGTTGGCAAAATAAGAGTGTGGATGAAATACTACGGTATGCAAAATATTGTAGTGATAATATTGAATCGAGACATAAGAGGTTTGAAGAGAAATTGATGTGGACACAGATGAAAGCTGCACAGAAAGGTGGACATTTTTTTTGATTATTCTCAAACAAGTTTCCAAGGAAAGTGTCAGAATCAGAATAATCAAAATGGTCAGATTTCTAACATGGAAGGTGTCATGATGAACGGAGGTGTTTTTACTCAAGAAAAAGGGAGAGGCAGAGGTAAGAAGGAAGAGATGAAAAAGAAATATCCTTGTCATGCGTGCAGCAAGTTGGGACATTGGAGTGTAGGGTTTTCCTAGAGAATAATTAAATGAATCAGAATTTTAATCAGCAAATGCAGAATGAAGTGAACATGAATCAACAGCAACAGGTAGTTATGCAGGTACAAATACCACAAGCTCCGATACCAAGTGATGTGAATGCTCAAGTACAAAGATACAGTGCGAATGTGGGTTTTCCTACGGGAGAATGAGTTACTAATAGTCAAAATGCACAAATGGCTTCACAGTACTGGTTGCAGTGCCAGGAGAGTGATTCAGATACACCTCATTGATGGTGCCTGAGGGGGGAGGAGGAGTGAGTGCTTGGCGCATTGCTAGTGGTAGATCAGTGTGGTCCTTTTGTGGATGGAGAAGTTGAAGGTAATGTAATTACATTCCTTTTAGACATTAGTGCTACCCGTTCCACTGTGAGAACTGTGGAAATCCCTAACCTACCCCTCTTGGGAGATACTATCCATGTTGTAGGTATTTCAAATCAATTGATTAAAGCTCCGTGAACAAATCAATGAAAGTACACATTGGAGATTTCAGAGACCCGCATCGTTTTGTGGTATGTGATACGAGTCCATTTAACCTGTTAGATAGAGATTTATTACGCAAGATGAATGGCACCATCTACTGTACACCAGATGGCATAGCATTTCAGATGCAGAATCAGGATATTGCGTTCAAATTTATGATAGCGAGGCTAGGGACAGAAGTGAATGATTTATATCCTTTATTTACATCAAAGGATCTGCCTGTTGAACTGAGAGACACAGTGATGACTGATGTGTTAGATTTTTCAGGGAAAGACATTGGATTGATGAAAGGACTTGATCCTATTCAGATTTCAGTTAAACAAGGTGCAGAATTTCCAAAAACGCCACAGTACAAAATGAGTCCTAAGACTATTGTAGGAGTACCGCCTGTAATTGGCTTAATGATTAAACAAGGCATTTTGAAAGAGATACTAGGGAGTCCTTGTAATTCACCTATTATGGGAATTAAGAAACCGAGTGGAAAGTATAGGATACTTCAAGACCTGAGGAAGATTAATAAAATAGTGATACCTTGTTGTCCAATAGTGCAAAACCCAGCAGTGATTCTTTACCAAATTCCTTGTGATGCGGAGTGGTTTACTGTGATTGATTTGCGCCAAGCATTTTTCTCGATACCCTTGCATCCGGATAGCCAATATTTATTTGTGTTCCGGTTCGGAGACCGTGTTTTGGCATGGTGCCGAGTTCCTCAACGGTATACAGAGAGTCCCTCAATATTCAATCAGATTTTGAAAAAATGTTTGGAGTCATTGGTGATGCCAGAAGACTCAGTATTGGTGCAATATATTGATGACTTTTTAAATGTATTTATTTACTTACTAGCTTACCCGTTGCGCGTCTCAGAAGAAAGGAATGTTGCTGCTGCTCAGAAAGATAATTATCTCAGTTTCCTATGTTTTCTGGGATTGGCCTATATCTTCTGAATACCTCAGAATGGCCTTTTAAGGTGAAATGTTAACTTTTTTCTCTGGTTTGAGTACGCTTTCTAATGATACTTGTGTCTCGCACTCGATATTGGCCCCTGTGTCTTTCACCCTAGAATACTTCCCCTCAGGTTCTATTTCGAACGGGATTAGGCCTCATCGCATTTGGTATACTTTTGAACGTGAGCGTGAGAGCACAGCGCTTACACGCTCATACCTTGCGCCCCCATCACGACTCGGGTTCATTCCCGATCCCGCACCGTCTCGCCAACACTCGGCACAAGGAAGACTGATTCGACATGTTTGGGGGCAGCTTCTCCGGCCCCCTCAATGCGCGTAGCTGCGCTCGAGGAGGGCCGGGTTACATTAGAGGAATTCACCTTCGGTGCGATTCTCGATGGTGGTTCGTTTGAGAAGAACGGTCTTGATCAGTTTGTATTCGAACAGATTCTGATCTTGCTTCGATATTTAAAAAAATGTTATGCCAGAAACCTTTGCAGGAGTGTACTCAACAACTTCCCAAAGTTTCATGGCGATCGGATGAATGGTGTAGTAATGCATAAAGGACAAACAGACAGACAGACGTACATTCGTTTTTATATATAGATATAGCGCTTGAATCGACCCCCGAAGGGGTATCTCTGCGCTTAGATCGGGCTATGAGGGTGTATTGCAGTTACAGCAGAATCAGGCGTGGAAAAGAGTGGTCTTGAGCAGCTTCCTAAATTGTAGGGGATCATTGCTTTGTCTTAGAAACATGGGTAGCTCATTCCAATATTGAGGGCCTAGATAGGAAAGGGATCTTCCTCCTAATCTAGCCTTTCTCACTCGAGGCACCACAAGAAGATGTTTGGCACTCGAGCGAAGAGATCTAGGAGGTACATATGGTGTGAATTTCTCCGAGAGGTAAGATGTACCCAAGTTAAACAGAGATTTATGAATAATGCAGCAGATTTTAAATCTGACCCGTTAGTGGATAGGGAGCCAATGCAGCTTCATAAGAAGAGGGCGCGAAGGGGTCCTACAAGGAGCATTGAGGACCAATCGTGCCGCTGTGTTCTTAACTACCTGCAGTCTGCTAAGCGGGACATAATTGGCGGAGATCAGCAGGCCGTTACAGTAGTCCAGACAGCTTAATACAAGAGCCTGGACTAAAGTTTTCCAAGTTGAGTCAGGGAGCAAAGGGAAGACTCTATGGAGCAGGCCAACTGTATGGAAACAGGAACTGGCTGTCTGAGCAGCCTGCTCTTTCAGGGTGAGGGCTTGATCCAGAAGATACCCAAGTTTCTAACTGTGTGCTTAGGAGCTGGATGGGGGCCTAGATCAATCGGCCACCATTCTGGTGTCCATAGGGTAGGAGCTTCTCCGAAGAGCATAATTTCTGTTTTTCCCACATTGCACTTGAAGTAATTACTCTTCATCCAGTGGGAGATAGCTCTCATACCGTTAGAGGAGGCCAACTGCACGGAAGGGGTACTTTTATCCAATGGAAAGAGCAACTGCGTGTCGTTGGCAT
The DNA here is from genome assembly GCF_964261635.1 of Lissotriton helveticus. Taxonomy (NCBI): domain Eukaryota; kingdom Metazoa; phylum Chordata; class Amphibia; order Caudata; family Salamandridae; genus Lissotriton; species Lissotriton helveticus. Next base: position 793,020,532 of record NC_136069.1, read on the forward strand.
AGGATATCGGAATGAACCCATGCGTCCTCAGAAGATTGGCCAAGGGAGCGATATAGATGTTAAACAATGTAGGGCTTAAACATGAACCCTGAGGAACTCTCTTGGACAATTCTGTTGGAGCTGAACGATACGGGCCTAAGTTGACAATCTGGGAGCGAGCTGATAAAAAGCTCGCCATCCACTGTAAGGCTGATTTTCTTAGTCCGATCTCTTTTAGTCTTCTGAGCAATATGCTATGTGAGACTTACTTTTTGCATGAAAGACGAAGGAAGCATGTGTAATAGATACAATTGCTCTACTGAACCATTTGGCAGTAGGTGGGCATAAAGTGTCACCTGCTAAATTGCAATTTTGTCAAAAAGAAGTTATATATTTGGGACACCAAATTGAGAAAGGAGTCAGGAAAGTATCACAAGATCAAATAACTGATCTTGCAAATGAAACCTCCCAGAACACAGAAAGAAGTGAAAATGTTCTGGGTATGATTGGATACTGCAGACAATGGATCAGTGGCTTTTCACTGACCGCCAAGTCATTACAGAGATTGACACATAAAGATGTGATCGATCCAATTGAACTGGATGAAAAATTAATGAAGGCATTTGTAGAGTTGCGAGACTGCCTTTATCGAGCACCTGCATTATGAATGCCAAATTACAGCAAGGTCTGAATCTGATTCTGTAATGTTTGTGGATGGATTTTGTCTGAGAGATGAAAAGGGTACTCTACGTGCTTCATATGCAGTCTGTACAGTGGCTATGGTCCTTGAAGCTTCATGCTTAAAAGGAATACATTCAGCGCAAAGTTCTGAATTGGTCGAATTGACCAGGGCATGTATAATTGGCAAAAATCTGAGGATAACCATATTCACTGATAGTCAATATGATTTTGGGGTTGTTCATAATTTTGGACAAAATTGTGGAGGGAGTGGTGAAAGGTTCAAAGCATAAATCTGGAAATTATTATGTTACCAAAGGAACCAATTAAGCCGATCAAGTTGTATGTTTTTGTGCTCAAAATTCTATTTTGATAAACAATGAAACCAAAAAGTCTGATACAAATTGTCATCTAATGTTTCTTCTGTGGAGACATGGGAAGAAATTAGGCAATTGCAGGAAGAAACTAGTGAGAAAGAGAAAGAAATTTGGATCAAAACAGGTTGTGCACATAGGGCGAAAGATGAAGTGTGGGTATATACAGACGGAAGACCAATAATCCCAGATAGTCTGTTGTTACAAATGGCAAGGATGTATCATGGTCTAACACATGTAGGGAGAGATGCGATGATCAGGCTCTTTAAGCAAACATGGTATAACCACACGTGTAGGGTCATTGCAGAAAGTCTTTTCCAGAGGTGCATAACTTGCCAGCAGCAAAATGCAGGGAGAAAAACTGTTGTCAGTTGGGGGCGAATGGGAAAAGCAGCAGGTCCATTACCCAACTGTAGGCAGACTTTATAGAACTGCCCACATGTAATAGATTGATATATGTGTTGGTAGTGATTTGTCTGTTCTCTCGTTGGGTAGAAGCTTATCCAACAAGATGAAATGATAGTCTAACAGTTGCTAAATTTCTACTAAGAAAGTTCATACCGAGGTTTGGATTTCCAGTCTCTTTAGAAACCGAAAGAGGAATTCATTTTAACAATTAAATCATTTGGATGATTTGTGTAGCATTGCAAATTGAGTAAAAATTGCATTGTGCCTATCAACCAGAAGCTGGGCTGGGTATGCTCAGACGTGAGTCCCAGGCTCTCCACACCACTGGAGTCAAGCTATCCAGGCTGAATGAAGGCTGATAGCCAGAATCCGGTCCTTGGATGCTTGATTCCGGTCTGGGAAAGACATGGCTTGGTAGTTCGGACTGGACTGTTTCCATGAGGCACAGGGTCAGAGCTGATTTGCATATAGCCAGTGTCTAACCCAGGGTGGTGTGGATTGCAAATAAACGATGGGTTTAGGCCCAGATCCTTGTACTGGGGTGAATGTATGACATTGTTCTACATTCTGTCCATCAACTGTGTGTTTTTTTCAATTTTCACCCCGAGTGGGCTGGGTATGCTCAGACGTGAGTCCCAGGCTCTCCACACCACTGGAGTCAAGCTATCCAGGCTGAATGAAGGCTGATAGCCAGAAACCGGTCCTTGGATGCTTGATTCCGGTCTGGGAAAGACATGGCTTGGTAGTTCGGACTGGACTGTTCCCATGAGGCACAGGGTCAGAGCTGATTTGCATATAGCCAGTGTCTAACCCAGGGTGGTGTGGAGTGCAAATAAACGATGGATTTAGGCCCAGATCCTTGTACTGGGGTGAATGTATGACATTGTTCTACATTCTGTCCATCAACTGTGTGTTTTTTGCAATTTTCACCCCGAGTGGGCTGGGTATGCTCAGACGTGAGTCCCAGGCTCTCCACACCACTGGAGTCAAGCTATCCAGGCTGAATGAAGGCTGATAGCCAGAAACCGGTTCTTGGATGCTTGATTCCGGTCTGGGAAAGACATGGCTTGGTAGTTCGGACTGGACTGTTCCCATGAGGCACAGGGTCAGAGCTGATTTGCATATAGCCAGTGTCTAACCCAGGGTGGTGTGGAGTGCAAAAAAACGATGGATTTAGGCCCAGATCCTTGTACTGGGGTGAATGTATGACATTGTTCTACATTCTGTCCATCAACTGTGTGTTTTTTGCAATTTTCACCCCGAGTGGGCTGGGTATGCTCAGACATGAGTCCCAGGCTCTCCACACCACTGGAGTCAAGCTATCCAGGCTGAATGAAGGCTGATAGCCAGAAACCGGTCCTTGGATGCTTGATTCCGGTCTGGGAAAGACATGGCTTGGTAGTTCGGACTGGACTGTTCCCATGAGGCACAGGGTCAGAGCTGATTTGCATATAGCCAGTGTCTAACCCAGGGTGGTGTGGAGTGCAAAAAACGATGGATTTAGGCCCAGATCCTTGTACTGGGGTGAATGTATGACATTGTTCTACATTCTGTTCATCAACTGTGTGTTTTTTGCAATTATCAACCAGAAGCTTCAGGATTGGTCGAGCAAATGAATGGCACTTTAAATAAAGACTCTTGAAAGTATGTGCGTCCACAGCACTAAAATGGCCAGATGCTTTACCCTTAGTTCTGATGAGTCTGAGAAGTATTCCTGATAAAAAGACTGGATTATCGCCCCACGAAGTGATTAAGGGGAGAGCAGTGAGGTAGCCAACAGTTCCAGCAAATTAACTGGTGAATATAATTGATGATCTAGTGCTCGATTATTGCAAAGGATTGGCTGATGCTGTGCGTTCTGTGTTTCATCAGGTTGAAGAAGTTGCAACCACAACACAGCAAGAACAAGCACATGACCTAAGTCCAGGAGAGTGGATTCTGGTGAAGAAACATGTGAGAAAATCATGTTTGGAGCCACATTGGCATGGACCATATCAAGTGATACTGGTGACAACAACACCAGTGAAGTGTGGTGACTTACTAAATTAGATACACACCAGTCACACAAGAAGAGTCCCAAGTCCACTTGAAAGATCAGAAACAAATGAAAGTGATCAAAGAAATGAAGATCAGGCTGAGAGTCAAAGAGAGCCTGAACAAAGTTGAATAAAGTGGGCACCAGCTACTGGGTCTAGTGATACTGTTGTTAATGTCAATGGAGAAGAAAACTTGATTCAAGAACATGTGCAAACAAGAAAAGAAGCAAACAAAAGAAGTTTTTAATCAAGTCTTGAATCTGGTGATTCTGTGCAAGTGAAGAAGGCAAGAAAATGAGATATATGGCCAAAGGGAGTGAAAAGACTGAAATACACTCTGAATAAAAACTTTCCAAATAAAATAATAGAAGTATCGGGCCAAACAGAACAAAGTGACTCAGAAGAAGATACAGTTCGGAGAACGAAAAGAGCAAAAGTTCAGAACAAGAAATACACAGCACCTGAATGTACGGCTGAAGCGGCTGAACACACAGATCACTGTGGGAAAAAACTGTTCAGAATCAAGACACAAAACTGGTATGAGCCACCTTAAATGAACTGTCTAAAAAATTGGGGTGCAAAAGATTAAAAAGATCACTCTGAAGAGTGCAAAAAATAAAGTTCAAATTGAGCTAAAGGCTGTGAAGAAGAGAAAAAAGAGAGGTGAAGCAAGGAGGCTTAAGAAGTGCTCGGATACAGTACACACTATTTTCCTTTTTAGCTATTTTTTTTAGTTTTAGTTTACATTTTTGATTTTTCTAGAAAATGGCAAAGGCAAAATTTCAAGAGACTGGATATCAAAACCAAAATGTAAAAAGTAGATGTATTAATACTTGCTTTATAAGTGATTTACTGCTAATGTTTGTTTGGATAACACTAATTTGTGTTGTGCCTTATTTTATGTGTTCTACTAAAGGTAATATTACTAATGATATGGTGAGTGAAAAGGTAGATGTGGAAAATCTTAAAGAACCACAAACTAATATTGAGAAAATAACAGGTGATAATATATATCACCAGGATTACTTTATTAATGATCTTTCGTTAAATATTTTTACTAAATTACTGTATGAATATGTGGATACTATGGATGCGAGAGATTGTTACATGCAGTGTATGAACAAGTTTGTTCTGTGAAAAAGGAAGCCTGCAGCAGTTCTATTCAAATTATGATTTAGTATTTTCTGAAGTGCCTAATAGAAAGAATAGGAATAATGTGAATAGTGCGAAAAATGCCGAGTACTTTGGTGAGTTCTTTCATACTACCAAAACGATAGATACTGTGTATACACATCGTAATATTTTAACTTGTAGTTTGCATCAGGAAGAAATTGAGTTAAAAAATTTGGTGGAAGATAGACAGAGATTTAAGGAAAAAGTTGCTGCGCAGAAGTCCCATATGCCTCTTTGGGCTTTTAGGGAAGGAGATTACAAAAAGGGTGAGACATATGCTGCAATGACTCTGGATTGGCATCATAGGAAAAGCTTTGCTTGTTAAGAAAGAAAACTGACTTTAACAATTATTTCATTGGTTCTAGTGAAAGTGACCATATTTCCTAATCACAGGAGGTTGGGGAATAAGAGGTGGTACTGATCCTGTTTTCTATGGAATATATTATGTGTGTGGTAAGAATGCCTATTATAGGTTGAACTGGGGTGGCAAAGTGAGTTACAGAACGATGATGGATTCAATCCAGATCTGTGACTGGGGGTGAGTGTCTGAAAAGTGTTAGCGCTCCATCCATCATATCCTTGTGTTTGCTTTATTATAGGTTGCCTGCACATTGGTATGGGTGTTGTTATATGGAAATTGTCTTTCCAAAGGTTTATCACTTAGATAAAAGTCATGGAACCAATGAAAAGAAGTGTGAACTAATTCGAAATAAAAGAGGAATTAGTGCTGCTGAGATTGTGGGGGATATTTTTGGAGCATTGATACCTTCAGTGGGGGTAATTTTAAATTCACATAAAATTAGAAAATTGTCCACAGTGGTTGATCATTTATCAACAGACACTGCTGGTTTGTTCTTAATGATTGATACAGAAATGGTTGCTATAAGATCAATGGTCTTACAAAATAGACTTGCTCTTGATGTATTAATTAGCAAAAGAGGGCAGAGTCTGTAGCATGTTGAAAATTCAACAGTGCTGGACATATATCCCTGACAAAAGTAAGAGCCTGGAGGGCTATATAAAAAATATTACACATTTACGGGAAGAGTTAACTGAACTGAAGGTTTACGGTGCTTGGGAGAGACTTGGTAAGGGTTTCTCCTCTGCGGGTAATTGGTTTTCTACTTTTGATAATAGCTTGTTAGGGAAAATACTAACGCCAATAGTTGCTGTGGCTACACGGATACTAATGTTGGTATTAATATATAAGTGTTGCAAATTTATGAAACAAACACTAGATACTAAAAGAAGAAGCAGAAAGAGAAAGAGAGAACAGATCGAGCTAGAATACAGGAGAGGAAATTACTATGAAAAAGTAAAGGATAAAGATGGAGTTATGTTAAAACAGAAGAAAACAACTGCTTTCTGAGTAGAAAAATATGATGACAATCAGAATTTCGGGTTAGTGTTTATGATGGCTTAAGTCACTATAAAAGGGGGGATTGAAGGAGCAGGCTTTTCGCGAAATAAAACCTGCTCGGATTGAACTCCTCATTGTGTGAATTATTAACCAAATGGTGTGCAAATGAACAGTGCCAAACGAAAAGGGAAAAGATGAGAACTGCGCAAGTGCGTGCTGGGGAAGTTAGAGTAGGCCGCAAATACACATGATTAATGCAGAAAATAACAGTCCACAGCTGTGAGTTTCTTTTTGCTAAACTGTTTGAAAATAATGTGCAAAGCCAAAGAAAATATAGGTAAAAGCATTCATAGAGTGAATAATAGTGGACACTTATGAAACAACCATGATAATCATGCTTGTATTTGTTTTTTCTTAGAGCGTATTTTACTGTTCTGCAGAAGAGGCCTCAAGAGATGGTTTTTTTTGTTTTAATTTGCTTATTAGAAATGTAGAGAGGAGAAATATGTAATTTGTTCTTCGCAAGTTCCTGATGATGGCCAAGGTCGTGCAGAGGAAACAATGAACATTATGAATGGAACTTCCTTGCCGAGCGAAGTTTGTGGACACTTGTACTGCAAAATTGATACGTTAGCGAGATGGAAAAATGTACAACCTGTGTAAGTGCGATATTAGAATTTCCTATGCTGTAAGATTGATGACATGAGTGGATTAAAGACAAAAGAACTGTGGAAAAATTAGGCACATCAAGAGTGGTGTGATCAGACGCCCCTAGTTTTTGACCAATGAAATCTAACAATTTTTTGTGTAATGATACAATGAGGGCTGGACTTTTAGTGAACCTAGCGTATAACTACAAGTAGAAAGAGGGTGGGGTTTAGGTGCGTTTTCCTTACTTTGCGAGAGGAGAGAGCTGTGTTGCGGTTTCCTGATTCTATGCACTGGTTGTTGTTCTGCTGATCCTGACTCTTTGACCTTGCTCCTCAATTCTTCTTTGGGGTGCCCAGCTTACTCTCATGGCCAGAGGGTAGTTTTTCAGATTTCTAGAACCTTGCGAGATTGGTTAGTATGATATTCTAAATTTGCATAAATCTAATTTGCAAATGTCATTATCCTTTCGTCTCTACACCGATCCACTCTCTCATTGCGCTGACATTTAAGATGTGCAATTGCGATTTATTTTGCTAATGTTCTCTTGTGTGATAATTTATCAATCAAGATGTATTTTATTTTATTTTATTGTACTTGATGAGCAACCACATTATTTTAAAGCATTTTGACTTATAAACAATTTGTCATTTATTAGTGTTATTGGTTTAGTTATATTGAATGATCATTCTATATAATGATACTCTTTAGAATTCAGATATTGTTTTGCCAATCCCTGTCAACTAAATAAAGATTCATCAGAGAAGGAAGAGGATAAATAAAATGAGCAAATTAGTAAGATTGGTTTAAACTCATACAACGTGGGAGGAACTGTTAGGTATTAAATTGGGTCCAGATGATTAAGATTTGCAAGTTTCCAAACGCTGGATCAAACCTAATAATGTCACCTTTACGAAACTGTCTTGGTATTTTATGTCTTTCTTCATTAATGTTTATAAATCTAATCAGCATTCCCCTACCCCTTTGGAATCTAGTGCCATATGTTAAAAGGCATTATTAACAGAAGATTGTTTGGACGTACTCAATCTATTTCAAGAAAACCCCTTTCAACATGTAAAGTGGGTTTGGTGTTTATACTTCACCTTTTCTATATATATTCATTTATACAACATACATGAAAACTTACATCAAGCTCATGTCATAGAAAAGAGACATACATGTGACTATTCAACAAGACATCAATAATAAATACAATACAATAACCAATGGACAATTATATAACAAAGACACTTTGGCAACATAAATGACCAGTCCTAAATTTGGAAAGGAAAAAATAGCAGTGCAGATTAGTTTATATTTGACATTGCTGAAACCTGCTATGAACAGCTAGACGGCTTTTATATTTCAACAGACGGACTGTCTTGTTTGCACACTGTATGTATTCAGTGAAGTGATGTCGGTTGCGGCTAGCTGTGTGTGGTTGATGCGTTTCTGAACCCTATTTTTCTTTGGGGCTCTCCTTAGGACCAGGACTAGGTCAGATTCTTTCATGAAAGCGAAGGTAAGTGCAAAAGATGTTACTCAATGGCGGAATGAACTGCAGCGTTCAAAAAGAGTTCTTGGATAATTCTTTAAAGGTTCTGGCAGTATCCCACTCTGACCTCAAAGAGGAATGAGGTCAGGGTGTGCTGCCAGAAACTTTAAAGAATTATCGAGGAGAAATGCCCAAAGCCCGATAATGACGGTGTCCCCCTTCCTCGATTGAACACGTTTCTATTTATTACCAACTGTGTGACCTGTCCTGACTCGCATTCACACTCGAGTCTTAAACAGTTTTATAACTACAACAAGCATTTGCAATGCAATAGGTCTCGCATTTGTGAGTGTTAGAGGTATTGGCATTGCAAATGACAATGTGTTTAACTCATTTATTTTGGACTGGAGTGGAGTGATGTATGTGGTGTGGAGTGGAATTATGTGTGTTGGTTTTTAATTGTGGAATTGTGTGTGGTGGGATTGTGTGGTGTGAAGTGGATTTGTTTTATGAAATTATGTGTCATGCGGAAATATGTATATAGTTTGTGGTATTGAGTGTACTAGAATTATGTAGAGTGGGATTGTGAGTCAGAGTGTAATTATGTGGAAGGTCATTTTGTGTTGGTGAAGTATTCATCAGTAAAATAAAAATAGTAGTAACGTAAGAGCCAGTGCATTAACTATGCCCCGAGACTGAAATAAAGGGACGCTGAAGGGCGATAACGTGGCCCTGAAAACCAAATGCAGGCGAGATAAGTTGACTGGCAATGGGGGTACTTTATCCCATAGATCCCAATAGATCTTGTTAATGTGAGAGCGATTGACTTGCCAGTTTTTAGCGATTATTGACTAGTGCATTGACATTGGTATGGGGGAGGTAAATAAAGTAAACAACACCGGATTTGCAGAAAAAGAAAGCACCATATTGAAACGAGACCTATTTAACTTCATAGAAGCGGCCGCCTTTGTCCCGGGCTGCTTGGAAAGTAAAATCGCGCATGGCGTGGTGAATGTTGCAGGAAAGCATGTTGTGCCTGCAGTTGGAGAAACTTATTAAAGAAAATAGTGCTTACAGTGGAAGCTACATCCCTGACTGACACCAGTCAATGCCAGCATCTTCTGCTCTGTTGTCGGGGACTGGTAATACGACACCGAGATGAACCAGCTGCACGCATAGCCTGCCTGATGACAGTCAATCAGTCCCTTGGCTGAAGCACCCACAGAAAAAGGTAACACGCCCTAGGTATTTTTCCAGGGCCAACGCCCAACCCCAGATTCTCAGGGATAGGCCCACAGCAGGCATAACTGATATCGGGTTCCTTGTGATGTTACAAAAAAGTCTGATTTTTTCTGCCGAGAACTCCACTAATTAAATAGATTTTCCTATAATATCCGCCTCCGTGTCATTAATAAAATCTTTATTTTCCCTGCCTATTTTAGGAAAGGTTTCATAACCTAAATATACAAATAAGGGTTGTCTGCATTACTCAGCTCAGTGATGACCAGGTGATCGACTCCAGATGGATGAAAAGCTAAGTCAAATCTACTGAAAATGTTGACACTGAACATGTCTCTAAACACTTGCACCAGAAATTAAACTGTCCAATAGTCCTGAAAGTGACAGCCAAATGCAATGGACAGTCTGTGGGATGAAAGGTCAAGCTGAGCACATCATAGTTCCTGTTATGTTACACCACCATACAAATGCCCCAGGATTCTGAAAGGTGTGTGAGGTGAAGGGTCGCCATCCATGAGCCCAATTGGGTAACATCAGTCTGTGACCAGGGTGCTACGGATCTTTGAGGTGAAAGGTCACCGTCCAACTGACAATTGCTGAGGGCAATCACATTATCACACCGACCTCCTCCTCGAACAGAAACACATTCAAAGGTCTCTATAAAAGGAGGCTGCCTAAGACCACTTTGTCCTCTGAAGTTGTCACAGACCTCTCCCACAGAAGCAGTCGTAGAGCACCACCTCCACATATACAGACAAGATGCGACGGGTCTGGTCACGTTTGTGCCAAATTTGCTCTGAGTGCAGAAACTTTCCCTGATATAAGGTACAGTTCATGCATGTCTCCTAGAATGTACGCCACACCGTGTCACTAATGTGAGCATCCTTGTAAAGACATCAGAGAGAGAAGCGCACCCACTGCACAGCCCTGCTAGCAGTGTTGGCGGAGACCTCTTTATCAGTGGCGTGGATTCCACCCCCAGATCCAATAAAATGTTTTAATGCCCCACCCCCGGGGGACAGTGTGGTGCAGCATGCGTGCGTATGTGCAAATCAGCCGCATATTAGCGTGAATATGACCGCCGCACCCCCCCCCCCCCACCACCCATCTGGGAACAAAGTGTGGATGCTGGCTTTACCGGTGCATTGTGTGAAATTCATTTAGTAATGACTCAGCGCCCCCAATCAGAGTCTGTAGATGTAGTGGAGAAGTGTGGCTCAGGGGTTAGAGGCAGCAGACCCGGAAGCTGAGATCGGTCCTGGACCAGGGTTCAATTCCCCGCCTCGCGGGTCTTGGGCTAAAAATTCCACGGACTCGATAATTCTCGCCCCGGTGCCTCCTCGACTCATGGGTTCACACTCTGCGACTCTGGGCAATAGCTTGCTTAATCTCCACAACGGCCCCTCGCGGCGGGATGCCTGACTTTCACCTTGTGGATACCCTGCTATCTCACAGGGGAATACCAGGAAGGGTTCCCTAAGCAAGCGCCGGGAAACCCCCTGCGGGTAGCTGTGCGCTATATAAGCTCAACTACATTTACATTTACACACACATTCCTCAGTAGTGCAACGCCACCTCTGACAGTGCTGTGGGCCCACGCCCACTTCCTCCAGTAGTGCAGTGCAGTAGAACACTGTCCTTCTACTGAGTCTGTGAAGGACCCTTCAGTACTGCAATGCACCGCACCACCACCCGGACTGTCCTATGAACCGTGCCCCACTTCCCCTTCGAGTGCAGTATCTCAGCGCAATCACACTGGGTCCGTGGATGCCCCTTTCGTAGTGCACTGCACTGACACTAGACAATAGAGCTGTGTCTGCAGACCACAACGTCCGGCAGTGTTTGAATGCGAAGGGACGCCCTGGGTAGCGCCCACCCCTTACCGTAGATCATGGCCAGCTGGTCTCCTGCAAGAAGGGTGCAGGGCGGTGCTTGAAGAGCCAGATGGTGAGGGTGAGCAGCAGGGAGAAGGTCAGCAAGCTGACACGGTACTCATGTCCCTGCAGCCTGGGTACTCCCATAGCCAGGGCGAGCAGCAGCCGCCGCAGGGCTTTCTTAAATCTCACACGAAACACATCCTAGGTCGGAAATGCAGCAGCCATAACAGAGGGACACACCAGCCAAATATATACATAAAAACAAGGCGCGCGCTGGAGAACAGGAAGTCCAGCGAGGGCCGGCAGTCCAGGAGCAGCTGCCGCCGGCCAGCCCCGCGCGCAGCAGCCACCAGAGATGGCGAGCGTCCACTGACGTCACCATCATCATGGGGCTGTGGCGCGCGGCGGAGACGTCGCCGTGAGCGTGCACATCACCAGCTCCGACACTGACTCACGGGCACGACCCAATCCCATGCGCGCGTGGCCAGCTCTTGTCTCACCCTCTCCCATTGACGATGCTGGGCGCGTGGCCAGCTCCTGTCGCCCCTCGTTTGTCGGCTGATCCGACAGCTATAGTGCTCTCTGCGAGAGCGCGCTTTCGCGCGCTGTTCGCAGCGAGCCCTAAAAAACCACACCAGGAATTACAAATAAGGTTTTCCCACAAACTACACAAGAACTCTTGTTCAGAAACGTGTCAACCACACACAGCTAGCCGCAACCGACATCACTTCACTGAATAAATACAGTGTGCAAACAAGACATTCCGTCTGTTGTAATATAAATGTTTTCTAGCTGTTTATAGCAGGTTTCAGCAATGTCAAATACAAATAAGTCTGTACCGCTATTTTTTCCTTTCCAAATTTAGGACTGGTCATTTATGTTGCCAAAGTGTCTTTGTTGTATAATTGTTCATTGGTTATTGTATTGTATTGAATATTGATGTCTTGTTGAAGGGTCACATGTATGTCTTTTTTCTATGACATGAGCTTGATGTAATTTTTCATGTATGTTGTATAAATGAATATATAAAGGGAAGGTGAAATAAAAACACCAAACCCACTTTACGTGTTGAAAGGGGTTTTCTTGAAATAGATTCAGTTGAACAGCACGTCCAAACAATCTTCTGTTAATAGTTTGATTGGTGGCCTAGTTTGGGCGGATGTATAGGCCCATCCCCCCATTGTTATTAAATGTTAAAAGGTGGCTGACTGCTCATCTCCATGCAGACAATACTCAGTCTAGGAAGGTGGATCCGGCTGCCTAGCACAATAAAAGATACGCAGATGCATGGGATTTTTTAAGTGATTTGTTATCCACTTGGTATGAATTCAATGATGTAAGGGGTAATTTCTTATTGTTAATTATCCTGTGGCAATATAGCATGGCCCATTATATATGCAATAATATATGTCTAGAATATCGTTTGCCATGCTCAGAATATCAAATACAGTGTACAACTTGCTTTTTTTCTTTTAATAGTCAGAGTGTTTGTAATTGTTGGTGTATACAATGATGCTATCTTGGGTAGATTCATATATTTTATAGATCACAATAGCAGGGTTTCTAGCATCCTAGTTACAATGTTTTAACTGCTATGCTCTCGGTGCTAAGTTTAGTATGCCACAGGCTTAAGTACTGATCAGCATATTACTTGGTAAATCTCTTAATATATTCAAGTGTACTCATGATAGACCAACTGAACATGCAAATCACTTCCAGTGATGTCACTTGCGGTGATGTCATATGAAGTGATGTCATGCTCAGTGGTGTGACACCCATTCTGCCTAACTTGGCGAGCCCCCCATTTCTTTTTTTAGGACTTTTGCCCAGTATAGGCCAGTCAGAGACTTTGAGATCCTAGCTGTCCAATTGCTACTGTAACCTTTTGTGGACTACATTCTTGTTACCAAAATCTAGGCATTATGTCCGGAACCACTCTTTGGTTCACCGCTCAAGAGCAACAAAACGGCTTTCTGCTTCAGCCTTTCAGTGCAACAACTACTACTACCACTGTGCCAGTGGTGCGAGCATCTTGAACTCAGTGCTACTGTACTTCTATATTAACCAACTGGCACGGTTTTGAAAATAGGAGATAAGCATCAAAATATGAGTTTCTAAATGTGACTACTTCCCATCTACATCGGTTACAGTAGAAAATCCATCTCCTTATATTATACCACACAATTCTTTACTCTTTGATCCTCTGGGCTTAGCTCGATGCTAAAACCTGACAACTGCTTTCCCATCCCTTCTAGTCCAGCTAGTGTTAACACAGGACGACTTAGCACCCCACAAGGCTATCACTGTAAGGTAAGACTCATAGCCAGTGCACTCTACATTTTCCATGTACAGGATTACCCTTTTGTTGTCATGAGTGTACAAGTGTTATGCGACTGAGGAAAGTGTCTCATTTGGCTTTTGTCATTCCTCAACATCCATGAAATATGACATTCTTCATGCCCACTTTAACCTAGACTTTGGTGGCAGTACTTTAGCTCGATAAATTCGATATGAAACACCATTGGTAACTTTTGTGAATAAACACAGACAATACTCTATACCCGCCCCCTGTCAACACATCAATTTGTAGTGAATCAGAACTTGTGAAGTGTGCCCACAAATTCATCTATTTCGCATCTGAGTTGGACTTACACACAATCAGATTTGTGAACGAGTCCCTTTCTATAGAAAGGCACAGAGTTACTTGCAAAAGAGATTCTTGGCAAGAGTAAAAAGAAAGGTTTCCTGAAAAAAAGTAGATAGAACTCTTCCATTTAACCAAATGAACACAAACTGCTCAAATTGCTATTTTTCATTTACAATTTCATTATGTTCCACCTCAAAAACGTTACCCTCTCTGTGCATGTTACATTTTGCTTTTCAGTATTGATTGCACAATGTGCAAAGGATAATCGTGAAAAAATGTAAAGTACTGGATGGAAAGTTTTACTCTGCATTTCGCAATTCCCAAAATCAGTCAGAGAAGAAGGTATTTTGGAAAGACAAGAATGATATTTGCTTGGAGGGGGATTCAATTTTGAAGGTGTGATGTTTTGATCCTCCAAAAAAGTTATCAAATAATTGCATTGGCTTGTGAAGGACACCTTGGAAAATAAGGTTCAAGAATTGGTCATAGATTTTTATTGGTGGACTGATATATATGTGTAAATTTTAAATATTCTGAAGTTATCTCACACGTTTCCTGGTGTGGTGTAGTTCCTATATTCCCAATAGGCTCTGTGCATTGGAATAATATACACTATAGATTTGACAGGTCAGTATGTCTCTAGCGAGTATATTAAACTTAATTGCGTGTGCCGACTAACTCAGAGGTCACTAGAAACTTTCTCGAATAAACAAGAAGGGTTTAGTTTCTGAAAACTGCATAACATGACAAATTTGTTTCCCTAAGACTGGAACAAATATCTTCAGAGTCGTGGAAACAATAGATAACTATTTCACTTGGTCAATCGTGCATGCTTTGTTTCTACAGCGATGCAGAGAAATAGTGAGACGGGCGTTTTCAATAAAAGGGTTTATTGTACAGTCTTCTTTTTCGTGGAAGAGAGGTGAACTGCTACAATCGTTAGACAGAATGCAAAGTATAATGCGTACAGTGCAAACAGTAATATAAAATAATACTGTAATAGCATTGTCTGGTGCTATGACATATAAAAATACATACATAAATAACACAGGCTACAATACTCAACTGGTGCTTCTAAAATACGCCTACCCCAATGTACCTAACCTAGGTCTACTACCAGGGAAGAAGTAAGTGCTGCTTAGCATAAGTTTTAGTTCTGCCAAGAATTGCCAAAGGTTTCTGTAGGTTCTAATCAGCTCCATACCTTTAGAATGAAAGAGGTTGGTATCTCTGTCTCGGGACTTGATTTCCCAACACCCCGCAAGGGGAGTCAGAAACACTGGAGCTGGATCCTCGGCAGGAGGATGTCAGCTTCTTGTCAGTGTGTGAGCTGGAGAGTCGGCTTTCTTCGGCACTTGCTGTAGCGAGCTGCGTCAGGCAAGTAGGTAGTCCAACTGCACCGAACCACACTGTGCTTTGCTATAGCAAGTGAAGGTATATTTATACCTTGAAAGTGTTTAGGAATGCCAGTATTGGCGTAAAGGTCGGGCATATGAACATCATGAACGAACCCCTAAGGAATAGTTGGTCATGCATAATAAATGAGTTCTTGGAGAAATCAATATTCAAGCAAGGGGAAGCTTAAGAGTCTGGTTTTCCTATAACTCGTTGTGACGTAGATGAACGGATGGAAGTAGCCATGCCTGTATTTGGGTAGCATGGGCTATGCCTAAATAAGGGCTGGATTTCTATGCCTGTATAAGGGCAACGCAAATTGTACCTATATAAGGGCATGAATCAGGAAAAATTAATCTGAATCTCAAACGACATACAACCCCCACTCCACTTTCTTATGTACGACGTTACTAAATTCTAAACATGTTTAATATATCTAAAACATATCTACACATCAAGTGTGAAAACCCACCCAAAAATACATAAAAATGCATTTGAACTGGTTGTACACATAAAAGATGCATTGGTGCTGTACGCATTTAAAGCAATGTTTCATTCTAAGCATATATGTTGACATTTGGATGCTAAATGAATGAATCATGAAGATATACATTCATGAAATGGCTCGTAAATACAAACAAAAAAAGCTGATACCATTTCATGTCAGATCACATAAAACTGTTTGTATGTGGAAAAGGTCAGATATTGTCACTGGAAGTATTCAAAGAATTATTGTCCTCTATGAATAGTTCTACTTTAAGCAGATTACTTGTGCCAAGAATGAAAAAATACAAATTTGATAAAGAAAAAAAAAAAAAAAAATTTATCATAGGAAAAGAGTCCCAAAGTTTAGAATTTGTTTTGAAAAAATGAAGGTCAGATTCAAAGTCTCTCAGAACATTGGGTGCTCAAAAGTCAGTGTTAGTGCTTGGAGAAAACACAAAATCTTCTAAGTCTGTAAAAAAAGTCGTCTATCATTGTAGGTGACAGTGGGATTACCTCGTTTAGAAGATTAACCGCACATAGATGTGAAGCATCGCCTTCAGCTTTGGTCGCATTAGCAATGTTCAAATCGGTTGGTACCTGTATGCCTGTAGTTTTCTCTCGTACCTCAGCATCAGCATTATGCGTCTGTGAGATCTCAATGAATGCCGTCATCGAAATTGGTAGCGGCTGGGGACAACACTTCACATGGGCCGTTACCGGGTCCAGCAAAGTGTCAACATCCGTTGGCATGACTAGATGCCTAACACGCATTCTTCTCCGCATAGCAGGCAGCGTAGAACAGGTAAGATGCATCTTGCCAGATTGGTCTGAATGACAGAAACCATGTGGTATTTAATTCTCGTAAACGAGTTAATCCTAAAATCTGGACGATGCACTCATGACACTTCATTTTCAAAAGAACTCTCTCTATGATGCTTGGAGTGGCGCTGGTGATTTGGCTTGCCATATCGTAGCAGGAGGAGCAAAAATAGTATTCCCGCAACGAGTCCCAAAAGGAGGGGCTGTCCGCCAAACACAGAGTGCTCGAAGATTGGAAATATTCCGAGGACTGCTTGGAAAGGTGCTAGCAGTCCGGAACATACGTTCTTAAATAGGTGTACAATACCGCTCGTATCAGACATGTTTAGATATGACTTAACATTTCCAAGAAATGTATAGGGCAGTTTGTAGTTAAAAGGGCATGTATCTCGGCAGAAGTCCTTGTGACTTGCAGATCATAGGTCTCTTTTGGCCGAGGTCAGTGGCACAGTTTTTTGCAAAAGAATGGGTTTCATTCTGCTTAGAGTATCAATTCGTATAGAAGAGATGTTCAGTGAAGGCCATAACGGCGACTCCATGGCGGTCTAGGTTTTAGGAAACAATACTTGCATACAGCAAGTGAACCTGGCTGACACAGTTACTAGATATGGTATGCCTGGCAACATGCCACAGCAGCCGTGATCATTCAACATGAGGCAACTTCCATTTGAAAGTTGTCCAAATATTGGATCAATCACCGCAGCTGGTGAACCTTGCAAGTGGCAGGATAAATTGTTAGAGGAACCATCGCAGGCCCCGTGTAAGTTTATACCCTGGCAAAGGAGAGAACCGCTTAGTGCGTTTTCACAGTTTTTACCCCTAAGAAACACTTCCCTTCCCCATTCCAACATCTGTGTGTGTGTATGGTAATTCCCAGGATGTCTTGATGTATTCTTTACCCAACCTTTCATATGTACATGCTGGTATGTGTTTTAGGCAATACTGAAAATGGAAAATTGTAACAAGCAGAGTGATTGTTCCATGTATAATCCATTCAGTAGCTGGCTTTTCAATGCTCAGCACCGTATAGTCTGCTCCCCTCTGTGCCACTTTGATCTGTTTATCAGTGACATTGAATTCTGAAAAAAGTGATGTGGTATTGATTAAACACCAAGGCATGTAGCCTGAACCAAGGTTTTGCAAAGTCCAGCCTAATAGCATGATAGAACATAATTGCGACTGACCATGTTGCAACATGACCAAGTCCTGTTCCATGATGTCTATGGCAGAAGACACTATGCTGTCTAATGAATATATCCTGGACGAAAAAGTCGTTAACCCATTGTCACTACAGAGAGAGTTTTCTCTAAACTAATACGATCAATTTCTCGTATTCGTTCTGCAGTCTCTGCTTGCGTAATCTTCCATGCTTCATTAGAAGCAGCACAGATACCGGCATATATAAAACATTTATGATGCGGTTTTCGTGGTCCAAGCAAGAATTCCCTAAGTTCTGCGCCATCTTTAAGTACAGATAAGTGTTGTTTTACATCCTTAAGTATAGATCTTTGGAACCAATCAAGGCAGAGTTTCCCTACACTGTATGCTGTTACTATTCCAGGATGCTGTCTTTGAACATATCTTGGGTCTTGCCTATTGAATGTGAAACCCTGTGTTTTGCTCAGGAATCTATTTTGACAGTTGTTTGTGTCTGTGGCCAGATCAACCATTTTTCCCAATCTGGATCTGTTCTGTTGTGAAGCAAAATAGTATGTATGTCGACCTTCCCCTCTGAAGCGTTATTGCTATCAGGTGTAGGCGGATTGTTCAGGTCTTTAATCTTGGCTAACCCAAGGCAAGAAGTCTGTTGGACAGTGTCATTCAAAAACATAATTTGCTCAGGTATTATACACGCTCTAAATAAAGCTTCTCTACCCTGTAATTGCCAATCTTTTGTACCCCAGACAGTTTTTGTCTCAATGTTGTCTTTCCAAAAGTCGAAACGTAGTTTAGACACTTGGGCATAAAAGGTTGCAGAATAAATCTGTTTTGTATTGGTCAACATTCTTTTCATTCCTGTTTTGTTCATATTTCTAAAGTAAAATGATTCTGGATTGGATATATTGAACCCTGAAAAGTACGGAAATTTCATTGCAAATGTTTTTGAGCTACCCTTTGGTTGCGTAGGACAATGTTCCCATTGGTTATACATGAATACATTTCTAGGCATTGTAGACTTGTGCAAGAAATGGTGACCATAATGATTATAACAATACATGTGTTCATAGTCTGATGAACCTTCTAAATATTCATGATTTGTGAATACTGCAGACATTTCTCCAAGTCTGACATCATATTATTAACAGTCTCGAAGTCCCAATCGTCAGAAAAGGTACTAGATGAAACAAAGTCACTTAATGAAATCTTGAATAACTGTGGAATCTTCAACAGCTCAGACGGGCCAAAAATGTCATATTCTGTTTTGTCCTAAGCTATACCACCTGGTATAGGAATGGCTGTGATATTCACTGCTGACAAGTCTCTTTGTTCACGATGGGATGATTTGTGTGGCTTGAGGAGTAAGTTGATGTTCTTACTTGCTGTGTCCATTTTGACATATCGTCCATTTATCAGCATTACTAGAGTCAACTAAAGTAGAAGAAAAAATACACCCAACACAATCCAAAGTTCAATCCATGGTGAAACCAAATATTTATTTTCCAGGTGATGAAAAAGGTCTGTTGCTTGTTCTTTGGAAGTACTTTTTGCTGGCGTCGTTTCAGGTTCGCTTGGATCCTCAGAAAACGTATCAAAGTTAATGAAATAGCCAGAGGCACTTCTGTCAATTGGAGGGATTGCATCAGGATTCATTGACATCGCTGGAACCACTTGATACATCTGTGTACTCTGATGCTACTGCATTGTAGACAGGTGTTTCTTGACAAACTGTTATTTGGGTTTCAAGAGGTACAAGTTCCATTGCTTTGTTGCATAGTCCTTCTTTTCGCACTGCAGATTCTTCAAAGGTGATGAGTCTCTCAGTTTGAACCTCTTGGATAGTAGCAAGAGCAGGGCGTCTGCTACTTGGTTGGAGTCCACTTGGCCTACTGCTTAGTATCGGCCACATAGTGTGGTTTTATCAGGTCGATAGACACAAACCCGTTCTCCTTTTTACCAGCAAGGGGCGGCAGTAAAACTGTTCTTGATCCGTGGATTGCTAGCACAGGTACTGGTTGTCTGTAAGAAGGCCCAAATTCCTTCTTGTCCGTGATCTTTTCCCTGACTAGATCACCGAGCTTTGGGATCCAGACAGTCCTTGCTGGGTTGGTCGGTTTTCCTTCAGTGGTGGTTGGCTTCAGGAACAAGTTGCTTTGTTTCGTTCTTATTTCATTTAAGTCCTGTAAAACAGCTAAACCGTCTTTGATATCAAATGTTTTTTGGTCTACCACTGAAGTCTGACAATCGAGGTCCGCTACTAACATTCTGGTCCCAAAAAGGGCTTCATATGGAGTGATACCCCCTAGAGAACTTCTAGGCAAATTGTTAAAACTACGTTGGACACTTATTAGCTGTTCAACCCACCCGTCACCCGAGCCTAATACCCTAGCTGTTATAGATTGCTTTATGTCCTGGTTTTTTCTCTCCACAACGGAATTTCCCTCAGGATGGAATGGACTAGAGTACCGCAATGCAACGCCCAAACCGGCCATGGCCTCCTAGTCAAGCTCGAGAACTAAACGCAGGACCCTGGTCAGAATGTAGCATGCCAACTGCGTATGTGCCGAGACTAGCAAATCTTTTATAATAGTTCGAGCGTCAGCCGAGGCTGAGACAACATCCAAATGAAAGTTGAACATGAATACACAGTGACCATGATATATTTATAGTTACCATCCCTATGTAAGGGACCGCAGTGGTCCAGGTAAACGCAAGCTAATGGTTTATCTGAAATTAGCAGGGGCGTCCGCGCAGGACGTTTCACAGTAGACACTTTCATCTTTTGGCATATTTCACATTCCACATTCCAAAACATAATTTCTGGTTTGTTTCCTCATGCGCGGCCACCAATATCTCTGTTTTAATAATGGCACTGTGGCGGAAACACCTGCATGTGCAGAGGCGAACCCTTTATGTGCTGCTAAGATTAGACCTAATCTATGTTCCATGTTTGGAATTACCCTATCCCCCACTCCAGGGATTCGAGCAAACGGAACATTGTTCGCATCAGTTATATATGAGTATTTGAGTGGAAACCCTTTAGGTAACGTTTTCCCGCTGTCTTTGCTAGAAACATTGACAGCCAGCATTATTTCGCTGTCTATTTTCGTTTTTGAACGAGTGATTGCAGCTACAGAAGCCGTTTGCACAGCTGCCTTCGCGGCTTCATCAGCCAATTAATTCCCTTCAACGTGAACACCATCACATTGATGACTCAGTGTATGTATCACGTGAGTGTTTTGTAGTCCTTCTCGTAATTGAAATACTTGTCCCAAAGCATTTTATGCTTAATTGTGCCACCTTTTGCATCTTTGAAACCATTTTGAAGCCAGTTTTGCAAGTATTCATTGTAAGATTGAACACAATAAAAAGTATCTCACACTAGGAACGTATTCAACATCTGTTGCAGTAAGAGAATTAACCAATTGTATCCATCTCGGATATAAAGCTTTAGCATTTGGAATGCTCGCTTTTGTCACTGCTTCTAAGGCAGGTACAGGAGTTAGGACCATTATGCGTTTTCCCTGTGACAGGGCTCTTTCTCTTGCTACAGCAGTCTGAACCGCTGTCAGAATTGTTTCTGTTGAAGTGCATTTCTTTTCAGCTTGTGTATACAAATGTGATTTGTAAGTGTGGAGAAGCCAGCGTCCCTACCAAGTCGGGGCGGCGTTCCAGACAAGGGTCCCTCCCCACAACGCGGTATGCTGCCTCACTTACCCCTCGGACTTCCTCTCTCTCTCTCTGCCCCCAGGACCCGGCAAACCTCACCCCGAACATCGGACCGGAAGAGACCGCAGCAGACACCGGAAGTCAGGCATCGGTTGGTGACCCGGAAACCACCAATACTGACCCCGGAAGCACTTCAAACGAAAACAGACCGGAATGGAGAAAAGCCGGCTGGAACGGAGGAGAGAGGTTCCCACCGGCGGACTCGTGGCAGGAGACAGCGGTAGGCGTGGAACCCCTGACGGAGAGCGGAGCGGAGACGGAGCGAGGAGAGGAGGAAGAAGAAGAAGACGTTTGGTCGGAGGACTGGTGGCGACCTCCGGAGGTGGCTGGAGAGCGACCGCAACTCGGATGAGAGTTGCGGCGGGATACGTGAGTGACCACTATCCTTTGTTTCCGTGTACCCTTGTAGATTACTGTACATATTGTATAAAGATCACGTGCACCCCCTCACTAGCGATAGAGTTAGTAAAGTCACTGGCACTGTATATACTTCCGCGCACTGACCCCTGACACAACCAACACTCTCTTCCCTTTCCTGATCCTACTAGTCCTTTCCCCTCTTACCCCTACCGCCTTCCCCACGCTCGATTTCCGACTCCCTCACTCCCCGGTGCAGGTGGAAGCACTCAACAGTCCGGAGCTGACCTGGGCTAACCCCTGTCTTCTCTCTCCCTTGTATACCTCCGAGGAGTACCAGCGTCCGGCTCTCACCGTGACGACCTCAGCCCAGCAGAGGACTACAACCCCGGAGCCTTCCCTACCTACGAACCACCTCAACCCTGCACATCCCGCCTGGACTCCCTCATCCCACTCTGTTGATCCGGACCTTGTACTGTACTTACCAATAAACATCACTGAACATAGCTCACTTTATTCGGCCTCCCCGCCTGTTATTCCGGTCCGCCCTGCCCACTAGCCCACAGGTGGTGTCAGAAGTGGGATCAACCGGAGGCATGGAGGCCGCAGTACAAAAACTCGCGAGACTCAGGAGGAACTCAGAAAAATGATGGAGCGTTTCCTTAAAACCGCAGAGGACGATAGAGGACAACTCCATGATGTCCTGAAAGGCCAGGGGACCTCACAGGGTCAAGCACTAGAGAAACTAACCACTGTCATGGGGCAACAAAGACCCGTAACATCCTTGCCCTCAGTGGTCCTACAAAAATATGTACCTGGGGAAGACCCTGACTATTTTTTTACTAATTTCGAGCGCCTTGCCCAGGCGGCGGCCTGGCCTGTTGACCGCTGGGGCCACTACCTGGGTCCCCTGTTAACTGGTGAGCTCCAGGCCGCCTACCAACAGGCCAATATACAGGGACAGACCCCCTACAACGACATCAAGACCTGCATTCTGGAGCGTCTGGGAATTGACGATGAGACCTACAGGGTGCGTCTACGTCAGGCTAAGGAAGGACCCCAGGAAACGCCTCGGGCTCTCTCATTCCGTATACAGGACCTGGCTAATCGGTGGCTGAAACCGGCCACAGCTACCAAGGAGGACATCATGTCCAAGATATATCTCGAGCAGTACTTAGCGTCCCTGCATCCAACCACCCAAAAATGGGTACGACAACACGCCCGCCTAACTCTTGATAGCGCTGTGGAGATTGCCAGTGCCTACAGCCGAGCCCAGGAATCACAGCGAATCAAGGAGGAACCACATCCGCGTGCTCCCCATGGCAGCCATTCCCGACCCCAAAGACCGCCAACCGCGACCAGAAGAACGGATCCGGTCCCTTTGTTCCCCTACCCGGTTATGCCTCGGCCCACCCCTCCTGGACCTCAGTGTTATCACTGTGGTGGGTATGGACACATAGCACGCATGTGTCCTCAAAAGGAAGAGCCTATGGACATAGGTCTAGCTAGAAACTACGTCTGTCTCAATGTTGATGCCGCCCCACCGCCTTTCCACTGTCCGGTACGGATCGAAGGTCATCGCATGATGGCACTGGCTGATACGGGTTGTAGACAGAGCGTAATACGACCCCAGGAACTACCCCAACCGGTCGGTGCAGTGACCGGAACCGTCGCTATCAAATGTGTCCACGGCGACACCAAGAGTTATCCGACAACCAGCGTTCGGATACAACACCCCTAAGATGAAGGAAGTATGCTAACCGTCGGATTAATACCCACTCTCCCTGAACAAGCTATTCTGGGTAGTGACTACAGTGGTCTTCCCCACCTCCTCCAGGACACTACCGACTCCCTAAAGAAATGGTGGGCGGAAGCCCCGCTTCCTCATGTGCTTCCTTCTGTGGACTCCTCGTCAAAACCAGGAAAGACCAAGAAGCAAAAGAAGAGAGAAAAAAGGGACTTTACCGGTGCCTACCTGGTTCAAGTAGAGATCCATCCGTGGGAAACCGATAGGGAATTCCGCGCAACCCAGCAAGAAGATCCAGTATTACACGAAGCCTGGAACAGTGCCCTGGACAACGAGGACCCCCTGAAAGTAGGTCCTTACTTTTTCAGAAAGAACGGACTCCTGTACAGAAAAGGGGGGCCACAGCTTCCACCCCAGCTAGTCATCCCTGGGTTGTTTAGAGACAAGGTACTGTTTCTGGCCCACAGCCACTTACTGGGAGGACATTTCAGTGACGAAAAGACAGGACAAACCGTCCTCGAGAAGTTCTATTGGCCGGGTGTACACGGACAAATAAAGCGGTATTGCAGGGAGTGCCCGGTTTGTCAGAGAAACAGTCGGTATCGTCCCCCCAGGGTACCTCTCCAACCCCTCCCTCTCATCGACGTCCCTTTTTCCAGAGTAGGGATGGACCTGATAGGACCCTTACTACCCTCTAGGAGTGGGTGCAGATACGCTCTGGTGTTAGTGGACTATGCCACCCGGTTCCCCGAAGCAGTCCCCTTGAAACAACCCACAACCCAAAACATAGCTAAAGCCCTCATCTCCATCTTCAGCAGGGTAGGGTTCCCTCGGGAGATCCTAACCGATCAAGGGACGCCTTTTGTGTCCGCCCTCATGCGCCAAGTATGCGCCCATTTGGGTATCAAGCAGATAAGAACGTCAGCATACCACCCCCAGACAGACGGGTTGGTGGAGCGATATAATGCCACCCTGAAATCCACCCTTAAGAAACTCCTGGGCCTCGAAAGCA
Organism: Lissotriton helveticus; assembly: GCF_964261635.1. NCBI lineage: Eukaryota > Metazoa > Chordata > Amphibia > Caudata > Salamandridae > Lissotriton > Lissotriton helveticus. The sequence goes on from NC_136069.1 coordinate 793,045,149, forward strand.
AAAGGTGGGAGGAGAGGCTTCCCCTGGCCCTTTTCGCCATCCGCTGTAAGGTACAAAGCAGTACCGGGTACTCCCCTTATGAACTGTTATATGGACGAGCACCCAGGACCCTGTTAGATATGGCTCGCGAGGCCTGGGAAGCTGAACCAGACCGAACCCGGCCCCTCCCGGAGTATGTCGATAATCTCCGAACCCATTTAGGACAAATCAGGGAGATCGTACGACAGAACATGGTAGCGTCCCAAGGCACCCAGAAACAACAATATGACAAAGGGACCAAAGCCCGCTCCTTTAACCCTGGGGACCTGGTGTTGTTACTCCTCCCCTCTTCGGATCACAAGCTGTTAGGGCAGTGGCAGGGCCCGTTCACCATACTAAGACAGGTGACTCCCGTCACCTACGACGTCGAAACGGACTCCGCCCGAGGGATCACACAGATCTACCATATAAATCTCCTGAAGAAATGGGAAGGCCCCCGCCCTGTCCTGATGAACACCTCCTCCCTTCCTTTTGAGAAATGCCTGGACCCCGATCTCCCAGACAGCAACAAACAGGACCTCAGACATGTTTTGTCCTCGGTACAATCCGTGTTTTCGTCCCTGCCGGGACACACCACCATAGTGGAACATGCAATCCACACAGACCCAGGAAAAACCGTGAAACAGAGACCGTATCGTATCCCTGAAGCGCGACGAGCTGTGATAAAAGAAGAAACAAACCAGATGTTGAAGATGGGTATCATAGAACCCTCCAGTAGCAGCTGGAATTCTCCCATTGTTCTAGTCCCCAAACCCGATGGTACCACCCGTTTCTGCATCGATTTCAGAGAGGTGAACAAGATCTCTGCTTTCGACTCCTATCCTTTGCCTCGCGTAGACGAGATGGTGGAACGCATAGGTAAAGCACAGTATATCAGTACCCTGGACTTGTGCAAGGGTTATTGGCAGATCCCCTTAAAGCCCGAAGACAAGCCAAAAACTGCGTTTTCAACCCCTGAGGGTTTGTTCCAATTTAAGGTTATGCCCTTCGGGCTCCACGGAGCCCCGGCAACTTTCCAAAGGGCTATGAACCTGGTATTGCGACCCCATTCACAATATGCCGGGGCATATCTCGACGATATAGTCATCTACAGCGACAGTTGGGAACAACATCTGCAGCATTTGCACTCGGTGATACACTCACTGGGGACACACGGTTTCACCATCAACCCCGCCAAGACCACTTTAGCGGCCCAAAGCGTGAAATACTTGGGGTATCTGTTGGGGGAAGGAGTCATCCGTCCCCAAGACAACAAGATCAAGGCCATCCAAGCCATACCCTTCCCCCACACCAAGAAGGAACTCCGTGCCTTCCTCGGTTTACTGGGATATTACAGGCGATTTATCCCCAACTTTTCCCAAACCGCAGCCCCCTTGACCGATCTGCTGAAAAAGACCACTAGAACCGAGGAACAGTTAATGCATCCCACTCCCATGATGTTAAAAGCCTTCGACCTCCTCAAACAGTCCCTGCTGTCCGAACCAGTCCTGATCAGCCCTGATTATACACAACCCTTCATCCTGCAGACAGATGCCTCCGATCAGGGCTTGGGGGCAGTCCTGTCACAGAAAGATCCGGCAGGGGTCGAGAAACCGATCTTGTACCTCAGCCGGAAGCTCTTCCCACGTGAAATGAACTACGCTGTCGTCGAGAAGGAGGCCCTGGCGATTAAATGGGCCGTGGACAGTCTCCGGTACAACTTAGAGGGACGTCAGTTCCTCTTGTATACGGATCACGCCCCCCTTGAATGGATGGCTCGCAATCGGGGCCACAATGACCGAGTCCTTCGATGGTTTCTCTCTCTACAGCCCTTTCGGTTCAAAACACTACACCGGAAGGGGTTAGAACAGGGCAATGCGGATTACCTCTCTCGTTATCCACCTCATTCAGAACCCACTAGTAAGACAGCTAGGGAAAGGGGATGTGGAGAAGCCAGCGTCCCTACCAAGTCGGGGCGGCGTTCCAGACAAGGGTCCCTCCCCACAACGCGGTATGCTGTCTCACTTACCCCTCGGACTTCCTCTCTCTCTCTCTGCCCCCAGGACCCGGCAAACCTCACCCCGAACATCGGACCGGAAGAGACCGCAGCAGACACCGGAAGTCAGGCATCGGTCGGTGACCCGGAAACCACCAATACTGACCCCGGAAGCACTTCAAACGAAAACAGACCGGAATGGAGAAAAGCCGGCTGGAACGGAGGAGAGAGGTTCCCACCGGCGGACTCGTGGCAGGAGACAGCGGTAGGCGTGGAACCCCTGACGGAGAGCAGAGCGGAGACGGAGCGAGGAGAGGAGGAAGAAGAAGAAGAAGACGTTTGGTCGGAGGACTGCTGGCGACCTCCGGAGGTGGCTGGAGAGCGCCCGCAACTCGGATGAGAGTTGCGCCGGGGCACGTGAGTGACCACTATCCTTTGTTTCCGTGTACCCTTGTAGATTACTGTACATATTGTATGAAGATCACGTGCACCCCCTCACTAGCGATAGAGTTAGTAAAGTCACTGGCACTGTATATACTTCCGCGCACTGACCCCTGACACAACCAACACTCTCTTCCCTTTCCTGATCCTACTAGTCCTTTCCCCTCTTACCCCTACCGCCTTCCCCACGCTCGATTTCCGACTCCCTCACTCCCCGGTGCAGGTGGAAGCACTCAACAGTCCGGAGCTGAACTGGGCTAACCCCTGTCTTCTCTCTCCCTTGTATACCTCCGAGGAGTACCAGCGTCCGGCTCTCACCGTGACGACCTCAGCCCAGCAGAGGACTACAACCCCGGAGCCTTCCCTACCTACGAACCACCTCAACCCTGCACATCCCGCCTGGACTCCCTCATCCCACTCTGTTGATCCGGACCTTGTACTGTACTTACCAATAAACATCACTGAACATAGCTCACTTTATTCGGCCTCCCCGCCTGTTATTCCGGTCCGCCCTGCCCACTAGCCCACAGTAAGCTATCTGTACTTTTTCACCTTCGTTAAAAGTTAAGTTGGTGAATCCGCATTGACTGAGAATGATTCGGTTCACTAAGTTGCGTACGTTTACACGTGTCTGTAAATGTTTAGTTGCCAACATGTCTGTTTACAATGAATGCAAAATTTAAGTGTTTTTGTGTCCAATTTACTGTTTTAAAATCAGGTTTGATTAATTCATAGAGGTTTAACCCTTTCTGCGTATTTCAGAATGTAAGTTCTTCTGAAATTTAAGAATCCTAGAATCGACTACGTTTTTCAGCGTTTTTGGAGGTTGGAGCAGCGCACATTTCACTAGAAAGTTTGCTGCCAGGCTTTTACCTTCACTTGATAACTCATATCCTAGAAATAGGACGTTGAGATGGGCAATTCTAGATTTTTTTTAATTGAATTTGTAACCCTCAGATGCGACTCCAAGTATAATGGTGTTCACTCTGTTCAAGTGCCAATCCAAGTCATCATCTGTCAGACAGATGTCATCTACATATGACAATGCTTCACCATTATAAGTTTCTATTAACTCTGTTACTCTTGCTGAGAATAACCCAGGACTGTTCTTGAATCCCTGAGGGAGACAACAGAAGTGATGCTTTGTCCCCATAATTGAGAAAGCGGTCAAATACCTACTTTCTGGTGCAATGTTTTGACAAAAGAAACCGTTAGAAATATCTAATGTTGTTTTATATTTTTTACACACAATGTTATTCATTAATGCTGCACTGTGTGCATTTTGCAGTGCAAATGTTTTGCAACAAGAATTTAGATGTCTAATCTAATACTAGACAATATGTGTTTCCTGGTTTGGATACAGGAAACAAAGGATTGTTCATTGACGAGGTGCATGTTTCAATCACCCCTTGGTATTCAAGTTGATCTAATATCTCCCTGACCTGTTTTTTAGTTTCTTGCTTAACTGGGTACTGCCTTTGTGCAGTTGGGTGATTTTTTAGTTAGATTCTATGGTGAGGCGAATCCTCATCCCATCCTACATGATTTTTGTATAATGCTGGTGCTTGGGCGGCTGCCAATTTCCTGGCATAAGTATAAAATAAATTGGAATATGGTTAGAGAAGGCTGGCATAATGATGTCTTCGCCATGTGGGAACTCCCTGACAAAATGGAATAACCCTTAGAAAGTCGCTTCCAAAAGAGTGCTTTTATTTTTCTTGGTATGTCTCCCGCCATCCGGAGTGTTATTTCATATAACCTATGTGGAGAGCTAACTCTGGTATCTGCAGTTTCACCTTGAATGAATTCATTCAAATCCACTGTCTCCAGAAGATTCTTCAGGTTCTGGCGAGCTATGGTGACTTCTGCTGCATTGTCTGAGCCCATTCTCCGTTCTTGAGTTGTGACCTCAAGGTCCTCGGCATGTCTGATTTTTAGACCTGCTCCCTTCTTTTGGGTGAATTGAGGTTTCTTGTTTTTCTGAACATGTTGTTCGTCTTTGGACTACACGCGTTCTTCCTTGTTTTCTGACCGTCCTCTTCTTTCGGATTTCTGTGACGAAGTCTGAAAGGTACGAGAGGAACGTGTATCAGTATCTTGATATCTATCTGGTTTTCTCAAATTATCCCTATTCCGGAGGTTATACCTCATTTCAGATGGCTCCTTTTGAGGGGACCTACCTCGGGAATGAGAACGCTTCTCTTTAGAAGTTTGTTTGCTATTTTCCCACTTCTTTTTAGAAGGAGTAGGAGTGTTTTTAGTGAAGACCTTTTCAGGACTGTCAGACAGTTGGAGTTTCAATGGTTTCCCACCCAGACTGTCTCTGCCTAATTCTTCATAGGATTTTTCAACTATTCTGGCCAGTTCTTGTGGTTGCTCAGTTACATCAAATTCCCTTAATTTTTGGCGGATCGCCACTGATGCTACTTCTCCTTTGATATTAGCTAATATTTTTGCTGAGACCTGTTTGAAATCTTTTAGTAGTTTCGTACCCAAATTTATGGCAGGCTCTGCCCCGTATTCATTTTGAATCTGTTTCAGGACATCAGGTATTACCGCCATAGACGGAACACCATGTGTTTTAGTGTAGATAGCAGCGAAGACTGTACCTCAAGTGTTGCAGTCCTCCAGATGTGGTGCGATTCCCATTGGTAAACAGATTGTTAAAATCCTGTGTTTCTCATGAGGGGTAGTATTAGGAAATACCGCTTTGATCTGAGTAATTTTTTGAGCTATCCAGAATGGAATATGTTCCTGTTTTGCAGGTAATTTACCAATGACTGTAGAGTCTGTTGTGTTATTTTCAGTGGATTCCCCTGGTGAGGGGTATTTTGTGGAATCATTATTGCAGGCTGGACTGTAAGAGTCTGCATGACATATTGAACCAATTGTCTATAGATTTTGATTAACTCTTTGAGTTGAGCTAGTAATGCCACATCTGTCATGTCATTAATGTCAGGATCTGGTGGATAGCCAGCTAAAACCAGCCATGTGGCTTCTGGTCTACCTAGTGGACCGAGCCTGGTAATGTGATTTTAATGTTTTAGGGCGCCTTTAAACCAGAGCTCATGCTCCTGGTATGTGAATGGAATTTCAATATCCTCGAAAGGAATGTATTACTCTGGTGGTTCATCTTCTTTGTAGAAGTGAAACACATGTTACTGGATTTGCTTCAGGGAAGACTATCCATGAATAAAATACCTCTGTCTGGTGATATTCATGTGCCTCTATCACAAAAACTGCCCTACCACCTCTTGATGTTAGGCCATGTTTTATACATTTTATAGTGATGGCTTTCCTTAAATTTAGAGAGATTGCTATAGCATCCACGTTGGTTTCTTGGAAACCTGAAAAGTTACGGTCCGGAACGACTAAATCAGCCGCAGCTCCACCCGTTTCAGTGTTGTTGCTATCCGGCATTTTGTTCACTGAAAGTTTGCAGAGCAAGTTTCAAGGAAACGAAGATAAGGTGCACAATATTTTGGAACACTGTATCCTTCAACGTTGAACAAACCAAAAAGCTAATACATAGGATTTTCGTCCTACTCAGCTATGACGGATATTATCCCTTACCCACTCCCGACGTCTATTGGAGTTATTATGAGTATGAGGTCTCTGTGAAAAGCACGACTGAGTTACTTCAGTATCTAGCGTTGAATTAGTGCCTTACAAATCCGTTGGGCGCCATGTAGTGGAGTTCCTATATTCCCTATAGGCTCTGCGCATTGGAATATTATATACTATAGATTTGAAATAGGACTGAGGTCAGTATGTCTCTATCGAGTATATTAAACTTAATTGTGTGTGCCGACTAACTCAGAGGTCACTAGAAACTTTCTAATTAGGCAAGATGGCGCCTGCACGTCAGGCGTGTTTGTGAGGGCTCTCTTTTGGGCGTTTAACCTGAAGCTTCATCTGAGCTTTTGGCGGTGATTCTGCTACCGTTAGACCGCGTTTTCAGTTCCTAATACCTTGCTGATGCTCTGGACAAAGTATCGCTGCAGTTCACGGAGTTTTCAGCGTTTGCAGCACAGCTTTCAGAAGAGGTTCGTCTACCACGGTCTCCGAGGGAGAATGCAGGGCGAGGCAGCAGCGGCAGCGGCAGCCTGAGCCTCGGCTCCGGTCCGTGATTTATGGACTCCTTGCTGGTAGAGAGAGGTGCTCGAAGCTTTTGGACACGTTATTGTTGAAGCGGCGATTTCGGCACTGCACAGTCCTTTTAGGAGCTCTGCCCCGGTACTTTTGCATGAGGGGAAAGACGACCGCTGTGCTTCAGACGCAGGCGTGGTGAAGGCTGAAGTATTACCGACGCTTCCGTTCGTGTCCGTGCTTTACTATCCTGTGTCGGTGTTTATGCAGTAGACGTCCGCTTTCAGCCTGCTGGCGCTTTTTGGTGGCGTTTCAGGTACCTCGCTGAAGGCGCTTGGAGGTGTTTGACGCTTTACTTGGAATGCCGATTCAGGCATAGAAAATCAGCTGAAAACAGCGCTATTCACTTGACAATCACATGTAAGGAGCTGAGGAGAAAACTCCGATCTGGGCAAAAATAACATTAAAAAAACCAAGTAAGACCAACTTTTAACTTTGAGAAAAAAAAACTGTTAAAAAGGGGATTTTCGAATGGTGCAAGCAGATATAAGAGACTTTCAAATTATAAAGAGATTATAAAGAGACTAGTAACTAGTGACTAGTGCCTTCTAGTTGAGAGTTAAATCCATACAAATTTATACAAACTTGCACTATATAAGGAGGTGTACAAAGATTTGTTGGCAACATGGCCCCTAAAACTGTGCGTGGTGGTAAAACCAGACCTAGTGGCAAAATCAGATTGGGACTCGTGCTGCTTTAGCGGCAAAGTCAAAGCTGGATAATATCAATAGTGACCTTGATACAAGCCAAACAGGCACTCCGAAAATCCCACAAATGTTTAATTCTAAAGGAAAAGCTGCAGCAATAAGCGCTAAAGTACAGAGCGATAGAGTTTTGAGCGAAAAGAATATGTCTGTTGACGACCTGGGTGGGACACATCCGGATAATGATCAAGATAAGACTTTGGTAGAGGCACTTGAACAGCTAGTAGCATCTCCAGCAGCTGCCTCAACTACGCCAACTACTCTAACTATTCCGCCCACACTCGATTCCCCCCTCACACTGTCCAAAACACAGAACATTGTTGTTTTTAATATTAATGACGACGAGAGGGAGGTGGAAGGTGGTGTGGAATCTGATCCATCCCGAGCTGAGGGGGCAGAATGTGATGGCGACCCCATTAGCAGTAAAGACAGTGAATTTTATTCACTTTCAGAGCATTCCGAAGGGTCCGGCTTAGAAGAAGAGGATTTAGAGGAGGATTTTGAAAACACAAGCAAAGAAATATCTTTCATCTCTACAGTCGATGTGCAAGCAGCTAGGACCTGGAGTGAGGAAACCTCTGATGGTGACCCAACTGTAATAGATCAAGATTTAGAACAGGATCTAGCGGACGCTACTCAATTAACCAACCCTAGTCCTGGCTGTTCTAATCTAACACCAATAGACGTTATATTGAAAGCCATCTCAGAACAACGACTGGAGGCCAAATCTGAGCACTTAAAAACTCATAATGCTTGTAAAAAACTCCAGAACACGGTGCGACGCCTAGTAAAATCATGTAATGACTTTACAGATAGAATGGTGGAAGCGGAAGGACGCATATCCTCGTTAGAGGACCAAGTAACTCACATTAAAACTAGCCTCGACGAGTCTAAGGGGCAGAAAGAAGACGTGAATTCTAAACTGACCGATTTGGAAAAAAGACTTCGTCGTAATAACTTGAGAATTTTAGGTGTTCCAGAAGGAAGCGAGGGACAAGATGTACGACAGTTTGTGGTGGAACTTTTTGAAGAAGCCTTTCCTGATGTTAAAAACTGGCAATGGTCTCAGGAGATCCAGAGGGCACATCGCTTTCCTTTTCGAAAACAAACAATACGAGACACCCAAACTAGGCAATACCCTCGAGCTATTTTGATATCCCTAAACAACTTTCTGGCAAGACAAAAATTATATGATCTTGCAAGACCGGATAGTATACGTTCTGGGAAGGTATAGAGTTTTTTGTGCATCCTGACTATTGCCATACTACTGTAGAGAATCGTTGGAGAATGCGTCAATTGATCGATCCTTTTAAAAAAAAGGGGCTCAAGCTTTCCTGCTGCAACCATGTACTTTAAAGATTGTATATAAGGGTCAAAATAGATTTTTCACCGCAGAAGCTCTAGCAAAAGCGTATCTGAATACACTAGCATGAGGAGTATGATTTGAGTTCTAGATACTAGTTGTTTTGTTTGTTAAACTCATGCTTTTCTATTGTTTTAGAGTTATGGTTGCGCCCAAATACCCGTGGTGTCCTCACATACATCACCGGGGCAATAGGCCCCTTTGCCTTAATGTTGGGGGAGGGTCACGGGGGGGGGATGGTGCGTGGGGGTTTGGGGGGCATGGGCACGGGGGGTGTGCTGGGGGAAAAAAAGGGAAAAAAAATTCAGTCAAGGTCATAGAATATTGTGTTGAAATAAATTGTCTTTCTTTCGCTGATGCAATGGTAGAATGGTATAATGTAATTTTTGTAATGAATTTAAGTATTTGTCATGGCGAGCTGTAACTTACGAATGTGCTCATTCAATGTATGTGGCCTTAATAATGTGCATAAACGTAAGCGTGTGATGCATGAAATTCGCTTAATACAACCTGATATAATATGTATTCAAGAGACGCATATACCATGGGCAAAAAGACAAGTCCTGAATGAGCTTGGGTTTATTGTGTTGGCTTCCTCTCAACAATCTACCATGAACAGAGGCGTGGCAATATTGGGACGACGATCTGTAATTGCAACTGGGAAAACTAAAGTAGATAGCTTAGGACGCTGGGCAATCGTGGAATGTGTTATAAGTAATGTTGCTACTACAATCTGTACAGTATATGGCTCCAATGTTGATGACGCTGCAGTGATAGAATTTCTAAATGTAGAATTAGCTCTTTGGAGTACCCCATTATTTTTATTGGGGGACTTCAATATTCATGGGGAGTTGAATATTTGGAATCCAAAATTTACTAGATATATAGGCAGGAAACCCAAGGTATTTAGGGCGCTACGTCAACTTCTATGTCAGCATGGCTTGATTGATGGGTGGCCTGTCGCAAATCCGAGGGATCCTGGCTTTACTTTTTTTTCTTCTCCGCACAAGAAATTTGTGCGAATTGATTATATTTTCATACCCAGACATATGGCACAAGGATCTTGTATGATAGTCAGGCCACGCATCACATCAGATCATGCTCCAATTGTTATAGATATACCTGTACTCAACACCCAACGAAGTCAAAGATCTTTTACTTTTAATAAGAAACTTTTATTAGATGAAATATATGTGAAACAAGTAATAGATTGGGCCCAGCAATACTTTGAGCTTAACAGAGGTTCTACATCTCATGCAATGATATGGGACTGCTTTAAGGCAGGACTACGTGGCGAAACCTGCAGTTATGGATGGAGTTTGCAACAGAAAAAGAAAAATACAATGACACAATTAATTCAAGAATTAATAAATGCAGAACAAGATCTAATGCATGATATTAGATTACATCAAGATAGCGCAATCTCTCAAGATAAAGTTGCGAAGCATAAAGCTAAGATAAATGGGGCTTGGAGTCAGGACATAGCACAGCAATACAAGGCTTTTCGTGCAGAAAGATATGAATATGGGGAAAATGTGGGCAGATGTCTAGCTCAAAGAATGCGGGGGAGACAGTCTTTACAGCGTATAATCTCAATAGAAAATAATCAGGGCATCCTAATTGAGTCATCCGAAGGGATTTTACAGGTTTTTTATGAGTATTATACAAACCTTTATACCCAAGAAAATTTCTCATCTGATCAACTTGATCAATATATAGATAAACTTGAATTGTCACAATTAGACTCAACACAGCAGGAACAACTAGAGCTTCCAATCACAATTGAGGAACTAGAGACGTCTTTGAAAGAACTGGCCCTGGGGAAAGCCTGTGGCCCCGATAAACTCCCGCTAGAAATGTATCAAATACTATTCCCCATAATCAAGAATGATATGCTTGCAACATTCTTAGAAGCCCAAAATGGCTATCCACCGCCATCATGGGCAAATGCAAGCATAGCTATATTTCGTAAAAAAGATAAACCTCCGCATTTACCCGGGTCATATCGTCCTATCTCACTTATAAACGCTGATGCGAAATTATATTCCAAAATCTTTGCCAATCGACTAAGCCAAATTGTTCTAATTTTAGTCTCTGAACAACAGCACGGCTTTCTCCCAGATCGCGGTACGATTAATCATATACATAGGGTTATTGCAACATTAGATTATGCTACCACAAATCATTTGGATGTTGGGTTGGTGTTTTTAGACGCAGAGAGAGTGTTCGATCGCGTTTCATGGGTATTTTTATTCGCGATCTTGGAGAAAATGGGATTTGGACGACGGTTTATATCCGCTTTACAAATTATGTATAGACATCCGAGGGCCAAGATATGTATTTCGGGGCAAGAGTCAATGGCAGTTAAAATCACGCGGGGTACACGGCAGGGGTGTCCCTGCTCACCTCTTCTATTTGCTATGTATATAGAACCATTATTAAAGGCACTAATGTCATCCCAACATATACAGTCTATGGTTTTGCCTGGAGGTAATATACGTGTGTTAGCGTACGCTGATGACATTGCAGTAATAACATCTGACCCGGAGTCTGCATTAATTGAAATAGAAAATCTGACTCGTGAATTTGGCAACGTGTCAGGGTATAAACTTAATATCCAGAAGACACAGGTTGTATGTTCAACAGGATTATGCACCAATGATAGTAGAGTCACTATAGAGGCCAAATACTTAGGTATTAAAATCAGATTTCTACCTCAACAATTAGTTACGGTAAATTGGTCAGATATATTAATTTCAGTAAAAAGTCAATTAGAGAAAATTGAATGCTTACATTTATCACTGGTTGGGAGACGTAATGTCTTAAAAATGACTATTCTACCGAAAGTTCTATATTATTTTCGCGCAATACCATTGGAGATATCCAAATTACAATTGAGCAAATTGCAGTCTATAACAGATCGTTTTCTAAGGGGTTGGAAGTCCTCGCGGAGAGCATCTAAATACATGACATTACCAATCTTAAGTGGGGGTTGGGGAGTTCCGAATTTTGCATTATATTATTTGGCATGTCTAATGCAAAATATTAAATATTTTTCAATAGGTGGAACTCCACCTATATTTGAAAGCCCCGATATCTACTCTCTTTTACTTGGCCCACAATCTCGGCAAATGTTGCTTCGGTTTTTAGAACCAAGCTACTATAAAAGAACGAGATTCAAACTCATAATGTCCGCCTTTAAAGGATGGCGAGTTATACGGAAGCTTATTTCATTAAGACGTATTAATTTTTACACTCCATGTAATTCTACAGAATTGCTTCCATTGATATTCAGGGATCGTATTATGGGTATATGGCGGGAAAAAGGTATAACAACCATTGGCGACATGGTTAAAAATGGCACATTTGTCGTATTTCAGGAGTTAAAGGAGGAGTATAATCTTTCCCAACATGATTTTTTTAAATATCTGCAAATACGGAATTTTATCTCTACACATCCAAATATTGTACCACTTTGTCATAATGAATTTATGGAAATACTAAAAAAAACAACACGCATAGGGATTATATATAACTATCTCCTAAACTTACAGCAGGACGATATGGAACAGCAGGAATTAAAATGGTGCACGAGACTAGGTACACTTGTAGTACCTTTTCACGAATCAAAATGTATGGCCGATAAAATTATTTTATCTGCCAACCTATATTCACAACACTACAAAACTTTATTTAATCTGTACCATACACCACTTAAAAAGTTAAAATGGAGCAGTGGCAACAATGGGAAATGCTATAGATGTCAATGTGATCTAGCAGATATTATGCACATTTTCTCAGACTGCCCTATATTAAAACCGTTTTTCGTATCCATAGAAACTTTACTAGCACATATCACAAAATGCGATGTAAAAATCTCAAGAGAGATGATTATTTTTGGTTTATCAAATGATGATGAAGTGTTTTCAGGTTATCAAGAAAATAGATATATTATATTTATGGCTATGGCTGTAGCTCGCCTTTGTATATCATCAATGTGGTTAAAGCCTGAAGCACCTACATATGAAATGTGGCGAGCAAAGTTTTATAATATCTTTTATTTAGAATTTAATCTATATCGCATTAAATCAATTGTGAAAAGGCGTAGAGGCTACAAAATTTGGAAGACTTTGATAGAATATTTGGATCACCAGTGAATATTATTCCTGCTATCAAATGAGATAATCTGTATACCAGTTATTTATTTTATGTTAAATCATTTTACTGTTTATATGTTGATTTATTAATTTTGAAAATGCACATTTTTATATGCTGTCTGGGATATGATATAATCTTTGTGTATGTTTATTTTCTGGTATATATGGCCTTGAACTGAATCAATAAAAATAAATAAAAAAAATTTAAAAAAAGAAACTTTCTCGAATAAACAAGAAGGGATTAGTTTCTGACAACCGCATAAACATGACAACTTTGTTTCCCTAGGACTGGAACAAATATCTTCAGAGTCGTGGAAACAATAGATAATTATTTCACTCAGTCAATCGTGCATGCTTCGTTTCTACAGACTTGCAGAGAAATAGTGAGACTGGCGTTTTCAATAAAAGGGTTCATTTTCATGCAAGAGAGGTGAACTGCTACAATCGTTAGATAGAATGCAAAGTATAATGCGTACAGCGCAAGCAGTAATATAAAAATACTGTAATACCATTTTCTGTTGTTATGACATATAAAAATACATACATAAATAACACAGGCTTAAAATACTCAACTGGTGCTTCTAAAATATGCCTACCCCAATGTACCTAACCTAAGTTTGGTACCAGGGAAGAAGTGCTGCTTAGCATAAGTTTTAGTTCTGCCAAGAATTGCCAAAGGTTTCTCTAGGTTCTAATCAGCTCCATGCCTTTAGAATGAAAGAGGTTGGTATCTCTGTCTCGGGCCTCGATTTCCCAATACCCCGCAAGGGGAGTCAGAAACACTGGAGCTGGATTCTCGGCAGGAGGATGTCAGCTAATTGTCAGTGCGTCAGCTGGAGAGTCGGCTTCCTTCGGCACTTGCTGTAGCGAGCTGCGTCGGGCAAGTAGGTAGTCCAACTGCACTGAACCACACTGTGCTTTGCTATAGCAAGTGAAGGTATATTTATACCTTGAAGGTGTTTAGGAATGCCAGTATGGACGTAAAAGTTGGGCATATGAACATCATGAACGAACCCCTAAGGAATAGTTGGTCATGCATAATAAATGAGTTCTTGGAGAAATCAATATTCAAGCAAGGAGAAATCCCTAACAGCTTAAGAGTCTGGTTTTCCTAGAACTCGTTGTGACTTAGATGAATGGATGGAAGTAGCCATGCCTGTATTTGGGTAGCATGGGCTATGCCTAAATAAGTGCTGGATTTCTATGCCTATATAAGGGCAACACGAATTGTACCTATATAACGGCATGAATCTGGAAAATTCATTCGCAATCTAAAACGACATACGACACTGGTGCTCCACAGAAAGAATTGCCAATGGACATGCTAGAGCCTTGAAAGCTGGACTTCAAATAAGATATATAACTTAATCGTTATTGATAATTCTTCTAAATGGGTAGAGTTGATGTGGCTGAGTGAAGCCAATATGGACTCTCTGGTTGAATGAATGAAAGGGTGTGTTAGGAAGGAGGTTATATCCTCATGTATTATATCAGATAACTGAGAACAATTGACTTCTGATAAATTGAATAGTTTTTTCAAAGATTTGGACAGTGTACATAAACGTACAGCTTGGTATGCGCTCCCAATATATCTACATTAGTTGAAAGATTTAATAGGGTTGTTGTGGAAGGAGTACAGCTTGCTCTCAAAGCTGTATGTGATGTCAAGGAACATATTTCAAATTTGATGTGGGCTTGCCGTTGCACTCCACTCATCATCATAGGGTTTACACCTTATGAATTTTACAAGTGTAGGAAACTGAGCACCATTTTAAATCCAGAATGAACTGACTGGTTCTCTGGCAGTTATTTCTTTCAAGAATAAGTATAATTTGGCTGGGGATAAGGTTCAGTTTAAATAAGTTAAAAGTCTTTCTGCTAGAGAGATTACCAAGAGGCAGAAACTTAATATGGGTGATCTTGTAAGTGTGTGCAATCCAAAGTTATTTAGAAAAGTGGAATCAAAGTTTTCAAATGTTTTAAAAACTGTTAGCCTGGGAAAAACATCTGCCTTCTTAAACAATGAAAAATTGTGGAGCTTTTCTCACATTGCGAAATACCATGGAGATGTTCCATTGAAGAATGTCAGAAAATATATCCCAGTTTGGGTGATGCTGATTTTGAAAGTTGAAAATTAATCAATTTGGGTAAATGTAAGAAATGCTATGTCGATGTTGGCTTGCATCATAATAATTATTTTCTAAGGAAATCTATTACCTATGATTTCCAGCCAGTTGCTTTCCAACCAACCTGGTCTATATATAATGTAACTAATGAATCCATGTTAGAGTCTTCCAAACCAACCAGAAAGACAGGTATACATGCATGATGTAAAGATTTTGTGACTGGAATGAATTCCCCAGCACCATAGGTTTGTTGTTTTTTTGCTGTTTAAACCTTGCTTTCCTATGTTTCATTTACAGCAGTGTAATAGACTCTTTTTCTGCCTGTACCCATTATTTTATTATTTTTTCTAATGTTTCTTAGTTTTGTAAGGCAGGTGGTATGTATTATCTGTACTATGTATGCTAGTCAGTGTATAACCTTTCTGTGCCATTGTTCCATACTATGTTATGTTTCTCATGCACCCTTGTTTCTTGTATGAATTCCAAGTTCCACAGCTGTTGCTTCCAGCAGGATGGCCTACGTGCTGTGTGGTGTAAGAGCTCCTGACTAAAGGTTTCTACTTTCTCTCTTTTTTCGTCACCACATTGAGCTCGTACTCAGCAAGGATAAATACATTCTGGAAGAGTATACACTAGACAATACCTGAAAGTTGGGAAGAGACGGACAAGACAGTAGTTGTGGACTAGAACCGAAATTATACAGACAAGCATATACTGAGTAATAAACAATAAAATAAAGAAATGTGGTGGTACAAACAGAAAAACACTAGACAAATTATCATAAATTATAGTATGTATGCTGCTTGGAAAGTGAGCTCTCTGTGAGAAGAAAAGATCTTACAAAAGGCAAGGAGCAGTTATTCTCACAGATTTTTGGAAGACAGCCCGCAGCTCTTTTTGAAGAAGAGTTCTTGGTGCACCTCTGTGCAAGAGGCACCAAGCCTCAGAATTGAATCACACTGGCACCCTCATTAATAATAATCAACTTTTCAACACAACCACAAGAGAGGACACAAGGGAATAAATACAGTAAGGAACACTTAAAACAGGGACAGGGTGAACGGAAAAGCAGGACCAGATTCTGAGAAAAAAGACAGGACTGACCTGGAAGTCAGCAGAAATGAGAGCACTGAAATCAAAGAAAGGAAAGCTACAAACAAGCAAAGACAGGACTGGAAGAAGGTACACAGGACAAGGGGCAAGAATATAAAACTGCACACCAATGAAGGCAGGACAGGGAGTATGCAGACAGAACTAGACCCACAGGTAAAAATAGCAAGCAAGAGGTGGCAACAATAATGAAGAGAAACAGGAAAGTCAAAGTAACACAGCAAAGAGTAGAGATCAAGAAAAAAAGAATCCAAGCTACAAATAACCCCTGCACTGTGCCCATTCCAGTGTGCATGCACAAAACCCCACCTTGCGTTCCCTAATAAACAGCCAACATGCGTTGTAGTTATAGTGGTCATTATTGGCCGCAATTTTATTAGGATTATATACATACACTTTGGTCATAATTTGTAGGACTCCATGTCATAAATCATTATTTGCAAACTGTAATATTTTGGGTCATAAATCCTATACTCTGCATGTCATACATATTGTTTGCCGTCCATTATATGCACATCACCAGTTCGTAAATGGCACCAAAAGTTCTTTGGTTAGTTCCTTGTTGTCTTATCTCATCCCTTCTGTGTCATACCATTGTTTGGTTGGTTTCCAAGCTCTTTGCGTGTGGGGGGTAGCTTCTTCCCTGGAGTTTGCCCTGCCGTCCGGCGGGGTCTAGGCTGCGTGTGCGTCTCCGTTTGTTATCTCCTTTTTGCTAGGCCAATTCACCCTGCAGTGCGGCATCCCAAAGTGAGTGATTGGTGTGTATCGAGAACGACCACGCGAGATGGGATGACGGCACTAAACCTTTAACTGAGGGGGATTAAAAACGCCACAGAAATTGGATGAGAAGTATGCACCAAACTTGAACCCTGCCCAACACATGGAGGAGAATCCTTAAAATATAGTGAGATGGCTATCCCTGTGCGCAAACTGGAGGATTGAACAATATATCCTGAGAATAAAAAACTGTTGAGTATAGACCGCCTAAGCAATACAGGAGGGATAATATATGGAAACAGACAAGGTGCTGCCCCTAAAGAACATTATATAATCGTGAGAAAAATAGGAGGAATAACCAGCGCAGTTTGAATCACCACTCTGTTGCCCTGAAGAAGTCCTCTCAGACGAAACACGTTGGCTACGATTTGTTGGAAGAATAAAAATAAAGAAGAATCAAAAAGACCTGCTGAATGGATTCTTAAATATGATATATTTGTTTGCTTTTGACTTTTTTTTGTGGAGAGTGCTGGACCATTGTGTTTTATTGCCCTGTTGGTGTGTCTTCATAACCAACCATTGTAACATTACTTCTCCGCCACACCGTCAGGGAGGCTACCGTCTTCCTGTGGCTCCCCCTAAACTCCTTATTATTTTATTTTTTTTGCTCTAATTGCAACCTACCAGGGCCATTGCTCCCCACAAATTATCCCAGAAAACACACATCTCGTCTTCCAATAGATGCACCCCGTCCTGCCCATACAGTTCCGGGCAGCCTGAGTGGCTGAGCCCATGCCTGATGCTTTCCAAGCCGTTGCTTTTGCAGAACTTTTTAACCGCAATGTTCAGTTTACTCCTTGAGTTATCGACTGCTTTTTGTTACTCCGCTCCCCGCCACACGATTCTGCAGATCACTTCTGACCAAATGATGGTCTGACTCCCAAAGCACCTAGCTGCCCCCATGAGATCTGCCACGAAAGAGTAGCCCACTACCCACACCATGCAGGAGCGCTTTCCTACTGAAGCAATAGTCACAAATATCAGACAGTCTCTTGTGCTGGGTTGATGCCCCCCCCTGCTGTAGCCCCCATATCTGTCCTGAGGGGCCTTTACAGTAGCCTAGGTCTCACATAGCTCCTGTATGCCCAGGACCGTCATCTGCCTACTGATTGTATCCCTGCCTCGGTCATGCTGTGCTGAGCTGCTGAAGTTGCTGCACCAATCCTAAAAGAGTGAGGGCGAAAGGCCGCTGGGGGTAGCCTTGCCTTAGCGAGGGCCTGGCGCATCACTGCTGTGAATTGAAACTTGCTTTGATGGCTCCCATCTCCATGCTTGAAAAGTGGACCCTTTCCTGATGGTCGTGCCCCCATACCCGTGAGCAGGCAGCAAACGGCACAGTATCTGTGGTCCTTGATGCACTTGAGCTGCACTACCGGTCCCTTGCCGGCCTGGTCCGTCTTAGTTAATAGCACAACCTCGGCTGCCTTGGGTCTGACATCAGCTGCCTACAGGCACGGTCCTGCTGGCCCAGCCCTCATGGGTGCTACTAGTTCACTGAGTCAAAAGGCCACAAAGAATGCGGAGGAAAAAGCCGCCCTAAAAGGATGGAGCTCAAAGTTGTCCCTCGCTAACTCCCTTAGCGTGTCCATAAGCTGGCCCAATCTCGTGAAATCAATTGGTCACCTGCCGTCTGTCTTTACCCCTTCTGCCCGGTTCCACCCTTTCACAGCTGCTTTAATGTAAAGAGAGGACGTGGGGTCCTGGTATGAGTAAATCTTTGTGAAGTGGGCGACGGCGGACAGGTGGGCCTGTGCCCATGATCTAGACTTTTTGCTGGTAAATGCCCACTGGATGAACCACTCAATTGCTCTTCTTGTTTCACCCATGTTCTCCAGTGTCTGGATTCCTCCTATTTGCATCACTGTCCCTGCATATTTTTATAGTGCCTGGCTGCTTCCGGGGCAAGGACTTGGTTCACTAGAGCTGACAAGCCCTTGGTGCCAATTCCGTGAATTTGCTCATCTGTGCTCTTGAAAAGGCATCCGCCACTGCGTTCTCCAACCCTGGTACATGACGGGCCTTCAGGTCTACGTTCCCTCCAACTGCAATTTAACCAATTGCTGCATTAGTCTCAGTGTATCTGGGCACCTGGCTGATCCCCTATTGATAGCCTGCACCACCTCTTTGCTGTCTGACCACAGTGTCCGTTTCATGTTCCTCAGTTCCCGCTTCCAGACAGTTAGGGCCACTAATATGGGGAACAGCTCAAGGAATGTAATGTTGTCAGTGATGCCCTGCTTGTGCCACCTGCTTGGCAATTGACCTGCGCGCCATCTGTTGCTCAGGATTGCCCCGAAGCATGTGCTACCTGCAGCGTCTGTGAACAGGGCTATCTGCCTGGCTGTCACCCAGCCTTCCCTCCATATTAGGACACTGTTAAAATTTACCAGGAATGTGTCCCAATAAGCAGGTCCTGTTTGACCCCTGCCCCCAGTGTGACGTGGTGGTGTTTTTGAGTGAGTCCTGCTGTTAGCTGAGTTAAGCGCCAGGCGAAAACCGTTCCGCTTGAATGACCCTGGCAGCGAAGTTGAGTTTGCCAATCAAACGTTGGAGGTCGCGGAGGGTTGCCATGTCGCGGCCGCTGAGGCCCCTTACCTCTTCCCTGAAATCCCTCACTTTCTCCTCGGGTAATCTGGCTGTTCCCACAACTGAGTCTAGTTCTATTCGCAGAAATATGATCATTGTAGCGGGGCCTACCGTCTTCTCAGCTGCCAGCGGGATCCCTAGCTCCCCAGCTAACTCTTGGAATGCCTCCAGTGTGTCACTACATTCTGTTGGCCTTGCAGGGTCTGTGAACAGAAAGTCGTCTAGGTAGTGCAGTTTACCTCCTGGGGGGTGGCTGTCATGCAGGGCCCATTCCAGAAAGGTGCTGAATTGCTCAGAGTATGCGCAGGAAACTCCACAGCCCATAGGCATTGCTTCATCAATATACAGGGCATCTTCCCACTGGAAACCCAAGAGGTGAAAACTGGACGGATGCACTGGTAAGAGGCGGAAGGCTGACTATCCGCTTTTGCCATGAGGGCCCATGGCCTGAGGACCATACTAAGTCGATGGTGTCGTCGACTGTAGCGTATCCCGCTGAGCAAGCTTCGGCAATCATCCCGTCATTTACTGACATCCCATCAGGAAAGGAGAGGTGGTGAATTAGTCTGAACTGCTCTGGTTCCTTCTTGGGAACTACCCCCAGTGGCAAGATTACTAACCCCTCTTGCATGTGAGGAGGCAAGGGGCCCTCTATCCTACCCAAGGATTTTTGTCCAATTTTGTGCGGACCACCTCAGGGTGTTGTAGTGCTGATTTTAGGTTGTTTGCACCACCCAGCGGGAGAGGGCCTTTTAATGGTATAAGGGGATGGAGGTTTTTGTGTGTTAAATTGTTTGGGCCTATGAAAGGACTTGCCCTTCCCTTTGTAGAAGGAACCTTGAAAGGGCTGCTCCCTCTTTCCTGCCCACGTTTTCACTTCCTTGGCTACCATCATTTTATGTATAAAAACCAGACACATCTTCATTCCATTCCATTTTCTGGGTGTGTCTGCATCTTTAATCTGAAACCGTTCTTGTATTCTACCCATGGAATTGCCTCTGAGCCCCATGGAAGTTTCCCCCTATACAACCATAGGTTTGCCTCACAGCGCAGGAATTTCTCAACTATTATGCATGCAATTATTCTAAATGTGTCCAGTCAATTATCAAAATTGCTTTTGTTCCGCTCCCTTCTCCTTTCCCTTCTATCCTCGTCCTTGTTGCACACTGTCGGGTCCAAACCGTCTAATTAGATCTCTAGCAGTGAGAAAATGTCAATAAATTCATTCACTGCCAAGAAGATAAAGCTTGCTAGCCCAGTGGCTCTTGTGGTCATCGATGCCGGACCTGGCAAGGGTCTGGTGTAAGCTTCTGGAGCTAAAGCTATTCTAGCTGGGTGGCTTGATGTGTTTGCGCTGCCCCATGCTGCTAAGGGGGATCCTAGCCACCCCGTGCCTCTTGTGAGGACTGCCCTTTCAGGCGTTCCTGGTGCGCGCAGCCTGGGTCTATCAAATGCCATAGTAGCTCGGATACTCCCCTTGAGGTTGTGCCCCTGTTGTCTCAGCCCTCTGTGGCCCCAGCCCCTTGAGCAGCAGGGGTGCAATTGATTTTAAGCATTCTTGTACAAATGCACCAATATGCTCAACCCTTGTTGCTGTGTTGCTGGTGTCACTGTTGGCCCCTGCAGTCGCCGGGTTGGCTACAGGCAGCAGGTCCTTCTTCTGGGCTCCTTTTTTGGGTGCCACTGTCCGGAGTGGTTTGGGCGCCGTCCTCTAACTGTTCTTGGGTGCTGGCACAGCGGTGTTCACAAGCGGTTGGGCGCTTGTTCCTTCTCCCTCATCTTGGCCCAAGTGTGACTGTAGCCAGCTGATCTCATGGACCTCTGATGCAACCCGAATTTTCTTAAGCAACTCACTGAGGTCCTCTGGCTGCCCGCTTGCGCCTTAGCCCTCCATGGCAGGTGCCTCTGAGCGGGGTGCTGCCGGCCTCCTTATGAACCAACAAAAGCTGACAATCTTATACTGGCCACTTGGCTGAGAAACTTTGCCCTTCGTGGCAGCGCATGTCTCAAGAATGCTCTCTCTGCAACCTGCTGGCCACTGGTTGTGGATTGCCTGTGCTTGTTAGTTGATGCACGTCTGGCAATGCTCAACGTTCTCCAGTACATTTTGTGTAAAACTATATAAATTCCCCCAGTTGGATAGTTTGTAGCTCGTAGAGGGCATGGTTTTGCCTGTGAGCGATAGCGCTGTTCCGGTGGACCCGGCCACCACCGGAAACCAGGGATCACCCCCAGCTGCTGGCCCTTACTCGTGGGAGCCGGCTCTTCTTTAACCGGGAGGGCTTGTCGCTTGGTGCGGAGGGGCGTGCGGAAGGTTTCCCACTGACTGGAAACGCAGGCGGTGATAGCCGGTGCAGCGACTCAGGAGAGGTGGGGGCGCCGTGCAGCAGTTGCAGTCCGGCCTGGAATTTCATGGTAGAAACTGCAGCCTCCTAGGCTGGTGCCACGGCTTAGGAGTGATGGGGGCGGCGTGCAGCAGTTACCGTCCGCAACAACGTCCAACCCCTCGGAGTAGAAAAGGCTGGTGGAGGTATGAGGTCACTGGCCTCGCGGCGACCAGCAATCTAAGTTGTGGCACTCATTCCCGCCCCAACCCTGCCAGCACTTTCAGCTCAGTGAGCTGAAAATTAGAGGAAAGGAGTAGAGAAGGCTGGTGGAGGCGTGCGGTCAATGGCCTCAAGACAACCGGCGATCTCGGTTGCGGCACACCTTCCCGCCCCAAGCCTGCCAGCACTTTCAGCTCGGTGCTGGGGGAGCTGAAAAAACAGAGGAAAGATGCACCAAAGCAAGAAGCCTGAGCTCGGCGCAGAGCGCTTCCGGGGCAGCACACAGCGTCGGGCCTGCCTCTTCCGATGGAACCCACTGTGTACCGGTAAGCGCTGGTCCTGGGTAACCGGGAATGACACTTCCTGGCCAGGTTATTCTTGCCTCAATCCTGCCCGGTCCTTGGGGTCAGGCCAAATCTCTGATTGAGCCCGGGGTGGCAAGGCGCTGTTCCCGGGTCAAACAAAGACGACACTTACCGCAAGGCCCTTCAACAGGGCTACGCGCAGAGCTTTGCCCCGCCTCGCAATGGTCACAGGTACAAAACTCTTCAGTGCTCCCCTGCTCCACGATGATAGATGCCATAGAGGGTGAGCGGTGACTTATATCCCCCCACTTTCCCGCCTCTACCGGCGGTTTCCCCCATTGGGGGGGTTGTACCTCGTCAGACCCCCCCCCCCCCCCCCCCCCACCCCATTGACTGGGGAGGCTGGCGCCTCTCTGGAGCCCATGGGCAGCGCTGGGCTACCACACCACTGCTTCTGGGTGCTTTAGGGCACCCAGAACAGGTTTCTTCTCAGGGCTCAGCGTTGGTTATGGCGCTGGACCTCAAGGCCCCCTGTGAGGGCGGCCTCTGCAAAAATCATGAAGCAAGCCTGTGATCAGAGCAACAAGACAGCACTGGAATGAGTTTGAACTCAGCAAAAAAGACTGTTGCGAGCCACTAAACATCAGATTCACACGGTAGAAATAGCTGAAGGCAGAGTGGAGGAGAACAGGCTTTGCGGACAGGCAGGTGTGACTCATTCAGGTGCAGGGAATCAGTACATCACCAATGAGCGGAAGGCTGCAAAGGAACTTTCAGAGGTATAGATTACGAAAGCCAGCAGGCACACAGAGGGAACCTTGCAAACTAGGAACAAAGGGCAGAATGGAGTTGAGAGTGTGAAAAGTCAAGAAAGCAAGTCTGAGTGAATCACTATACCTGCAGGAGTAAAGAATCATGACTCCATCACAGGAAAAGACCGGGGCAAGGTTATGCAACAGAATAAATTAAATGTATCACGATTCACCAGGATGGTAAAGATATCAAGTTCTTATTATTTAGGTCTTTGAGGTAAACGTAGACCCATCAAGAGGCATGCCAGGAGATAGGGTTTACAGTTTATGGCTCAGCAGATGTGAAGGAGTATTACTCCAAAACCAGCTTGCACTAGGTCCATCTCAGAGAAAGAAAGGCTGATGATCCTCGTAGACTGTTGGCGCTGTCCAGTGTGAGCTTTCACAAATGTGGAGAACGCACTGCGTGATGGTGTCCCAACAACAAACTAAAGTTCCCAGAAGTCCCTAAACTCCCGCGTTTTTTGGAGACTGAGGTGACCATCTTGAATTATCTAGTATGCCCTTGTGTTTCACAGTGTTCTTGCTATTCAGTCGTTATACAGCCTGGACCTTCTTAGGCGGATTTTATTTTTGTGCACAGCTTTTGTTTCCGCTCAGTTTGTTGGGACAAAATCTCGGAATAGAGAGAAATATTCTGAGAAATCAAATTGAGTCAAGAAAATGTACTTTTTTACATTAAATGTTGAACTTTAAACAATTGTAAAGTTGTTGTATTAAATTTGGGCTGGGTCCTATGAAGAAACAGGAAGAATACCTGTGCTATGTAATGTCAAACTTGATATGTATATATGATTAGTGTAAGGTATGAAAGAGTTCTTATTAAGAGTTCTTAGGAATATATGAATTGCCAGGATAAGAATATATATATAGGATATATTTATACATGTTATTTGCTTTTCCATTGGCACAAAGAGTGAAGTAAGTATCAAGCTCATTTGCAACAGAGGGTACATAGTTACGATGTGTGGTGGTTATCTTATAAACAGGGAGAAGTGTTGATGTTACAGTTAGATGCAGAACTCTCAAAGCAGGTTATTAAAATATCGCTCATTGTCTTTAAACTTCCACAGAGACCAGTAAACATCAGTGCTCATCAGAAGTGACAAATCAGAGTGGTGGTGTCCGATGTCTCTATTTTCTCTCTTATCCCATTAACCTTTCCCCCTTGCTACTACAGGCCCTCATATTGTTGTATGTGATCCCTCATGGAGATAGTGAGCGACAGAAAGTGCATCTCTTCTGTTGAACCCGGAATACACGGTTAGTGCCAACAACATCCTGCTAACTTTGTTAATCGCAGTTTAGCTGTATTGTTTTGATGGACTTAGGTTAATGCTTTGGCCAACCCCCAATATATTGACTGAATTTATTGACTGGAGACGTTTCACTTATATGCATTACTGGGAAATGGAATTTCCTGTATGAAGGAAGTTAATTAGCTCACATGGTGATATTTGGTGGTCCCCTTAAGATAGACTCTTAAGTTTGCAAAATATAAGTATCCAAGGCTGTCCAGTTAGATGGGTTACTTTTGCCCCCTTTGACATCTAAAGATTAGGATGGATTTTTAAGGCTGAAAGTCTCAGGTAGAAGCTTGCCAAAATCTCCCTAAGACCTCTTGTCTAGCTTGCATGACAATTTAAAAACAAAAAAACAAAACAGTGCAGCTAAGGCATACCTTATTAAACTATTTAAGTTGTGAAGACAATGAGCATTTCTATGTTGCCTTTTCAATACTGTGGTCTGGTTGACATCAACTTATGTCGCTTTGATAACAGAAGTAAGCTGATCATGCATTTTGGATGGCTATCCCTCCGTTTGCCCATATTGATTTGAATACCATTGGGGGGGAACCCTATGAGGCGATCCTGGCAATTTATAAAGCCAAGACCATATCAATCGCAAGGTATGGGGCAGCAATATGGGGGTTTACCAAACCCGACCTCATTCAAACAGAAGAAAACAAATTTTTACGGTCCCTTCTAGGCCTTCCACAATCCACAGCCACCCACTCTGTCCATCTTGAGTTGGGGATAGGATATATAACAGATATAATTAAAATAGCCCCTATCCTGCTATGGATTAAAATCTGGTTGAATTCGAACCTTTCCCTAAACCATAAGATTCTAAAGGACTGTATCAATTTAGATAACATGAAGGAAATCCAGTGGTTGTCCTATATAAAAACGCTAGCTGTGTATATGGGGCGCCCTGAGATTTTTTTCGATCCAGAATCTTTATGTAAGGCTGACTTAGCGTGGGTAAAAACGAATTTTACCAAACTAAGTGAGGCAGAGCGGGAAGCAGTTGAATTATGTAAACCATCGGTCAGGGGCCATGTTCTGGTTACCTTGTCACTAGCGATGTCTCCTTATTTGTCCATTGTGACTAACTCTTTTCATAGATGGCTATTGACAAAATTCCGGTTCAACCAAATACATATGGTATTATGGGATTTGCAGGGCTGGAGTAGGCTCGAGGATGCTGCTCTGTGCAAATGTGATGATTTTTCTCCCCAAGACACCTTGCATTTTATGATTTTTTGTCCTCTGTACCATGAGGCTAGGAAAAGGTTTATTCTTCCATTACTGAAAAATATGAATTTTATTCAGTGTAAACCTGCTTTACTGTTTTTACAACTATTGGAATCCCCTGAAATCATGTTTTGTGTTGCCAGTTTCCTTGCTGCATCTGTTAGAAGTAGAAGGGTTAGACAGGAAGCTGCACAAGAAATGTAATCCTCTTAATATAATGTCTATGTATACTGATCACTGGCTTTAATCATGGAATTGATTGTTAACGATTTTTAAATGCCTTTTGTACTGTGTTTTTACCTTGTATAACATATTTTTAAAAATATTTTTAAACGTTTTGTATATGTATAGCATACTTTTATGATTTTTACTAATCGAATAAAGTGGTTTGACTTGACTTGACTTGAATACCATCTCGGAAAAGTATGACATGTGAAGCATATCAGTTCAGCACTGACTGCATGCCAACACTGTTGCTGATTCAGAGAATCAATGTGTGCCCATAAAAGGGCCATTACGCATCAATGCCTAAGTAACAGACAGTACATTCTCCAGCCTTCCCAAGTAACTGCTTGTGTTTTGGGTCATTACACCCATGAGATCTAGCTTTAAGCTATCTAATGGTATAATCAGGGGTAAAAGTTATGTGGGTGTTATTGTTATGTTAAAAATACTTATACAGCGCACGGACACCAAACTGTTTCATGGCGCTAACAACGAAAGGGCGATGAAGGACGCGTTATTAATCATAGGCTTGTCGAAAACAGATGGGTTTTCAGAAGTTTCCTGAATAAAGCATAGCTGGGGGTTAGTCTGAGATCGCTCGGAAGAGCATTCCATAACCTGGGGGCCAAGATTGAAAATCGAAGGCCACCGTGTTTTTTCCGCTTGAATGCTGTAATTACAAGCAGGTTATGGTGAGAGGAGCGAAGGTCACGGGAGGAGGTATACCGAAGGATCCTAGAGGCAATGAAGACAGGGCCCTGATCAGAAAGTGCCTTAAAGATGGTGCAACCCAGTTTAAAAATGCAGCATTTGGCCAACGGGAGCCAGTAAAGGTATCTCAGTAGAGGGGAAACATGTTGGTGTTTGGGCTGACGAAAGACAAGCCTAGCTGCTTGATTTTGCACCAGTTGCAGACGGTGGAGCTGGTAGGCTGGAATGCCAACATAGAGAGCGTTGGCATAGTCGATACGAGAGATGACCAGGGCCATGATGACAAGGGTAAGAGCCTCCGTGGTCAGAAACCTACAGAATTTGCGAATTTTGCGAAGATGGAAAAAGTAAGAAGAAGTAATTGCGTTGATCTGAGGTTTCATTGATAGATCTTTACAAATGATAACCCCGAGACTCTTCACAGAGTCTGCAGCTTGGGGGGGAGGGGGTACCCAAAGTGGATGGCCAAAAGCTAGAATTCCGAGGGTTGACAGGCCCTCCAGTTAAGACAAGCTCAGTTTTATCAGGATTGAGTTTCAGCTGGCTATGATACATCCATTCACTAATAGAGAGCATGGTAGATTGAAAATTAGTGCAGGATGCAGTGGTGGAATAAAGATTGAAGACCAGCTGAAGGTCATCAGCGTAGTTAAAGATGGTAACTGGGCTGTTGTGAAGGGAAGCAATCAAAGGTTGCATATATAGGTTGAACAGGAGAGGCGATGAGGCAGAGCCCTGAGGGACTCCGCAGGTCAGACTAGATTGAGATGCCGCAACGTGGACAAATGAACCGCCTGAGAGCGCTGATGTAAAAAAAATCTGTTCCATATAAGCGCCAAGCCCTGAATGCCGGCATTGTTGACACAGTCGATCAGGAGTTCGTGATCGACCGTGTCAAAGGCCGCTGATAAATCCAACAGCACAAGTGTTTGGAAGGTGTTATTATCGGCTCCCTTCCTGAGCTCATCCATCACAGCCAGAATGACGGATTTGGTGGAATGGGCTGGCCTAAAGCCCACCTGCTGAGGGTCAAGGAATTGGGAGTTCTCAATAAATAGGCTAAGGCAGTTGGTAATATGGGCCTCCAAGATCTTACCAAGATAAGGAAGCAGAGAAATGGGGCGGAAGTTACTTAAAACCAGAGGATCAGCGTTAGGCTTTTTCAAGATAGGAACCACTGCAGCACGTTTGAAGGAATCTGGGACTATGCCTGTTAAGGATTTATTGAGGAGTGCGAGCGGGGGATCAGGGCAAGCAAGAAAGGCTTCCCTAAGGATCTGGGGAGGGCAACAGTCAGTAGGCGAGCCAGAACTCACTTTATTCAGTAGGTCCAAGAAATCTATCTTGGAGATTAAGGGAAAGGAATCCTGTGAGAATGAGTTCTTGCGGAGTATAATCTGGACAGCAGGGGAGGAGGGGGTGTGGATATTATTTTTTATAGTAACAATGTTATTAATAAAGTAAGAGTTAAGTGAATCACAGAGAGTTTGTGAAGGAGCGGATTGAATGATCACCCGATCAGGTTGAGTGAGTTCATTCAAAATGGCGAAGATGTCTTTCGTCTTAGAAGCAGAGTCTATGATTTTTTGTGAAAAGTAGACCGTTTTGGCCTGAAGAATTGAGTTTTTATATTGTTTTAGCAAGGCAGCATATGTGGCTTTCTCATCAGAGGCATATGTACGCCGCCAGCGGCGCTCCGCCTGGCGGAGGGCCAATTTGTCCTTTTTTTTTTTTTTTTTTTTATTGTTGCCATCATATAATAAACATTAGTGGATAGTCACGTTTCATTGCAGCGTCAACATTCAGCTGCATTCAATCAGTATAGCAACTTTTAAAATTTTTATTTTCTCCCAAACTCTGAACATACTACTAAAAGGGTCAAGAAAAACGAATCGTGTCATAAATCAAATATAGCATTAGCGTGAATAGAAGCATCGCAAGCATTAGTTATAGTCTCTGTTAGAAGCAAGTCTGCCTGTATGTTCAATTCCTAGGGCCCGTGCATTCCTTTGCCTTCAATGCCCTCCCCACTGTCCCCCCCATTACTCCGTATCCTCGTCTTCCCCAGAGCTGTCTCCATCGTCATCTTCGGGCAGAGGCTCACAAATATCCCCTCTATATGTGTTCCAAGGTGACCATAGTTTGTTCCATTTGCGTGGATTAAGCCTCTGTTGGTAAATCGCCCTCTCCGTTAACATAAGCATGTCCATGTTCCTGCACCACTGAGCCAGGGTCGGTGTATGCAGCGCCCCCCAGTTCTGCGCTATATCGCGTTTCGCCAGCATCATACCAATGATCACCCATCGTTTTCCATGCTGTGACAGGTCGGTCGGGCCCCACACATTCAGTAAGCAAACCCTGAGGGTCAGGTGTGAATGAGGTCTGTAGGGTTTGGCTGACCGTTCGTGTTACACGCCTCCAGTAAGTTTGTATATTAGGGCAGTCCCACAAAGTATGGAACAGTGTACCCTCCTCCCCACAGTTCCTTAGGCAGTATGGGTGTTCCGCCCTGTGGATTTTGTGTAGTGTTGTTCGGGTGTAGTAAACCCTATGCAATATTTTAAATTGGACCAATCTGAATCGGGTGGATATACCTGCCTCCCTAGGCGACGCTAGTGCTGCGTTCCATTCCGTCTCATCCAAGTCTCCAATCTCATCTACCCACTTTTCTTTCAGTTTCCCCAGCGGATCCGGTAGGTTGTTCAACAGTTTACGGTAAGTGAGGGAGGTAGCACCATCCTCCATATAGTCCGTAAGCAGTCGGTCTTCCAACGGAGCCGACTCCGGGACCGTCGCCCCCAGTTCTAACACAGACATGAGTGCGTGCCTAACTTGTATATATCTGTACGTTTCATTCACTCCAAGATCATACTGCTCCCTCAGGGTTGCAAAGGAGAGCACACCACCCCTCGACCATAGATCGCCAACCGTGGAGATCCCGATGGTATCCCACTGATCAAACCCTTTACAGCTGCGCAGATTACCGAGGGCCTTGGAATCCCATAGTGGTGTGAGTTTGGTAAGCACTCCCTCCCAACCAAGCCGCCTCTGAGCTTTATGCCATATAGACACTGTGTGTTTGGTAGGCCCCTCCAGCTTCCCTACCATACCCTTGTTATAGAGCGGGGCCAGAAGGGTGTTCGTGCCCAGTTGGCGTCTATCCGCCAGGTAGGCCGGGTCATCATGTGTACCATGGAGCCACTGGTTGATCACCTTAAGGTGAGCTGCCCAATAGTACAATTCAAGGTTCGGGAGCGCTATCCCCCCGCTGTACCAGTCTCTAATCAATTTCAATTGCGCTACCCTAGCTGGCTTGCCACTCCACAGCAGGGTCGAGAGTTGTGCCGACACTTGGCGGAAGAATGATAATGGGACCACCGTCGACGCGTTCTCTAGAACATATAGGAAGCGAGGCAGCGCCAACATTTTGAAGAGTGCCGCCCTACCCAGCAGTGTCAAGGGGAGGGCCTTCCAGTGGCGCACGTCCGCCTTCAGTCTGTCCAGCAGGGGCACAAGGTTCAGCTCCAGGAAGGTCGCCGGGTCCCTTGTGATTTGAATCCCCAGGTATCTGAAGGAAAGGGGTTCCACGATCAACTGGCAACCAATAGGTAGGACCGGGGGGCTGCCCCGAATCATATATAATATGGACTTGGACCAGTTAAGTTTATATCCTGATGCTGCACCATGTCTCTCACACAGGGCCAGCAGGACCGAAATACCAGTCTGGAGGTCCATGAGGTAGATGAGCATGTCATCAGCATACAGGGAAACCCTATCCTCCCAGCCGTCAACCCACTGTATGCCCTTCAGCAGCTGGGTGGTTCTGAGAACCGTGGCCAGGGGTTCCAGTACTAAGGCGAATAGCAGCGGTGAGAGCGGGCACCCGTCTCGTGCCCCTCGCTAGCGGGAACTCCCTCGAGATACAACCATTGGCCGTCACCCTTGCCACGGGGTTGGTGTACAACAACCTGACCCACGAGATGAATTTCGAGCCAACACCCATGTGCTCCAGGACCGCAAAGAGATAGCGCCACTCCACCATGTCAAACGCCATTTTGGCATCCAATGACAGCACCGCTGCTGGTTCTGCCAATCTTGGGGCGCGTGCCAGCACCCCGTGCAGCCGTCGTAAATTCAACGCCGAACTCCGTTGTGGCATAAAGCCCGACTGGTCCGGATGAATTAGGTGCGTCAGATGGGGCAGTAGTCTAGTAGCCAGTAGTTTTGCCAAAATTTTGTTTTCGCCGTTAAGGAGTGAGATTGGGCGGTATGATCCGGGCTTCGGTATTGCTACTATTGTGGCCGTGCGCTGGTCAGGAGGCAAATTCCCCCGTTCCCGGCATTCCTTGTACATTTCGAGTAAGGGTACAGAGAGCGTTTCGGACATGATCTTGTACCATTCAATCGGCACTCCATTGGGGCCCATTGCTTTCCCTGGGTGTAACGCTGCTATGGCTACCTGTATTTCTTCGGACGTCAGGTCCGAGTCAAGTTCGTCCCGAGCGTCCTGGGGGAGAGTACGGGTCGGTACCCCTAAGAGAGATCCTTCTACCCTCTCCCGTGTGACCTCAATTTCAGGGGAATAGACTGAATGGAAGTGGTCTGCTAGGAGTTCCACTATGCGGTCTGGACTGGTCTGTAACACTCCTTCCGAATCTGTTAGTTGCATTATGGCCCTCTGCCCTCCCCGTTTCTTCTCCAACCAGGCCAAGAGTTTACCTGCCTTATCGCGTACTTCATATATCCTATTCGTAGTCGCCGCCATATTGCCCACCACCTTGCGTCGGATATGGTCGGCGTGTCTCTGCTGACACAGCATGAGCGCGTGTTGTGTATCCCCATTCGGGTTCCTCTCATGTTCCTGTGTTGCCCTGGCGAGCTGCTCCTCGAGGTCTAATAATTCCTGGCTCTGTGTGCGCTTATGCTGTGCGATACTAGAGATTGCCTGCCCGCGAAGAACCGTCTTGTAGGCTTCCCATAAGGTGACATGGGATGTTACCGATCCTTCATTGTCAGCGAGGTATGATCTCGTGCCCTTCTTTAAAGCCTTGGCTATAACAGGCTCTTTAAGGAATCCCGGGTGAATAGGGTAGATGCGTCTATGGGTGCATATCTGGCTGGAAAGAGTCAGTGTCAGCGGGGAATGGTCCGAGACCCCTCGCGGTCTGATGTGAGTATCAGTGAGATTGAGAAGGCCCCCCCCCAGCGTGAGGAAGTAGTCAATCCTTGATAGGCTATCGTGAACTGCCGAATAATATGTGTATTGTCGGTCCTCTGGGTGAAACTGCCTCCATATGTCTACTAATCCCTGTGCTTCCATGAAGTCATGCAATCTGGAGGGCCCTGGTGTGTGTGTGCGCACAGGGTAGCGGTCTAGGGAGTTGTGAGCCACCGCATTAAAATCAGCCCCCACAATAAGATCCCCCTCTGGGAGGTTCAACAAAAATTTCCCCAGTTCTGGGAGAGCTATGGTGTGCAGCGCTGGCGGGATATATACTGAGACCACATTGAGCGGCCTCCCCTCCCACTGACCATGTATCGCCGCGAAGCGCCCCTGTGTGTCGATGCTAACGGAGTGGGTTATGAACCTGGACGAGCGGTGCATTAATATTCCCGTACCCCGGGACCCCTTAGTAAACTCAGAGTGAACAATCATGCTGTAGCCTTTCCTATCTAGGGCCCGTGTCGCTGTGCCAGTCAGATGAGTCTCCTGTAATAGGACCAAGGCGGGATTTAACCTCTTTATGCTCTGTAAGACCAACCCACGCTTTATTTTGTCTCCCAGACCCCTCACATTCCAGGACATTAGGTTCAATGGTGATGCCCGCCCCATACTAGCGTCCCCCCCCATCATGTCTGAATGAGCGGAAAGTCAGCCGACTTCCGCATCGCATCAAGCCGCTTGCGGAGTGAACATGTATTCTTCGCTGCAATACCATCATTCCACGCCCTCGTATCCTACGGTACTGTTCCTGACCCTGTGTACTAACTAAAAACCTGAAACACATCCTACCCCCAACCCCCCCCCTCCCTGCCCCCCTGCTCAACGGACCCAAAACTGCCCGCCCCCCCAACTTAGCAGAGTGCCTGACCCCAACCCAAAACATAGTACTTGCTCGCTGGGGTGAAGGACTCTCCGGTATCAGCGGCCCCCATCCTCGGCTGCGGAGGCCCTCAGCCCAGTGTCCAAGGCGGCGTTGCCGGTCATCATTGCAGTCAGTTTAACCAGACAGTAGCAGTGAGTCATTGTTCCTCATCAGCACCCTCCTCCTGAAGGTCAGGCAAAGGGGAGAGTGCCTCCGCATCCTCCCCAGTGGATTGTGAGCCCTGTCGGGATCCTGTATTACGGTGTTTGGTCTGCCTGTTGGAGCGACGCGGGAGGCCCACCTGCCTCCACCCCTCCAGCCATTCTTGCGCCATCTCCGGGGAATCAAAAAACCAAGTTTTATTGTCTGCCACAATCCGAAGTTTGGCCGGAAAAAGCATGGAATATGGGATTTCCCTAGCTCTCAGTTCCTTCTTCACTTCGAAAAAGGTTCTTCTCCTCCGTGCGACCTCGGCAGTGTAGTCCGGAAAAAAGGCCAGTGTAGAGTTCTGGATCTTAATAGGGGGCGAATTTCTCGCCGCCTGCAGGATGGCGTCACGATCCCTGAAATTAAAGAGTCTTGCTATGATCGGCCTGGGGTTAGCGCCCGTTTTCCGGCGTCCACCAGGGACCCTGTGTGCCCTTTCCACTGTGAAGAAGGCGGAGAGTCCTTTAGGCTGTAGTTTCTGCTTGATTAAGTCCTCCACATACAGGTCCATTGCCCTCGTGTCTTCCGATTCCGGCACACCTATTATACGGATGTTGTTCCGCCTCGAGCGCCCTTCCTGGTCATCGAGCTTTTCACGCAATTCCTTATTTTCCTTCGAAACGCGTTCCATACCAATCTGCAGCTCCGCCACATCTTCCACCAAGGACTTGGTCACCACTTCCATATTATTCACTTTCTCCGACATCTTATGGAAGTCCGCTCTTATTAGCGTGATTTCGGCTGAGATTGACCCTACTGTGGCTTGTACTTGCGTGAGGGCCCGCATGACATCGTCCAGGGTCGCCTTCTTGCCCCCTGCCGCTTCCGCTGTCTTGCTTTGCTGTGATTTGGCGTCTGGGGGGGAGGATACTGGCTTCTCATATGCAAATCGATCAAGGCGGGACTGTGTTGCTCCAGCCTTCGGTCCCCTGCCGGCCATCTTAGCAGCGGGGCTCGCCAAAAGTGTAGGTAGCCGGTGTCCCACTCCCCCGATCCGGCGCACCCGTACGCCTGTACTCACACCTGTCGCCGCTCGGACAGATTCACTCTCTGGGTGGCCACGGGGCGCAGACAAACAGTCCACGTGGTTTCTGTGAATTCCTCCTAGCCCAAACAATACCCGGTGACCCTACGTATCACAGGACCCCCCACTGTGTCGCCGTTTCCGCAGTGTCCAGCGGGATCTGTGGGGCGAAGCTGCCAGACCCAATCGTGGGGCAGATGTTTTAATAATCTCCCCCGGAAATGCGGAAGGTCCTCCACTCCAGTGTCTTATGTGCCGCCTCTGCCCTGCGGCCGTCGAACCACCCGCCAGGCACTCCTGGTTATGTCGTAGGGCCCGTGGTAGTGGCAAAGAAGTCGGCCCGAGGCCGAGGAGCAAGGCCTGAATGGACGACCCCCAGCACCTCGAGTCAACTCTGGGAAGTGTCTCAGTGGGGTCCGACGTCCGCCCGGGCTTATGCCGGCGCAATGTGCCCCCAGTCGGCGGAGGAGCCCCGGCAGTGTAATATGCGCTGCCCGGCGGCGAGTAATCACTTCTGTCCCAACTCCGCGTCCCGACTGTGACGCCGGGTCTGCTGCGGCTGAGGCAGTGCGTTCTGTGCGGCCCCAAGATGGCGGCCCCTTGTCCCGGCTTCGCCGCTTTGTGCGCCTCTTCTCACCCCCGCAGGTTGTCAGGGCTGGTCTTTCCTCACCTCAGAGGGGCGCCTGGGCTCGTACTCTGGGCTGTTAAAGTCCGGCGGTGCTTTAAGGGCGCCGAGGGTTCTCCTCCGCCGCTGCCAGGCACAGGCGGGCGCTTCCGGAGTCCCTCCGCCCGGATCAATGAACTTCCTGTCCGCTCAGCGGTGCAGTACACTCCCCGGCTCGGATGCTGCACACAGGCCCACACGAGTATCGGCCGAGACTGTAGTTCCCGACCTCGGAGTGAAGTCCCGGTAGTCTAGAATACTGCCGCCCGGTCCTGGGCTTCGTCGCCTTCCCGCCTGGGAAGTTTCGCAAACGGATAAGTGATCGGATAGTTTAGGAGGCCGCTTCAATCACGGAGCTCTCCTCCTAAGCTGCCGCCATCTCCGGCTGCTGGCCACGCCCCCCAATTTGTCCTTTTTTAATTGTTCGGTAAACCAACGTTGGGCATCATGAGGGCGTTTAGTTTTTATTTTCTTCCATGGAGCAACCATGTCACTAGCTGCTTCTAACCAGTGTTCAAGGCGAGAAGCCTGGCAGGCGATGGAAGCCTGGTCACTGGGGGCGGAGGTGGCCAGTAAAGAATGGAATTCTTCCATATTAGCCCGTTTCCAATTTCGGGCTAAGAGATTGCTAACTGGAGTCGAAGAAGTAGGGGAGATGTGAGCCAGAGTGAAGGAAATAAAAAAATGGTCGGACCAGTGACAAGGAGAAATAAGGGGGGGGGAAGTGGTGTCAATGTTTGAGGTCCAAACTTGATCCAAGATGTGTCCCTTGGTGTGAGTAGCTACGTGAACATGTTGAGAACAGTTCATGCCAAAAAGAAGATCTGAAAATTCCGTAGAAAGATTGCTTTCGCGAGTGTCCGTGGGCCAATAATTAAAATCCCCAATAATGATGCTCCTGGCATGATTAATTACAAGTTGGGAGATTAGGTCACCAAAGAGGTGAGGAAACAAAGGCATGTGGTCGGGGGGGCGGTAGAAAAGGGCGCAAACAAAGGAGGACCTCGGGGA
This sequence comes from Lissotriton helveticus, assembly GCF_964261635.1. Taxonomy (NCBI): domain Eukaryota; kingdom Metazoa; phylum Chordata; class Amphibia; order Caudata; family Salamandridae; genus Lissotriton; species Lissotriton helveticus. The sequence goes on from NC_136069.1 coordinate 793,080,704, forward strand.
AGAGAATTTCAGAATAAGACTGTCAACCCTAGGCAGAGTGACCCTTTCCAGAATCGTAAATTTATATTGTAGGCGAATGATCGCTGCAACCCCCCCATCCGCTTTGCCCTGAGGCCTATTCGTTTGGAGTATGTAATATCCGGCTGGAATGGCTGCAAGGATATCAGGGGTGGAGTCATCCGTTAGCCAGGTTTCTGACAGGAGTAGAATATCGATATTATTAGTGTCTAGCAGCTGAAAGATCTCCAGTTGGTGCTTCCCCATCGAACGAGTGTTCAGGTAAGTGATGACAAGAGAATCAATAACCAAAGATTTTGGTTCCGGAGGCAGCTGAGAGGGCTCATGAGACTGGTAGGGAGCACAGGGAACATGTGAAACTGAGGAGACCCCACGGGGAGCAAGGATACCGCAATCCGAAGCGGCCATTCTAGCGCTAGGGTTCATAGGCCCGCAGTGCTGTAACTTATAGAGGTCAGCGGAGGTATAGCTGATCGAACAGGCATTATCACAGACCCCTGGTTGCGGCTGGGCGCAGACGGGCTTGCCTTTGGCGCGCCTTCAGCGTGCCGTCGGCGCGCCCGCTCCGCCCGTCCGCTGCGCCTCCTTCTGGTCTCCATCTTAAAATAGTCCTAATGAGGGGAGCAACTAGCCCGCTAACCTGCGGAAGTTCTGGAGCAGACAGGAAGTAGTGCGAATATGTAGCGCTCACAGTAAGACCCTCCGCTCAAACGGCACAATGCCGCGGTGGAACGGGTCAGGAGCGTAAGGATGCCGGGTAAGTAAGTTAAAAATCCTGAAGAATCACACAATTAAAAATAACAATGAATATTAGGCAAAGGTTTCACTCAAATAATTGGTAGAGCGCTATGCGCACGCCAAGCAACCTAAATCGCCGCGTTCGTCGCAAGGGCGCACTATCCTACGTCTTAAGTAGCCAATTCGTAAGCAGCAACTAGCCCACTAACCTGCAGAAGTTCTGGAGCAGGCAGGAAGTAGTGCGAATATGTAGCGCTCACATTAAGACCCTCCGCTCAAACGGAACAATGCCGCGGCGAAACGGGGTCAGGAGCGTAAGGATGCCGGGTAAGTGAGTTAAAAATTCTGAAGAATCACACAATTAAAAATAACAATGAATATTAGGCAAAGGTTTCACTCAAATAATTGGTAGAGCGCTATGCGCACGTCAAGCGGCCTAAATCGCCACGTTCATATTTGAGGGGACCAAATGCTAATTGGGGCTTTCCAGAAAAAGAATATTAAACTACTGGTATGTTTCTGAGAGAATGAATCTCTTCTATTTTGTGTCACCTTGGTTTTTTCAGGGTATGTCTTCAAGGGGGCATGGACCACAACGCATGCACCTCCAGCAAGTTTCCTACTATGTTGGTGGGTCCTGCCTGTGTTTTTTGGATGATACCTTAGTTTACACCTCTATCAAAACCCAGCCATCAGTGCTGGTAAGAAGGCTAAGCATAGCTTTATTTTACAATGTGATCATCCCCTCCTAGCAGCTATGACTGGGAAGCCCTTTGGTACTGGCACCAAAGGTCTTCCCGCATCAGGCCCACAACTTGGGCTGCAGGGGAAGATTTTCCCTGGAGTATGAAACATGTTTAGCAATAATAAGCAGAGCACATAATGCTCAGATGAGATGTCACTGAAAACCGAAACTGAGAGTTGCCAGAGCGATACATCTGCAGCAGCTGTCAGCTATGCCAGTCCTTGGGAGAGCGAGCATTGAACATATGGATCTCTCCCCCTTCCAGCAGTCCCCTTTGCCGATAGACTCCTGCGTGGAGATCATTTCTGGAGTGTGATCCCCAAGAAAGAATCCTTCAATAGCGCACAAGAGATTTTAGTTTTTGGCACAATCAGCCCCCAACATAAGGCATGGCTCCCCCATGCACAAGTCTTTCTGTCTCCGGGGGAGGTGGGGCAGATTGGGGGTTTGCCCCAACTTGCCCTCAATTGGGGCATAAAGCTCCACTACACATTGTTGAATATTGTCATTTATGGGGTGCAGCATGGCATGGAGTAGATTTGTAATCAAAAACATGGAGTAGGAAATAATAGTGATGAAAAGGTCTATTGAAATGAGTAAATTCAAAGAATTTACGTTTCATTAATGGAGATGCAGATTTGATTCGGGATGGATAATCATGATTTTTAAACTTTAGTTTAGCTCACTCACTCCGAAAATTAAAACGACCTCATTGAAAGTCAACAGGGAAAGTAAACACTCCGTTATTTGTTCAATATCTCACTTTTTGCTGTTTCCAAATATTGACATGTACGATATTGTGGATTGTCAGAGTTGCAAGAAAAACATTCTCTCCGAGTTTACGATCAGTGACTGAGGTCGAATCATCATAGAGTTGGTTGGAGACGCGATTGTTTGCGTATATTAGTCATGAAAAGATTTTCAATAGGTTGGGGAGGGTGGTCTGACAAAAGGCAGTTTACGATCTTACTAAAATCCTGACAGACGGCAGCAATCAAAAAGTGTCGACAACACGTTAAGTCGAGGAGCTGCAGTGCTTCTGGGGTGATAGCGGCGCTGTCGAGAGAAGGCGCGGGCAGGTCGGCTGTTTCCGCTGGGTGTGGGCTCGGCAGCGCCGACTCTGTCACAACCCAGAGAGGAAGCCGGGATATGCTTTTTTTCCCTCCGCTCTTCGTCTCTCGCAGCCCGGAGAAGGGAGGAAGCTATGTCGCCATTGTCTGTCGCCGCGACGGTGCTGCGGGTCTATTATGTCGGAGTGAGAGTGATTCTGCAGCAGCTCTTCAGCCGCGCCCTGCACGCACCAGGTTAGAGACGACTGTCGCGGGTGGCGACATTATATCGCACGACGCCATTATGGGGAAGAGGGAGGATGGGGTGAGGGAGTCGCGCCAGCCATGTTTGCTGTATCGAAGGGCGCTGGCGATAGTGGCACGTTCTTTGGGGTTACGCTCCACAAATAAATACGATATAACTGCAAACTTTAGTTTTTCTAAAACGTGAATGTAGTAGGAGGCAACTGAAAAAAAATGTGCTACAATGGGTGCACAAAGTCACTCCTCGTCTGTCGTGCAAGCAGTAGCACTTTCAAGGTCGTGCGAATCACGGGCAGATGCGGTTACCTCACTTGGAGACCCCAGAAATTATATCCCACTACAAAATACATTATTTCCGTACCAGTTCGCATGGATTTGAGGCATTGCGTTTCCACTCTCGTAGAGGCTGACCTATGGGCAACCTTTTTAAAGGTGACCTTGGCCAGCCAACAGTAACGCAGGCCGATTCCACGCAACACCTTGTGACCAATGACGGCTGCGACGACGAAAACAAACGCGCGTACTCGCGACAGAAGCTCTACTGTCCTGAACGAGAACCTTGGTATGCTAATATAAGCCCCGCCCTGTGCGCGCGGTTGCCGCCCCCTGGGGATATTTTGCCGAGAGCAAGCTAGATGGTGGAAAGCAGCGGCTTGGTGGTCATGCGCGTGGCCAGCGCTGCACCAAGCGTCCTCACTGGACTTCTTTCCCTTCCTCTAGGCACGCGCTAAAAAAAAGCAAAGCATTATCCCTGCTTTACAGCCTGCTTCAAGACCTGTTGGGCGTAAAATGGAAACAAGTAGTGTTCTTATAACCTTTTAGTTCACATGCTCGTTAGATTTCATATATCATTTTCGTCACATTGGTATGTGCTCGTTAGCTCTAATTACTTCTAATCTTCATTTAATCCGAGTTATAGTTTTCTTTGTCACAGTGTTTACAAAATGAGCTCTGTCACACCAGGGTACAGATCTCACCTCTAGAAATAAAGGTTCGAATTAGCCCATACCAATATTTATTTATACGTTTTTATACAGCGCATACTTTACTCAGAGGTGTTAGAGGGCTTTACAATGGAGCGAGGTGTATAGGATCAGATATTATGGTTTCATATTTAAAGACTATAAATTCACAAAACATAACACACTACAAACTAAAGTTGGAGCGGATAGAGTTACAAAAGTACATGTTTCTCAGTTGGACCGAAAGGTCGAACTAGTTCTACAGTGAGTAACATGAAAAAGTCAGTCAAATAATTTTTGGCAGCAGGGTCGTTGAAAGAGTAGAGCTTTGAGGTCCTTTTTGAAAATGCAGAAATAAGTGGTAGTGCAAAGGTATGGAGGAAGGAAGTGACAGTACGGCAGTATAGACATTTTTTAGTACTGTGGCTCATAAAGCACAAGCCATTATTATATACATCCAGTTGTAATTAAATCACCCGTGAGGGTGTCGAGGCGCTGGGGCTGTTTGCTGCTACGTGGAGGTGATTAATCAAACAACCTGGTCTTTAGCTCGCTTCTGAATTGCTGGAGTCACGGTGCGGTCCTGAGGTGCAGGGGGAGGTTGTTCCAAGCCTTGACTGGCAGGTACGAGATGGAGCGTCCTCCGCTGTTGGCTCTACAGGTCCGTGGGGTGTCTGTGATGGAGAGGGAGGCTCAAAGAATCAGGTTTTTAGCTTGCTTCTGAATTCCTGGAGTGACTTTGAGGTCCTGAGGTGCAGGGGAGGTTGTTCCAAGCCTTGGCTGCCAGGTACAAGATGGAGTGTCCTCCGCTGTTGCATCTACAGATCCGTGGGGTGTCTGCAATGGAGAGGGAGACCGAACAGAGGTGTCTGGGCAGTTGGTGGAAGGTTAGTCCTTCATTGTGCAGGGCCTTGTGGGTGTGGGTCAGCATCTTGAACTGCCATCTCTTCTGAATCAAGAGCCAGTATAGTTTCTTGATATGGGGTGTAATGTGGGTTCTTCTGGGGAGGTAGAGTATGAGTCTTGCCGCTGAATTCGGTATCTTTTGGAGTCTCTTTAGGAGGCGTGCAATGATTCCTGTGTTTTTCCATAGAACAATCTGCTGGTGATGAGGGCCTGAGTGGTGGTCATTCTGTTGTTGCCAGGGAGCCATCTGAAGATCTTGCGGAGCATGTGAATGAAGGCTGTGATAGCAGGAGGAAGAGACTGCGTTTACTTGCTTCTGCATGGATAGCTTGTTATCCAGGATGATACTGAGGTTGGGGGTGTTGTGCAGCTGATGGTTTCTATGTAAATGCTTGGGATTCCATGTCCGTGCTTGTTGGCTCGGTCCCGGTGCATTGCCTTGTATCCTTCGGGGATGACAGTGGTGATGTCTGGTGTGGAACGCGGAATGAAGCCAGGTTTCTGTGAGGAAGATGACGTCCGGGGTTAGAGAGGAGATCCAGTCCTAGATCTCCGCTGCGTGTTTCCCGAGCAAACATGCATTGAATAGGATGCACTGGAGTGTCGTCGTGGAGGTCTCAGTCGGTGTAGCGGGTGCAGCCGTGTTAGTAGTGCTGCAGGTGACATTGGCTGCTTCTGTGCTGAAGGTAAGGCAGCAGTGTTGGCAGGAGAATGGTCCTTTGGTGGTCCGTGGGGATGTGCGGCAGCAGAGATTGTTTGTGGATCTAGGGCTCGGAGATCTGCCACAGTGTATGTTCTTAGGGTGGTAGAGTGGCGTGGTCCAGATGCGGACAGTCGCAGATGGGCTTGCCTTTGGCATGGCCACAGGAGTGGCCTCCATATGTAGCCCTGGGCAGGGCCGGCAGGGAGGTGGGAGTGCGGTACCAGGAAGCAGGGGAAATGGCGGAAAAACAGCGTCCAAAGAACCAACAATCCGCAAAGGCTGATGCTGATGTGGCAAAGGCAAAAGTACAATAAGTGGTGAAAATGAAATAGGGCAGAACAACCAATAAACAAATAATTAACAACGAGTAGGTAAATAGTCTTACTGTCACGGGAGTCAAGGGCCACCCAGCGAAGTCAAACCGAGGGGTTCAGGGACTGCGGTGCAGTCAATAGCCCAGGGAGCTAAAGCAGGTGTGAGCAGCAGCGGGTAGAGAGGCGCTTTGGACTTCAGAGGACCAAAGAACCAATCAAAAAAAGACAAATAAATGTTACTGTTCCATTAAATAATGGAAACTTACCAATATTTCTCCACCGGTAGTGGGAGGGAGGAAAGTTAGGACTGCGATGAGGAAGTCTGTGACTTGGAGTAATAACGATTGTTGATAAGTAATCCAAGCATTATCTTCCTTTTCTTTGTCCTCGTCACAGTCCTCACAAAATGAACGTATACCCAAGCTGAGCAAAAATTATTTAATAAACACATCATACAAGCAACACCTCATGAAGATTTATGGAGTTGCAAATCATACCAGTCTTGCAACTGTACTGCTGATATAACAGCTGTGTCAAAAGAAGAGATGACCTCATCTGTATGAAGTTAATAGTGAAAAATCAATATCTGCAAGCATGAGGTCCATTTAGAAGCTGCTGCCCAGGAACAGGTCATACCTTTAGTGGAATGCCCATAAATTAACGAGGGAACGGGAAATCCAGCTTTTTGCCAGGCCAAAGAAACCATGATTTTTACTGATCAACGCAGGGTGGAAGTACAATGATGGTGACTCTTATTTGTTAACTCAAAAGTAACAAACAAAAAATCAGCTGAGCAGAGTGACAACATTCTATGCTGGTACATATAAAGAGCCCTGTGACGATTCAAAGAAGGCTAAAAGACTTCTTGATCTGATGTAAGGTGGGGGGGGGGGGGTACAGAAAACACCAGGTCCTCTTAAAAAAGAAAGGATGAGGAGATCTTAGGCAGGAATTTAGGGTTAGGTTGAGAAAGAAATACCCCAAATTCCCATAGTCTACGATCCAATGAGATGGTCACTAGAAAATAATGCCTTCAACATAAGACATTTTAAAGATACTGAATTTAATGGCTTGGAATGGGGCCCTTGCAAAGCAGTGAGCACCAGAGGAAAAGTCACAGGAAGGGACTTGGGTGACCACTAAGGTCTTTTTAAATGAAAACTCTTAGTCAGACAGAATTCACGGGAGTCGACCCCAGCATAGAGGAATCTGTGATGGCTCAGATGGTTGCCCACTGGCTACATAATATAGAGACAGCGAGCCCTGAAAGGAAGCCATTCTTAAAAAAATTCTAAAATTTTAGAATTTTTACCAGAAGAGGCTTTTGAGATTTTTAGAACACTCCAGGCTTAAAAATGTATCCAGTGACTCCCATATAGTTCTAAAGTTCTCTGTTTCCTAGAATATTGAATGGACAGAGCAACCACTGAGGAACTACAGAATGCTTCCAACTTTTGCCTTTTAATTCCCAGGCCCCCCCCCCCCCCAAGGACAGACAATGGAGAGTTTTCTCTGGGAGGAGACAAAACAAACTTCAGGCGGAGAGGGAGATATTAGAATAACCCAAGGAAACTGGATTGCTCACTAAGAAAGGAGGGGATCCATGTGTGGCATGACCATTAATGAATCACCAAGACCTCCACTTTTTCCTCTCAGATTTTGCAGAAGACTTTGCTGAGTAAAGTGGAGAGTAGAAAGGCAATGTGAGAGGCTCCTGGACCACCTGAAGAGAAGCCCACTATATCCACTGCTCATGCCTGGGGACATGAAAGGAAAGTACACAATTTTGGGAGAAGAGCATTCTTAGGACAGGCAAAAATGTCTTACCAAGGAAACCCCATCATCCTCTGTATCTCCTGAAACAAGTGAGGGCAATGACTCGTCACTGATGATGGGAAGGAGTGACTCAGCATGTCTACATGCACATACTCCATCCCCGGCATTTAGATTGTAGTTAGAAAGAACATTCTCCTCCGCCCAACTTCCAGTGAGATCCACCAGGTGAGCTGAGGGACTTGGTACTCCCTAAATGGTTTACATAGGCCCTAGTGACCTAATTGTCCGTATGTATCTGTACTGCCCAGTTATAGAGCTAAGGAGCAAAAATCAGAGCATTCTTTTGTACCATTGAAGCTCCTTCCAGTTGAAGAGATGAACTCTCCTCTCTCGACCACAGACCCTGGGCTGCTTGAATCCCCACAGTGGCACCCCACTCAAACTGCTGGCATCCACAGTGAATGATTGGAAGAGGAGGAGCCTGCAGCATTCCTTTGTCCAGATGCGTGGGATGTAGCCACCTTTAGTAATTTTTGAGTCACCACTGAAGAAATGGGAACCATCAACTCGTAGTCTTTTGTTCTTGGTTTCCAATTGGAAAGGTGATGATTTACCAAATGAAAGAGCATAGTAAGGAAGCTGCTATGCCCCCCTAGATCACCAGCCGTTGTCTTGCCGGGGCTTGCATGCACTGAAGACGAGTTTTCAGCAACTACTTGTAAATGAAGATGACTTGGAAGTGCGAGGCGTTTCCAGGCTATCTTCGTTTAAATTAAAAAAGTGTGTGAACTGTGTTCCTGAGTGCCCTGGGGCAGGGTGATTGATGTAGTCAGAAGAATGTATTCTATAAGTATTTTGTTGTTTTTACTGGTTCAGGCAACTGCTTATAAAATAATGTGCACACTATAAATGAAAAATCGGAGCAAGTTAAACAAATTGTCGGGAAATATACTCTTGTATTATGAAGTTTGAATTCGCTAATACAATCATTGCAGATGTGTGTGTGACTAGAGTGTTGCAGAATTAATTGCTGGTTGGCAGTGTGGAATAATGACTTGCTTATGTATACTGCTACGAGGACCCAGCATGCAACAGCAAGCACTGTGAATAAATAATTATTGTAAAATTGTATAACGCACATGTTGATATCCTGCGTCAAAATAATGTTTTTTTTAAGATAAAACAAGAGCGTTAAAAAAATATAGATTTTAGAAATAAGTAATCAGATTGTATGTAGTGCAAAGATTTTTTCTTCTTTTTAAAGTCACATTCTCGAATTACACTGATACCACCCTGATATGATCTTTCAAAAAGATTAGGGCCCAGATTTACTAATATTTGGCACAAGGCAATGCAGCAATCAATGCTTCTGTGCTGCCTTGCATCACAGGGCAAGAAAATTAAAGATATGACGCATTTTGTCTCTTCCCCCAACGCTGGCACATTTTTGGCTTCCACGCGGCAATGCATGCACACACCCTTGCACCATAGAGCATAGGTTTTGTTCCTGAAGGGGAACCTTTCAGGATAAAAAGCTACCCGTTAAGACTTTTCCCACTTTGTATGCGTACTGTACAGTGCAACACACATTCAAAAGCAAAGCTCCTTGTTATGCCTGCCTCAAGGTTTTGGTACAAATTCCTTTCTACTAATGTTGGAAGATTGGGATTTGCATTAAGTCCCATGGGTGGTAGCATAGGAATGCCCACGTTCCACCCACGGAACGCCCCCTTGATGCAAATCAGAGCATAATTCAACTTTGTGTTACTTTGGGGACCTTTCCAACACAAATCCTGGTTTGCGTTGCATGATAAATACCCCCCTAACTCTTTGCACTGGGTGTGTGCCACTTTTGGGATGCAAACTCGGAGCAAAGTATTAGTTTGGGTCTTGGAGCAATCACTCATGGGAGGGAAAAATGGAAGTGGAAGAGGCACTTTAGTTTGGGTGTCAGAGAGATGGCAGGGAGTGGTGTGAGGTTAGATGGGAGCCAATGTTTTAACAAAGGGCAGAGGAGAAAGCCAGCTTCGTAAGGCAGAAGCTATTATTGGTGAAGTAGATGCAGCAGCACTGAGACCCTGTGTCGGAGGGGCCCAGTGATAACAATTGTGACTGCCTTACTTTAAAATATGGACACAGGGGCTAATTTTCCTTACAAGAATTGGGGCCAAGGGCACCCGTGCTGCAAAAAGGGGGGCAATATGCGAGAGTTAATTTTTTCCAGAAGGGTACAGAGTGCCTATTTTAAGATTGGAGTGATGGTCAGACATGGTGAGGAAAGGATGAAAGGTTGAGCAGATAGCCTGCTACTTAGAGCCTCAGCTATCATTAGTGGAGCAAGTACTGTTGCAATGGCGCCCAGTAGTGCTAGAGGCTCACAACACTCCCATTATGGGGAGTGGCGGTTTTTGTGTTATTTTTTTATTTTTCTTATGCATTTGCTCTTTCATAAGTCTTCCATTTAGTTTGCCTCATGAGCTAAGGAAAAAGCTTCCCTGAAATGATCTAAACCCACCCCCTTCACTCGGCCCTGCCCCTTCCGCTCCTTCAATCCTTGCAATAACATTTTGCAGGGGCCCTACCTCAAAACATTTTCTTTAGTGGGCTCAGAGCACACATTTTTAAGACCTCTGTGTTAGAGTGTTGCACACTGGATGCACAGCTTCCAGACCATTAGAAAAAGAAGCACAAATTAGAAAATCAGCGAAGTCTTGAAAAGCCAACCATTTCTGGAAATGAAGTTTACCCACCATAGGAACTAATGTCCTGTTAAACACCCCTGGAGCTAAGGCCAGTCCAAATGGAAGAAAATAAAACTGATAATGGTTTCCTAAAACTGAAATTTTAAAAAACCTTTTAGAAGTTTGGGTGGTTTGATGTATGTGGATAGGCATCCCGGAGGGAAGCCAGAAATATCCCTGGAGCCACTAAGGAAAGAATGTTATGCAATAACACTTTTTTATTTGCTGTGATGGAACACACCGATTTACACTCTTAAGGTCCAGAATTGGACGAAGGTCCCCAGAAGGCTTTGGAACTAAGAACATTAAAGAGTAGCAACCCTGTCCTATCTTGTCTACTGGAACTGGGCTTGTAGCACCTTTGTGTAATAGGTACTGAACTCCCTTTAGCAACCCTTGATACCTGATTGGGCAACAGGGGAGTAGGGTTTGGAACAAAGAAATCATCTGGATCTGTGAAGAATCCAATTTTGTCGTCTTCTTGCACAGTCTGAAGGACTGTTAAGTCTCAGATGGTTGATTGCAATACTTCAATTAATTGTTAAATTGTTCCCCCCACGTTCACGGGGTAGAAAGTACTTGTGAGCTGTTTCTGGGGATAGAGAGAGAGAGCACTGTTTCCGGACTTTATAAGTGAAGGGATCTCCCTGGCCTCAACCTGTGCCACAAAAGGCTTGACCAGATCCCCTGGATGTAGAGGCTTAACCAAAAGCCAGGCGAAAGTCAAACTCTCTTCCCCTTGACAGTGGATGGCCAGGAGCTGAAAGTTTGCAATCTTTTGCAGATTGTTTCACTACTTCCTCTAATTATTCTCCAAAAGGCTTAGCTCCCTTGAACAGCAGATGATTCAAAGCTGCTATTAGGGAGTTGTCTGCTCTCCATGACCTCATCCAAGTATATATTCTAGCCGCAATTGCAGAACGAGAAGCAGAAGCATCTGCGGTAAGATTATCAAAAACATGTCAAATAGGAATCTGACGAGCTGTTCCATCATTGAAAGTCTAGAAGTTCAACCCTATGGTTGCTAAAGTTCTTCTGCCAGTGCATGAAAATCCCGTAGGAGAGACTGGACCGTGTAGGTAGCATAAGTCCCTGCTCTTAAAGCAAAGTTAGATGCTTAATTGGCTCTTTTAATAGCCCCTTTCTCTTTCATCAGCTGTTGTGGCATTCTCTGAGATGATGGTAGCACCAGAAGAAAGTCCAGCCATCAGAGAGCCAATTTTGACAGTTGCTGAAAACTCTCTAAATGATTTCGTCCTGAGAGGAACGTGGGGAAACTGGGCTGCTCCACATCATCCCACTGCCTGGTCAGGAGACTTCAATTACTTTATGTATTGGAAAAACATCTGATTTTTGCTGGTACTGGAAGAAGAAATTCTGTTCTGCAACCTGGGTGAACACTTCAGACAGGGGTACATGGTCTCCCCAGTGCTTGATTGCCTCTTCGAATTCTGCCTCCTGGATATATCTCCCACACTTCTCACGCTCCTCTTCTGACAAATTTGCCTCTTTAGCCTGAATGATCTTGTCCTTATTAGGCTGAAGAGGTGGGCCATCCATAGCTGCAGAAGTGGCTTCCATTATTAGTTCTAGATTATAGCACCTCCACCTGGACATTATCAGTACCAGAGGACAGAGATGTAACACGTTTTCTTTTGCAGAGGCACTTTTTATCCATTCTGAATTGTCTGCCAGACACACTTAGCCTACCAAATCTACTTGCTCCAATGACAGCCACATATTGACTAAAGCTGCTTTTGATAGCGAGCAGGCTCCCCACATTGCCCAGTTATAAGCAACATTTGCCTAGTTATAAGCAACAATCTGCGATAGTCCAGGAAATAGTGTGGGACTGCTGCCATGTTATGATGAGGCAACGCAGTCCTCTGGAAAGAAGTACTCTAAAGAAAGGATGCAGTGTCTGAGAAACAAAACCACTCCTTTTGTGCTATACCCCTAATCGCTGTTCGGGGGTGGCGGCACATATATAATCCTGACCTGAAGTTTTAGTTCTTAAACTGATTAAAAATAATAGATCGATCAGTAGATCGATCCACCTTACGAAACTTGGACCAGTGTACAGAGGAATGCCGCTGTGGCAGGCCTATCTGCCTCCTGAAAGGAAAAACGAGTTAAATAATAATTAAAAGAATGAGTTATAAAGCCAAAGAATATGACTTACCTCATCTATGTGAAACATTTTCTCTGATGGCTCTACTGAAGTAAAAGCAGGATGTGTATAACGATGGCCCCTCCTTCATGGGTCAAGGCACAGGAAGTTCTGTGGTGCCCTTATTGGTAGGGGCCAATTCGAAACATTATCTGTGTGGATGAAATCTGTACAGAGGCACATTTTGTGAGGACTCTATTGAATAAGACGAGTGAGGAAGGAAATGCTGAACAATGGGTCCGATTCTTAGAAAGTCATATAGGAGTACCTGAAGTCGTGTGTCTGTCATACTGTTTTACATATTACATGCCATTTTGTGTTGGCCCTAAGACATTGAAAATTAAAATATGCAGGGAATATTCATATACAATTAGCACATATAAAAAACTGTGCCCTCTTTGCATTTCTACTAATAGGGAGTTGTGTGATTTGTGGCAGTCGCAAAGACTTGTTCGAGTATTTTAAAGAGTACTGCTCGTTCCGTACTTCTAAATACTTTTGTGAATCTGCCCCTTTGTGTGTAATCTGGAAGACCTGGTGTTCTCCCTAGTTCCCAATATTTCAGTCATAAAATTCTCATGCTAAAATTTGAGAACATTAAAAAAACTAAGTTTAAGGGAACTACAATGAAGCAAAACAAAGCTATTAATTTGAATCTCCTTCATTGTTAGGTATGGTTTGAACAATCAAACTAGATTTTAGAAGTGAGCTCCCCACTTTAGAGTACAAAAATACGGTTGTATGACGGGCCAACGAACTCCTTAAATCACTCATGCCTTAACAACGACCGTGCCTTTATCAGGCATGCCTATACCAGGCATGCCTTTACAAAAAAAATTGTTGTAAAGGCATGATTGGTAAAGGCAAATGTGTGGTAAAGATCACACCCCAGCCCCCTGCCCTAAGCCCTAAAACCCAGCCACCAGCCCTGCAATCTACATGCCAGAGCCCTAAAAACTACCCTGACCGCCCAACCCTAAGCCCCAAAACCGACTGCCAGCCCTAAAAACTATCTTGACCCCTGCCCCCAGCCCTACTTATCTTGCCGTGTCCTGGTCCTTCTTGTCCCGATCCTTCCTGTTCCTCTCCCCACCCATTCGCTCTGCATCTAGAGTGCTGACTGCCTTACCCACACATATGCGTGGTTAAAGCATATGCATGGTTAAGGCAAGTGTTGTATAGTATTGTATTGTATTGTAATTGCATTTATATACCGCTTACTACCCCCTGACGAGGCGTCAAAGCGCTTTTTTGGCGAGTAGTACAGTACTCCGGAACCCAAGAAGGATTAGTGTTGAATTAGTATAGTGAAATATGAAAGTAATTTGAGTGGTGGATAGCTTAGTCAGTTATTTAGATTCAACGCTTGCGTTGAATTGGCACACATGGTTAAGCCCGTGTTGTAAATGCTGTTTCTCCAAAAATACTTGCTTAGTTGTGTGATATAGTGCAGTGTACTCTGTAAAGCACAAACATCCCCATGTAATTCTGCTACAAAAATACAAATGAAAGAAGTCGCCTGTGCATAGAGACATATGGCTAATTTCACAGGCCTCTGGCAAGGGTGTGTCAACACTCATTCCAGAAAGCCCAAAGTAGAGCTGCAGGGCACGATCAAGGCTGTCCATATGTACTGAAATTACTCACCAGATAACTGTAGGTCACTGGGACACTAAGAAACGAAGTATGAGTTTTGTGTTCTAGCCGCTATGGCAGGGGAAGTTGAGACTTTCTGTTGGGTGGTTGTTTTTTTTTAAAGTTAATACTGTACCTGCCAACATACTAGGACCAGTTTCAGGCAACAACTTGAGTCCAGTTCCGATTGGCAACTTTTTAAATTTTCTGAGAACAAACTCGTAAAGATAAATTTTTTCCCCAGAAAATGAAAAGCAATGTGCATGGCATTCTGGGTGTTTTTCCAAGCACCAGGACGGGATTAGAGGGGGATAGAGTTTTGATTTTTTTTTTTTGTTCACTGTCATGTACTACCATGCTGCTAGTGATAGTCACGGACCAGAAGGTAAAAGGGCTCGCTTTCATTCAAATGTCTGTCTATGGGTGGATCTATTACCACCATCTGACCTGGCGCCTTGCCCACCAGCAGCTGGTTGACAAAGAGGGGCATATGTACAAGAACTTAACTCCGCTGTAGTGTCCATTTTTAGGTTTCGACCTGGCGAGGGCACTGCTTGCAGTGCCCCGCCCAGGGCGAAATCTTTTGAGTTACAGTAAGGATGTTCAGTCCCGCCTCTGTTTCCCATTGGCTAGCTCCATAAATGGACGCTAGCCATTGGCAAACAGAGGCGTCCGTCATCCTGCGAGGCGACTCGTGGGCGTTTCTGGAGATAATAATAAGTAAGCTTTATTCGATTTTTCAGGTAAAATCATAAAAGCACTACAAAAACATTTATATATATATACAACAATTAAAAGTATCATGTACATAATTGATACAACGTAGGTGCTTACTTTATCATTTAGAAAAAGTTCATTAATAGAAACAAAATAAAACACCACATTTTTACGAGCAATACAATAACCGCAGAAAGCGATGTGCCAAGAGATGAACAAATTTTAACACAGAGTTTTTCTATACCTTATTACCGTTTTTAAGAAACATGAGACGGCATAAATGACATGATCACCCTCTAGCTGTAACATTTTTAAGTAAGCTGATCTACAATTTCGTAGCCCCCATCGTTTTAGAAGAGGCTTCAAAAATTGTTGTCTGGGGTATGTGTATAGTTTACAAAAAAACATAATATGTATGTTCGATTGCACCGAGATATTATCACATGGGCAAATTATTTTACTATTGGACCAGTCATTGGTTTTAGGTAAAGTAACCATACGAAAGAAAATTCCCAGGCGGAGACGGGACAACAGCATTCGAAGATATGGACTATGTACCACAGCCAGGTAAGTTTGCAAACCCTCATTAGGTGTAATTTCCTGGTAATTTAAAACCGTGTGCCTTGATTTAACATGGGTCCATCTAGCAGTTTCTAGATGGATGATAATCATTTTTTTTAAAGCTGATCTTGAGATGCCCTCCAGGATTCTAGGGTTATCAAAATACTCTGGGTGACCCAAATCAATAAACATAGATCTCACATACGATAACCATCTAAAATTGACCGCCCCATCTAATGCCAAACAATCTTCGATAAGGTCTTTATTAAACCTAGCTTCATGTGTGACCCACACTTTATGCCAGAGCAAAATAGGAGACATCTTAATGATATCATTAAGATATTTAACTCCTACCTCGATATGTGACATAAACGTGGAGGTACTTTTGGCCACTCCCAATAGGTAACAAATAAATTGGTTTTCACAACCCTGTAGGGAGTGGTCTTTCTCGATGCCCCATATGCCCGCACCATAGGTGGCTGTTGAAACGCATTTAGCCCGATAAATCCGGATCAGCTCCTTAATTGGCTTGCCGCCAGTTCTATCAGAAAAAATGCGCAAGGCGCCTATTGTGCGGCTATAGGCCAGCTTTCTAGCAGCTATCGCTGCCTGCCAGCGGCACCGTCTTTCAAACAATACTCCTAGATAACAAAATTTGTCTGTGGTTGCAATTTTCTGTTTGTCTAAAAAAACGGTGCAAGGGGCTCTATTAAGCTTTCGGGTACATGGCATAGTAAATGTTTTCGAGATGTTAACTCTGAGACCCCTGTCTCTCATGTAACATGCAAAATTGGTTACCGCCCTTTGTAAGCCAACTTGGGTCTGGGACATAATGGCCGCATCGTCGGCATATAATAAAATAGGAACTGGTAAGCCTTTGACAGTTGGATAGTCATTTGGTAGGGTCGAAAGATGCTGTCCAATTGAGTTAATGTAATATGTAAAAAGCCGCGGCGCCAAGATGCAGCCTTGTCTCACCCCTCTAGTAATCGGGAATTTCTCTGTGCATTCCCCCTGTTTACCAAACCTCACTCTTGCCCCTGCATCTTTATAGAGCTCTTTGATAAAAATGATGATGCGGTTATCAATGCCCAATTCACCCAGTGTTACCCACAACAGCGAATGGTCAACACAGTCAAAAGCGGAGCTTAAATCGATAAAAGTTATAAAAAGTGCTCCGCTCTTGACATGGGTATACTTAGAAATAAGGAGGGACAGATTAAGACACTGTTCAATTGTCCCTATTCCCTTTCTAAACCCATACTGTAAATGGGAAACAATGTTGTGGTCTTCCTCCCATAGTTGTATTCTCTTTAAAATAATTCTTCCTGCCACTTTCATTAAACCATCCAATAGGGATATCGACCTATAGCAGGTGGGGTCATCCCTGTTACCCTTTTTAAATATAGGGACCACGATGGCATCCGTCCAGGTTTCAATGAACCCACTTTGGTTTCCCTTGTTTAAAACATTTGTAAGCAGGGGAGCCCAGAAATCCGGCTCTGCTTTGTAAACATCCACCGGCATACAATCTGGTCCTGCGGCTTTGCCTGGTGCACTTTCCCTTATTGCATCATGAACTTCCTCAATAGTAAAAACTAGATCTATAGGAAATGAATGAATTGAGGAAGGGCACACTCCTATTGGTGTTTTTTTCGTCCCTATTCATTGTATGATTATACAATTGTCTAAAATGGGTTAACCATCTTTTACCTGTTATAGCTAGATCCATGGTGTTATCACTGTCCCTTGGCTGGTATAAAGATTTTACCGCCCTCCAGAAAAGAGAACTATTCTTCTGCCTAGAGGCCACCATCAGTGAATCCCATGCTTCCTTTTTCAAAATCAGCTTTCTTTCTTTAATAGCTGATTTGTATCGTCTCCTAGTCTCACATATTAAGGGTGAGTTTTTCGGTTTTAAGGACAAGGCTCTTTTTAGATCTTTCAATGCCTTAGTACACTTTCCGTTGAACCACCCTTCGGACCTTATAATATTTCTTTTAGGCACTCGGACCAGCATATTTTTAGTGTGACACTGGATGTTTGAAAAGGCGGACATAACGTTCTTAGGAGCGCCATGTTCCTCCAAACAAACAGCCGCATCAGCAGCACATTGGGTAAGCAGATTCTGTAGGAACACTTCGGGCACGATTTTATCCCATTTAACAACGTATCCATTGGTTCTATTTAGATTGATCTTGTATGGGTAAGTACATACAGTCCCCTTTTTGCCATGGAGCCCTGTGACTTTTACTCCGATTATCAGTGGGTAGTGGTCGCTCGATAGATCCTTTCCAACTTCCCATGAGGTAATAAACCCTGGGTTGGCAGGGGTAATTAAAGCAAAATCAATTGTCGAATTACAACCTCTGCCGTTAAAGGTTGGCTCGAATGGGACTGGTGGTGAGCAAATCTGATTAACAAATGAAAAATCAAAATTAAAAACAATACCATTAAGAAGGGACCCCATCTTGGTATGAGAAAAATGTATTGGACCCTCCTCCCCATGGTCTGACAAGCCACACAGATCTGTTTCAGTGAGCGAGCAAATAGTACAGTTAAAATCCCCCACCCAGACAATCCTTTTTACCCCTACAAGATCATCAACAAATCGAGTAATACAACTCATCATTTTTGCCATAGTGGGCTCAATTTCACTATTAGTCATATTATTATAAAAATTCACTAATACAATATTCACATTGAGTCCCCATTTAAATGATAATAGTTGGAAGTGCTGACTAGGAAAAAATGTATGTACCTTGACATCCGCAGTGGTTGAAACATAAATACAGAGACCACCCTTGTTATGTCCCTGTACTAATGATGAAGCCGGGGAGTGAAAGGTCTGATAACCAAACAAGTGTGCTTCTTCTAGGAGCCATGTTTCTTGGAAGCAGAGTATAGCGTGTTTTCGAATAAGATCTATCCAAGGCTTATGGGCAATTTTGCTTCCGAGGCCCGCCACATTCCATGAAAGCAGTGAATGAAAAATATTACTAGAATTTCCTCGATTACGAGCCACTTTCTCATCAGGATATGAAACGTGTGGGAGAAGTATATGTGGTATAGCCGCTACTGTCATGGGAGTGTCAGAGCTACAGTCATTTGAGAGTAACTGAGGGTGGTATGGAACAGAATTAGGATCTGTGGTAGGTCTTAGTGAATCTTCCCCAACTATATTACAAACCCGTTGCTCCTTGAGCGGACTGGATGGATCGGTTTGGTCTATAATACATCCACTCATCAGGAACCTATCGTGCGACTCTTTCATTGTACACGTCACATTAAGTCATTCATTCTCATCCAATCGGGAGAAAGGATGGAATAAATTAGGCAGAGGTATATGCCAAGTATCCTTGGGGTTATAAGTCTGAGAATGATCCCTGAGATTATCAGCGTAGAAATTGTTATTATTAGCCAGTAGGTGGTTTGGGTACGACGATGGAAAACAGAGATCAATGTTCCTATTATAAAAATCATGGGCCACCGGGTTCATAAAGGAATCTGGCCTATGTGGTACGTGGGGTCTATTACTCTTAAGAGGGTAGGGAGTGGGCATGGGTTGAGAAAAGGGAGAGTCATTTCCATTATGATACCTTTGAGCTTGGTTCAAAGTTAAGGTAGATCTATGTGAACCTTCAGGTCTCCAGTTATTTAGGATGCGATGATTTCTATTCCTCCTTGATGGGTTATGATTGAGTGGGGGCTTCATAAGAGCTTCCGGATAGAAATAGCTCAGGTTATGCGTGGCAATCCCCCCCTCACCATCCCCAGGGTACCAGTCACTGATATGTGTGACTAGTCTGTGGTCTTTAAAATTGACAATAATCACATCCCCTTCGATATCCTTTGGTCTAGATCCCACCCACTTACATCGCCTGACCGAAACTATGTCGCCATTTAGGTGTGTTGGGAGTGGTCTATTTTTTCGCAGCCAGTAGATGACCTTATTTTTCAAACTTGAATAATGTTCTAGGTTACCATCTGGCATAGGCGGAACTCCTGTGAGGACGATGACAAAATTTAGAGATTCCGGGGGCAAATCAGCGACATTTCTTGTTCTCGTTTTAGTTACAGGGGTCGGCCTACTTAAAAGTTCTTTTATAATGTGGCCTCTTTTTTGTGTCCCTGTATTAGGATGGGAAGTTTCCTTATTTGTATTGTCAAAAGCTGTGGAGAATTTATTTGAGGGTTTAGTACCCACCACTGAATTGGATCTCCCTACAGCGGGCTTTTTAATTAGTGTAGGAGTACCAGTTTGTCGCTTGGATAATTCAGTGGAAGGTTGTTTAACTGGTTGGTTCCTATTTCTTTGTTCATCAGAATTGTGACAAGGTACTACCTTTTGCCCATTAAGGATCTGGTCCATTTTTTCCCCTAACGTTTTGACCCTTTCGGTGAGTGGAAGTATCAGAGCCTTGATAAGGCTATCAATATCATTTAGTAGACCTTCATAACTTGGAACAGATATCGATTTAACAATCGAGTGCCCTCTTAGGTCCACTTTTCCTACTTCTTTCGGGATCGTATGCGGAGGGTACATGAAAGGACTATTCCCCTTTTTAAGTGCTCCCTTCTTTCTTCTCTTTCTCGGTGGTGAGCCAGAGACTCGGTTGGGACCCTTATTGATTTTATTGGTAGGAGATTTTTTTGATTTTTTTGACTTTTCAAGTGTACTGGGCGGATGATGATGCTCGTCAGGTCCCAATGGTGTAAATATAGGGGAAGGTACATTTATGTCATGGAGAGGGGCTAGACCATTAGATAGGGGAGTACTTAGGTCAATTATCTGATTATCAATGGACTCTAAAGTAGTAGGGTCAGGAATGACTATAATGTCATTTTGGGCAGGGTAGTTAGTCTGAAATATAAGTGGAAT
The DNA here is from genome assembly GCF_964261635.1 of Lissotriton helveticus. NCBI lineage: Eukaryota > Metazoa > Chordata > Amphibia > Caudata > Salamandridae > Lissotriton > Lissotriton helveticus. The sequence continues at coordinate 793,100,885 of NC_136069.1, forward strand.
ACCCTCTGAACTAAGAGACTCACTGTCAGGGTCTTTGGATTTAATTAAATCTGTAGGGTTACCTGTGTATACATTCTCGGCAAGGAGTGGTCTTAGTTTTAACAACTCGATGGATAGGCGTCGCCCAGCTCGCTTCTCAGCGAGCGTGAGCTCCCTGTCAGACTCGCTCTTTATTTTGGCAAAGAATTTATCCAATGGACCCAAAATGAGAGATCCAGCCGAACCTGACCGTGGGATCACTTCCAGTGAAGACATTTTAAACTTACAGCAAGTTCTAAACGACAATGTAAAGGAAGCCTAAGGATAAAATCAATAACGAACTCTCTTCACACAATAGTAATGCGGGGCAATAACAGTTATTAAATGCATATGTGGTACTAGACATAAAAATCTGTGGTCAGAATCAAAAGTCAAAAGGTGATGTCAGTACCGTGAGACTGCTTTCACGATGTAAGGGAGGTGGCCCAGCCCGGCCTCCTCCGGCCCCGGACGGCCACAGACGGTCCCGCCCTTGTCCCGGGCTTCTCCCGGCGCACTCCCGCGCGCTCCCGCACAGCGGGATCATGTCAACCTTTAAATAACTAGTGGTGTGGCTAGCGGGTGGGCGGGGCCGGCAGGGAGAGCAGCCCAGCTGGTCCAATGGGGCGCGCAGGGACTCCTGGTCCTCGGAGTCCCTGCTGGTGCTCGCAGCCCTGCCGGTCGATAAGAAACTGCCCCCTTAACAAAAGAAAACCAGTCACAGATTGTGACCACGCTGCGGGACCCGCAGAGCGGGTCCGGCGAGGCGTAGCTTCCAACAATTACCGGGTCCAAGGGCAGAAGGTGAGCTCTTGCGGCGTGCAGCGTTCTGTTGGAGAATCCACTGACTTCCAGGTGCGCCAAGCTTTTCACGCTGTGAGCGGGCAGGCGGGGCCGGCAGGGAGAGCAGCCCAGCTGGTCCAATGGGGCGCGCAGGGACTCCTGGTCCTCGGAGTCCCTGCTGGTGCTCGCAGCCCTGCCGGTCGATAAGAAACTGCCCCCTTAACAAAAGAAAACCAGTCACAGATTGTGACCACGCTGCGGGACCCGCGGAGCGGGTCCGGCGAGGCGTAGCTTCCAACAATTGCCGGGTCCAAGGGCAGAAGGTGAGCTCTTGCGGCGTGCAGCGTTCTGTTGGAGAATCTGGAGAATTTTTCTGATCCGGCCCCTTTTGTCTCGTCAGTGCGGCGGTGGGCGGGGTTTATTTATTTTTTCTTTCCGTGTTTTCATCTTTTCAGGGGTGCCTTCAGCCGGATTGGTGTCTCGTTGCTGCCCCGTGTTGTGAATGTTTTGCTTTGCACGTTATGCTTGTTACTTATGTTTTTTTTTCTTCATTTTCGATTTTCTTTGGCTTGTCTACGGCTTGTGGTTTCAGGTATCTTTTTTTCCTCGAGATAAAGGTAAGTGCGACACTCTTCCCACATGCCCCGTGTTTGTTTGTGTACCCCGTCTTATGTTGTCTCCCTGTTTGTTTTACGTCTGCGACCCTGGCAACATGGCCCCTGTTAAGAATGTTTCGCTTTGTACTGTATGCTTCAGACAGTATGTGTACGAGCGTGCGAGGCTGGAAGAACATTTAGTGGTGAATAGCGTCTGCCACTTCCTTTTGCGCATGCGCCATATTAGAGACCCGTGAGGTGAAGGAGGGGGAGTCTCTATACTTTCCTCATGCGCAGAACATCCCCAAACGAGCTCTACACAGCGAGGGGTGCTGGAAACATCACGAGAGTTTGAGCAGTCAGGGAGAGCCGGGGCGTCTAATCAGCTGACACGCGATACTGCACGCGAGCCCCGGAAAGAGACGGGGGGTGTCTGGTGCAAGTGTCCGGACTTGACATATCGCTCACGGTGACCAGGCGCGGGTAGTGCGGCCGGCGCCGCGAGGAGCAACCCGCGGGAGTCGGAGGGCGCGCTGTCACAGGCCTCTCCCCGGCCCGCAGTCGCCATGGACTCGGACGAGGGCTACAACTACGAGTTCGACGAGGACGAGGAGTGTAGCGAGGACAGCGCAGAGGAGGAGCCGGAGGACGAACACCTTGATTTGGGGGTAGTTGAGCCTGGCTTGGGCAGTGGTGAGAGGGACGGACTAGAACCTGGCGGAGTCCGTGGCGTTGGGGGCAGTGCACTGGGTCCAGGCCACGACGAGGAGGATTATCGCTACGAAGTGTTGACGGCTGAACAGATCCTTCAGCACATGGTGGAGTGTATCCGGGAGGTGAGCGAGGTCATACAGGTGAGTAGTGGGGCCACAAGGTAGAGTGGAAGGGGCATGCGAGTGACTGTGTGCCAGAGGTTAAAGGATATTACGGGGGCAGGGGTGTTTTATGCTGGTAAACTCCGACTAGCACACAAGGGAGAGAGATGGGACTGAGTGTGACTGTGATCGTGAAAAGTGATGCTTCATAACATAAGGAAGAGATGCGGATCAGAATTTGAATATGATAGTGAACAGTGTCCATGTGTGCCCGTTCCCGCACCCCCCCCTCCCGCTGTCCGTTCACACCCCTGTCGGTGAGCTGGTGCATTGAAGCACTGGAGCTGCAATGGTGCACTAGTGCACCCCGGGGTGCGCTAGTCTTGCGCGGATCGACACTGAGGCGAAACCGTTGCATTGTAAATGCTTGTTTAATGTTATGGCAGCTTTATTTATCGCCTTATTTACAAAGTGCCGTTAACTGCAGTTAGCGGCATTTTTCCGGCATAAACAGAATTTTTTTTAGATCACCACTTATGTTAGCGCGGCTTAACAAAAATAAGATGCAATGTGGGCATTCCAGTGCAAAAACTGCTGCTAACCCCACTTCACGATATTTACAATGAAACTACCATACACCGATAATACCTCAAAACTGCCGCTACGTCCAGTAAAATACTAGAAAATAGCTGGTCTTAAAATTGGTGCAAACACTTGGGTCCACATATTAGATATTTGGGTGCTGGTCAGTGCTGCACGGAACATTGCTGTACTGCCCTGCGCCAAAACAAAAGGACAGGGATGCGCCCTATCAATAAGATAGGGGGCATTCCTGAGCCTCATTCCTGAAAACTGTTGCATCGCTGCGACAAAACAGTGTTGTGACAATTTTCACTGCTCCTTCCTTGCGACAGCATGGAAGCGCCATAATCAATGTACGGCACTCCATGTCGCAATCAATGACGGATACTTCTGGAATCCTGACATATCTGGAAGCGCTAAAGTCACGCATTTCTACAGTTGTGTTGCAAGCTTGATGCAACTCCAGCAATGCATGGGGCCAGCCTATGCCTATACGCCTGCCATGAGGCAGGTGTAAGGTTTTGACGCAATGGCATCCTAGAATTATCGCAGTGAAATCTGAGAGACTTCACTGCGCCGATCCTACAATGCTTTGTTGTGTGGGAACACCCACTCTGCATACATCATACCTGATGCAGGTATAATGTGGCACAGGGCTTCACAAGGTCACGCATATGCCTAGATGCGACACTTTGTAAATATGGCACAACATGGTGCAATATTCACGCTGCAAGTACATCAAGAAAATTATACACCGGTGGCCTTAAACTGCCGAAAGGGGCTCAAGATTAAGCTCTTTTGTCTTTTTCCACTATGATGACGCACAATGGCTGCCATGCGCCAACGCAGGCCCCCTTGTGCCTTGGTGCAAGGGTGACTGTGTTGCGGAGTTGATTGATGTTGTGGCTCTATCTCTACTCGAGACGTCTGCAGGTGCGTCTGGACTAGTGGAGGGTGGGAGTGAACCAGTTGGCCTTCTTCTAGTGTTGTTTGCCTGGTCTCTTCTTGAGGGGTGCCAGCACAGTTGGAGATCCATCGGTGGAGGTTGCGTGCTGCTGTGTTGGCGTCTGTAAGCGTTGGTGGAGTGATGGTGCTGAGGGAGTTGACGAGAAGTTCTCCGGTGGCCTTGATCCAGCTGCAACGGGGGGCGGGTGATGATGGCAGGGGTGTACAGTGGCCATGTTGAAGGCGTGATGTATACAATGATGGTCGGTCCAGGAGAGTTCTGTGATGTGGCTGTAGTTTAAGTTCCTGCTGGTGGAGAAGATGGGCTCAAGCTTGTGTCTGGCTATGTGGGTTGGTGCGGTGACTAGCTGCTTGAATCTGATGTTGGCGAAGTTCCCAAGGATGAGGGTGGTGTTCTGGTCACTGGGGTTGTCCAGGTGGAACTTGAGGTCTCTGAGTAGGATGTAGTCGGTGGATGGGAGAGCCTGGGGTGTGATGAGGTCTACAATGGCCTCGGTGAATGGGGGTTCATGGCCTGGGGGGCCTGTAGATGGGGGTGCAGTGGAGGGTGGTGTTGGGTTTGGTCCGGATCTGGAAGCGGAGGGGTTCCATGATCACCGTTGGGTCATTAGACTGCGTGGTCAGTCGGAGTGTGCTTTTGTAGACAATGGCAATGCCTCTTCCTGGACAGTCGGAGTAGTCCTTGCTGGTGATTGTGTTGCCGTCGGGGATGGTGATGGCGATGTCCGGTCCGGAGAGGGGCTTGGTCCAGGTTTCCGTGAAGAAGGCGATGTCTGAAGAGGTGGCGTCGAGGAGGTCAAATGATTTCTTTGGCTTATTTGTGGATGGACTGCATGTTGAGGAGGATGCAGTTGAGCGGGTCTGGTGTGCTTTTGGTCGGCTGTGCGGCAAGAGGTGCTGATGTGGCAGGAGGTACGTTTGCAGTTTCGGCAGGGTGCAAGGGTATTCTTCCGTGTTGCAAGATGGAAAATTACACTAATGCACAGTACTAGAGATAATGACAAATGACAGTGAAGCACAACATGACAGTAAATGCAGCTAGCTGTTGTGTACTAAAAGGGTGTATAAAACCAATGATGGGTGGAAAAAGTATTTGTTCTAGAAGTGCCAGATGCCCATGAGCTTTGGGGCTCCTGGACACCTCGCCTTTGATACTGTTGGCCATGGTATCCGCACCACCAGGGTAACATAGATGGGTGTTCTGTCCTAACTTGGATTAAGCACTTCTAACCAGTCAGGTGGTCTCTATCCATCCCTACCACTCACAACCAACAAAATGTGTTTATGATGTCCCCCAGGTATCCATTCTGTCCCTGTTACTATTTAACATTTGCATGTTCTTGTTGGTACACATACTACATCAGATAAACACAAAAATGTTTATGTGTACCGACAACACTGTTCACTTTAGGATTCCTTCAACAGCCCTCATCATTACATGGCAGACTGCTTATCGATAACAAGATGGTGGATGACAACGGACAATCTCAAACTAAACCTCATCAAAACCGAATTGCTTCTTACCCTGCTCAATCTCAAATTAAGCAAGCTCGAATAGCATCTGGGATGGGCCCTCCTCAGTCGCCTTCTTAAAGCTTTCTGTATTTAGAGATCCATGCTGATTCCCACTTGAGACTTGTATCCCATGTGTCTAAGGTCTCATGATCCAGTTTTTTCCACTTGAAGCTTTTTTATTCCATTCTTCCTTACGTTAACAATTATCTACAAATTCTGATTGCCAGTGTTATAATACTCTCTCGAATGATCATGCAGTTTTTCCTGAAGCCTCTAAATATATAATCTCTCGCCTGCAATGTATCCAAAATGCAGCAGCCCGTCTCCTTTGCAATTCAAAGAAAGGTGGATTTATTTTGCCTACTTTCAGACCTCTGCATTGGTTATCGATCCACAAGACAGTTGCCTATAAAGCATTTACTATAGTTCTTAGGGAAGTCCATGCCAATGAGCCAGAGTTATTAGTCTAAAGAACTAGCATAAACCACCTAAAATTGCGCTCAGGGCAGACATGCCTTCTACTAGTCCTAAAAACTCATAATCAAGCTTTGGGTATTGTGCCTTTTCCATAGCAGCAGTTAAAACCTGGAACACAGGTTTTCTCTGTGCAGTCACCCCTTGCTTCTTCTTTTGAATCTTTTCTTACTTAATCAGTGAATGATGTGATTTTCCCATGATATTTCGCCTGTTTCAGGATAGCGCTTAGTGCCATAGCTTGTTTGTCGCACTCTCGAAATATCTCAATCCATCTATCAGTCTGAAACACTGGTAATTACTAAGGGTAGTTACTTAGACTGCATTCCATTCCATAGATTGTTGCTCGTCTGTGTCTATAGATACAGTGACAAAGCATCTGCATAGCATTCTTGGCCCCAGTGTCAATCGAGCCCAAAATGTCAGGCCCAGTCCGCTTCGTGTGGAAGCCACTGTTGTAATGAGCTCTGTTCTATAGGCACAGTTGCTGCTACCTGTGGGTGATGTACACTGTTGTGATTTAATATTTAGGAAAAATATGTCGTATGACAATTCATCGTGAAAAGTTAAACGTCGTCATTGGCAAAATGTTGCCTCCAAAAATAGTTACTTTTGATTCCTTTTCGAAACATTAAAGTTTGACAAAGTTTATAATAAAATCAGTTTTTTCTCAGCATTTAGTTTCAAATTTCTAAAAGGAGATATTGATAAGCAGAAATGTAAACCTGCCACATTTCCTATGTTTATTTATCAAAAAGTGCAGGCAAATCGCACGTGCCATGATCTGATTTTCAGTCATGTATTTTCTAATCAAAAACGTGAAATATTGTATCAAGCAACCAGTTTCATTACATTACTACATTTTATTGTATTCTGGTCTTCATATACCCCTGAATTGAACTGATGTGGCTTTATAAAGATCAGTGAAATTACAACTCTCTGACAGACTCTTAAATCACATAACATCATAAAAATGTACAATTTTTAATTATTTTTGGTTTGTTTTGAATAATAGGTACACTTTCTTGTATGTCTTCTCCTTGCCATACTACCCACGCTTGCTCTGTCATATGCATCATAGCTTTTTCATATTTTTTGCTTCCTGACCTATGGAAAACGAGCGCCTTTTCCCACTTGTATGTTTTAGTGAAAGACGAGGCTCTTTTTAGATCTGGGCTTTGACTGTGTGACTGTCAACAAGACCTATTTTGACACACACACACATACACTCTGGGAAAAAAAGAAGGTTAAAGTGACGTATTTGGGTGAAAATGTCTGTCATAACATCACGTTCTAGGTGCAGAGAAAATTGAAATTCACCAGTTATAGTTTATTGAGCTAACTATAACTTGCGCTGCTACGCCTTGCCTTTGACCTCATATATCACATCACTCGTGAAATGTTCAGTGACATAATTTTTGACATCACTGATTAAAGCTGACTTGTGGACACTTGTCTCGTTGATTTCCCACAAGAAGTCGGCTATCTGTAAAATCTTTGCTTCTGGGAGAAGGCTGTACATAGTAGATGCTTACTTCCTAAGGGGCTTGAGTGTCTGTAAGGAGTGGTCCCTGCATGAAAAGTTGCGATTAGGAGTGAAGACTGTACGGACCAGTCAGTTGCTCACAAGAGGTTGGCTATCTGCGTAAAGTGTTCAGTATAGGGTGAAGACTGTACATAGTAGGACCTTTACCACCTAAGGGGGCTTGGGTGTGTAGAGGGAATGGGCTCTTTTTGGAGCAGATCCGCACGGGGTGAGATCTGTTTGGTTTAGGTACTTTCCCACCCATGTGTGGTTGTTTGCCCACAAGCAGTCGGCTTGTTAGGAAGGATTCGGTGCAGGACTAAGGCTGTGCATAGTAATGGCTTGGCCACCTACTGGGGCTTGGATGTCTGGAAAGAGTGGGTTCTCCATGAAAAGTTATTCACTGGGGAAGTATTGTCTGCAGTACGGGCTTGCCCATTGTGTCTGGTTGATTGCCCGCATGAGTTCAGCTAGCCACAAAGTGTTTGGTACAGGGCAAATGCTGTGCATATGAGGACCTTGGTTTACCTAGGGGAGCTTGTGTATGTGAATAGTAATTTATGGATTACATCATTCTACTCCAATTAGTACTTAATTTCATGTCTGGAATCCTGTACTGGTTTACAGAGGAATTTGTAACTGCAATAGGTTGGATGAGGTCTTAACTGCTGTCATTGAATATGTCATGAGTGATGTGATGTGTGAGGACATAGGCAGGGCATGCGGGGGTACACGTTATAGTTACTTGTGAATTTCAGTGTTTTTTGTGTTTAAAACGTGATGTTATGACTGACATGTTGACCTAACTATAATGTCACCTTAACCTTTCGTTATTTCAGTGAATTGTTAGGGTTATTCTACATGTAATGTTAGATATTATTACCATACCTAACTTTAACGTCACTTTAACCTTTGTTTATTTAGTGAATTTCCGTATTTCTCTTTGACGTAATATAAGATCTTATTACCATAACTCACTATAATGTCAGGTTACCTTTGTTTCTTTCAATCAATTATCAGTTTTTTTTCATATTCAGCCAATACCTCGCAGTACACAGCCTTCAGCTGTGAGCAGCAGGGGGCTGAATGCCTCATACCCCCATGGGTGGCCAGCGACCCTGTGCAAGGCCTTTTAGCGTGCGCAGCGTGAGTTTGTTGCAGGGATTGGCCTTCAGCCATGCGCATTGGAGATGCAGGGCCCGGTGCCCACACAACACATGCTGCCAATCCTCCACTGTTTCACAGGCTTCAGCCCTGCCCCCTCCCTCCTCAGGTGGCAAACCCCCTACAGACACCCAAACCGCATAGCACTTCATATATATTTTTTAACTTTTTTGCCGGTATCTCGGTACTCCTGCACTAACCGTTGCATAGGCTTCAGCCACATGGTTGCATGCAAGCTTGCTTAGTGAATCTTACACTGTACTCCGGTACCATTTGGTGGAAGCTTGAGCAGTGGCTCTGTGTTTTTTCAGTACATTTCTATGGTTTTTTTTTCTCATAAAGGAAGTGTAAAGTAGGATCTTATTGCCTTACACAACCTTCCCGGGCAGCAACCCTCTACAGCAAGGCGGTGGGTCCAACCCCAGAGGTAATGCTCCAGTGAGCAGCTAAACGCCCACAAACCCTCACCCCGCATTCCCTTTTCTTTTGTTTTATTTTTCAAGCCCAGGGTACAGCATACGAGTCTTGCTGGCTCCTGATGCAGTAAAGTAGGATGACACTGGCACATGGGTAGTTCCTGCGGGAGCTGTCAAAATCTCCTGCGTCAGTACTGCGAGACCCGCAGGCCAAAAATAAATATTTTATTCATTGGAGTAACCTCCCACAGGGGGCATAGGGTCAGGGTGCTACTAATTTGCTATCCCTATACTACGTCATTTTTTAAAGTTTCCAGACATAGGGACTAAGCCCCTTTTATTCATTGGAGTAACCTCCCACAGGGGGCATAGGGTCAGGGTGCTACTAATTTGCTATCCCTATACTACGTCATTTTTTAAAGTTTCCAGACATAGGGACTAAGCCCCTTTGTACTGTAATGACAGCCACAACATTTTCTTTCAATTTGCGACTAGTAAATAAGATCACTCAGCCAGCTGGACAGAACCAGCCGAAGGGAGAAAAAGGGCTTGCAACCAAAGTCCTTTTTTTAAATGTGGGGTCCTGCGGGATTTCCGTGTGACCAAACGTCCAGATATCTCTATTTTTTTAACTTTAGTTTCTCCAAAACAGCTGAAGAGATTTACATCAAATCACAAAAAGCACATTTTCTAAGTAGAGGTCTTGCTTTCTGCTAAATTTGGTGTACTTCTGTTTTGCTATTTTCTCTGGAACGCTGTTCAAAAATACCTGTAGAAATTGTATGGGGAAATTCCATTTTTGGGACACCTCTCCTGCCCCCTTTTTCGCCTCCTCTTGACAGATCACACCAAAACTTTCCAGGAAGAAGCTGAGGTGGATGACTTTTATTTAAAAGAGCTTCATGAAGTTTCGTCAAACTGCACCAAAGTTATTTGTAAAACAAAAAATGCTCTTCCTATAAAAAGTCTGGCCTAACTATAACCACACAATGGTGACCACCACTGAGTAATAATTGAAGAATGTGAGTGAGCGTGTGTGTGCAACCATTGACTTTTTTCTACCAACCTCCTCCGCGATTGGCTTGAAATTTTGTCAGTCACGTATTAGCTCAGCCCAATGGGGTATTCATCAGTTACTTATGCTATTGGATGTTTGGGTTTATCCTTCTGCCTCAACTTGAGTGCTTGCATTGGACTGCAAGGGGGCTACTTCAAAACTCTTACTCTTGGTTCATTCCCCTGGCTCCCTCAGTGTGTCTCGCTTTAGTATACTAACGCTACATGCATTAACACATTTAAATTGTAGTCGTAATGACTTTGACAATGCTTGTTTTCAAGTTCCTTGGTATACTATTAGGTTCATTTGGTGTGGGGTGTTGAGTCGAATGATTAAAGACAACATAGTTTCTCTGCCCTGGAATTTGTAGTTCCTTGTATCACTGGTCTGTGACTGCCTGGAGCTAGGGTGAAGAGTAACCTAGTGAGAATATGAAATATATAAATATTTTCTGTAATTGGTGATGTCTCATGTTGAGGACCCCATGCGTTCTTGGGCTACGCCTAATTTTTTTTTGATTGGGTGTCCTCTGTGATTTCGTTGTGAAAAGTTGCCTTGATCTGGGTTATAAGCCAGTCATGATTTATTTTCTCAACATAGCTCCATCGAATTTTAAAGAATTAAAAAAACTGAATATCCAAAACAGCAGTGATGCAGAATATTTTATGTAATATCGTAATCTTTAAGCAAACATTATTTGTGAGTCTGGATTTTTAAAAATCTAATAGAGCTCACTATTAGCTTATTTAAATGGTCAAATAAGTCCTCACATATGTATATTTATTTCCAAGTTAGAATTAAAACTGAATGTTATTTTAGTTTTATAGAAAGCCTAACTTGTAATAAGATTCCTAATCATAATTATTGATTATCAATTCCTGGATTACTTGCTTCTGAAATGTAATACCACACGCAGTGCTGTAGATTTGCAACTAAATGTCTCCTTCTGAATGCCACAATAGTTTTGAAAGTGGGCGCAAAAAGTATTGTCTCCACATCTTTTATTGTTTTGTTCTTGTTCGATTGAGTCATGTATCATGTAAAATGTCAAAGGGATTTGGAGCACCCTGCTGACACGTCACAGCTGAATTACCTCATGCATCATGGTCGATGTGGTTCAATGTTGCCCGCTTCACACACACTTCTCACAGTTTGTTGGCCAGTGCCAGTACCAGTATTCTTTTCAAGTGTATCCCCAGACACGTGTTTCTAGATTCCTCTTTCATCAGTGGGGAAAATGTTCATAGGTCGCTGGACGTGCTGCCGCAGTTTCCTCAGGGTTAGTGCCACTCTCAGCACGCAGGTGCTCACAGAGCTGTTCATCCTGCCACCAAACCCCCGAGTCAATAACTCCGCTGTTATTCAGTCAACCAAACATAAGCAGACCGAGATCTGTTAAAAATAAAATCCATCAACACCTCTTGGTTCGTTGATTCCTATAGATATTCTAAGGAGGAACGGAAAACTTTTTAATCCAGTGAAAAGTCCCTTCAGAGGAAATTCACACTGACAGGAAAGATTACGAAACACATAATTAAAAATATTAAAGGAAGGGGCAACCCGAAACAGCTGTAAAAATTATTCCCAAAACGTTTGACAGAAAATTGGTAAAGGATTTGGCACCAGAAGGGACATTATGGAGGATAGCATCTCTGAAGACATCTGGGTAGGCCACTTCAAACCCGTCTTCAGCCAAGAAAGCTCTGTAACCCACAAGTAGTTAAGCATTGTTCCCGATCCATACTTCCCTCCAAATGGCCCAGCTGGTGATGCCCAAACTGTCACTAGAGCCATTTATGATACAATTTTTCAGGACGAAAAAAAAGTCGACCATTAAAGAGCTTCCAAAGGTAAAAGCCCTGGTGCTAAAAGTGATGGAACCCAACGTTTTTAAAATCTCTCTAGAATAGTGGACTAAAATTCTGTCTGCCGTCTTTCAAGAGACCTCTTCTGCAGGAACATGCCCTGCATCCTGACTGAACTGTATCATCATGCCCCTTTACAGTAAGGGACCTAAAAATGAGCTAAATCATTAAGGCCCATCAGCCTTATTGACACTGATGCCATGATATACACAAAAGTACTGCTTAAGGGCATAGTTATATGGACGGAAATTGAAAATATACTTAATCTAATCCAAGGTGGCTTCAGAATGGGTCTTTCATCTGTTGAAAAAAATGTCATTTTTACATATTTGTTAATCCAGCACATCAGTTGCAACTCTACGTCATATTTCTGGACATCCCCTCAGTCTTCGATCCAGTTTCAAAGCAAAGAAAATATGGTAAGCTGTTATTGTTAGACCTTGATACAGCCAGGCTCTTATTTGTGAAAATGCTTTCCTCCAAAACAGCTTAATAAGTAACATTGAATCAAAACTGCTGTCTGAGCAGACATTTCAGCTTTGAGTGCGGGGTCAAACAGGGCTGCCTCCTCGTCGTGTTAATATTCTCCCTTTATACCAAGAACCTTAACAACGAAGTCTTGAAGGCTCCCCAAGACATCCCATTTATAGAAAACATCGAGGTACTTGCTCGCAGATTACTTCATCCTAATCACATACACATTCAGAGGTCTTCAGGCTAAATTCCATACTTTGGATAAGTACTGCAAGGTAAGCAGATTTAGGTTAAACAAACAGAACACATGGTTTTCAGAAAACCAAAAGAATGAAAACGTCATTCTTCATCTGAGATGTGTGGCTTGATGGAGTAAACTCTTTTTCCTACCTTAGGCTGACCATGACAACCTAAACTGTCCCTCATGCACAAAAGTCATTTGCAAGATCAAAGGCTTAATCAATGCCATTCTAGGAGTTGTCCACCACCAAGTCATTGCTTCTCTCAGCACATCGACCCTGTTGTGCAAAGCAAGGTAGGAAGCCAAATTGCATACCGAGCAGAACAATGGACCTGGACTAACACACAGTCAACATTGGTGTTCAAGGAAGGAAATTCTGGAAATCCCTGTGTATTCCAAATAAACGTTTTATCCAATTTCGTGCTGACCTGCCCTATCTATCTATAAATCCATCATAGGAAATAAGATCAAGTGTACGGCATCCAGAGATCAGCTAGACACTGACAAAGAGATCCTTTTCTATATACTTAGCAATCTCACTGAGGCAACAAGAAGACTCATGGACCTGGTTAAAATCTAGGACAGAAGATATTAAGAACTGTAGACAACCTCAAAGGTCGAAGATGTTGTTAAATCATCATAAAATATAAAAAGCAGACCTCAGAAGAAATTGTGAAATGAACTTGCGGATGAAGAAGGGCCTGTGTGGTTCGCTGCTAGCCCTTTCATGCCTCTTGGCTTGCACACGGTTGCCTCTGGTCAGATTACTGGCTGTCCACTTCATCATCAAGATTGGCCTCCTCCCCAGAGTGAAGCACGTAACTGACCTAAAGCCAAAAGGCCCCTGATATTGAGAAAGCCTCCTTTTAGGGGACCAGCACTGCCTTAACCTGAACTGGAAAATAAACGTATCTTCCGTAGCACTAAACTTGACTTTTTAAAAATCTGATAGAGTAACCATTTCACTCAGAACTTAGTCACGCTGTATTACGATTTCGACTTCATTTCTCGTTGTTTAAGCTTGTTTCAGTGTTTGATCATTGTTACAGTTAGAAACCTTTAGCATTCTGAATACCAAAGTAACTCTGTTTGGCTGATGGATTGTGATCCTCCATTTTAGTGTTGTGTTTGCTATTGGATAGCAATTTCGAACAATGATTGACTGTGATTAATGTTTCAGTCATTCCCTTGTCAAGTAACTGCATTGCTTTTGCACAGTTCCTGTTTTCAGGAGTATTCCGGTGTTCCATGGACAATCACTAGATGTTTGTAAACGGTATAAGGTTTTTATAGCCAGCAGCACAGGTTTAATTGTTTTGTTGCATTGTTTAGCATCACTGTTGTAGTGTTATCTGCTGCCTTTTACTAAAGGCAATTTAGAAGTCCTAGAAAGTTGGGTAGTGTAATAATGATTTGTTTTTAACATGTTTTCAGGACCTGTCAAGAGCGCCTAATTTCTGCCCACATTTAAAATGAGCTAGTTTAGCTTCATCAATCTCAACTAGAAGTGGCTGAGCCACTGAAAACTCAAGCCAGACACCTGGTTTAGCTCATCTCGAGGTCTTTTTGGAATCTTGTGCCCAAAACGGTCCCCACTTTCACCGTAGGCAATGTGACCAAGGGCCCGATTTGGATGTCTGGCGGAAAGCTATCCGACAGTGTGTCAGAGGCTTTTTGCTCGACATCCAGGGTTTCCCTCCGACTGCAGTATTTTGATGACCGTGGTCGAAGGGAAACCCATGGGGGAATTCCGCTCCGTGAGCCAGTCGGAAGAGGAGCGGAATTGTGATCCCTTGAATGACGGTGGAGCCAGCCTCGACTTCGCCGGCAGGATTACGATTTCGGTTTCTGAAAGCCTTTCCAAGTTGGCCTTAATGACATGGAAAGGCTGCCGGAAAATGCCTTTGGGGCCCCTAGCAGGGCCTCCATCTCCCCTGGCCCTCCACTATGGGACCTTCTAAACATCCTTGCACCGTGTGGCAGGCACATTGTGCAGGGATGTTTACAAGCATCCATTTTTCAATGGAAGCTTGCTCTGCAGGCCTTTTCCGACTGCCACACAACATTCCATTTAAAAATGGATGTTTGCGACCATCCTGTGGGTGGTTACATCCTAATCCTGCGGTCTGAACCGCCGACCTAAGGTCGGGCATCCGACATTTTAATGAGGCCTTTAGTGTCTACAACTGCAATGTATGTTACATAGGAAGCCAGGTTGAAACCCAGCCTAGACTGAGCATCTCATGAATGTTTGCAAATATGCCTGACCAGAAAAAAAAACACATGTAAGGTATTCTGTTCCTGTTGTGAAGCACTCTTATGGCCTTCAGCATGGTCCGCACAACTCCTATGGCCTTCAGCATGGTTCGCACAATGTGCAGAAAAAATCACGTGTAAGGTATTTGTTTCTGTGGTGAAGCAGTTTTATGGCCTTCAGCATAGTTTGCACTATGTCAAACTTAACTGCCAAAGATAAAATGTGAAGTCTGCCCGTCACACACGCTCTAATCTCATCTTTCAAGAATAAAGGACAAAGCGTTAACCTTTAATGTCAGAAATACCCATAAGTGGCCCAGTTGCAGTGTGAAACTGGAAACTTTAGGACCAATCCCGGCTTCCGGCTTCCCTGCTTGACCAAAATATGTGATTCCATGCAAATACATTATTTCACCAAGCTTCCTTTTTGTTCATTATCACATGAGAGCATCTTCAAATATACCTTTATTGTTTCTCCAGATATAATAAGGATGTAGGCCAAATATAGGGCATCTTGCCTCGTATTGAAGTAATAGCATTGCCATCATGGTGAGGGCTGGAATGTTTTTCAGGTAAAGTTTAAACACTTTCCCTTTTAATAAATACTTCCCAATGCAGAGATATAGCTTGTGTGGTAAAGAAATATATATTTTTTAATTCTGAAGACACCGTATCATTGGAACATGTTGTTGCATGATTTACATGCTAAATATTTTCAAGGCTCTGCTCATGTACGAGCTTTTAGAGCCAGAGTCGACCCTGTTAATTTGTTGGCTTGACAACCGTTAATTTAAACAATGATAAGAAAACCATGGTTATGTGGAGAGCAAAATCCTTACTGAGATTTATTGAGGAGCGTCTTCATCAAATAATTGTCAACTGAAGTTCAACCGTCTATTTCTACAGTTTATTTTTTTTATAGAAATATGTGTTATGCTACAACACACCAGTGAGGAAAAACAGTTGTTCACGTAAGAACTTTATATTAATTATTTTGATAAATCTACTTGATCACAAGTCCTTCGGGAGTTCTCTTACTCAGTTCATGGGTGTAATAGAACATGAATTTACATTTGTGTTTTTTTTATTTCACTCCCCTCGTATCTCCTAATTAAATGTAATTATGAATATCTGCTGAGGTAGTTCCTCATATATTCATAAATATATTTAAGGCCCACAGGGGCAGAGACTAAGGCTGGTTCAAAAGTCTTCAATACGCTTACCAACTGTGGTAATTGACTTCGAGTTGGCCCATCTTAGTACTGTAGAAGTAGTATGTCCCTGACCCAGTTGGGTGCCTGGCCACTAACCGTACTGATACAAGAATTGTCCGTTTCACTTTATCTCCTTACTGCTAGAAGTGTGTCTGAATTTTCTGAGACCTGATAGAAAGTGGGACACTGCACTACTTGGCTTTGCCCTCCTGCTTCTCAGCCAAGCGTAGTACCCATGTTAGCTAAGCTGTCCCAAGCAGCACCTATCAACGTAGGCTCCAAAGTGTGACAAATCACTGAGCCAGTACTGAATCTGGAGCTCTCCTGTGGAACCAGCAGGGGCGTACCTTGGTCAGTAAGATTGGGTTGTGTGACCGTCACATAGATTTTCAGTTAAAATATTTTAGACAACAAGCAGGGCCACGTTGGGGGCTTAAGGGGCAGTAGAAAAGGGGAGGAGTGTTTATAGTTTAGGGTATTACGTGGGAGGAAACACAATATTTTTGTAAAATAACCAACATTCTAGAAGACCTTCAAAACAGAGGGATTGTAAAAGTATTTTTTGACATGTGTATATACAAATCCCAGATGAAATCAGAGGGCTACCTCACAATACCTGATTGAGAGCACTTGTACCTAACTATTTACTAGAAAGTACCAGGAGGCAGTGGGGTGCCTGGGGAGCACTGCTCTTCCAGGCAGACCGCAGAATGAAGGACAGGTGCCCGTTTGCTTCTTCTTTGTGGCCTCAAGTTGCTGGATGCCTGGGAATTCTCTACCTGGGGCCATAAAACTCAAAGTCATGCCTGCACAATGATTAATTTGTAAAGGAATACGTGCTGCTGCCCAAATCTCTGCTCAGAAGCCTGCAACTGGAGCTATTCAATGTCGGCGTGCCAAACTCCAAGGCTGCGTAGTGTTGAATCAACCTTATGCCCCTTTAATCCACTACCATACCCTCTATGCCCATTTATCTCACTCCTGCAGGTTCCTGCTTTCTTCTTTGTGACTTTTTTTCTGGCGTTCTCTTCCTGTTTCTTTTCCCTCTTTGTAGTTCTTCCCCATCTTGCTTTCAGAAAATGCAGGATGAGACAAAATAAGTGCCCGTCCCCAAAGTTAGTGCTGTTGTCCCACCACCGGCAACCACAGGCCCAAATTAAGCACTGTAGCTTCAGGCAGCACTTTGGTCTTCCCACCCTTGCCTGCTCTCAGCACTTTACCTTGTTTTAGCTCTCTCTTTCTGCATCAGCTCCGAGCATCGATAAGACACTGCCACTACTGGGATGCTAGTCACACACCCCAAATTACTTTCTCATTCGATATTGAATTAAAGGAAATAATTTTTCTCTCGTATGAAAGTCAAAATCTGCAATTCAGAAGAGGAAATTCTACCTTCTTTAAAATGCTCTCATAAATTAGCTGTTAACACGGATATTGTCTTTTTACTGCATTTCACTCTTTATTTGGCAGTCTTTTTACTCTCTCCCAATCCTTGTTACCTCTACTTTTAGGCTTCAGGCTTCAGGTGAAGTTTGGTTTGCAATGCTATGCTTTTTAGGTCTTGCCTGAGCCAGCGGCATGCGCTAGTAAGGGCTTTAAACTTTGGAACACGCGCGTGCGTGTGCTTTTGTTTTCTTCTCTCGCTATTGGCCATTGTGTGCGTCTTTCTAAGAAAGACAGCACGCAATTGGCCGAAGGCGGGTGCATGTCTCGCCTTCTCTCTGCCCTTGCCTAGGGTCCGCAAGAGCGACCGCAGCATTCCACACTCATCATGGCACATTAAGCACAGTGTGCACTTTCAGCTCCAAACGAGGTCACTTTCGCGTACTGCCCTTGTTTTATTTATTTATTTACTAGAGCAACGTAATGCCTTTCTGCACAGAATATCCCTCCCACCTCCCAAACATCAATCAGAGCGATGCTGTGGCTTGTTTCTAATATCCGGCCTCTTTCTGCTCTCCCATGTGCCCCATTCGAGGTCCTCCTCTCCTTCCGCATTCTGCTAGCACCCTCCTACCCAATAGTCGCCCACCACCACCACGTCCACCACCACCACCTCGACCACCATGTCCACCACCATGTCCACCAACACCACATCCACCACTACCACATCCACCACTACCAAGTCCACCACCACCACCACGTCCACCACCACATCCACTACCACCACGTCCACCACCACCATGTTTACCACCACCACCACGTCCACATCCACCACCACCATGTCCACCACCACCACGTCCACACGTCCACCACCACACCCACCACCACACCCACCACCACATCCACCACCACCACGTCCACCACCACCACCACCACGTCCACCACCTCCACATCCACCGCCACCACTTCCACCACGTCCACCACCAGGTCCACCACAGGTGTCTAGAAGCAGGCGTTGCATTACACCTAAGTCGGGAAATGTAGTTTGTGTGGTTTTATGCTCTGTGATGCAAACAATAATTTCCCTGGCTTGCACACAGATTTTGCCTCCCAGTATTTTCAGAAATTGTCACTTCCTCTTTGAATATTAAAATATATATATATTTTTTAAACAGATGTATTTGCTTTTCAATATATACATTAATTTTCTCTCACGTTTTAGCACATTACTTATTCATCTTTGCATACGTTAGCATATACCTCTTCAGCATGCTTTTTAGCTCGTTTATGAACATTCCCAACAAAAACGACCCCCTCCCTTTCCCCTACTGCAGGTTATATTAACTACACAGGTGTGTGGGTGACACATCTCTGGTAGATCTGTAGCTCTAGTCCCTCTCGCTGCATTCAGTCCCTAGTAGCTCCTCATTGGCCTTCTCCTATAATGTAATTATTACTCGGCGATGTGTGCCGGCTCTATATCCCTTCCTGGGTCTCAGCGTATTGGGCTCCCCTGCCGGGACTGTGTCGATGGTGTGGTTTCGCTTGATTCTGACTCTGGGTTTTTCATGCTCTCCACTAGTGCTCCCGTGCTCTAGCTCTTTCAATTTTGCCTATCCCCCTGCTTGCACTCCAGAGTAGTATCCTGCTCTCGCACCCTGACCAGGTTTCCAGTTCCTGTTTCCACCCTGTGATTCGGGGTTCCTCGGGTGTCTTCCAGCGTTGTGTGATTTCACGCTTGGCCAGTATGAATGCACAGTCCAGGAATCTATAATTGAACCTTTATTTAGAAGTGTGGGGAAAAAGGCTAAGGAGACAGTGTGCTGGCGCTCAGGGAACTTCCCGTTCAGTTATTTCAGTCACTGCAGCCGTAACCTCCGGCCAGTATTTGTATAAGGTTGGGCAACCGCAGAACATGTGCAGCATATCCGCCCCAGTTTCCCACCACCGTGGGCACCCCACATCCTCTCTCTGAAAATATCAGTCAATGCATTCTGGGGTGAGGTATGCCATGTACAATATAAAAATGAATCACCTTGAATTGGGCATTCCTCAAGATCCTAGGGATCCTGGCCAGGAATGTTAAAATATCTTTTATCGCACTGAATTCTAACATGAGATGAGCACTGTGCCCCAGTCATCATGTTCTGCACGCTGAATTGAGACTTGCAAGCTTCCACCCACTACCGTGATACACCACTGTTAACTCACCCTTCTTTGCTGTTAAAAAGTTGTTTTCTCTTCGAGACTGCCATCTGTCCAAAATTAGCAGTGTATGTGACTTAATGTTGATGTTTTGTACACCCTGTGCTTAACACGTGATGTTGTGATTGCAGAATATTTTGGACTGCGTAGTTCTCTTTGGAATTGCTTAATAATTAACTGTTTTCTGACATTGATTCCAGAGCAGTCTTCAATTAGCAGAAACTTCTAATGAAGACACTAAAAAAATAACATCTACGTAGAAGACGCGTGTCCCATGCTTTGAAATCATGATGGTGGTGCTGGGTCTGAAATTATAGCTGATCTTCTCAAAGAGGATGAATACATTCACATAGGCCACAAAAAAGAATATTCCTTTGATCAATTCCAGTTACTCCTTTAATGCTATGCAATACTAACAGAGAGTCTGAAAATCCAAATTTGGTGTAACATTGTGAACAAGTATTAAACTTAAAACTACTTTTAGCCACTCAAGTAGAGAGCTGCAACCCTGCACCATAAATCAATACCTAATTCATAAAAGAATAACTTGCGGGCCAAAGTTTACTTCAGAAGTCTGCAGCCAGGGCCGGACTGGGAACCGAAACTGGCCCTGACAAACTGCTCGGACTGCCCCCCTGGAGGGAGGGAGGGTGCAGCCGAGCTGTTTGCCAGCGCCGGTTTCGGCCAATTTTGTTACAGGGGGCCGATATTTCCGACCCCCGGTAACAAAAACGGCCCCCAGGGGCCCAAATCCAGCCACCATCCAGGCGGCCCACCAGGGTAACGCCCGGTGCCCGCTACAGCCAGTCCGGCCCTATCTGCAGCTGGTGCTATTGTATGTCAGAGTGCCAAATACCAAGGCTGTGTAGTCTTGATTTCACCTCATGCCTCTTAAATATACATCCAGACACTCCCTGTCCCTTGATCTCAGTCTTGCGGCCCCTGCTTACTCCCATTTTAACGTTTTTTTCCTTCTTCCTTTTCCCCTTTGTGTGCTTTTCAACTCTCTTGCTCTGGGTCAAAGACTGATGAGGAAAAATAAGTGCAGGTCCCCAGAAATGAGTGCCGTTGGGCACCCCCTGAAACCATCAGCTTAAATTAGTCACTGCCTTAAATGCTGCAAAGTTATTTACATAGGTATGTTATTCGCTCTATATACATTGAATGACACCTAGAGAAAAAACATCATAGTAAAACATTGTATATTGTATCCAGTTCAAAAGAAGTCATATTTTTATTAGGGGAACAATAACAAGAGATTTACAGTGATTACACAGGGTGATGTCAAGATTAAAAGACTCATTTTTTTTATATAACTTGCATAGAGCAGGATCAATACTTTTAAACAGCACTGTATACAAACAACAATAGCCATTTGTAGTGAGGACTAAAGGCATTGCAGCTGGCGTTTGCTTATGGACAAGTTGTCCGAATGCTCTCAAGCAACGCTCCAAAAAACCATCTACACTGCAAACTGGGTGCTGGGACGTTTCCCTATTTGAGTCCGCACCACAGATGTTCATATAATCTACTTATACATGTGACATTTAAATCCAAAATTTAAACACTGGCAACTTCGGTCTGGCCAGGGGAAGGATCTTGAAGAAGGGTCTTTTCCATCCAGTGGACAAGCAATTATGGGGCCTTTATTACATAAGAGTATGTTGTGTTTAATTGATTTACTAAATTGTCCATCTCAGGTTTTTTTTCTTTTATTTATTTTTTAGATGATGAAGGGGTTAGAACAAAGCATACTGAATCAGTGTTTATGTCATGCAGAGGTAATTTTTAAGTGGTAGAGCTTAGCACAATTAACTAGAAAATATGACACAGAGGCTTTTTTGTTTTAGAATAATAGAATAGTGAAATTGGTTGCACCACTCAGAAGTAATGGATAATGGAACCGCTTGTAATCACTTTGGGGACATTCTATTCCATTTGTTTAAACTTGTCTGTGCCATCAGAGAGACAGCTAGCTATTATTGGCACTTCTCCAAGCATGACAATCCAGCTCTAAACTGGTAGGCCTCATTGCCTCTCAGTACATGAGTACCCGACAGAGCTATCTTACGACACACATGTGGGTATACTTGTACCACATAGGACGCCATTTTAAGTAACACAAAACCCCTGGATGGGAATGCCCAAATGAGTTTAATTAATTTGAAACACTGATTATTATTTCAACATTTTTTAGCTTGTGGGCCATTGTAACCAGGGACCAAACCCAAATCAGTCTTGAAGCGTTTCAAAAACTCAACCCAGACTACATGATCACCTCCTCTGCATGAGACTTCCTGTCACAAGTGAAGGGGTTTTTAAAGAGAGCTCCAGTGACTAAGTCTGAAGTTGTTTTTTTCTTGATGACAACTTTTTATTAGTTTTGAAACCACCAAGTAATGAACAGTTAAAGCCGGATTTCACTTTCACATTGTAAACAGCCATTTCACAAATCACATCTCCAAACCATAGTATGCCGCCCACCTCATTCTTATCTTATTGTGCTTCCATGGACAGCCTTGTGCAATATAAATAGACTTTTGGAGTTGAGCGCACCAGTCGACTTCCATCCTCCATTCCGCTTTCCGCCAGGGACTGGGTGCTGGGGGAGTTCCATTGCCGGCAATGTTCTGTCCCACTTAGAAATCAATGTGGCAACCCCCACAAGTGTACGGTCAGCCTGGGAGCTGCCAACCTCATCACCATGCCCAGCAGGGCCACCTGGGGAGGGGGGGGGGGGGGGGTCAGGCCAAGGTCTTGCTCCAAGACCTCCGAAAGCTTGCTGCATATTTGCTGCCAATATGCGGAGATGACCTGCAGGCCCTGGTTGGGGGATTTTGTTGGCATTGTCCAAGCATTTCGGAATGAGGTACGTTGTGGGTAGATAGTTTAATTGAATCTGCTGGAGGTGTGTGGCTATAGCCAATGTGCGCTGAACCAGTCTGGCCTCCGTCCAATTCACCTAATCGAGTTCACCAACCCAGCTCTCTCATCGGAGTGTGTCAAAACGATGTGAGGCTTTCACAATAAGCGATCAATAAACTTGAGAGATTGCACCTTTACCTATGTGACCCATCAGATGATTGGCCTCCAGGGGACAAAATTCTAAGATCTCAGGGACAGTAGGGATGTTAACCAAGGCGTTGTTGCTGATATCTACGGAATTGCGTTTGATTAGGATTGTAGCGATCTTGTAGGTATTGAAAGGGCAAAATGTGTTGGTCTGCCCAGACATCTCTAAGTACTGTAAGGCGATCCTATCCCATTTGTGGAAGCCCTCTAAGCCGGCTGAGTAGTGGAAACAGAATGCCTTGCATAGGGGGTCATTCCCGTCAGTTTACCATTCCAGCCTAGGAATCGCAGCGCAGATCACCAGCAAAGAAAGATCACACAAATGATGTCAGGCAGGCTAGAGGCTACTAGAGCACCATATACTATATCTAGAATGCGGTCAAAACCCAGAGAGGAAAGTTCTCCTCGATATTTTGGATCATCCCACACACTGCTCAGCCACTCGTTAACAACGATTAGTTGGGAGGCCAGATAATAACATCGACAGTCCACCATCCCCAGCCCACCATCATACGGAAACCGTCGACCATTAGGGAATGCTATTTGGGAGGCACTGCGCAACCAAAAAAAGGGAGCAGATTTAAGTACATGAAACCAGCCCAGTGGGATTGGGAGTGGAAAGTGTTGGAATGTGTATAGGAAGCAAGGGAGAATCATCATTTTGAAGAGGGCGTTACGGCCCATCACATGCAGGGAAAGCTGCAACCACTTCTAGATGCAGCTTTTCATTTTGTACACTATCAGGGTCAAGTTGAGGTGACTTGTGAGGTTAGGAAGATATGAAAGCCCAGGTACTTGAAGGAGAGATGCCTCACCGGGATATTGGACTGCCACAAGTGGGCGCTGGTGTCGCCTGTGACTGGGACCAGTTAGTCTGGATGCACTCACTTGGAGGCTGGAGTCTTGCCAAATAATGCATGGATTTCGAGACAGCGGGGCCTTAAAGCCCGGGTGTCAGCCAAGAACAGTAGAACGTGATCTGCATATACAGCGATCCTCTCCTCTGACCCCCATTCTATGACCACCCATAAGCTGAGCTTCGCAGCGGAGGAGTAGGGCTAGGGGTTCAAGCACGAGGACAAATAGGAATGGAGACAGGGGACAACCCTGACGCATGTCCTTCCAGACAGGGAAGTGATCCAGCAGTGCATTGTTGACCCTGACTTTTGTACAGGGCTCATGGTAAGGAGCACCAATAAGGCGCCTCACGTACTTCCCCAGACTGGCGTGTTCGAGGAAAGCCTTGAGAAAGGACTAGTCCCCCATCTTGAACGCATTTTTGAAGTATAGAAGGAGTAGTGCCACTGGGGGCTGGGATAACATAACATTTGTATTTGGAAAGCGCACGTTCACCCAGAGGTCTCTTGGCGCTGAATAACAGATGTTCATTGTTACCCAACTCAATTGGACTCATTTTATCGACCTCAGATGGATGAAAAGCGGAGTGGACCCGCCAGGATTTGAACCTGTGACCATGAGGTCGAACACAGGCCCCTGCAATGGACGCATTAGTTCACTGAGCCACCAGATGGGATGCATCCAACCTATAGAGTGCCCCCTGAACCCTTCTGATGCAGTGTCTTGTGCTGCGCCCGGGCATAAAGCTAATGGATCCTGGTGAAATAAGTATGGTAAAGCGGGTTCCAACCGATTGGCCAGGAGTTTAGCGCAAAGCTTAATTTCGGTCCTGATCAAGGAAAAAGGTCTGTATGAGGGGCACTTCTCATGGGAGTGTCCTGGTTTAGGGATAACTACAATTGAAGCGAGGTCTAATCCAAAGGAGTATGCGCCCTGCTTAGCCATTTCAGTATAATGTTTGAGCAGGAAGAGGGTCAACTCAGTACGGAACCGCCGGTAGTTCTTGACAGGAAAACTGTGGGGACCATGTATCTTCCCAGATGGCATATCACATAGGGCAGAGATAATCTCATCTTCAGTGATGGGCTTGCCCAACTGAAGGGCCAGGGAGGAGGGAATAGCAGGCAACGGAATGTCACGTAACAGTGGGTGTTTTACCTCCAGGTCGGGACAAGGTCTGCAGGCAAAAAGCTCCTGGTAGAAGGCCGCAAAAGTCAGTAGGATATCGTGGGTTTGGGACGTGCGCTGACCATCCACATCCGTCAGTTGGGGTAAGATGCGGGAGATGCTGTCATGGGTGGCGAGCCAGTAGAGAAGCTTCCCTGATTTATCTCTGAGTTTGTAAATGTTACACGTTCTTGTCTGCCAGCACTGACGGACATCTTCAAGGGCAAGTCGCAGCAGTTAGCATTTGGCTGCCAAGAGCCACTGGGTAAAATCAGGGTTATGTTAAACAGGGCCCTAACGATCCAGGGTGTGAACCTGGGTTTCGAGGGTCGTCATTTTGGATAATGTCTCCCTTTCACCCGGGCACAAGCCCTTTTGCCACACCTTGGATCACAGCTTTATCAGCTTCCCACGGGGTGGCCGCTGAATCAACTGATCTCTGGTTAGTTTCAAAATAGGCCTGGATCTCGGGTGCCAAGAAACCCTCAAATTGGAGGTCCATGAGGTACCAGGTGCTAAGATGCCAGTTGGGCCTCTCAGTCGGGTCAGCTGCACCAAATGTCATGGTAATGGGGGCATGGTCTGATATTGCCTTCGGGAGGACGGCCACGTAGCCCACCTGGCATACATCCGTAACCAACAGCAAGAAAAGATCGATTTCAGATTTGTTTTTATGCACTGCCGGGTGTGAGTATATACCTGTTCTCGAGGGTGCCAGACTGTCCATACATCACAGAGCATCAATGCATCCATCCAGGCTGAGAGTTGGCCTGGGCAGGTGACTTGCCCCTGGGTAAGGGGATCAGAGGGATCCAGGTCAGGGTTGGGCACTGCATTAAAGTCGCCACCAAGGATAGAGACACCCATTGACAGACCTGCGAGTAAGGCAGTCAGTGAGGAGAATTTCTCCACGGGGGCTTGGTTAGGCAAGCAGATCGAGAAGAAGTCATAGTGGCGAGCCTCAAGGAGGCCCTCCACCACCACATAACACCCTTGAGTGTCTATGTGTGAGTTAAAAACTGTTGAAGAAAATCCCCTCTGTAGCAGGATGGTGTTTAGGGAACCCCAACTGAACCCCACATGCAACACACTGTCATACCCATACCTTTGAAGATAGGGACATTAGTTCCCAGCAAATGAGTCTCCTCAAGCATGAGACCCCTAGGCTGGAAGAGTTTGGCAAATCGCTGGACAGCAGTCCATTTAATTCAGTTCCGGAAGCCATTCACATTCCAGGACATCAGTTTAAGTGAGGGCATGGCAGATATTGGTGGTAATGCAGGACAGTAGAAGAGCGGCTGTCCACAACTCAACACGGACAAAACAGAAGTACTCGTCATGGGCCCACACCCCGAACCCTGGAACGACAACTGGTGGCCCTCGGAATCCCGTTCACCCTCAAGGACCACACGCGCAACCTCGGAATCATCCTGGACCCCGAACTCAAAATGGACCGTGTTAGACCTGTCAGCCCTAGGGTGGTCTTACCCCATTTTTTTCCCTTTTTGCGTATTTTTGGCCACCATCTTTTAGTTGGACCTAGGCCTCTGGGCGCCTTACCACTGCCAACCAGTGCTGAGGTGCAGGTGCTCTCCTCTAATAATATGGCTGCCACCGGCCCCTGCTACTGCGGAGTGGCCATTGTGCATACACGCACCAGTACTTAGAATCAGGCTGGAACATATTGTTACTGTATCCTTGCCGTCCCGCCTTTTTGTCACATAGACAGACAGGGTAGAAGCCCCTGGAACCTTCCAGCCCAGGGAGGAGTTACACTTTGCCGTCTTTCAAGAGGGTCACCTGACCTAGGGGTATAAGAGGAAAGGAGGGAAACCTAACTAGTCAGTTGGGGCACCACTGGACCTAGGGGAACCTCTGCCAGAGTATAGGCTATAGGGCCTAGGGGGGAACCTACACTACTGAGTCTGACTGAGCTTAGGTCCTGCTGCACCCAAGATAGCTGAGGGGATCTGCCAGCCTGCTGACCTTGCCCAGTGAGGTGGAAACCCAGGAGACCAGCTCCAGTGTGCCTGCTCAAGCCTTCCCATGTTCCTCCCCCCTGCAATTTACTTCTTCCACTGTCATCTGCCACCTACCGCCAGCACTACAGGAAGAAGCGCTGGGATCTCTGTGGGCTGAGGAACTTGCGAGCGCTGTCGCTACAGGGAACTGCTAGGTAAATCGCTGTGTCAACCAAGCGCCACTTTGCCAGAACTTGCCCCCTCCTCCCAGCGCTGTGCCCATTAAGCGCTACCCTGAAGGCGCTTGCCACCTGTCTGCTAGCACTTCGTGGGCCCTTGTTACCAAGCGCTACACCAACCGAAGCGATGCGTGCCCCACATCACCGCCACTGCCCAGGTTCCTGAGACTGCCAAAGCGCTGCTGGCCCCGATCACCGCTGCCGCCCAGGACCCGGCCGAAATGCCCCTGTGACCCCCGCGCTGTGGGTAGAGGGAGCGCGGGGCGAAGGGGGAGCGCTGCCGTTGCCCTGAACTCTGGTGGCGTGGTCGAGCGCCGAGAAGTAAGAGGAGCGCTACTGTGGGGCGCTGGCGAGGGAACTCACCACCGCCTGTGGGGCGAAGGAGGATGAAGCACCCACAGATCGCCGCTGCGGCCCCCGGAGCCGAGGGAGGGCCGCCGCGGTAGTAGAGAAGGCCGCGCTGAGCCTGGGTCGCGAGAGCACACATTGCCCAGCAACCGAGGCGTCGGCCGCGCCATCGGCTGCGCCCCTTTGAAGCCGCGCTAGGATTGGCTCCCGGGCCTCGAGGCCGAGGGAGGCCCGGAGCCGATCCTAAACTTCACCGAGAGGGCTCCTGTGCATGGGGGAGCCCCCCCAGACAAGCTTCCTGCAGAGGAGAACTCCGCGAACGTCTGGGGATCTTGCCGCCCCCACCTCCAGGGCGACTGAGCCTGTGAGGAAAGAGCAGTGGGCTACCCGGAGGGGGGGCGTCTCCCTATAACATGGTCTGGTGTTGCCTGGCTCCTGCGACACCTCACCTCTCCATCAAACCTGTGAGTGCGGGGAATCTGGGCCCTAAACATTCCCCCCCCTGCTGGCCAGAGCTGAGTTTTCGGCCCTAGACTCCGATCCTTAAGGGGGCATATAATGAATATCTGTCTACAATTTGTTACCTGTACTGAGTAACTCTCTGCATAGGGGGCGGATCGCACATAGTGTATACACATCTGCCTAAAGTTGATGCCTGCCTGGTATAGTTACACCCCCCTAAGAAGTGTTTCCGGTACTGAATCTATGCCTGAGAAATGTTGCCTATATGATCCCCATGCACAGGAAATGTTACTGATGTTGAATTCATGTCTACAAAGTGCTGCATTACGTGAATTTGTCCCTAGGAAATGTTGCTTATGTTGTCCGTGAATATGAGAATTGTTACCTGGATTGAATTTATGCCTAAAAAATGTTGCCTACAGTAACCATGTGCCTAAGAAGTGTTACCTGCATTGATCTAATGTTATGAGAACTGGTTACTCTGTTTCAAGTGAGGACCTAGCGTTACCTACCTGAAACAAAAGTAGATAAAGAGTCTTAATTTTTTAAAACAGCCTGGTGTGGTGTCTCTTCATTGGGTGTGTATTACTGAGTCAGTGTGAGTGTGTGCTGCACAACTGCTTAACACATTGCCTCCGTGTGTCTTCCTGCCTCGCGCCAAGCTACTGTGTCGGAATCGGTGACCCTGGTTCTAACAGACCGCCAGATCAACTCCGTCGCATCCTCCTGCTTCTACACCCTCCGCCTCCTATGCAAGACCTTCAAATAGATCCCCCTCGAACACAGAAAGACAGTCACACAATCCCTCGTCACCAGCAGACTTGACTACGGCATCGCACTCTACGCCTGAATCAACAAAAACCTCACCGCAAACTTCAATACATCAAAACGCCGCCGCCAGACTAATCCTCAACCTGCCGCAACACTGCCACATCACCCAGCAACTGCGCACACTACACTAGCTCCCCAACAACGTAAGAATCCCCTTCAAGATTCTCACCCACGCACACAAAGCCCTTCACAACACCGGACCAGCATACCTGAATAGCCAACTCACATTCCACGCACCCCAAAGGACCCTACAGTCAGCCCAGCTCTCCCACGCCATGGTCCCTCGCACCAGGAAGTCCAGATCGGGAGGCCTCTCTTTCTCCTTTTTCGTGGCCAGAGCCTGGAACGCCCTCCCGCTCCACCTCAGACAGATGACTTCACTCCCAACTTCACAAGAGACCTCAAGACATGGCTCTTTGAAAGACCTCCTCCTTGATGGACCCCCCCGCCTTGAGACACTTATGGGTGAGTAGTCGCGCTCAACATACCCATGATTGATTGATTGATTGAGTACCAAGAGGAATCCTGGCTGGGAGCGTGGACGGCATAGCTGTGGGGGAGGGGGTTCTTTGGTGGGTCACGTGTGAAGCGTACTGCAGGCGATTAAAAAGTTGTTGGTGTATGCAATTCAAGCAAAACAAAAACCAATGCAACAAACCATTCCCTGTATTCCCCCAGCTCCCCCCTCCCCATGCTTCCACCCCTGAAGCATCCATTGCCCTAACTGGACATCAGCAGAGGTCGAGAAAACAAATAAGGAAGAAATATAAAGCAAAAAGGGAGGCATAGCGTAAGCGCAGGAATTTAAACAGACCCCCTTCAAGTAGGACATTGTACCGGAAAAATTCAGGTTAAGTGCAGCATACAGTTACCAAGAAGCGTAGTGGGACACAGCCACAAACTCTTTATTCCCAGGACCGTGGAAACAGGCCTAGACAAATGTATGTCGATACTTCGCATACCATTACTACGCATGATTTTAGTGCGATGTTTTTACTTAGCATAAACCATTACTTCGCAAGTTTTAACTGCGCATGTATTTATAACGCAAATGGTTATAAATGTACTATGGATTATGCTAATTAAAAACATCGCACTAAAATCATGCTTACACTACACTACCTTACACTACTTAAACACCACTACACTACCTTAAACCCTAATACACTACCCCCTACACAACCTTCCCCCTTCCTGGACCCTACACTCTAACACTACACTTAACGAACCCCCTAACACTACCCTAAACCCTAAAACACTACCCTACACTACACAAACTCCACACCACAACCCTAAACACTACCCCCTGCACGACCCTCACCCTTCCCCCAGTACGCTCCCTACACTACAACACTACCCTTCACGACACCCCAACACTACCCTAAACCCTAAAATACTACCCTACACTACACTAACACCACAACACTACCCCCTGCACAACCCTCCCCCGACCCCCAGTCCTGTGCCTACACCCAAACACTACCCTGCACGACATTCCGACACTACCCTAAACCCTAAAGCAGTACCCCACACTACAATAACACTACCCTAAACCCTAAAACACTACCCCCAGAATGACCCTGCCCCTACCCCCAGTCCGGTCCCTACTCAGAAACACTACCCTGCATGACCCTTAACACTCCCCTAATCCCTAAAACACTACCCTACACTACGCAAACACCACATCACTACTCCCCAACACTACCCTTCACGACCCTCAACAGTACCCTAAACTCAAATACACTACTCTACACTACTCAAACTCGACCCTACAACCTAAAAGACGACCCCTGCACGACCCAAAAAACACTACACTTACCTCTCTCTCCTCCGTTGTTCCTCTCTTCTCCGACTTTCAGCGACGTTAGATCTGCACGTCATTGTTTGGAAACGGAAGCGCCTTCCAAACAACGATGTTGATAGCGCATACCATTACAACGCTTAAGATGTAACAACTTGCGTACTAATGGTACGCGTTGTAACATCACAAGCGTAGTAACGCTTGCGAAGTAATGGTATGCGCACTAGCAGTCGCGCACTATAGGTCGTTTACCGGCCTAGACAGGTTCAATCGGGTAAGTCTCTCCTTTGGGGATCTATGTTCACAAGACCCTACTCAGTGGCCGTCCGCTTTTTCTGAGGCCTTGGGGGGAGGGGGGGGGGTTGGCTAGTAGCACCTCAGCATGGCCCACCACTGGGGTCCAACTGGTCCGAAGGGTTGTGCAGGTGTCTCTTATCTCCTCAGCCCACTCCCAGGCCTGCTCAGGGGGCTTTGACTTTTGCAGAGAAGAGGAGTATGCATTGGAGATTAATGTCTAGAGTTTTTGCTTGACATCTGTGAAGGAACAGCGGTGCTGTTGGACAGTCCTTGTATAGTCAGGAAATACCATAAAGCGTGTGTTTTGAAAACAGAGCTCGAAATGCCCATGGGCCTCTCTGAGGTATGCATTGCTGTCCCGAAAGTTGAGGAAACTGGCAATCAAGGGGTGCGTCGGAGCCCGGGGGTGGGGGTAGATTGCTGGATCAGGGATCTGTGGGCCCATTCCACTATGTGCTGCCATTTTTTAAGAATTTGTTTTTATCTTAAACTAAATTCACAATCCATAGTGCTGCTTCATACACAGCACTGACCTAGTCATTATGGTCATATGTCATCCAAATGCCCATTTCACTTCTGTTAGCTTAGATAATGTGTGCTTTTAATTTTCCAAGCAGTTAAGGGGTTTTATTGGTGAATAAGTCTTTCTTATTTTTACCATAGTTTTACCAGACTTCCATTTTTGGTCTTTCCCTGAATAATCTAGCTGTACATTCCGCAAATAGCCCAACACGTGGCTGCTGGAATGGTCCTTCAGGAGAGGAAACACATCTCCATCACAAGTTGTTTTTGTGACTTCACTGGTTTGCTTCTAATATATTTCCTTTCATGCATGTCTCCTCTAGAGAACACAAACAACTTAGCCGTTACTATATTTATTTTATTCTCTTATATTTCCTACTTCCATTTTGTCACATTATCTTGTTTTCATTCTTTAATCAAATTAGTTTGTGAGTTTTCTGTGTTAGGTAGAAGGATCAAAGCTCTGGTGCTCTGTTTCTTTGTAACTGGACAGCAAAATTGACTAATATTCATATGGGCCCACACACAATCAATCCGCATTTGTAGACGGTGGCACTGTCACCCATGGGGGTATCTGGGCAATGGGGTGCGAGGCCTCCGTTGAAAAGCCAGGTCTTGAGGACATGGTGGGAAGAAACCAGCAGAAAAAAGCAAAACAGAGGGAAGAAAACCGAACTAGCAGAAAAAGCAACATAAAGGGCAAAAAAACGAGGTGAAAGGACAAAACAGAGGGCAGAAAAACGTACAGACTTGCCAAACAGGGCAGAACACGCAAAACAGATGGCAGAAAAACACGCAGGAAAGGCAAAACAGATGGCAGAAAAACGAGCAGTAAAAGTAAAACAGCACGAGAGGGAAAAACAGGACAGAAAAATGAGCAGGAAAGGCAAAACAAGGGAGAAAAAGTAGCAGAAAACTTTTTTAAAAAAAAGAGGGCAGAATAGCGATCAGAAGAGGGCAAAACAGAGGGCAGAAAAACTAGCAGTAAAGGCAAAACGGAGGGCAGAAAAATTAGCAGGAAAGGCAAAACAGCAGAAGAGGGCAAAGTAGAGAGCAGAAAAACTACCAGAAAAGGCAAAACGGAGGGCAGAGGAGAGAGCAGGTCCATTTTTAGATCTCTACTCAAATCACAGACAGCAAGTCCAGACCTCTTCTCTTCTTCCACAGGTTCAGAATTGATCTGAGGAGGGTATTTTGTTCCCACATTTATGCCTGGCACCAGCCTTTGAGTGGGGAAAATGCTGCCACCCTGGGAGTAACTTTATGCCTCCTCAACTCTTGGGTTAGAGCTTATGTAAATAGTCATTTAGAGGCTTTAAGTAGGTAACAGGCAATTTCTTTAAAAGCACCTGTTATAAAATATTTATTTCAAATCTGACTTTACCAATGAAGAGGGCTTACAATAAATATTTTGAAAAGAATTAACACTGTAGCTGTTGCCTAGTTGGAGTTAGCAATATTAAATGTAATATTTTACCCCAGTGCTTTCCTATTAAACAGCTAACCCTGCTAGAGTGAAAATGACTTTTAGGGCCTTTTCATTGCAGGACCTGTTTAACATTAAAACTGTACATGACCTACTTGTGAATACCATGATACTGTGTTAATCATCTGTAAGGCCTACTTAGGGGTGACTTATAAATATTTAACAGAAGAGTTTTAGTTCTGTTAAATTGAGTTTTTTTGACCGGTTGAGTTGGCAGTTTAAACCTGCACAGTCAGGCTACTGGTGGTAGGCTTCAACAGCGCCATGAAGCCCACGGGCGTACGTGCGCTTTACAAAAAAACCCTAACATAACATAACATGTTTGCTTTGTCACTGCAGTGGGTGGTACAATGAGTGCTTCCGGCCTCTGGTGACATTTAACTTACAGGCCCTGGGTACACTGTGGGCACCATATACTAGGGTTTTTTAGGTAAGTGACATTTCCCAATTAGGGGTATTCCAATTTCATTATGTTGGAAGGGGGAGCACAGGCACTTTACCGCTGGTTTGCAGGGGCTAAGTGCACAGAGACCTAGAGCCAGCAAGAACAGTCAGGGCAAACATCTGAGTGTACACTACACAAAAATTGGTCACTTCCAATAGCACTGGTATCACACATTTTTTTTTTTATAACTTTATTTTTGACTTTATCAAGGCAGGCAGACAACATTACAGTACATCAGGGTATGACGCCCACTGCCCCCACCATAAACCAACAGGCACATTCAGGAGTCAAAACCTAAAGCCCCCATGTATATTCGATATGCCACCGACAACTACCCAGGACAGAAGTGGAGGACCTGCCCCCGGTCTATGTGTGCCCGTGGTGCTGTTGCCAACAATAAACTTCTCATCCACCTAGCCGCTCCTATCTAACCACCCCTCTCCTCCGCCCACCCTAACCCAACACCCCCCTGACCCACCCCAAAACCCGGAACCGGTGTGCCACGCGCCATAGAAATACCATGGATTATCCATCTTGCGACCCTTCCGCAAGAGTCGGAACCTCTGTGAGTCTGAGCAGTCGCAGGTACTTAGGGCAAGTCACTTCATTAAATTCTTGCGACAGCAATGCAAGGATCAGACGCCATATCTCCCGGAAGGAGGCTGTAGAGGCCGTGAGGGTGGCTTGTATACGCTCCATGCCAACAACGTACCACAACTTATGCAGCCACCCTGTATGCGAGGGCCTATTCTTGGAGCCCCAGAGAGATAAGATGTGATGTACATCTGCACCCAGGGCGATCCCCATTTGTTTCCCCCGTACAGATTTAAGTGGGAAGTTGAGTGCATTAGGTAATCCTAGGAGAGTGTAGGCAGGGAAGCGAGGAATCTCTGTTTCAAAATAGGTGTCTACATCTGTAAGAACTCCGTCCCAAAACCCCCGCACTTCCCTGCGCTACCAAAGTAAATGAGTCAAACTGCCGGTTTCCCGTCACCCTCTCCAACACTCAGAGCTGCGAGCTGGATTAATTTGGTGCAGACGGGCCGGCGTCAGATGCCAATAGGTGGCCACCTTGACCGCGGCTTCCCTGCTCCCAACATTCCGTGCTGTGTGGTGAGCCCTGTAATAGATCTGTTGCAATTCCGTTAGCAAGAGACTACGGCCCTGTTCCCCTTCCCATCGGCGTTGACCCGCCGACTTCTCCTGCCGCACCGGGGGAAGCAGCATGGGGTACAATTCAGAGATCATTTTACGATCTGAGTGTGTGGAAAGGAGCCATTTTTCGAAGGTCGTAAGTTTACGGCTAACCCCGGGGCGCACGTCGGGATGGAGTAACCAGTGGCGGAGCTGAAAGTATTGAAATCGTTTGGGGTCTTTAATGTCGTACCAATCAGGCAGAGTCGAAAAGGGAATGAAGCCCTAAAGGTCAAAAAGGTGACCCGCAAATCTGCAGGGCGAATCACGCCACTGAGGGAAAACTCACGCAGCAGTGCCCGGAGGAAAGTCCGGGTTATCAAAAAGAGGAGTAAGAGGCGAGGGGAAGGACGTGAGATTTTTCTGCAAAGTGACTGAGTCCCACACCTTCAACGCCGATAGATTTCTGTATGTACGAGGGGCGGTCAGTTGGTTTCAAAAAAGGAACCTTCCACAGGGAAAGGCGTGCCATAGCCCTATCCTGAAACAGCCACAGTTTTTGAGATTCTGGTCTGCTCCATTCTACTAAATAGCGGAGCTGGGCAGCTTGGTAATAAGTCACCAAATGGGGTATCCCAAGACCACCCTCCCCCGAGGAACGGAAAGCCAAGTCGCGGCGGATCCTCGGTCTTTTCCCGCCCCATATAAAAAGCTGTATCTCAGACTGTAGCGTACATATGTAGCGTAGGGGAGGCATCACCCGTATCGTTTGAAAGACATACAGTATTTTGGGCAATATGGACATTTTTACCGCTGCTACCCTGCCCATCAGCGATAAAGGGAACGTTCTCCAGCGCTGCAGAGCTGCTGTCACCTGAAGGGTGAGTGTAGTGTAGTTGCGGATGAGCGTGGAGTTAGTGGACGGTGTTAATGTGATTCCAAGGTAGGGGATTTCACCCTGAACCCTCACGCCCCCATCCCTGAAAGGCATCTACTGGGGCGCCCTCATGGAGGCCCAGGGGAAAAAGCATATGCTTCCCCACATTAACCTTGAATCCTGATACACTGCCAAATTCTTCAAGCTCCCCCAGAAAAGCAGGAACAGACTGCTGGGGGTAGGTGAGCGTCGCCAAGATATCGTCGGCGTATAAGCTGACTGTATGCTGTCGTCCCCCCACCCCCCGAAAGGGATGCCAAAAATTTGAGCGTTGTCCCGGATGCGCTGCGCTAAGGGTTCGACATACAACGCAAAGAGCAGGGGGGAAAGGGGACACCTCTGTCTTGTGCCCTGTCGAATCTCAAAAGGTTTGGAGCACAGTCCGTTAACCCGGATCGTCGCTCTAGGTCTGTCATAACAACTCGCCACCCAGGCCCGGAAGCGCTCTCCCACCCCGAAATGGGCTAATACTTTATCTAGGAACCCCCAGTCCACACAATCGAATGCTTTCTCGGCGTCGATCGAAAGCAGTGAAGCGTCTAGTCCCACATAATGGGCCTTGTCGATTAGATGCAGGATTCTTTTGGTATTGTCGCTGCTTTGTCTGTTGGGAACAAAGCCCGACTGGTCAGGCTCGATTATACCTGGGAGGAGCGGGCCCAATCTCGCTGCTAAAACCCCTGTGAATAATTTCAAATCTAAGTTCAAGAGAGAAATCGGCCTATATGCTGCGTATTGGGTGGGATACTTCCCGGGCTTAGGAAGGACAACGACGTCAGCGTCCAGCATGTCTGCCAGAATCGAACCCGGCCCCATAAAAGGAATTGAACAAGCGGGTCAACACAGGTGCCAAAATTTGCCAAAAGGTCTTATAGAAGCCCACAGAGAACCCGTCGGGCCTGGAGATTTCAGCGGTTTGAGGCGCGCTATGGCTCTGATCAAAACGTCCACCCTAATGGGAGCATCCAGCGTTGCACAGAGACCTAGAGCCAGCAAGAACAGTCAGGGCAAACATCTGAGTGTACACTACACAAAAATTGGTCACTTCCAATAGCACTGGTATCACACATTTTTTTTTTTATAACTTTATTTTTGACTTTATCAAGGCAGGCAGACAACATTACAGTACATCAGG
Source organism: Lissotriton helveticus (assembly GCF_964261635.1). Classification (NCBI taxonomy): domain Eukaryota; kingdom Metazoa; phylum Chordata; class Amphibia; order Caudata; family Salamandridae; genus Lissotriton; species Lissotriton helveticus. The sequence continues at coordinate 793,137,129 of NC_136069.1, forward strand.
GTATGACGCCCACTGCCCCCACCATAAACCAACAGGCACATTCAGGAGTCAAAACCTAAAGCCCCCATGTATATTCGATATGCCACCGACAACTACCCAGGACAGAAGTGGAGGACCTGCCCCCGGTCTATGTGTGCCCGTGGTGCTGTTGCCAACAATAAACTTCTCATCCACCTAGCCGCTCCTATCTAACCACCCCTCTCCTCCGCCCACCCTAACCCAACACCCCCCTGACCCACCCCAAAACCCGGAACCGGTGTGCCACGCGCCATAGAAATACCATGGATTATCCATCTTGCGACCCTTCCGCAAGAGTCGGAACCTCTGTGAGTCTGAGCAGTCGCAGGTACTTAGGGCAAGTCACTTCATTAAATTCTTGCGACAGCAATGCAAGGATCAGACGCCATATCTCCCGGAAGGAGGCTGTAGAGGCCGTGAGGGTGGCTTGTATACGCTCCATGCCAACAACGTACCACAACTTATGCAGCCACCCTGTATGCGAGGGCCTATTCTTGGAGCCCCAGAGAGATAAGATGTGATGTACATCTGCACCCAGGGCGATCCCCATTTGTTTCCCCCGTACAGATTTAAGTGGGAAGTTGAGTGCATTAGGTAATCCTAGGAGAGTGTAGGCAGGGAAGCGAGGAATCTCTGTTTCAAAATAGGTGTCTACATCTGTAAGAACTCCGTCCCAAAACCCCCGCACTTCCCTGCGCTACCAAAGTAAATGAGTCAAACTGCCGGTTTCCCGTCACCCTCTCCAACACTCAGAGCTGCGAGCTGGATTAATTTGGTGCAGACGGGCCGGCGTCAGATGCCAATAGGTGGCCACCTTGACCGCGGCTTCCCTGCTCCCAACATTCCGTGCTGTGTGGTGAGCCCTGTAATAGATCTGTTGCAATTCCGTTAGCAAGAGACTACGGCCCTGTTCCCCTTCCCATCGGCGTTGACCCGCCGACTTCTCCTGCCGCACCGGGGGAAGCAGCATGGGGTACAATTCAGAGATCATTTTACGATCTGAGTGTGTGGAAAGGAGCCATTTTTCGAAGGTCGTAAGTTTACGGCTAACCCCGGGGCGCACGTCGGGATGGAGTAACCAGTGGCGGAGCTGAAAGTATTGAAATCGTTTGGGGTCTTTAATGTCGTACCAATCAGGCAGAGTCGAAAAGGGAATGAAGCCCTAAAGGTCAAAAAGGTGACCCGCAAATCTGCAGGGCGAATCACGCCACTGAGGGAAAACTCACGCAGCAGTGCCCGGAGGAAAGTCCGGGTTATCAAAAAGAGGAGTAAGAGGCGAGGGGAAGGACGTGAGATTTTTCTGCAAAGTGACTGAGTCCCACACCTTCAACGCCGATAGATTTCTGTATGTACGAGGGGCGGTCAGTTGGTTTCAAAAAAGGAACCTTCCACAGGGAAAGGCGTGCCATAGCCCTATCCTGAAACAGCCACAGTTTTTGAGATTCTGGTCTGCTCCATTCTACTAAATAGCGGAGCTGGGCAGCTTGGTAATAAGTCACCAAATGGGGTATCCCAAGACCACCCTCCCCCGAGGAACGGAAAGCCAAGTCGCGGCGGATCCTCGGTCTTGTCCCGCCCCATATAAAAAGCTGTATCTCAGACTGTAGCGTACATATGTAGCGTAGGGGAGGCATCACCCGTATCGTTTGAAAGACATACAGTATTTTGGGCAATATGGAAATTTTTACCGCTGCTACCCTGCCCATCAGCGATAAAGGGAACGTTCTCCAGCGCTGCAGAGCTGCTGTCACCTGAAGGGTGAGTGTAGTGTAGTTGCGGATGAGCGTGGAGTTAGTGGACGGTGTTAATGTGATTCCAAGGTAGGGGATTTCACCCTGAACCCTCACGCCCCCATCCCTGAAAGGCATCTACTGGGGCGCCCTCATGGAGGCCCAGGGGAAAAAGCATATGCTTCCCCACATTAACCTTGAATCCTGATACACTGCCAAATTCTTCAAGCTCCCCCAGAAAAGCAGGAACAGACTGCTGGGGGTAGGTGAGCGTCGCCAAGATATCGTCGGCGTATAAGCTGACTGTATGCTGTCGTCCCCCCACCCCCCGAAAGGGATGCCAAAAATTTGAGCGTTGTCCCGGATGCGCTGCGCTAAGGGTTCGACATACAACGCAAAGAGCAGGGGGGAAAGGGGACACCTCTGTCTTGTGCCCTGTCGAATCTCAAAAGGTTTGGAGCACAGTCCGTTAACCCGGATCGTCGCTCTAGGTCTGTCATAACAACTCGCCACCCAGGCCCGGAAGCGCTCTCCCACCCCGAAATGGGCTAATACTTTATCTAGGAACCCCCAGTCCACACAATCGAATGCTTTCTCGGCGTCGATCGAAAGCAGTGAAGCGTCTAGTCCCACATAATGGGCCTTGTCGATTAGATGCAGGATTCTTTTGGTATTGTCGCTGCTTTGTCTGTTGGGAACAAAGCCCGACTGGTCAGGCTCGATTATACCTGGGAGGAGCGGGCCCAATCTCGCTGCTAAAACCCCTGTGAATAATTTCAAATCTAAGTTCAAGAGAGAAATCGGCCTATATGCTGCGTATTGGGTGGGATACTTCCCGGGCTTAGGAAGGACAACGACGTCAGCGTCCAGCATGTCTGCCAGAATCGAACCCGGCCCCATAAAAGGAATTGAACAAGCGGGTCAACACAGGTGCCAAAATTTGCCAAAAGGTCTTATAGAAGCCCACAGAGAACCCGTCGGGGCCTGGAGATTTCAGCGGTTTGAGGCGCGCTATGGCTCTGATCACCTCGTCCACCCTAATGGGAGCATCCAGCGTCGCAGCCCCAGAAGCATTGAGAGCCGTGATTGCTGCTCGGCCAAGGTATTCTTCCCCTGCTCCATCCACAGTGGGGTCCCTGCTGTACAAAGAGGCGTAAAACGCCCGAAAGGCCTCCGCAATCTGTTCATCCCCTTCGACCCTAGTCCCGTCGGGGGTATGGACCGCCGCTACCCTGGAGCGCTCTGACCGCGCCCTTAGTTTGTGGCAAGGAGTTTCCCGGTCCTATCACCACCTATATAATAGGAGTGTTTGAGCCGGAGGGTGGCATATTCCGCCCGGTCGTGGTCTAAACTTGCCAACTGAGCTCTGGCTGCTTTGAGTTGTCGTCACATACGCTGCGCCCCGGTCCTGCTGTGGACACGCTCAAGTTCCAGCACCTTGGCTGTCAGCTCCTCCCGTTTTGCTTTGCGCTCGCGGTTGTCAGCTGCGGAGAGCGCGATGAGCTCGCCTCGCACCACTGTTTTAAGGGCCCCCCCAAAGTGCCGACAATGTAGTGTCCCCAGTGTCGTTAGATCCTAAGTAATCCGTCAGGCATTTCCGCACTTGCCGGCAATCGTCCGGCCGCTGCAGCAGAGACTCCCATAGACGCCACTTCCCTTTTCTCTGACTCGCCGAGCGCCAGTCAATAGTCAGTGTAATCGCATCATGATCCGACAGTGCCGCGGGGATGATGTTAACCAATCTGACCAGGGAGTTGAGTTCAGATGACCCTATATAGTGGTCAAGGCGAGCATAGGTATGGTGGACATGGGAATAAAAGGAGTATTGTGTAATGTGGGGATGGGCAACCCTCCAGATATCCACCAGCCCTCTATCTCGGAGCCAATCCACCCCATCCCTGGAAAGAGCCCCGGTAGCCCCCTGCCAATGTCCTGACCTGTCTTTGTCCGGGTCCTTGACAATGTTGAGGTCCCCCCCAATAAGACCCACCCGTCTTGATGACAGAGTATCTGAGAGGGAGTCAACGAGAAATGGCTCCTGTCCAGAGTTAGGGGCATAGATGGAACCAAAAACTACAGAAGCGTCCCCAACCCAAAATCTGTGTACCAACAGTCTACCTTTCACTTCTGCCACCTTGTCCCCAACCTTCCCCTGAAAGTGTTGTGCAAGGAGTATAGCTACCCCCCTCGCTTGTCCAGTTCGGATGAATAGAGCTGCTGAGGAAAGTTTTGGGATCTCATTCTATGCCAATCCTTAGGCAGTTAGCATGTCTCCTGTAATAGACCGATAGAGGGCCCCGAATCTTCTAGGTAGCTCAAGATCACCCGCCTCTTAATTGAGTTGTTCAACCCCTTTACGTTAAGTGATAAAACCTGTGTCATCAGAAAGGATCAGGGTCTAGTTCTAGTGTAGAGGTTCGCCCTGGCAGGGAAAGAAACTGCAAGTTGCACCCTTGGGGGACTCTACGTTGCAGAAGCTCCATGGTACTCAATCTCCGGCACCCCCTCTCCCCAGATTGCACACCGGTTCCACCTTCCCCCCGCCCTCCGCACCCAAACCCCGCCCCAACCTCCCTCCCTCCCTGACCCCCCCCAAAACAACCCCCAGCCCCCTCCCTAACCCCAACAAAGCTGCTGCCCCAACCTGTCACCATTGTCCAACGCCTTAAGTCAAACAACCCTCTGCCACCTCCCCCCACCCTAGCCCCAACAAAGCTACCTAAACCCGTCACCATTGCCCAACGCCTGAAGTCCACAAGAACCGGCATTTGGAATGTAGAAAGAATGAGGGTCAACGTGGATTCACGGCTTCCCCACTCCCCCCCCTCTCCCACCGGCCAGCTTAATCATTATGCTGAGGACACCCCGGTTGCTGTGGTATAGTGAGTCGACAGGGGAGGTATCACGCTTCACCGCCTCTAAAGCTGCTTCTCTTTCTTGAGTCGACGTCCGATTGTCCGGCTTCATGGCGGTTTTGGGAGGGCGCCGGCGTCCCACTGTCTGCCAGCCGTCCCTCGACGGTCGTTGTGTTGGAGTGGGGGAGGACTCGTGGCTCCGCCGTTCGATTCCCAGCAGATCACAGGTTTCCTGAAGGGATCGCAGCTGCTGTAACTTGCCATTCCACTTAAAAATGATGCGAAAGGGGTGTCCCCATGAGTATGGCACCCCTTTATCTCTCAGAAAGGATGTCACGTCCTTAAAGGCTTTCTGCTTTTGTAAAGTTTTGGATGCAAGGTCCTGATAAAGGGCTACTGGATGATCCCGATATTGGAGAGGCTGTTTCTTCCTGGCTTCCCTCAGAATGCGCTCCTTTAGTACAAAGTCCGGGAGGAAAGCCAGAACGTCCGGAGGCGGGGCCGGCGCTCGCCTATCCAGGCCTACACGGTATGCCCGATCAATGCGTATTTCGAAGTCGGCCACCTCACCTAAGATGTCCCTGAAGAGGCCTTGGAGATAGCCCACCATGTCCGACCCCTCTTCTCTGGACGGAATTCCACAGACGCGAATGTTGTTGCTCCGGGACCTGTTTTCCAGGTCCTCGGCGTGTGATTGCAGGTGTAGATGTTGATCCTTTAGGCAGATGATTTCTTGTTGCAAGGCCTCGATTTCCTCGCAGGTAGAATGGGTGCTCTCTTCAACAGCGACGACGCGCTCCCCGAGACAATCAACGTCCCAGCGGATTTCTTTGATCTCACCCGCGACATCTTGCTTTAGTGACCTAAAGTCCTCCCTGAGGGTGTTAAACAATTACTCTAGGAACTCTCTCGTGACCGGGTCCTCAGCGGGCGCTAGGGCCTACGGCGGCCGCGATGTCATCGGGTACGCACCCCCATCTTCACCTGTGGAGGGTGATTTGGTGAACAAGTCCTTGAGGGATCGCTCCCCCTTCTTCCTGGTGTTAGCCATGAACCGCCCGTACCTCGGAGAGTAAAAAAGCGCGTAGGCTTCTCTGCTGGGTATCCTCTTGAGGGTGACGGACACCCTAGTGCAAGTGAGAGCGGGCCCCTGGTTAGTTCTATAGTCCCGCCAAAGAGGGGTCAGACGTGGCGTCGAAATGTCACAATGGGGGTGCCCTTTCCTAAATCATGGGCCTCGAGCGGAGCATTCCAGCAGAAGCAGACAGGCTCTCCGCTACACCCTGCCGCCGAACCCGGGCTCTCCCACTCCTCGGCCGGGAAAGACGCTGCCTCTGTCTCTCAGGGCCCTCTCTTCCGACTCTCAGGCGGGCATGGGCTGAAGACCTGAAGCTCCTCCAGACCCCGGACGCAGGAAGACCGACCCCACGGGGAAGCGTGGCCCACGCCGCACCAAATCGCAGAGGGGCCCAGGCTCAACCAAGGATCGGGGCCGCCCGGAGTCTCCAGCACTGTCCCAGTCGTCTGCTATGGCGTCGCGGCTGATCCCAGGCCTCGCAGTGCTCACAGCCCCACCAGCGGTGTAGCGGGAGCCGGCCCAGTCCCCCGGCGTCCCCCGCCGACCTCTCCTCACCTCAAAATGTAGGAATGCCCCAGGGCTGAACACCACAGCTGCCCCCGTCCTCCGATCTCAGGGCAGACAGGCCCAGTCGCCCGGTGCCAGCTCCCGCGCCTTCTCTATCGGGGCTCTCCGGCTGTCCCGCTCGCCGTCGCCAAGCTCCTCTTGCCTCCGTGAAGGCCGCCACACTCCGCCCACAGCTCAATGCTTTCTGCCGCCCCTGGAGTGTATTGCAGGGCCCAGCGCCCGTCCGCTTCCAGGGGGCGCGTCTGGGCTGCCGACCGGGTCCGTAGGCCCAGACCCCGGGCCTCGATTTTCACGACCCCGGCGGCGGGCCTCCTCCTTGCCGCCAGCCGCGCTCCTGGGTCGCCCCCACACCTCGCCGCAGCTGCTCCAATCCTCCGATTCCACCCCGCCACCAGCAATCGGCCGCACCGACTCGCCTCCGCAATCAGCTCCCCTCGAGGACCAGGCACCCCTTCACCGGCCCCAGCTCAAGCCGCCGTCATTTCGCGGCAGCCGGCGCCTGTGCACCAAGCAACTCGGGAGCCTCAGAACCGCCACCAGCGCTCGCCCCCTGGTTCTGCGCAGACCCCCGGCTCGGTTTTCTGCCAAAACCGGGGTGAAAGAGCGCAAAAGGGGCCGGAATAGGGAGCGCGGAGCGGGGAGCCTCGAGGGTTTGCAACCACCTAGGTCGCCATCTTGGCCACGCCCCCTTGTTTTATTTTTTGAGTTTTATATAGCTCAAACTTAACTTGAAGACATCAGAGCGCTTTACATGGACCTCAAATAGAGAAGGCAAAACAAAAGTGTGACGGAGAGAGTCATGTGTTACATAAGTTTCAATTTGATGAGGTATAGGAGAGGTGGAAAAGAAGGAGTATAGTTAACATGTGTTACATAATTATCATTAACAAGCGGTATATGCATCATTTACATGGAGTTAAAGTAGAAGGAAAGGAAGGAGTCAAACGTTCTAGGCCTTTTCAGGGAATTGTATATACAACATACCAAGAAGGTAACATAGGATAATATTGATTTAAGGCAAGTAGGCTCTAGATTGGATTGTATTAAAGAGACAGATCTAGATGTGAGAGATATTTTAATCTAGGACTATGGGTAAATAGTAAGAGGTAGGGGAGAGGAAAGCCTGGGGCGGGGGAGAGTGGTGGTAGAGGTCACGTTGAGAAGTGAAATAGATGGACGAGATAATTTGAAACCGAATAGCCATTTAGGTAGATAAGTTTAGGAAGTTGTTGAGACAAGACAATTTAAAATTTTTCCTAAAGTGAAGGTAGGATTGGTTGTCACAAAGGTCCTTAGGGAGGCCCCTCCAAATACTGAGGGCATTCCCTGAGAGGAATCGGATGAGGAATTGGTTGTCTTTAACTTGGGAGGGATGAGGAGAAGAGTGTTGGAACTTTGTTGTGGCTTTTTTGTCCTGCTTTTGGGGGTTTGTTAGATAGGTAGGTTGGTTTTCCAGAGTAGAGGGCTTTGTGTTATGCAAGCTGTTTTGAATATACTTTTTGCCAGTTCAGTTTTTTGAGACTGGGAGTGATGTGATCAAAATGTCTTCCTCCATGGATCAGTCTAGCTGCTGCCTTGAGTGTGGACTCCATTGGCATGAGGTGGATGTTTGGAGTACCCGTGAGAGTGGCGTTGCCGTAATCCAGGTTGGAGAGGACAAGGGATTGTTTTACGGGCGTCAGGTCTTCAGCAGGGATAAATGGTTTGATTTAAAAAAAAAAAATGTTTTAGTGTGTTGAATACACTTTTTGCTGAGGCATTGAGGTGCTCTTTCATGTTCAGGCATTTTTCAAGACTGATTCCGAGAGATTTGACAGAGTTGAATAGAGATAAGTTACAGTTTAGTGCAGTTAGAATGAGATTTATGTTTTTTGGTGGGGAGTTCTTTTTTTGGTGGTTTAGTTAAAGGTGATTGTTGTTGAATCAGGTGTGTATCGGGGAGAGAGTGTCATTGAGGTGGTAGATGTCTTTAAGTCGATAGGTTTGATATAGATTTGGGTGTCATCGGTGTAGAGATGGTAGGCAATCGTGCTGTGTTTCAAAATCAGTGCGAGGGGTTCCATGTAGAGGTTGAAGAGAGCAGGGGATAGGATAGAGTGTTGGGGGACTCCTTGGTTGATTATTGTTGCTGCCAAAGTGAACTTGATGAGTCAAGGAGGATTAAGAGACAGGCATCTCTGCATGGAGGGATCTGTGTAGAGCATTGGTGATGTTTAGAATTGTAGCCTCTAAGCTACAGCCTTTTCTAAATCCTGATTGGAATGTGTCGTGGAGGTTACATTTCTCAATGTGGTTGTTTAATTGAGAGAAGACACATTTTTCAATGGTTTTAGCAAGGAAGAGGAGGTTGGTAATGGGCTTGTAATTATCAAGGCCATTGTAGTTGGCATCGGGCTTCTTGATGAAGGGAATGATTTGGTCAAGTTTGAGGGAGACCAGCAAGTGGCTGCTTGATAGAGAGGAGTTGCTGATGTTGGTCCAGGATGTGTCTGAGGTTTTTGACAAGAGAGAAGGGAAGCTGATCAGAGAGGTTGGAGGTCAGCTTCATGGAAGATAGTATTGCACAGACTTCCTTTTCGGATATGTATTCAAATTTGGACTAAGTTGCGTTGTTTTTAGGATGAGGGTGATTGACAATGGAGTTCATGTATTCAGAGCTAGTGGAGTTGTAGAGGTCTTTTCTGTTGGTGGGTGGGCAAATCAAGGAGCCATTGTTTGTACCGGGATCTTTAATGTGTGGAGAAGAGGATAGGGAGATTAGCGAGAGTTCTGTTTGTTATCTTGTCTGAGAAGAATTTGGGCAATTCTTTACAGCGACTAATAGAGACATCTATAGGGTGTTGAGTAATGGAAGAGATTTGGTTTTTAATGATTTTGAAAAGTTCTTTGGGATGGTTTCTGGTGTGGTCCAGTTATGATCTGAAAAAGGTAGATGTGTTTTTTACATTTAAGGCATTCTGCTCTGATGAGGGAGATATTTGGTTGGTTTCTCCATTTTCTTTCCGTCAGTCTGAGTTGGTGCCTCTTGTTGTTGAGATCTGTGTTGAACCATAATCTAGAGGGGGCAAATTTTGAATTTTTTTTAGTTTTAGGGGGGCGATGGTGTGAAGAAGTTCAGTCATTTTTGTGGTGTAGTGTGAGGCAACTTCATCGGTGGTGGTCAGTTCTGGTTAATGTGGGTGCTAATTACAGAGTCTAATTCTGAGTGCTGGATTTGGTGTAATTTTCTTGTCCAGTGCTTCGTTGGGCGAGATTGGGTGGAGGATTTTTTTGAGATTTTCCATGGCAAGTTTTTATGGACCATAATACTAACTTAGAAAGTGTGGCCTGTCTAAGCATGGTAAATTACAAGGTCTACTTTTGCCCATACACTGAGTTGGCTGTGCTGGCTTACAAACCCATGACCTCCTGGTCAGAGTTGACGTTAGTGTCACTAAGCCATCTTTCCGTGAAAAGGAAGAAAATACCTTCTTTACCTTTCTCAAAAGTGAAAAAATTCTGTTGGTAACCTATTATAAATAGAAACCTGTTCTCCTGTGTCCCTCCGACACAGTAGTTTTTGTGGATGGAATGTAGCGTTTATTAATTTTAGATAAGATGGACACTAATAATGCAATATCTATTTTAAGTAGTTCTGTAGAGATTTTGTTAATGCAACGAGATTTATTTGATTTTTGCAGTGAACGATTGCTATTCACTTTATTGTATTGTCACATCCAATGTCTATGGCACTAGGAATGTGTTAAGAACAGAATCAAAACTTGTAATCAGCATTTTTAACTTCATCAAAGAAAGATGCCTAAATATGTCATCTAAATTTGCCCTGATTTTAGGTGTGCTGGGGTTACATCTGATCCCTACGCAAACGTCTATGTGTACTGGGATTGTAATTCTATGATTAGTGGTAAACCCCGCACTGCTGCAGTTCTTCCATGATAAATTGTGGCACATGTGCCTCAAATTGAAATGGCGAAACAGGCAGTAATTGACAGTACTGGACAAAATACCACATTCTACCAGTAATTTCTCATTTTTCCTTAGGGAAATAGAATAGAAGATATTTACTGCTCCTGGTAAAAACTTCACCCTGAAGTAGTGGTGGTACTTACAGGTGCAGTAAATATCTCGATTTTTTTCCGACCCCTGCCCCCTTATGATCAGGACACAAGTATATTTAAACATATCTGTCACATGTCTACCTGTAAAGAGACATTCAGCTACCAAGAAAGTGTTGTTAAAAAAATCTGAAAATGTTATTAGATGAAGAAATAAAGTTTTAAAATAAAAACACTTTGCATGGGCCAATTAAATATCTTGGTAAAGAGCGCCTTTCAGCCTCTGACTAAGAAGGCTATTAGTTAAATTCCTGTTATGTTTATGGTTTTGAACATGATAGTATACTTGTAAATACCCGTGAGTGTTAAATTTCACATACTTTAGTGTTACGAGGTGTCTACTTTCTCATTCTACCTTTATTTTCCTGCTCTTAGCAGGTACTCTTCGATGATTGAAGGATCAAAATTTGGAACAGCAGCGGAGGCGATATGGAGAACAAAAACTCTGAAAATGTGCATGCCGACCTTAAGCTCGTTGCACATCCAAGGGCTAAGAGCAAGGTGTGGAAGTACTTTGGATTTGATACGAATGCCGAAGGATGCATACTTCAATGGAAAAAGATCTACTGTCGCATCTGCATGACTCAAATTGCCTATTCTGGAAACACGTCCAACCTTTCATATCATCTTGAGAAAAACCATCCAGATGAGTTCTGTGAATTTGTGAAAAGCAACACTGAACAAATGAGGGAAGCCTTTGCTACTGCATTCTTGAAATTAAAGCCAGAATCGTCTCAACAAGTTGTCCAAGAAACTTTGATCATGAAGACCAGCCATAGCTATGAAAGCAAGAAGCAGCAAGAAATCACCTCTGCAGTTATCAGCCTGATTTGCGAAGGTATGCATCCTGTCTCAATAGTAGATGAACCTACTTTTAAGTCCCTGTTGAAAACTGCCGAGCCCAGGTATGAGCTTCCAAACAGGAAATACTTGTGCACCAAAGTAATTCCAGAAAAGTATGCCACAGTGCGAGAGCTTGTATTAAAGGAAGTTAGTACAATCTCTTGGTGCGGAATAAGTTTGGACACATGGAAAAGCGAAAATCAGAACCGATCCTATGTGACGCTTTCGGTCCACTTCCTTGATGGTGGACCTTCTCACTGCCTCACAATGAACTCTCGGTGCTTAAAAACATTCGAAATCCCAGAGGATAATACAGCAGAGACGATTACACGTGTCTTGTACGAGACCTTTGTTGAGTGGGATATCAATATGAAAGTGTTTGGGGCTACAACACATTATAGCAAAGACATTGTGAAAGCTTGCTCTCTTCTTGATATTTCAGTCAACATGCCTTGCCTCGGTCATACATTCAATGTGGGGTTACAACGTGCTTTTCAGCTTCCCAAACTGCATGCAATTCTTACTCGATGCAGAAAACTGGTAGAATATTTTCAGCAATCCTCAGTGGCGATGTACATGTTAAGCGAGAAGCAAAAACAACAAAACGTAGTAATCTGCATGCTCAAAAGTGATCGTGTGTCATGGTGGGGCAACACACTTACCATGCTCCAGCGTCTAAAGGAACAACAGTATATCATTGCAGCTGTCCTTGTGGAGGACAGCAACAACCATCACCTAATGTTAGAAACCAATGAATGGAACATAATTGAAGGGCTTGTGGAACTTCTCCAGCCCTTCAAACAAGTGGCCGAGATGATGTGTACATCAAAATATCCTACCATTAGTATGGTGAAACCTCTTCTTCATATGCTGCTAAACACAACTTTGAATGTTAAGGACACAGATTTGAAAGAAATTAGTATGGCCAAGGAAGTGATAGCCAAAGAGTTGTCCTCAACCTACCAGCATACTCCTGAGATAGACATGTTTCTTAATGTTGCCACCTTTTTGGACCCGAGGTACAAAAAGCTTCCTTTTCTTTCTACCTTTGAGCGGGCGCAGGTAGAGAATCGAGTGGTGGAGGAGGCAAAAGGCCTTTTGGAGCGGGGAAAGGATGGCTCTTTTGAACCTGAGGGAAAAACCTTTGCACTTCCCGAAGAGCCACCTGTGAAAAAGATTATCATCTCTTCATCTCAGGCTCCAACCACCAATATCAACAACATGCTTGCCGAAATCTTCTGCCAGTCGGGTGGCACCGAGGGGCAAGAGGAGTTGCATGCCCAGGTGGTTGAGGAATTAAGCAATTTCAAATCACAAAAGGTTCTTGGTCTCAATGAAGACCCTCTGAAATGGTGGTCAGACCGATTAGCCCTTTTCCCTGTTCTTCCAAAGGTACTTCAAAAGTACTGGTGTATTCTAGCCACTAGGGTCTTCCCAGAACGCCTTTTTGGTTCCCCAACAAACGTTGTAAGCGCTAAGCGCAACCGATTAGCCCCAGCCCATGTAGATGAACAGATATTTTTGTATGAAAACACACGGAACTGGTCCGAACCTGAACCTGAAGACGAAGATGAAGGAGAGTGGGGCTTGCAACAGGAACATATTTTTAATTTAAGTGATAGCAGCAGTTTCTTTACCATAAGGGACAGTGGGTTTATTTAAAGTAATGCTTATAGTTATTTAAAAAATATTTTAAATAATGATGAATTTATTTGTCCTGAGTTACCAAAAACTATTTATCTTGTATGCTTTCAACTTTTAAAAATAGTGAAACAATATGATGTAGGCTCGTTTTCAGCTTCAATAACAATTGTGGTTACAGCGTAAGAAATGCATACCAGTGGTTATCTGTTGAAAGGTAAAGAAATCAAAAGGGTTTGTGGTTACCTAGCACAATTAAAACAGTTACAACCTATTCAAACCTTGTATTAAGCCTTTCTTGTGAATATAACTCCGCAAAGTTCCAGAATAGTGCTTTATTGCAAACGTGATTTTGTATTCTCCAATTTGAAAGTTGTTTTCACAGATTTATAATGACTTGGAAGAGATACGCTGCTGCTAATATCCGATCTCAATCTGCAGGTCTGTAATTCGTTTTAAATACCTCAACTTTAGTGCATCATGCTTCTGTTTTTTAGCTCTTTCAGATTTCTGGCTCTAGAGAGTTGTGGTAACTTTACAGAGTACAGGAGCTTTAAATAAGGCTTCCCAAGGTGTCCCTGGGATCATGCTTGGAAAGGAATACTGCCCATGTTAGAGTTTCTATCGCCCATCTCCGCTTACACACCAGATTATAAAAACCTGCGTGGGGCAAGTTAATTTTCCTCCTCACCAATGCAAATGTATGTAATGTGGCCTTTGGCCTTGATTCATTTTTTGCTGTTTTCTCAGATTCTAAACTTAATTAATAATTTTCCCTCTGAGTTGTAGTGATCTACCTTACTATGCAAGCAGTTGACTTCAAGATATGAACAGTTTGTGGTTAGCTTCTCCCATTGGCTGACTCTCCCTAGACCTACCCCGGGTTCATGTGGAAACATTCACTCATTAAGTAACTGTCCACTAACTCTATCTAGTGGTAGCTCGCCTTTGTTTTCAAAGATGTCTATCATAGCTGAAGCATACTCCCTTTGAATGGAGTGTGCTTCAGCCTCAATCCTTTAAACTCTTTGGAGGTAAGGGACCCAGCACCATGTGTGATAGCAAGATTGGCAAGGTGTCGGAGTCCTACAGCAAATAAACACCCACATTATTCCCTCCTCCAGCGGTTTAGAGAAGGCGTCAGAGGGGCACGTCTGTGACTATAGTTAAAGCGACAAAACTCAATACTTTTCATCCAAAACAGCGTCACTTTTTCAAAGTAAAGCTATTGGGGCACTTTTTACCTCTACTGTGCCCATCCTCTCGGTGTACCGAATAGCATGTTTGAGTCCACTTCAGCATATCTAACAGTTGCTTAGCTGGAGCTAAATACCGAGCCAAATAATTGCATCAATTACCTTCCAACTCAATAAATGCACTTTATAAAAATAATTTGTGTTTCCATATTTCTACTATTCATTGTATTTTCATTAATACTTGTGTAAAGCATTGAAAAACATGGACAAAATTCACTGTTTTTAGAGGGATTCTTGAGTCTTAATTGCCACTTATTTAAAAAAAGAAATCCTACTTGCCATTTTTGATCAACAAATCGCATTTTACTAGAGAAAACATAATTTATCCAGTAGAGAAATTAGTTCAAGTGGTCTGTCATGTCTCAGCAACAATTAGTTCTCTTCCTAAGATGCCCATACTATATTGCATGTTAACGGCTGTGTTCCTCAAAGACTCCAACGCTTTTTCATGTCAAAAAAGCATTGGCAAAGAGAATAGTTCTGGCGTAGCCAACCATCGGGCTTTGTCAATGGCAGTTTTGTTTTGTCATTTTCTTGTAATGATAGCCCCCTCACCAGTATATATAAAACAAATTGGCTAAAAGAGTTTGGGTCTCAAAAAGCACACTTTGCCATTGCCGTCCCTGGCACCGAAGGTAATGTGTTGAAGTGTTTCTCTTGAAATGCCAGAATGCATGTCGCTGTTTTGAATGGCACCCCCTTGATTAATTTTAGTTTATTCATCACTATGCACCTGTTCATCTCGCTTTGCCACTCTATTTTATTTCTCTTACCATCTTTGTCTTTCCAGTGACATGCAGTAACATTAGAAAGAAGTGAAATGAACATTGGTAAACGCAATAGGTTTCACCTATGTGTTTAATAATAAGTTATTTTTTGTTGTAAGTTGTAGTTTGGAGAGCAGTTGTGCAATATAAGTTACTGAAACTCCGTTAAAGTATTATGACTTGTTTATTGAGAAAAGCAATGCATTGTGCTGTTACTGGGTGTATTATAAAGCGGTGAGTACTGGCACATTTAAAGCACTGGCTACTTTTAGACCTATTCAAGTAATAATTCTACTAAAGTCGCAAGGTATCAGGTGTTTTATATGTAAACCCTAAGAGTTACAGAAATGTGTACAGATGTTTTACTGTCCTTCCATGATTTAGCACCATGACAACAAGTATGCAGAGGGGAGTGGAGAGAGAGAAGTAGCAATGGACAGGATACTAGATTAAGAGCAACAGTAGAGAAAGTACTTGGGGCAGGCTCAAAGCGAGAAAGAGACAGCGAGCGAAAAAAAGAAAGAGAGAAAAGAGTCGCAGAGTGACGGAGAGAGAGACGGACAGCCAGCTGGGGCAAAGAAAGAAAACAGAAGATGAATAAGAAAGCAGAAGAGACTGAGAGGGAGCAAAGGAGAGACAGCAAACAAAATATGCATAGCTCTAGTTTGAGAAAGTGATGTGGAGAAAGGGAGATATGAAAGGTGGGATATGCTGGGTAAGAGAGTGGGGACTCGGAGTGTGAGCGAGTGAGAAGGGAAGAGAATCGGAAGGGAGACTGTCATAGTCATAGCTGCCCAACGACAGACTTGCAAACGAGACCCATTTTTAAAGATGCCGAATTGAGCTGTTCTTGAGAGGTGGTTGGCTTTAGCAACACTGGCACCTCACGCCGTGCGAAAGAAGCGACAACTTACTTTAAGCCAGTGATACTCAAAGTACGGCCCTCTTGAACTTCTCATGCAGTCCTCTAGTAAATGACCGCACTGGGCTGCTGTTTATTTAAGAGAGCACTAACTTGCAGGAGGATGTTAAATATAGGAGTATACGTTTGTTTACAAGATAACTGAAGGAAAAGGAGTAAATTACATATCTGCATAAAAATGACAATGTCCCTTCAAAATTAAAAAACATTTATTTCATTGACATGCACAAGCGTTTCACTTTAGTACATCAAATTATTTCAGTGCATTGAAAAGTACTTTTTTTTAAAGTGATAGCTTTCAACGAATGAACATAGAAGCATTGATGCCTCCACCCGCCCTGGCTAAAATGCCAATGGTGAGTTAAGAGGAAAGTCAGTTGTCATGTCGACAACTCTGAGTGGCTTGGGTTGGTATTATACATGCCTAACATTATAGTTTATTACTATGTATATTGTAATTTTGTATAGTGCATAGCCTTAACACAAATATTTCAAGATGCTCTTACATGTGATAATGAAGAAAATGGAGGCACAGTGAAGTAAAACAATTGCCTTGTATACCACAGTTCAAGTGGGGAATCCGGTACTGAACTTAGGATTTCTGATTTCACTAGCTGCAATTCTATTTCATTCTAATTCAGTAATGAAGCCACTTCTTTTTTTCACACTTGACTCTCCCAGGTTAGTGATAGCAAGGAGACAAGGCTTACCTACCCTAAGGCAGAGGTCTTCAAATTAGGGGGCGGCCCCCCTAAGGGGGCTTCAAGTGATCCCAGGGGGGAGCGCCAGGCTCTGGCCAAAAGCTGCATTATGCTTATATATTTTTTTTTTTTTTTTTTTTTTTGTTTTCAGTGGAAGAAAAATGAGCGGCAGGAAACCTCTCTGTAATGGGCCATCACTAACATCATTTGTCATTTTTTTTTTTTGTTTAATACATTTTTATTGACATTTTTGCAAGTAAAAACAGAGTACATGCCATAAAATGAAAACATATGAACGAAAATAGGGAGATACTAGCAGGCAAAACATTATGTAATGAAACATAGCAAAACGGGAGATGCAGAGGAAGGGGAGGAATAAGATATAAGAATAGAAAGAAAGAAGAAAAGAAAGAAAAGGAAGAAGAGAAAGGGAAAAAAGGCAGGAAAGAGAAGAGACGAGAAAAAGATAGATAATACTCAGTGAGATATAGTAGTTGAGGAAAGATAGGAAACGAAGGGGAGCCATAGAAGATCCGATTTTTTTTTTTTGAGAAATGGAGGAAGAGGATACAGAGGCAATTCTATGTTCGTCACAAATAAAATTCCACCACATGGATAAAGATATTTTAGAATTATCTTTCCAGGACGATAAAATGACCTTAAGAGCTAGAGCAATAAAAAGGTCAAACAACTTAGATGCAGATGAGGTTATATCAATATCAGAGGAAAGGGAGCCTAGAAAAACATGCTGAAAAGATACATCATTGTTAAACCTAAAAATTGACATGCAAACCTTCCAAACTGAATTCCAAAAGGAATAAACCGTAGCACATTCAAATAGTAAATGGATTAACGTTCCTGGAGCACTTGAACAAGACCAACATAGGGAAGAGGAAGTAGGAGAAAATTTACAAATGCTAACTGGAGTAATAACCGCTCTACAATGTACAAAATATAGGGATTGAGTCACACGGGCAGCTGCAGAGACTTTAAATAACTTAGGTCATTTGTCATTTATATCCTGGCTGGGAGAAGGTGTCAAAAAGGGAAGGACTGTAAATATTCTTTAAAACCCCTGCTCCCATTTCTAATAATCAAATCACACTGTGGATACTTTTACAGTTAGCAAAGCCTGCCTGGCCAGAAAAGTATGTTTGGCAATCATGTATTTGATTTCATTTTTAAAACGGTAACACAACTTAACTGTAATGTTTAAATAAGTCTAGACATATTTAAACATTGACAGTTTAATTGAATTGTGAGGGGGGCCCTGATGATATTTTTTTCCCACTGAGGGGGGCTCTGCACTAAAAAGATTGATGACCACTGCCCTAAAGTGTGAGCCACACTGATAAAAGAATACATGTAAGATGCAGGTCACTGGATTGAATTCTGGCAAAAGTCGTCCTGGGTAATGTGCCTGCTGCAGAGATAACTGTGTAATTTGCATATCAGAATCACAATTACTTAATGTGGGCTTGCATATAAACAGCAAGTCCTAGTGTCTAATCCCGGTTAGCATTAGCCAGGTTATTGTGTTAATATGCCTTATAGAGATACTTGTGCAACCTCCTTGTAACATGCGTGTTTCTTGGTACGAAAGGAAAATTATTTTAAAGTCCTACAGCTGAAATTTCTGTGTGACATTCTGTGACACAATAGAATTTCAATATCCTGAGGCCCGTAAAATAAATATCAGTGAGGACATATTAATTTTAAATATACTGCGTGTGTTGAGTGGTGGTGGTTAAACAATGATTGCAATTAAAATAGCAGGTGAAAAAACAAATGGTGAAAGCTCAGAAAATAAAGATAGACACAGCTTATAAAATACAGATGTGCTTTAAACAAACAGATCTTCCTTTCCGGCTTACAGCTCCGGAATTTATAAACCACCAAATCAAAAAACAGTAAATTAAGCAGACTGATAAATACCTACATTCCAAAGTTGTGCATAAAAACTTGGTATGTGTAAGTTATGTGTAAGTTGCAGTTTGGT
The DNA here is from genome assembly GCF_964261635.1 of Lissotriton helveticus. Classification (NCBI taxonomy): domain Eukaryota; kingdom Metazoa; phylum Chordata; class Amphibia; order Caudata; family Salamandridae; genus Lissotriton; species Lissotriton helveticus. Next base: position 793,155,621 of record NC_136069.1, read on the forward strand.
ATTTTCCTTTGTCTCCTCTTATCATTGCAAAGTGCATTTGAGTGAAAGTAGCAGTGAAGAACGGAAGAGTGATTTTTTTTTATAGATAACTAATCCTGAGAATTGGAATCTGATTATTTATTATGAACGGTGACAGACGCCACCTACTGTTATTTCATACACATTCATTCAGTGATGTAATATCTAATATGTAAAAAAAAGTATTCGTCATCTCGGAGCTGCTTTTCCATGCTGACCTGTCCTAAATACACCCAGTGTGGGCACTGAACATGCACCAACCCATGATACACTATTGAGCAGTTGCAATATGCACTAAAATATGCGCACAATGTGCTGTCCTTGTAATTTACCGGTATTCAGATAACGTCTTATGACGCCTTGCGAACACAAACTTGCTAATAGCATTAGCTTCTCTTCTTTTTCTCCAGTCTTATCCTTTGAAAAGGAACTAGACTGCATATTACTGACACACTTCCTCAAATATTCAGTTTGGTAAGCTATTTAACACTGCATATAGAAAGAAATGTGAGAAAGAATGGCCCCTTTTTGTTTGCAAAATTAACTTAAACCAATAACTGTTAGAAATGGGATTTCTGGTTGGCTGAGGCTTGCAAAGCAGGCAGAAACCACCACTCTAGTCAGGGCAAGGGAGCTACACGCCAAAGATAAGCCCTGCTTACCCCCTTTGTAGCATGGCACAAACAGTATGGCTTATCCCGGAGGCAATGTGTAAAGCATTTGCGCACGCACCCACCAGCAACAATATCCCAGGCCCCCCACAAAAGGAACTCCACACAAGGTTATATCAAAAAATAGCCTTTGTATTCTCAAAACAAATCAGATAGTAATCACACAATATACATTGTGCTAACTGGCACGGGCAATATTTGCAAGGGATTATTTACACATGACAGGGCCACATGGGCCACTGTCAGACTTACCACTTGGTAAAGAAATAGTAAAATATATAACTTGGTAAAAGTGAACTAAATCATACATATACAACCAAAATAGGTCATAGAACGTACAGCCAGTAAACACCGATAATCACTGCACTTGCAACAGTCTGTGCCATGAAATCCATCATGCACAGTATCCCACCAGTCTAACTACATTAGACCCCCACCACCTAAGTAAACCTTACACTAGGGGCGTAAATCACACAGGGAAGTATAATCTCCCTAACATAAACCTAAACAGGTAAAGCAACCTCCTTTGCATGAAAACACAGTTAGAGGTATCACAGGCATAAAGGCATTGCACATTACGCATAAATCACATTTGGCCTAACCAGTATAAAATCAGTAGGCAATCACCTTGCGCCACCTTTAGAGCGGATAAATCACATTTAGCACATAAACCACATTATGGCCTGCGCCCTATAAATGTAAAACCCCCCCTGGCCAACTGGCCATCTAGGAAGGGGCTCAAATGCCCTATGTCCACAGAGTCAGGGCTGCTGCCTTAAGCAGCGAATGTCCAGGTTGCGCCACTGCGCCAAGCCTAAACGTTGCAGCTGCCCACTACTTGCTGGGCAGCTGAAGACAATGAACTGGAGGCCTAAACGCTGCAGCTGGCACTAAGGGCTGCGCAGCTGTGGAAGGCCAAGGTAGGGGCGAAGGAGTGCGTCTCACTCCTGGGTTCACAAAGAACAAGTCCCTAGAAAGAAAACGTAAACGGTGCAGCTGCCCAGTACTTGCTGGGCAGCTGTGAATCAAAGCTGTGGCATGGGCCCTCACTGGCCCTTTAAGCAAACTGCGCTATTCGTTGGAGCCCTTTGGCTCTGGAAAACCACCATGTCCATGGAGCACTCTGCTCCTAAACTAATTATGCGCCCATCCTAGACGCAACACTGGCCCCCAAACACTGATGCATCCCAGGGGGATCAGCACGCGCCTCACGGGCCCCTCACAGGCTTTCTGAAAAAAATGGTGGCCCCTAGTGGAGCCATACGGTTCTAGGAATCAGGAGCCAGAGATGGGGCAAGAACATGGGCCCTTCTGGACCCTGGTAAATAAGTATGGCCAACGGTGAGAGCCACGCACAGGCTCTAGCAACCATCAGGCCCCCAAACGGTGGAGCGCGCTGGCTCTGGGGGAACACGGGACCCTGGGTTTAATCCAACGGTGATGGATTAAACCCAGATCTTTTGACTGGGTGTGAGTGTTTGATTGATTCAGATGCTCCGTCCATCACCACCCCCTTTTGTACCACTTCTAGAAGTTGGCATGTCTGTGCAGTGAATGTGAAATGACTGTCTGGCTTGTGATTGGCTGGAGCTGGCTGGTGTGCCTGGCTTCAGGAGTCAGGATGGGTCTGCCCCGGTGGTGAATGGAGAGATCTGCATGTTGATGGAAGACAGGGGTGCACCTGGGACCTGAATAGGGCTGGGACTTCCCTCCACAATGCTGGCTCCACCCCCTGTGGTGTGTCAAATGTCCCTGACCCATCCTGTGAATAGGCAGAGGGGCTGAGCAAAACAAAGTGCTCAAGAACCAGTTGCATCTGGTTCGCCCCTTGCCTGCACCTTTGACAACAAAGGATTGTGTGTATAAAAGAGGGGCTGTGACCCCAAGTAAATGTTCTTGTTCTGACACTTGAATCTACCAGGGGCGTGCTGCTGTTGGGGCCCAGGGGAAGGGTTGCCTCCCGGGGCCCTGCCCAGCCCCTGGATGCCTGGAGGACTTCTCTCCCTGGGACCCCTTGTGGCCTTGCTGGCTATACCCAGGAGCTGTTCTTCTCCACCTTTATGCCTCCAGGACTGTTGGGACCTTTTTGGATTGCTTTGATTTTTGCCAAGGCTTTGTTGCAGCCTCCCTGCACTCTATTTGTAGACTGAGCGCTTTATTCAACTGTAATTTGCCTTCCCTAGAAAAGGGTGAGCCTGGGGGCTGAGCAGCGCGGCACTGCAGCCCGTCCCGAAGGAATCCCCCTCGTAGGAATTCCCCCCCTTCTTGTGGGCTTATGGCAGGTGCCTACCCCGCTTTTGGTTATATTTAAAAGCAGATGCCCACCCTGCATTGTGGCCGTGTTATTTGCATTTAAATTTCGGGTGCCCACCCCGAATATGGCTGCTATTTGATTTTTAATCGGGCCGGTGCCACCCCGCTGCACATTTTTAAAGGCTAGAGGGAGCCTACCCCTCGTTGTGCCCCGAGATGCCGCCGCAGCCGCGGGAAAACAGGAAGTCAGGCCTGCGCCGCCTGACTGGGCGGGGCCTGTGGTGCTCGACTTCCACTTCACCCTGCCGGGGGGAAGCCGTGCCACGCCATGAAAATGGCCGATGGCAGCGCAGGGCTCCCAGAGGTGAAGGGAAGCCCCGTGCCACCGAAAAATGCAGCCGCCGCCAGCGAGGTGTCCGGGAGGGGGAGATTGCCCCACCCGCTGCCTCCATGAAGCCCGCCGAGGCTCCCGTGAGCTAGGGAGAGCCCTGGCAGACGGCGAAGAAGAGACCGCGTCCCCCGCCGCCTCCGGAGAGCAGCCTGGTGAGTAGTGCTGCCTGGAGGGGGGGGGTTGGGGGGGGAGGACACCAGAGGGAGGCACCCGGTCAGAGCGGCACAAAGCGGACCCGCCATTGCGGGCCGCTCCACCGATGGTCAGCCTTGTTGCCAGGGCTCCCATGGGGGTCCTGATGTCCCAGGGTCCCGTGTTCCCCCAGAGCCAGCGCGCTCCACCGTTTGGGGGCCTGATGGTTGCTAGAGCCTGTGCGTGGCTCTCACCGTTGGCCATACTTATTTACCAGGGTCCAGAAGGGCCCGTGTTCTTGCCCCATCTCTGGCTACTGATTCCTAGAACCGGTATGGCTCCACTAGGGGCCACCATTTTTTCAGAAGGCCTGTGAGGGGCCCGTGAGGCGCGTGCTGATCCCCCTGGGATGCATCAGTGTTTGGGGGCCAGTGTTGCGTCTAGGATGGGCGCATAATTAGTTTAGGAGCAGAGTGCTCCATGGACATGGTGGTTTTCCAGAGCCAAAGGGCTCCAACGAATAGCGCAGTTTGCTTAAAGGGCCAGTGAGGGCCCATGCCACAGCTTTGATTCACAGCTGCCCAGCAAGTACTGGGCAGCTGCACCGTTTACGTTTTCTTTCTAGGGACTTGTTCTTTGTGAACCCAGGAGTGAGACGCACTCCTTCGCCCCTACCTTGGCCTTCCACAGCTGCGCAGCCCTTAGTGCCAGCTGCAGCGTTTAGGCCTCCAGTTCATTGTCTTCAGCTGCCCAGCAAGTAGTGGGCAGCTGCAACGTTTAGGCTTGGCGCAGTGGCGCAACCTGGACATTCGCTGCTTAAGGCAGCAGCCCTGACTCTGTGGACATAGGGCATTTGAGCCCCTTCCTAGATGGCCAGTTGGCCAGGGGGGGTTTTACATTTATAGGGCGCGGGCCATAATGTGGTTTATGTGCTAAATGTGATTTATCCGCTCTAAAGGTGGCGCAAGGTGATTGCCTACTGTATTTATACTGGTTAGGCCAAATGTGATTTATGCGTAATGTGCAATGCCTTTATGCCTGTGATACCTCTAACTGTGTTTTCATGCAAAGGAGGTTCCTTTACCTGTTTAGGTTTATGTTAGGGAGATTATACTTCCCTGTGTGATTTACGCCCCTAGTGTAAGGTTTACTTAGGTGGTGGGGGTCTAATGTAGTTAGACTGGTGGGATACTGTGCATGATGGATTTCATGGCACAGACTGTTGCAAGTGCAGTGATTATCGGTGTTTACTGGCTGTACGTTCTATGACCTATTTTGGTTGTATATGTATGATTTAGTTCACTTTTACCAAGTTATATATTTTACTATTTCTTTACCAAGTGGTAAGTCTGACAGTGGCCCATGTGGCCCTGTCATGTGTAAATAATCCCTTGTAAATATTGCCTGTGCCAGTTGGCACAATGTATATTGTGTGATTACTATCTGATGTGGTTTGAGAATACAAAGGCTATTTTTTGATATAACCTTGTGTGGAGTGCCTTTTGTGGGGGGCCTGGGATATTGTTGCTGGTGGGTGCGTGCGCAAATGCTTTACACATTGCCTCCGGGATAAGCTATACTGCTCGTGCCATGCTACCAAGGGGGTGAGCAGGGCTTATCTTTGGCGTGTAGCTCCCTTGCCCTGACTAGAGTGGTGGTTTCTGCCTGCTTTGCAAGCCTCAGCTAACCAGAAATCCCATTTCTAACAGTTATTGGTTTAAGTTAACTTTGCAAACAAAAAGGGGCCATTCTTTCTCACATTTCTTTCTATATGCAGTGTTAAATAGCTTACCAAACTGAATATTTGAGGAAGTGTGTCAGTAATATGCAGTCTAGTTCCTTTTCAAAGGATAAGACTGGAGAAAAAGAAAAGAAGCTAATGCTATTAGTAAGTTTGTGTTCGCAAGGCGTCATAAGACGTTATCTGAATACCGGTAAATTACAAGGACAGCACATTGTGCGCATATTTTAGTGCATATTGCAACTGCTCAATAGTGTATCGACCCTGCACTCCCCACACATCAGGGACTACCATGGCCACACATATCCCCCATGCATTCCTATGGGAGGGCAGGCCAATCTCACACACGCACTCAGAGACGCACGCACTTTACACTGGGACACATTGTCAAAGTGCGCAAAGACCAGAAATCACTATAATTATGTAATATTAAAAGGCGAAAAGTTCAGGGGTGAACCTGCCAGAAGGGCCAAGTCCAACAATAACTATTTAACAAATCCCGTAGCACACATTAGCAGCAATTTAGTACATTCTTAAAACCTTTCCCACTAAGTAAGAGACGAGGGAAAGATGGTTTGACCAAGATCACACAATGTCTTTCAGTGGTGAAGGTTAATAACATTGCCAGGCTATTCCTGGTACCATATTTGTTCTATAAGAACCAAATTTAAATAAAAGGAATGTGTTACATCCTTAGACATAAACTATAGATCCTGAGTCCATCTCAGAATTGTGGAATGTTTACAGTTAGGGAATCGCAGCAGAAGGACAACGTTTATAGCCACAAGTCTCCCCTAATCGTACAGTGAACCAGCTGTTGGTTCAGCTTTAGAATGGAAGCTGCCCTGCAGCACCCTGCCCTACTGTGTGCAGCTGATTTTTCTGAAAGACTGTGACCTCTTCTGGTTTGCACCTTCCCTAAACACTGTGATCGCTTGTAAATGACTAACACAAGATATAGATGTGTCTTTTCAGCATCGTAATGTGCTTTGAAACAAGAAAAGTCTGTTTTCCTACTGCAGCGACAAATGTTTCTGTTGGGGTCTATTACACAAGAAAACTTTCATCGGAGAGCCAGTGTTGCCATAAATTGAGGAAGCCTTTCAGATATTTCAAAATGGTGCACACAAAACAGGACTCTCTGTGGATACATCACACTTATTTCCAATTAGAGGCAAGTGGCTAGTGTTTGCCCAGAGTCTCCCAATGACTAACTGCAGACTTAAAATGCAATTATTCTAATCAAAGGTGGGACAGCAAGAGTTTATTTCTTTAAAGTGCTTTCTTGGAAGTATTTGTGAAGTAGGTGCCTACCCGCAAAAACACATACATTCAAACATGCATGCAGGACTCACACCGGATGTTGGCCAAGTATCTCAAGAGGCTCTCTATCTGCTCAAGTGCCGGTTTCAGGGTACCGGAGTCATATGATTTGAGTGTGAAGATACCCCTGACATTATATGACACAACGTGACTTGTGACTCAGCCGCAGTTGAAGGACTGAACTGATTCAGGTGCCTCTAAAATATCAGCAAACTGAGCCGCCAGGTTGGACCAGTATCTGCTTTACACGTTCATGCAGTAGCCGTAAAGTCTAATAGTATTGTATTTATGCCATCGAGAAAGCAATGAAGGGTTACCTCTAATAATCGAAAGCACCAGAAATTCCCATATCCACTTGTATACATACAGGGATGAGCTACTATTTTTTTTTTCAATTCAAAGAAGTCTTTATTCGATTATTACATCATAAAAGACATGCACACAATTTATAATGGCTAAAATACATGTGTTGTTTATAAAAATAATTTAAGGTAGTATTAAGAACACTCTAAGACCATATTAAATCATTTATACAGAACTTCATTTGAAAGTTATTTAAAAATTTACAATAGATCCTTAGTTAAATAATCATAGTAAATTCGGGCACAATAAGTAGTTACACATTTACCCACAGTCAATGGAGAGCCTATGATTTTTAGGCGAAAGCCTAGATCGAGTTAATGAACCTTGCTCTTAAGATCCAAGCCCAGCCTAAGTATTTTGCTACTCCAATTACAATCACGGGCGACAGATCTGTCTTTAATATCCTACTGGCAGTTGCTGCTGAACGTGTTCCCAAGCTTCTACAAACTTGACTTAACCACTTTAATCTTGGGGCAACATACAGCTGGCAGACAAAAAGAAAATGATTTACACTTTCACCCTGTCCTAAGCACATAGGACAGTGCCCAGACCCACCCTTACCCCACGTTATAGTGAACCAAAAAGAAAATGATTTACACTTTCACCCGGTCCTGAGCACATAGGACAGTGCCCAGACAAAAAGAAAATGATTTACACTTTCACCCTGTCCTGAGCACATAGGACAGTGCCCAGACAAAAAGAAAATGATTTACACGTTCACCCTGTCCTGAGCACATGTATGTATGTATGTATGTATAGGTATTCTTGTATAGCGCGAAATCTGTCACCCAACGGGCATCCTGGCGCTTAGACTGTCCTGACATTTACACATACATTACACAATTACATTGCCCTGGGAAACAGGTGAGTCTTCAAAGTTTTTTTAAAGGAATTAAGATCTTCCAAGCCTCTCAAACCCAAAGGAAGGGAGTTCCACAATCTTGCAGCCGCAAATCTAAAGGACCGACCGCCCGTCCGAGACCTCAAGATCTTAGGTACAACCACCAGGTGGGAAGAGGCTGAACGTAGCAGTCTAGGCGGGGTGTACCAGGAAAAGAGGTCCCGCAAAGGGGGCGGACCCTGCTCATGTAGGGCCCTGAACACCAGGCATAGTGCTTTAAAATCAATCCGCTGGGAGACTGGCAACCAGTGGAGGTCCCTAAGTGCCTTAGTAGAGGAATCCAAGCGGCGGCGTGAGAGGGCCAGTTTGGCGGCGAAATTCTGCACCCGCTGTAATTTTCCGACTAAATTAGCCGGAGCTCCCAGGAGTAGTGCGTTGCAGTAGTCAATACGACTTAAGATTATGCTCCGCACTACCTCTGGTCTTACCTGAGGCGGGAGCAGGGGCAAAATCTTACGCAGCGAGCAGAGCAGTGCCATACAGGTAGACACTGTACGGTTCACTGAGGCATCAAGCTGCAGGTTAGTGCTGAACACTACCCCCAAATTACGGACTGACTCTACGGGCGAGCTAGCGCCCTGAAAATCTGAAGGCCAAAAATCTGGCGGAAGTGGTCTGGGGATGCGGTCCAGGGAGCAGTGCAGCACCTCAGTTTTTGCGCTGTTGAACTGCAGGGAGTTATTACCCAGCCATTCAGCCGTGGTGTTCATACAGCGATGAAAGGCCTCCTGGGACATTCCATCCTTACCCTCAAGGGAAAAGATGAGCTGGGTGTCGTCAGCGTAATTGGTGACCGTGATGCCAAAAGATTTGATCAACATGATCAGGGGGCGGAGGTAGAGATTAAAAAGAATGGGGCTAATGGCTGACCCTTGAGGTACGCCCTGACCAACCCTTCTGATGTTTGATTTAAAGGGTGGGATGGCCACTTGCTGATGTCTGTGATCGAGATATGACTTCAGCCATTCAAGGGCCAGCCCCGATACTCCCGCCTCCGCCAGTCTCCTGATCAATATTGTATGGCTGACCGTGTCGAACGCGGCCGACATGTCGAGCAGCACTAAAAAGGCCGCCCGACCCTGGTCGGCCCGCGTTCGCAGGTCATCAAGAACGGTCACCAAGGCTGCCTCAGTCCCATGCGCTGGTCTGAAGCCAAACTGGGCCACATCCAAACAGTTGTTAACCTCAAGAAAGTTGGAGAGATGTTTTGTGGCCCATTTCTCAAGAATCTTAATAGGGAATGGCAACAGAGAGATGGGTCTGTAGTTGGCTGGGCAGGCGGGGTCCAAATTTTCTTTCTTGAGACATAGGACAGTGCCCAGACAAAAAGAAAATGATTTACACTTTCACCCTGTCCTGAGCACATAGGACAGTGCCCAAGAGGCTCTCTATCTGCTCAAGTGCCGGTTTCAGGGTACCGGAGTCATATGATTTGAGTGTGAAGATACCCCTGACATTATATGACACAACGTGACTTGTGACTCAGCCGCAGTTGAAGGACTGAACTGATTCAGGTGCCTCTAAAATATCAGCAAACTGAGCCGCCAGGTTGGACCAGTATTTGCTTTACACGTTCATGCAGTAGCCGTAAAGTCTAATAGTATTGTATTTATGCCATCGAGAAAGCAATGAAGGGTTACCTCTAATAATCGAAAGCACCAGAAATTCCCATATCCACTTGTATACATACAGGGATGAGCTACTATAATTTCATTGTTCAATAAAAACACTGTAAAAATACTCAAAAAGTATAACTAATTCGACCATGATTTTGGCAAGCACTTTTGTCTCCAGCTGTTGCAGTCCATTAAAAAAGGTACAGGACGGGTGCTCATGTAAAGCACTCCAAATACATTTGGTGGTCTTTGTGTTCTGTAAGATAACATTAAAAAAACTGAACGTACAACTGAAGAGGGGTGGTTAAACGTGTTAAACAATAGTGGGGGGAGGTGATAGGGAGCACTGATGGAACACACGCACTGGTATGAAGTGCAGGTATAGATTTAAAACAAGCTCTGTGTCAGGGAAACCTAAAAAATGAAGTTCCACAAGCGGATGAACTCAGTACTTGGGCCACAGGATACTGATAAGAGAAAGACACGAGGAACAACAGGAAATAGTATGCTACAGCCAATAGAAACAGAGGGAAAGTAAGTGGCAAGCACAAGAACCAGTGAAAGGCAAGGGCAGGATGAAAGCTCCTTTTGAGATTTATATTAAATACAATAAATTTCACGAGCGCTGTGCAGGCGAAACCTATAAATGGATCAACCCCCAGCCGCATGGCGATTAGTATCTTAATAATTCACGTCAGTGCTATGTCCTCCAGTGATCTCAAGAGTGCTTGCTTAGGCCACACCTGCAACTCCAATCCCTCTTACCATATATTATTTCCTTCCATTCCCTAAAACATCTTCGTATTACCTTACAGTTCCAAACTGTTTGCTGGAAATGTCTTTCTTCAAGCTTATTTGTCTGGCAATGGATAGACCACCATCCCCATAGTGATATATATCTTCATGATTAACCTAAATGCTGTGTTTTCCAATGCTCACAGGAATTATTGTTTTGCCACACTTGCAACTCCACCACCTCATAGCATATAGAATAGATTACCAGTATCTTACTATACGAGCCTCCCACCAAAGTCCCTCAGCTAAACCACTGACATTTGCTTCCCACTGTTCCCTGAGCTAATTAAAACTGTCTGATGTGTTCACTTCCAGGGTCTTGTATCTCTTGGATGCTTATTTGTTTTTCTGTCTTTCAACAATGATCCATTCTTCTAGCAGGCTATACTCTGTGAGCTACTCAGTATCCCTCCTTCAGTGCTCCAAAGCATTAAGTAGTTGTAAATACCTTTACCAAACCAAACCAAGTTTTGTAGAGGTCAGACTACTTTCATGTATCTGCAAAGTATTGCACACGCTCATGACCTGTAACATCTCTTAGTGTTGTGATTCTGATTACGTACCATCCTTCTAATGCCTCCTGTGCCTTTTTGCGTCTATGAGCCTCTTTCCTCCTGAGTGAACATATTATTCCATCTTAATGTGTTCAGACTTGCTCACCACGTTTAAAACCCCACCTTCTAGCAGGTGGACATTGCACAAGGTGCCATACCACACATAATACCGTTTACAGTTGTATGGCATTTAATAGAAACCCAAATTCATAGAATACCAATTTCGAGAAACCATTTCAAAAGTGTTTAATGTAACTTTTCACAATTAGTGGCATTAACACTTGATAGAAGCCAATTTATGAAATGGCTTTTTTAAATTCCTTGTTACATGATTTCTATAATATTTAAATGGCGTTGAGAGACACGATTGTCAAGATTTTTTTCAAATTGCTGTTCCAGGTTTTAACCTTCCTGCCTATGTTTTATCAATCCAGTGTTTTCTCCCATGCTCCTTCCATTCATCATCTTTCCTTCTACCTGACGCCCCCTTCTGTTCTGTGCTTCACCAGTTTTTATAATTTATTATTACTCCTCTCCATGCTCCTCTTTTTTCCACACTTTATCTCCTTTTGTGGGGCTATCTTACCTACCTAAAATCATCCTCTTCATCCTTCCCCTTACCTGCCTTTCTCTACCTTTGTTGCTTTTCTTTTTTTCCCACTGTGATATTAAAACTAAGTTCCCTGACTATGATTCTCAATAGGGGTTCGGAATTTAGTTTTCTTTCAAAAGCTGTTTTAATAAATTAATATTGTTTTACCATTCTTTGGCAGGGAAAGGGCTTCTATTATTTTCCATCAAACTATATGTTTTAGATGGATTTGTCCAGGCATGTGAGACTTCCTCTGGGGAACTGCTTTGCATTTAGTAGTAATTTGCAAAAATCTATGCTGTGCATTGCTGGGAAGTACTCTGGAGTCATTACATCCCATCTAGCACACTGAAAGGAAATACATCAGGAGTACCATTACATCTCATAGTCCTCATGTAAAGCTTAAATTGATATTATAGTTAAGTGTTGAAATAACACAAAAACTAATGTTTGAAAACCAAAAAAATGCTTGCATTCACCAGTTATAGTTCACTGAGCTTACCATCCCAGGCGCTGCGTACGACCTCACGTATTACATCACTCATGACACGTTAAATGACATCTTTGATGACCACTCATGACACCTCAAAGGCCGTTCATGGCCTAGCGTTGGTCACCGTGCCTGTGGCCAGCCTGCTCTTAACAGCCTGCCGGTTGCCTGCTGTGCACGTCCTTCGGCTGTGGGCAGCATGGGTTTGGCCACAGGGGGTCATCTCTGGCTAATACCAGACAGGTAGCCAATCCTCCACCATGCACAGCCTTTGTTCATTTGGCAGTGTATTGGTGGCTGAAGGGACTAGCCTGCTGTCAACTCCCTGTAAGCCCTCAGCACTCTGCTGCTCATTGCCAGCCGCGGGCCTGGTCTGTGACCTACGACCCGCCGGCACCCAATCCTCACTGTGCATGTCCTTTGGCTGTATACAGCGTGGAGTTGGCTGCAGAGAAGTGCCCAACCCCCCACAGGCGCCAAACTCCCCAGGCTCCCCTCCCACAAGTATATTCTTTTTTTAAACCATTTTTGCAGGACTGAAATACTCCCATGATCTCGTGATGAAGTGTCACATTCTTGGTAAAGCTGGACCATGCAAACTTTATCTAGTAAGGTGTGTACAGGCCTGCAGAAAATATCACGCTGGAGTATTGTGTTACTTTACGTGAGAGCTATGCTGGGTCCTGCAAGAGTACCACCATACCCGCGGTGCACATTTTGTGTTTTTTGGTCCTTCTGGTTCTTCCCCATCAGTGCCAGGGGGTTAGGGTGTCCCTAACCTGCCACTTTATGTTTTTTTTTTTTTAACTACTGAGGACACGGGGACCAAGCGCCTTTACCCTATAATGGCGGCCACAACATTTTTAGGTCTCACCTAGCGATGCAGCGCATGCGCTGCTCGCTCCTGGGGTGATCTATTGTCGTCTCTTTAGCTTGTGAAGCCAGGGTGGAAGCTCCACCACGCTTCCTAGTGGCGTGCCTGCCAAATTCGTGCTTTCTATTGGGAGGGAAGCATGTTTGGTTCCCTCCCTGTCTTTGTTTGGGGTGCCTTCCCGGACAGGGCATGTGCACGCGTCCGGACAGGCGATGTGCGCGTACGGCTTGCAGCGTTTCAACACAGCAGGCGCATGGCACGCTTTCACTTTCCCTCCCTCGCGCGGACAGGAGATGTGCATGCATACGTGCACGCTTGCTGCAAAGGGGTCTGTGCCTTTTGTAAATTTGCACACACACCCTCCGCCCGCGCACTGTGTGAGCCTTCCACGGATACCTCAGACAAGCTCCGCTACACTACAGTGGAATTCAGCAGGACACTTGGCATGCAGGCGTTGCCGCTTTCAATCCTTCACGGTACGCAAGTCGGGTTTGCTTTGTTCCTATCTATCGGGAGCTTCACGAACAGTTTAAAAAGGTGAGGACGTGCATCGCAGCCCCCTCCCCCGCTTCCACTCCGTTGTCTTTGGTATTTTGCACTTCTCCTCCCCCCGCCTGCAATCCGCTGTCCTTAAATTTTCACCACTTAGACAAAAGCACTTCTCATTTAGCACTCACAGGAACAGCCGTTTCTTCACACAGAAGCTTGGCCCACTTCCAGGCTCGGCCAGAGCACAGGCAGCTGATGCCTCTGCGGGGACTACCCCTGGTGCCCTCAAGTTATGGAGTCACACTGGACAGGGCGGTGCTCGGAGAACTTTTCACCTGCATGTGCGCTGCCCTCACAAACTGCCACGGAAGGCTCCGTCTGCACAGCTCGCCACACCCAGCAAAAAGCCTCAGAGTGCTTCACCTGAAATGTAACCAAGCTTTCTGCTAGAGTGCCCCTGCTCTGCGGCATGAACTAGCTCACGATAAAAGCTTTCCATTTCTTCACATGACTAAGGGTTTAAAAAACAACATATTGTGGTTTAGCAGTGAAAGAGCGGTACGGCACAGTGTAGGTTGCAGGCAAATATTATTTGGGATCCCAGCAAACAGCACAGAGTCGTTTATTGGAGGGAAATATTTCTAGGGCAGACATGTTTAGTTTCACCACGCTGTGTTTGTGTACACGGTGCCTCTCTGATAACAGCCAGCAAGAGCAGGGGACAGAAATGTCGCACCCCACAGCACACACATGGCGCTGCCTCTCCTCTGTTCAGACAGTGCTCCTGCAGCTGTACAACATCCCCTTCATTTTGGTCTTTGAGCACTATTTACTTTATTGACTTTCTGTTACTGCAGGCACGACGTGTTTGAATGTAAGCAAAGCACGTCGTGCCTTCAGTAAGCAGCCCGGACAATGGCGGCAGGCATTCCAGTGCCGTAGGTCTAGCATATTATTTTTACAAAGCCCTTCCTACCACGCTTTTGTGGTCTCTCGACTATATAAATAACAGGTAGTACTACTGTCGAATTATATAAATAACAGGTAGTACTACTGTTGAACGTGATGGTATTCAATTTACCGACCTAAGGAAGATGGAAGGCCGAGCTGTCTTTACCAGGATTCCACTTTGGTTTGCATGTCAGTGGCAGCGTACAACACGCAGAGCCAACTCTGCTTCTCTTATGCAGTATGTTCATATTGTACCGAGCAATGTTGCCTCTGGAAAGCACCGATAAAATACACCAAAAAGCGGCACTATAAAGCACTGGAAGCTTTCACATTACGTCACTACAAGTGTGCTTTTGATTTATATCATACATATTATGAATTAAATAAAAATATCTGATCACATATTCAATTGTCAGCTAGCTTCAAAAGCTGACTTCAAGCTGTACTATAACCACTTTTATTATTTATACTCTGCGTGCCACAAAAAACTTATTTTTGCACAGAAGTAACTGATTAATTATTTTTAATAGAGTCATTTTAATTTCATCGATTTATGATGGATGAAAGGCCTGTCAGCCACAGATGGAAATGTGCCCTTCGTTACCGAGAGGGGCATAGAATATTTAGTTTGAAAGTTTCAAGCACTTGTCCTGTTTTTGCAAGAACTCCAGCAGCATCTTCATAGAATCTACAAATTGGCATAGAGCTTTTTTGTTTTAAGGAGGCACATTTATCTTTCACCAGACCCCTTAACTTTGTTAACACAGCCGTCTATTTTAGTTACTTGAAATTCTTTGCACTTTAAGGAAGTGAGCGTGTGCCCTTATCTGTGTGTCATGCAACATGTGGCAAACTGAATCTTTTTGAAATAGCTGAGGTGTCTAGATTTAAATCGGTATTTTATCGTCACGTCGCCAATTAATGCAAAAGGAAACAAGCATTTGCAATGCAGTAGGTCTCGCATTTACGCGAGTTTAAGCTATTGGCATTGGAAATGACAATGCCTTTCTTTTATCTTTTGAAAACCAAAACATAAATAAAAGGCATTGTCATTTTCAATGCTAATAGCTCAAACTCGCGTAAATGCGAGACCTATTGCATTGCAAATGCGGGGTAATTGGGTCAGGTTAGAGAATGGTCAAACATGGAACCTGAGAAGAGTGTGTTATATAAGAAGGATGGCGCCTTTCATGTTTCTCAGGGAAGGGAACACAAGTGTTTGGGTTGGTTGCTCATGATTGACAGAGTTTCAGAGGGAAGGGGTCAACAGTGATTGTGTTAAAGTGGGTGCAGGGTGTGGTGATGTTGGATTGCCAATTACCAGGCCGTCGAGGGTAAGACCACCCTGCTATTTGAGGAAATGCTTTTGTGGGTGAACTACTCTGCCAGTTGGCTGATGAGCTAGCAGGTGTTATGCCCTTTGTGTTTTGGTGTCTGTAGTCTGGGGAGCGAGCTTTGTTGATGTGTTTGTGTTGGGGTCAGTGTGGGTTTTTGTTTAGTTTCCTTGGGGTCATGTTTTCTAGCATGTTATAGGGGTGTTTTGGGAAGGCATGGGGATGTGTTATAATGTATATGTCAATAGTTTATTGAGATCTGCGCAGCTCAGGTCTGGCTGAAGGAATGTGGGCCAGATGTAGTCTTGGTTACATCACAGGGTTTCTGTGATTGTTTGAAATCTAGCCACTGTAGTTGTTGTGGTGTATCGGTGAGTGAATGGCAGTGTGAGTGGCTCTATGGGTGGGTAAGAGGATGTGTAAGTGACTGTGAATGAGTGGGTGTCTGCATGGCTGTATGAGTGAGTGACTGGGTGTGTTATTGGCTGTATAGGTGAGTTAGTGGCTGTTTGAGTGGGAGTTTGGTTAAGTGAGTTGGTGAGTGATAGACTGTATTGGAGAGTGAGTTTTTGTGTGAATGGCTATATGGGTGAGTGAGCAGATGTGTGACTGCTTGTATGGATTTGTGAATAGGTAGGTAAGTGGTTGTGTAGGTGTGTGAGTGAGTGTGTAAGTGCTTCTATGGGTGAGTGGTTGTGTTGAGAGGCTGTATGGGTGAGCGAGTGGGTGTGTCAGTGACTAGGTAAATAAGTGAGTGTGTGAGTAGTTGTATGGGTCAGTGTGTGGTTATGTGACTGGCTGTACAGGTGAGTGACTGGTTGTATGAGTGTCTGTATGAGTGATTGAATGGTTGCATGAGTGGCTGTACGAGTGAGTCAGTGGGTGTGTGAGTGCCTCTATGGAGGAGTGAGAGGGTGTGTGAGTACAAGTATGGATCTGTCAATGGGTATGTGAGTGGTTGTGCGTGTGTGAATGGGCATACAAGAGGATGTATGGGGTGTGAGTGGTTCTATGGATGATGCCGTCAGTGATGTCATTTGAGATGTCATCAGTGATGCCACTGACCATGTCATGAGTGATGTAATATGTGAGGTCAAAAGCAGTGCATTGCGTGGGCGTAAGTTATAGTTAGCTCAGGTAACTAGAACTGCTGAATTTCACTGGTCTTGTACGAGTAACATCTGAGCCTAACTATAATGTCCCTGTAACCTTTGTTTCTTTCAGTGAGTTTTATGTTTTTTTAACTAGTAGTCACGTTTGCAGAGTGGTGGAGAAAGGGATGAGCCCTCAGACTAGCTCCCAGCAATCCTGTGGTGTTGGACTTACTGGATGTAACAGGAGGGCTTCTGGTCCCCCAAGAATCTACAGCATCCAAGCGGACTTTTGCAGAGTGGTAGAGAAAGGGGGCATAGCCTCTGAAGACCTCTCAGAAATTCCACTGTGTGGGACTTACTGGAAGTAACAGGAGGGCTTGTTGGCCCCATGGACCCTCAGCATCCAAGTAGTCCTTCCCCCCAACTAGCAATTCAAAAGTAGGCGCGTTTGCAGAGTGGTGGAGAAAGAAGGCAGGCCTCCAAAGTACTCTCACCAGTCACGCTCTATGGGACTTGCTGGAGGTAACAGGAGGGCTCTGTATCCAAGGGATCTTCATCCCCCAACCAGCAGTGCGAAAGTAAGTGCTTTTGCAGAGTGGTGGAGAAAGGAGGCATGGCCTCTGAAGACCTCTCAGCAATTCTGCTGTGTGGGACTTACTGGAGGTAACAGGAGTGCCTGTTGGCCACAATGACCCTCTGCAGCCAAGGGAACTTCATTGATGATTAGTGCCCCAGGAGCTGCATTTGCAGAGTATTGGAGGAAAGGGGCGGGCCTCCGGCGACTGGATGGTTATTTCTTGTTTTCCTTCAGGGGAGGGGGGCCCCTTTCCTAGTCTAATTGTGGCCCCGGGGATCCCATCCTCTGGGGCTAGGCCATTTTTAAATATAAGAGTGGGGGCTGCCCTGCCCCCCCCCCCAGGCCCATATTGGCCTGAGGACCACATCCCCCATTTATAATTTGCAAAGAGAGGGGGGGCGAATGGCCCTCCTCCTGGGTCCATCCCCCCGGGCCCAGCCTCTAGTATAGGGGCCCTGGTCCCACCCAGTGTACCCACTTAAAAATGTTGGGGACCTCAAACCCCTCATGTTCCCTGCCAGCTCCCCACCTCCTGCGGGAACCTGCATTGCTTTTACACATAGAGAGCTGCTGATGTGCAGCTACCTGTGTGTAAAAGTAATTGTGCTCTGCTTTGAGCAAGTAAGGGCAAAATGCTCTCCCTTCCTCAAAGCAGAGCACAGTTTGCAGTGGCTTGGCAGCAGCACTAAAGCTCCCACCAAGCCATAGCAAACAGCTATGTCCCGGGCGTGGGCATCCCGGGACATAACAAGAGCCATTCCTTGAGGCTGGCGGTCCCCAGGGCCACTATTGGCTCCAGGAGGGAGTATGACCCCCCTTTCTTAATTTCGCCCCGGGTTGGTGGTGGTCCGTGGGGCTGCGAGGGGGTCTGCGCAGCCATCCTGCAATATTTACAGATTAAGCCCCGGGGGGTGATGGTCCCCAGGGCTTCGTGGTCCGGGAGGACCACCCCATGTTAAAACAAATAAGCCCTGGGAAGGTGGTGGTCACCGAGGCAGCGGGGGAGGCCTTACGGGCCTCCCTGGCAATAATTAGTAAAGAAGCCCTGGGGAGGTGGTGGTCTTCGGGGCATATTAAGCCCCAGCAGGGGGAGTTCGAGCGCCCCCCTCCTTTATTTCCATAATGCCCCCGGGACCTGGTCCACCCGGGGGGCGATAATGACTGAAATGTTGAAGTCCGCACTTCATTTCTTGAAAATGTTTTCGCCCAAATCCGCGTACCCTCCAACAATGTTTTAAAAAAATTCTTTTTGGGACACCGCAGGGTCGCTATAGAGACCCTCCAAGAGGCCTAAGTGTCGGGTTAGAGCTGAATTCCATGGAAGTGAAGATGAAGGTCCCCACACTTCCAGCAAACAACACCTGGAGGACTAGTAGCACGTACTCACAGATAATTGTTTCTTAAAAGTGTGGGGAATAAACCATAGAGTGACCACCACTCTTCCCCATTTGGTGTAACTGGAATTTCTGCAGTGAGGATGATCAGAGATGATGAGCGCTATAATTAAAAAAGGCAGTCTACTAGAATCTTGACTTCACAATGCAATGAGACCTACAAACATTAATGCATAATAAAGTTCAGTGCACCACTCACCAAAATATGATCTCGGGATGTCTTGAAAATCTTCACCAGCCTCTCATAGGATAATAGCCCTTAATGCAGATCGGGAAGAGGATTTCTTCAGGTAGCACAAGGGTTAAAAGTGAGGAGGCTACAAGCTGGATCACTCTCATTCAAACACTCACTCAGGAATAGTCTGGGGATCAGTAGGTGATAAACACAAGTGAGAAGGGTAACAGCAATGTTAGACAGAAACTGGAATGATAAAGTTAGGTTTCAGAAAAGCAGAGAACACTCTACGATAGGGGCAATAGCGTTCTAATTAGGCTCCACGAACCACAGGTAGCGGGACTAACTCGCTCTTAAAAGGCTGCGGAAGGTAAGATGTGCCGTCCGGCCCCGGGGGTAGAGAGAGGGTGGAACAGCCACGCACTTACGAGGGAAAAGCAATGCCAGGAATGTCGTCCGGCGCCGGTAGAGGAGTAACGGAGAGGAACGACCATTTGCGGGGAGGAAAACAGCAAAAAGGAAAACCCGGCGTGCAGTCCGGCTCCACGTGCAGGAGGAGCGTAACCGCGACGCACCGGCTAAAGGAGGCCACTGAAAGTCTGCCGTCCGGCTCCCGTGGGGGTAATAGGAGCGGAACAGCGAGACACTTGTAAAAAATAAACAGAATGACAACCAGGCTAGTCGTCCGGCTCAAGTGGGTGGAAAAACGAGCGGAACAACAACGCACTGGTCCAGAACAATAAGGGTTGTTGTCCGGCTCTGGAGAGGGTACGAGGAGCGGAACGCGCAAGCACTTACCGGCGCAAGAAGGCTTGCTCAGGGAAGTTTTCAGGAACAAGCTGCTCGGAGCTGAAGAACGCTAGAAGCGATAACAGGAAATGCAGGAAAGGAAGGGGGCGTGGTCACGGCGAGTCAGGAAGTAAGCCAAGCAATGTATTGCGAGAGAGACGGCTTCTTACGTGCATTAGGGACCATCTCCAAATTACCCCTCAAGAGGGAGACACCTCGCACTATATGCAGTAATGTTAGTCTCTGGCCCTTAGAATACACTTGTTTCCTAACACTAAGTGGTCACGGTGTTTTTACCCTGCCCCCTTTTCTTTTACATATTTTTCTGTGACTTGGGTCAACCGAGTCACATGAAGGCTGCCAACACTCCTGGTTTGAAGTATTGGCAGCCAATCAGATCTCAGCATGAGATCACTAAAGGTTGAGAACCCTTCGCATCCCCAGTTGTATATCTGAAAAATCTTTAAATAACTGCAATAACTGAACGGATTTGCACATTTAACAAAAAGGGTGCATCTGAACCAACAGCTATCTTTCTGACAAATTTGGTGTAAATCTGTTCAGCAGTTCGGGCTTTAGCCATGTCTAAGTTTCCTATAGAAATTATCATGGGGAAAGCGCGTTTTAGGACCCCCTTTTTCTCGGCCCCGGCTTGACGGATCACCCGGAATTTTCCAAGATAGCAACTGAAGAGAATGGCAAACTAGTTTGGAAAATTTCGCGAGGATTCGTCAAACGACGCCAACGTTATTGGCAAATGAAAGAAACGCTTTTCCTATGGAAACTACATCGCAACTATAACTACCTACTGGCAACAAAAAATATATGTAACAAAAATATATTTTACATGGTTTAGTCTTATTGGATACATATATATGTCTTTTAGAGACTGGATATCTAGGGATTAAAAGGCCAATATCTGAGTGTGGGACACATATGTTTGAACTAGGATGAACATGTATTGCATGTGGTTCCTGTACCTCAAGAATCACCCCTGCCTCGCACTCCTTTCAATTTTCCTTAATCAGTAACACAAAGTCGTTTAAATGATTTCATTCCTTTTTATTTTCAAATTTTCTTATTTTTTATATAACAGTAAACAATACATTTTTCACAATCTTATATCCATAACCATGAAACCGATCATGTGACCGGACGTCGCTTAATACGCATCGTGAAACGCATAAACATAGTTGACGGACTGTTCATGTGACCGAACGTCGCTTTGAATCAAAGCGACGTTCGGTCACATGAACAGTCCGTCAACTATGTTTATGCGTTTCACGATGCGTATTAAGCGACGTCCGGTCACATGATCGGAAACCGAAAAACGCCGCTGAACGGAGATTGAGATGAGAGACCCAGAGTCCCTCAGGTAAAACGCCGCCGGACAATATTTCTATCGAAACCATTTGTGTTGACATCTTACCAACATTAGTAACGGTCGGGCACTTTACTTTACTAGGTCGTGATTTCGACGTTTATTTCGTGCAGAAAGCTACCGAACATCAAATCAAGGTCAGTCGGCCTTCTTCGTATTCTTAAACGGGTGATAAGGTCACAAACCACTTAAAAGTTTCAGACACCTACACCAACGTTGGTTTCATGGTTATGGATATAAGATTGTGAAAAATGTATTGTTTACTGTTTGTTGTTTAGGTTTTTTGTAACACAGCATAAGTATCAAAATGATATTCCAGTCGCTTAATACTCATTATGTTGACCTTGCAGATAAAGATAATCCCCTGAGGAAGGGCAGTATTGCTTGAAATGCATTGGGAAGTCAAACATGATCAATATGTAATATGATGACAATATTACAAAAGGAAGAAATCATGAATATATAAAAAATAAGAAAATTTGAAAATAAAAAGGAATGAAATCATTTAAACGACTTCGTGTTACTGATTAAGGAAAATTGAAAGGAGTGCGAGGCAGGGGTGATTCTTGAGGTACAGGAACCACATGCAATACATGTTTCTCACTACCCTATTGCTCAGTAGGGTTACCTACCTACGCACCACGGAAAGCATTAAAACAAAGTGAAAATTTCAAACATACCTTTTAACAAACCTGAGTGCTGAATCAAATTCCAATTGGCTTCAATTGAACTAGGATGAAGACATGAAGGACTTAGCATAATAAAGAATGAAGATTATTCCAAGCCATGATTAATGTTTTTTCATCTTTTTTATGTCTCCCTTGATGTCCCCCATAAGCTTGAGATGGTCTTCTTTATACATGCTTTAAAGAGACTAAATAGCTGATCCCATAGTGCGAGAAATTGACTTAGGGGGCGGCTGGGAGGAGCGTATCTCATTATACGCAGATGACGTGTTACTTTATGTACAGGAGCCAGCGATCTCAATTCCACGCCTGATGTTACTCCTCCGGTTGTTCGGGGATCATTACGGATACCGTATCAACTGGGGTAAATCTCTGGGGCATTGGCTGTCAGGGCCTCCCCAGGATCTGGGTGAGGTCTGCGCAGAGCTGGTCTGGAAATAAACTTTTCGATATATGGGCATCTGGATCACGACATCAGAGACGCAGTTCACACGTTTGAATATTCAGACTCAGTTGGAACGCCTGCATGGCGATGTGGCACATGGAAGGACTCTCCCACTCTCTCTGATGGGACGAGCCATCCTCTTTAAAATGATGGCCCTTCCCCGCCTCCTATATGTATTGCAGAGTGCCCCCTTCCCAGTCCCAGAGAAGATTTTCAGGGTGATAGATTCGGAGATCCGTACACTGCTTTGGGGAGGTGGTTGCCCTAGAATCGCGTTGAGGAAGCTCCAGAGAGGGGTATACGAGGGGGGGCTGGCTGTCCCTGATATTCGACTTTACTACTGGGCGGCTCAGTTGGTGAATTTTAATGGGTGGGTGTTCGCCCGATGGAAGAACCATCCTACAGAGTAGACCGCATGTTGTTGGGGAGTGGTACATACCTGGACGCGCTCTATCAGAAGGGTAGACGTAGCTTGCCCCCGTTGCCCCAGACGGCTACTGTGGTTGGAGCTTGCAGGAAGGCGTCAAAGCAGCTGGGTTGGGAGGCGAAACTCACGGCTCAGACGCCGTTATGGGTCGGGGACTATCTTCCCGAAGTGGCAAAACTGAAGGGCCTCGGCAGGTGGAGTCTGATAGGTATTGACGTGCTAGGAGACCTCTGGAAAAGAGGAGATGTGCTAGAGTTCACTGCTTTACAGGAGGAATTCTAGATGGGGGAGGGGAGTTCCTACACTATCAGCAAGTCCGACACGCGGTCCTGCAGCATATCCAGAGGGGCGATCAGCTACCAGAATATGCCCCGCTGGAAGACAGACTGCTGCTGGACCCAATGATAGATAAGGCCATCTCCCTCGCTTACAAGAAGCTCATCAACAACATCCCTGATCCCCTGGAACCGATCCGGGAAATATGGGAATCTGATGTCTGGTTGTTAGAGGAGGATGACTGGCGGGAGGTGTTGCAGAGCCCCAGAGAAGTAGCAATCCGAGCACGGTTTAGATTGGTCCAACTGTGCATCCTGCACCGCTCTTACACTCCCCACACAACATTACATCGTATTGGGTATGCTGATTCTAGGTTCTGTCTGCGTGGCTGTGGGGAGGAGGGCTCCTTTTTCCACATCCTATGGGACTGCGCCAGGATCCGGGCATACTGGTTTAACCTACCTACCATAATATCCGTGGTGATTGGGACGGAGGTCCAGATGGAGGCTAAATGGCATATTTTAGGAGTTACGAATTACGTCACCTGGCCGAAATGGGATAAGATCTGGCTGGCGCTGGCAAGCATGGTGGCCAAGAGAAACATAGCCCACTTGTGGGGTAGCGACCTACCAACGGTGGAAGAATGGGAAAATGACCTGGACTGGTGCTAAAGGGCGGAGAGAGTGATTTATAAGAGCAGGGGGTGTCCTAGGAAGTGGGGAACGATATGGGGGGAGTGGAGGAGGTAAAGAGGGGAAGTGTGGGATACCCAGGCTGCCTCACTACAGTCCTGAGGCTTTTGTATGACTTCCGAACTGTTTCTGTGGAACCATGATGTTCATATTGCTTGATATATATCTGTCTTTTATGTGCATGTAGACCTGCCATTACCTACTATGTATAACGCCATTTTCATGAGAGCCTATTTTCTGAATAAAAAGATTTTTAAAAAATAAATGAGACTAAATAATATCAACTGTTAGATAATTAATTACTGACTTCTCTTTTCACTGGTTGTGGGATACTTTTTTTAAAATTTGTGAAGACCCTGATAGGGAGTGGCCGATAAAGGTATTTTTCGGTCTGATAGTGTAAAAAAAGCCATTACCACCATCATGTCTTTGCAGTGTGCTTGGTGATAGAGTACAATTGCAGATGATGCTCCCTGAAAGACATGTTTCCTTCTACTTGTGTTGTCACCATTAACACTTAATAGACTGCAACAGAGTTTATAGACTGTAGTAAAGCTGACAGTCTTGTATGTTTTGACCTTCCTTCCCACATGGCATGCTCTATTTGTATATGTTGTTATTTCAGAAAACTACTTTCCAGATCCACTTTCTTGTTTCACTGTGCCATTCTAGTTACTGATATGAACACTGAGATTAATTTACTGCAGGTTGTTCTTCTAGTGTAACTGCCACCTCCACCTGTCTCTTAAGCATGAACTACCAGTTTTATTGAAAATAGATCATGTCTTTTCATTTTTCACCTTGTGAGTATCTGTCTTCACTATCTTTTAGCTGCAGTCTTAAGGTTTCAATTTATCAGTTTGTTGATCTCAAGTCTTCCATCGAACAACCGGCCCCCAGTAATACCAAAACCTTCTATTCTTATGGTCCAGACATTAAGCCTTTCAAGATAGCTCTTTTGGGGGACATGCCATTGGACATATTAAACTGAAGTTTCTTTCTTCTAAGGAGCTCCACACTGTCTTTGACAGAAATATGCACCCTCGCCAAGACATATCAGAATTACATTAAGACAAGAAAATATCCATATTTAGGTCGAGCCTAGGCAACGTGCAAGCGCTGTCTGCAAGACATGCAGCAATCACTATATGGGCTTTCATTCCACCTATTGGGTTTTTATTGGATTCTTGAATTGTCCTAGCATTGCTTTCTATTGGTTAATCTTTCGTTTTTGGTTCTCCTTTGGCCGCTTGGTTCCCTCCCAGCGGATTTCACTCAATGTTGTTTTCTGTTGGCCATTTGAACTCGTTCACAGTTTCTCCTGGCCGCCCATTGCACACAACAGCAGTAGTTTTTCACTCATTGTTGTGCACATTTGCAACAATGGTACAGTGTTTACATTGGAGGTCGCGTTTCTGCATTCACTTAATTTAAGGGGGCAGGGTAACTTTGTGGTATTTCTTTGCATTTCTTACTGCTGGAAGTTTGTCTACATTTCTATTATTTTCCTCATTCTAAGCCTTCTAGGCAGTGGTGCTAGCTGCTTCTCTGGTCCCAGTGGTAATTCCTCATTTGTGTTCCTCTAGACAGAGCTGCAGCTGTTTCTCTGGTCCCATCAGTAATTCCTCATTCTAAGTCCTCTAGGCAGTGCTGCTAGCTGTTTTGGGAGACATCGTTTACCACGCATCCATTTCAACGTGATACTATTACATCGTGGTTTTCACTACGCAAGTAGTTACACCGACTTGCACTGGAGGGCGCTGTTGACTAAGGAATAGTGTAAATTACTGTTTTCAACACCTTCCCTACTGTATGTAGACTGGAGTTGGAATAGTAATTCACTCTATTCCTAAGTCCAGCGCCCCTCCAGTGCAAGTCGATGTAACGACTTGCGGTGTGAAAACCGTGATCTAACAGACCCCGTTGAAATGGCCTTCGATGTATCATCATACATCCGCTGTTTCTCTGGTCCCAGTGGTGATTCCTCATTCTAAGTCCTCTAGACAGTGCTGCTAGCTGCTACTCTGGTCCCGTCAGTAATTCCTCATTCCAAGTCCTCCAGGCAGTGCTGTTAGCTGCTTCTCTGGTTCCATTGGTAATTCCTCATTCTAAGCTCTCTAGCCAGTTCTTCTAGCTGCTACTCTGGTCTTGTCAGTAATTCCTCATTCTAAGTCCTCTAGGAAGTGCTGCAGCTATGTCTCTGGTCTCAGTGATAATTCCTCTTTCTTAGTTGCTAACTGCTTCTCTGGTCCAGCTGGTAATTCTTCATTCTAAGTCTGCAAGGTAGTGTTGATATCTCCTTCTCTGGTCCCAGTGATAATACCTAATTCTACGTGCTCCAGACAGTGCTGGTAGCTGCTTCTTTGGTCCTGTCAGTAATTCCTCATTCCATGACCTCTAGGCAGTGGTGCTAGCTTCTTCTCTGGTCCCAATGGAAATTCCTCATTCTAAGTCCTCTATAGACAGTGGTGCTAGTTGCTAACCTGGTCCTAATGTTAATTCCTCAGTAAAAGTCCTCTATAGACAGTGGTGCTAGTTGCTAACCTGGTCCTGTCAGTATTTCCTTATTCTAAGTCCTCTAGCCAGTGCTGCTAGCTGCTTTACTGGTCTCAGGGGTAATTCATCATTCGAAGTCCTCTAGACAGTGCTGCTAGCTGCTGCTCTGGTCCTAGTGGTAATTCCTCATTCTAAGTCCTCTAAGGAGTGCTGCTAGCTGCGTCTCTGGTCACATCATAATTCCTCATTCCAAGTTCTTTACGCAGTGCTGCTAGCTGCTTTTCTAGTCCAGGGGGTATTTCCTCATTCTAAGTCCTCTAGACAGTGCTGCTAGCTGCTGCTATGGTCCTAGTGGTAATTCCTCATTCTTAGTGTTCTAGATAGTCCTGCTAGCAACTTCTTTGGTCCTGTCGGTAATTCCTCATTCTACGTCCTCTAGGCAGTGGTACTAGGTGCTACTCTCGTCCGATCAGTAATTCCTCCTTCTAAGTCTTACAGACAGTGCTGGAGCTGCTACTCTGGTCCTGACGTGAATTCCTCATTCTAAGTCCTCTAGACAGTGCTGCTCGCTACTTCTCTGGTCCAAGTGGTAATTCCTAATTCTAAGTCCTGTAGACAGTGCTGCAGCTGCTTCTCTGGTCCTGTTGATAATTCCTCATTCTCAGTCGTCTAGACAGTGCTGCAGCTGCTTCTCTGGTCTAGAGACAGTTTCCAAACACAGCGTGTGCTAAAGTACGCGCTGTGTTTGGAAACTGACTACGCTTTTGTTAGTAAAGTGCGGGGCAGACTGTGGCCTTTTGTTTAAGTATTGCTGTTAATCGGAGCCTGTGAAGGGGCTCTGATTAACAGCAATACTTAAACAAAAGGCCACAGTGGGCAGTCAGGGGCGGGGCCGCAGGGGGCACAGCGGCTGGGGAAACAAGCGGAACAGAAGGCAAAAGGGGCAGAAAAACAAGGAAAAGAGTTGCACAGAGGGCAGAAAGGCACAAAAAAACGAGTGAAACAGAGGGCAGAAAGGCACAAAAAACGAGGGGCAAACAAAGTGGAACAGAGGGCAGAAGGGCACAAAAAACGAGTGGAACAGAGGGCAGAAGGGCACAAAAACCGAGTGGCACAGAGGGGCACAAAAACGAGGGGAAAACAAAGTGTAACAGAGGGCAGAAAGGCACAAAAAACGAGTGGAACAGAGGGCAGAAAGGCACAAAAAACTAGTGGAACAGAGGGCAGAAAGGCACAAAAATCTAGTGGAACAGAGGGCAGAAAGGCACAAAAATCGAGTGGTACAGAGAGCAGAAGGGCACAAAAAACGAGGGGAAAACAAAGTGGAACAGAGGGCAGAAAGGCACAAAAACTAGTGGAACAGAGGGCAGAAGGGCACAAACAATGAGGGGAAAACGAAGGGAAACAGGGCAGAAAGGCACAAAAAACGAGTGGAACAGAGGGCAGAAGAGCACAAAAAACGAGTGGAAAACAAAGTGGAACAGAGTGCAGAAAGGCGCAAAAATCGAGTGGAACAGAGAGCAGAAGGGCACCAAAAAACGAGGGGAAAACAAAGTGGAACAGAGGGCAGAAAGGCACAAAAACAAGTGGAACAGAGGGCAGAAAGGCACAAAAAACGAGGGAAATACGAGTGGAACAGAAGGCAAAAGGGGCACATAAACGAGTGGCACAGAGGGCAGACGGGCACAAAAAAACTAATGGCACAGAGGCAAAATACAGAATACAGAAATATAGGGACAGCTAAGAACAGAAGGCAGAACCGGCAGAGAGGCACGGGGGCAGCGAGGGGAACAGAAGGGAAAACTGGGCAGAGACACGGGCAACAAGGGGTACAGAAGGAAAGACCGGGCAGAGAGAGCATGGGGACAGCGAGGGGAACAGAGGGAAGAAAAAGGGGCATGGACCACGTACAGGCAGCGGGGAAGACAGACAACAGCAGTCAGAGACACAACAATGAAAATACTGCCCTTAAGACCCTTATTGTGGATCTGTATGTGTGAAAATGCACCATCTTTTCACTTTTTAAAGTAAACGTTTTGAGTGCCATTTGGCACCGCAGACACGTGCGGTTTGGTTCCTGGCGCACAGAGACCGTCCGCTGCCGCACACAGAGGAAAAAAATTAAAGGGGACATTGCTCCTTATAATCAGTAACTTTAAGTAATACTATTCATACTAATTTCTTGTAATGTTTAATATCCTTATTCTTGAATATTTTATATAATCTTCCTCTTAGGTCAATCAAAAAAAGGTTTATGAATGTCATGCTGACTGTAAAGAAAAGACAGCAAAATATAGAATGGTAGAAAAAGGTGAAAGATGGCATCTTGTCTACTCTTAATTACATTCAACAATTTTCCATTTGTTATTTTTAATACCTCCTCATAATATATTAATATTTTCTCGGTGTATCCAAATATAAACACTCAAACCCAAAAAGTTGTCCAATAAATTTACCAAGAAACTACACAACCCTAAGGCCTATAACATTTCTTCTTCACATTCACTGAACTCTGCAACTGCTTTGTTCGATCATAATTATATTTTTTCTTTCATCCTTAACCCCTTCCATGCTGCCATTGGCCGACGGCAACGCTACCTGGCTGGTGCTGCTGTCGGCCAATGGCCGACGCGGCCCCGCCCGTTTTGCGAAGTGCCGCACTTCCGCAAAATCGCGGGCGCAGTAGAGGGGTTAATTAAACTTTAACACATCTTAATAGCTCATGAAGGCGGCACATCCCTCTAAATAGCCCATCACAACATTCTACAATAATAATGTATGATCTCTCACAGATTATCATACTCACCCTCGTGAAGGTGGCTTTTAACTGGCAATTTATTTTGCAATATGTACCAGTTTCCCAACATTTGTTTTGCTCAGTGCTATTCCTTTTCTAGACAGAATTAAAAATCAAATGAAGATATGCAATAAGGTAATCCAGATAGGGCTAATTAATATTGTCTTTCAGAGGAGCCATGTTCAATAAAATAGACTCATTGATAAACACCGCTTAAACTGAAAAACTGCAATTCATACTCCACACACAGCGCACTCTATTGTAATAGTGGTCTCTCTAAAGGCCGTAATTTACAACATAACTCTGTTTTTTATTAACAGATGATAAAACATAGCCAAATGTGAACTCACAACATTCGGAAACAAGAGCAAAAAATACAAAATTCTTTAAGGTGAACCTAACAAAAGTGCATTGCCACTTCCTTATAGACTTGACTTCTTAATTTAAGTACTGAAACGCATGGAGACCCAATACAGGTCAAATACTATACAGTACTACCTAATCTTGCCACATGAGATGTAGAAAAAAATCACATGAAACCCCTGAATTGGCACCAAATTTGAATTGATACCTTTGTAACAAGAATATCAACCCAGTACCTAGTACAAAGTTAAAAAAACATACCCACAGCTTTGCTGCTCCCTCGTGCACTCGATATTTAACTATTCTGTTATCTAAAATAAAACAAACTCTGAACGGGTTAGATACAATGTATCTAATCTATCTTTCCAGTACATCTCACTTGTCACTTGCCGCATCACAGTGCGGTTTTATATCATTTTTAGCCATACTTACTGTCACGGCTTTAAGTGGGATGAAAAAACTGGGGGGGCTCTAAATAGGGCGTGGCTGAAATAGTTAAGGACGTGGCTTAAAAACACATAAGCTAAAAATATGTGCTGAGCATAGTGTGCCGTCCAACTGGCATTTTGCTGCTTCTGTCCATACATCCAGATATATAATACAAAAAGTAGTATTAGACCTACAACAAACCAGGACTGTTGGTTTTGTCAGTTGTTATTAGTTTCATAAGATAAGCAACGACTATGGCTTTGTTGTATATAATATTGAAAATGCATCAGTTCTGAAATCGTGAAACTGAAAATACTATAACAAGTCTTTTTGAAGTTACATCAAAGGCAGTGAAGGGTGGTACTGCTGCAGTTCAGATTTTTTTCACCCTGAGGTTGAGGACAAAAATGGAGAGCCCGATAGGGACCTATCTTATCACCTGTTTTTAGGTCGAGACTAATGCAGCGCGCAAGCGTTGCTTTGGAATGACCTCTTGGAATCACTCAGGACTTTTTCGGAAACTCATGCATGTACTGCACTGTCTCCTATGAGCACTTGTGCATGTACGGCGTTTACATTGCGAGAGCGTGCAGCGCGCCATCTGTTTCCAATACATTTGCCTGTCTCCATTCGCGCTAATTGGAAACAGATGGCTCCCACCCGTTCCTCAGCAAAGTACTTATTTTTAAAGCGTGCGATGTCGTGCTTTACCTTTCATGTTTTTTTCTTCAATAGATGCACTTGCGCACTAGGTTGCTCTGGGGTTCTGTACTGAGCCTTGAAGCCGCACCCCCGTTCCCCACCAAAGCACTGTCATTCAGCCCACACGTGGAATACAAGCCCTGCAGCCTCCAGCATCATGGGTGTGATAGAGTCAGAAAATGTCCTACGCATGTACAGGGTGAACATCCCTCCAGAAGGATGGCCTTACAGCCCCCTATCGGGTGGTGTACATCCTCACCCCGTTTACAAGGATGCCTTTGAAGACCTGAGTCTAGTGTTATTTGTGATGTGTAGCTCGTTGAAGGCAGTGTGAGGGTATCTGATGTTTGTGGTGGTGGTTCAGATGCATTATAAACTTTGCACCTTTCCCGTGGATTTATGTTTGTGAATTAACAAACTTGTGTGCTGTGCTGTGGGGCACTAAGAGCCATCTTCTGACTTCACGGGCTGTGCTGGGAGTTCCATGTACCCCTGTACTGCTGTGGGACGGTGGGCGCTGCTGGGTTCAGTGAACTCGGATTCCACACACAGCCAGACCTTTCAAAGTCCCGAGAGGCCCACTCTGAAACCAGAGTTTGCATAGCCCGTCTCTCAATTGCAGGGGTAACTTTCATGGATAAATCTCACTTTATTTTTCACATTAAAAAGCCTTTTCCGACTCCAAGAAAAACTTTAAATTTACTTATATTCGAGCTCCTCTGGAGGGTGCAGCAGGGCACAGGTCGTTTTGCCAGTGGAGGGTCTGCAGTTGAACAGCAGCCCCAGAACAGATTTCTGCTATTGAATAAAGGTAAATATCTCTTTAACACAGGTTGTATGCCCAAAGATCATGCTGAAAACAGGCTCGGGATCTGGAAGGGTGCAGGCGGTGAAGGTTCTGAGGACATCACTAGACTAGTGCTATCCAGGGGTCCCCTTGCTCAGAGTACTACGGTGGCCAGCTAGAGTCTAATTTGGTCATAAGCTAGTGCTCGGAAAAGGCTCCACCTTCCAAAGCGCTGTGTGCGAGCTTGAAAAAGAGAACGCGCTGCAGGCCCTGCTGGCAGCAGGAAGGATGTTTTCTCCAAGGGGTTTCCAGTGACATTAAAGGCACTGAGATCACAGTCGCAGTCGTCTATGATGCCCCTTGTGTACTGAGTTGGCAAACAGCCCCCTTGTTGACAGCTACCGGTCGCTTTTTTATGTCATGCGAATCCCTTACCTGGCTATTATCAACAGCACGCGCCACGTATTCTTCAAGGTAAAAAAAGGTATGGTCCTCCCCTTTTAGTTAAAGTAATGAGAATTAATTTTAATACTTGTGAATTCCAAACTTCTAGTTGTTAATTGCACATCATTCTGTAATGATGGCTTTTAAATTGTTATTTTGTTTGTTGGTTGGTGTTTAAAAATCAGATTTCTCTTTCTATCTGAAAGGCACAGTGCCAAGCAGGGGTCGAGCTGGCCCTGGGGCTGGGGATTCAGCCAGCGAAATAGTTGCATGAGGGGAGTACGGTGGGCGGGATTCCAGGCCTCTGTAACTTTGTTCCTTCCTTTCTATGCTTGTGGGACAAGATGGCGACCGCCAAGCTGCAGGGGTTACTGCAGCTGCTGCTTGAACTCACTGAGCTTTTCTGGGGTAAAAAGGGTGTCGCTGGCTCCCGCTGGAGTTAAGAGTCTTGTGGAAGTTACGATTAAATAGGGCGCATACCTAGATATAACCATCACCATGGTGCACAAGTGAATTTACCGGATATCAGTTGCATAACTCACACCAACCTACTGTTTCATGCTGGCGGTGGGCCATTGGTTGCACCCCATTAGCACCAGTTTAACACCCGAAAATAGCAATAAAAAGCAAACGGGTGACCAGTACAGCTTTGCTATAGCTCTTCAATCCCTGGGAGTACAGTACCAGGATAATGTGATGCATGGCTAAACACTTATAAGATCCAAAAGGCGAGACCTATTGGCTATGCCAATGCTTGTTTAGAACTGGTGGTGCTCAGCAGCAGCGGGACCGGCTCAATTAAAACCCTGCTTACTGTGCATAAGCTGTGCTGCTCTGCAACATGGCTAAAAGACATTGACAAAGCCAGTAGCTCTTGAATAAGCGAGACCTATTGCAGTGCACATGTTTATCACTGTTTGGAGGGAGAAGGAAGTTGACAAGTTCCTCCCGATCTAGAGATAATTAGCAAATGGAACTTATTTTCTAACAGGATTATCCAGTGAGGTCGAAAAGTGAGTAGCAGGCCATCCACTGCGGCTCTCTGCCCATGGGCGTAGGAAGTGTGGGGGACATATCCCCCCAGATTTTGGAGTGGGGGGCCATGGGGGACAAGGGTGGGGGCTCTGTGTTGAGGGATTTGGTCTTTTTTAAACCAAACTGCTTACATTTGTAAGGATATAAGCAATGGACATTGAAACGGGTCCCTTCCTGGTCCTGTAGTCATGTCCTGAACTTTTCAGGCAAAATCACTTACTGATTTCTGAATAATGAGTTTAAAACCGTTAAGGTAACCATGTTGTTCCTGCGTACATTTCACATGCTTTGCTCATCCTTGCATTCAGTGTTTACCTTTTACAGGGTGTTGTTACTTTTTTTCAGGCAGCATTTTACTCTTGTCCAATGCATAATTTGAATTGAGTCTCAGCACAATTGGGTTGTAGCTGAAGGCAGTGCCAGTTTCTCCCAGTGGGGCAGTATGGTATTCAGTACTGCAAAATTTGGAACTGGAGCATCATTTTCAGCCTTCATGACTGGTCCACCAGACCACACTCCTGACAGAGCTCATTCCAATGCTACACCTTAGAAGGCCCGATAGACCTTAGAAGCCCTGGTGTCTTAACACCAGCAGGTGGACCCTAACGGTGGCCAGTGTGAGTTAACCTTGAAGGCCTGTCCACCACAATCTATGCAGTTCACCTCCAGTCTTGCGAGCAGGCATACGAAGAAGCACACACTAGAGCGACAGTGACTCTGTCACTGAGGTCAGAAGACCCTTGAGGCCAGTCCACCTCGTCCATTGGTACCTCCATTGGACTTTTTCAGCACTAGTAGTGCAACTTACCAGGGGTTGGTAATGTTGTATTTGCATGCACATTAAACTTAGGAGGTGATTATAATGGTGGTGGGACTGCCACATCACCGCGTAGTTGACAGTCCCACCGACATCGATGACTGCATTACTGCCCGCCATATTACAATGGCGGGCGGTTCCCTGGCAGTCGGAGAGACCGATCGCCACGCACACTTCTACCTTCCATAGAGAAGGGAGATGGCTGGGATCCTTGTGTCTTGCAGAAAGGAGAGAAAAAGGGGTATCTGCTCTTCAGGAAGGATATACAATGCAGAAAGGGCCAGAATAGCCACTCTGGCATTTCCTTTGTGGGCTGCAAGCTAATGATGCTTAATTTAAGTTGGTGTCTGTAGGTGAGGCGTAACTGTATTCTTTGTTAGAGACCGGTACATTATTTAAACCATCAGACTGTAAAACCGAACAAGAGAAAGGCATCAAGAGTTGTTGGCAGAAGGAGGAAGGGAAATATGGAAAACATAGAAAAAGGAGAAAGCAAAGATGAGAAAGAACATGGAATAGTGAGATAATGTGGAGGGAGAGTATGTTGGTGGATAAAGGAGGCAGGAGATGAAATCAGATAGACAGCCTTGGTATTCAACAACCCAGCTCCGCCACGGATTCCCTCACTACCACCCTTTAATAGTGCTGCTCAAGTCTCCATAACCAATCTCTCAGATGCATTTAATTAGTTATATAGCGCCACTCATACCAGTGCATGGTGTCAGCACTTCACATCATTCACACTACACAGAGGAAGTCAATCATAGGTGTGTAAATCTGTGTACAGGAAATGTTAAATAAAACTACAGGGTGTAGGAGTCACATGTCACCCATACCTGTAGACAGTATTGTTTAACCGCATCGATGCTAGGAGATTTACAGCCGTGTGCTGGGCTTTACAAAAACCCATTATTCATGACGAGCTGGGCTCGTCATGAGCGTGTGAGCAGGCTACTGCATGACGAGCCCAGCTCGTCATGAGCGTCGAAGGGGTTAAGAGTGCTTGGACTGGATGTTGGAAAGTGGGTTAATAGTCGGGGCAAACGGATATCTGTCCCCGGCAATAAGGACACTACCTCAATATATAGCTGCGTACCGGTCTTCGAAAATTATTCTCATGCGCAACCCTTGGTGGCTTGGCTGTGAGCAGGTATGTAAAGCATTTAAAAACACCAATTCAGTAAATAATTAAGACACAACACGCAATAAAAATCCAACACCAATTTATAAAAATACAAAATATTTTACTCTTTAAAATGAAAAAAATCCAATGTAGGGAACCGGGAATATGACTTTTAAAAAATTTAGCACGATATAGCACATAGAAACTTATATCCCCTTTTGGTACATCTGGTCACGCTGGACCCGCTCAAAGTCAAAGTTTCAGGCCGACCACAATGAAGTCCTGCGGGCTACTCCTTGCGGTAGGTCTCGGTCAAAGTTTTTACCTTCTGACTTAGAAACTTTTCTGGCACTTTTCTTCACGGGGTCCGTCGAAGCTCTCAGCCAGCCCTGATTCGGTGAGGGTTCGCTGGCTTGCCTTGCAACTAACTCCCGGTCAAACTTATGGAAGTCCAACCTCCGGAGCTTTCCAACGGTACTGGCTTGTCTCTCATGATTGGCCCCGGTCACCTTTTCTAAGTTCGGAATTAGAAATGTTTGCAGAGCTTTTTCTTGCAGGGTCCCTCAATGCTTTTCACTAGGCCGGATTCGGTGAGGGTTCGCCAGCTTGGGTTTCCGCCTACGCCCAATCAAACTCTGGAAGTCGGACCCCTGGAGCTTTTCAGCGGGAGGAACCTGGACGGCAGGCCAACTCTGGTTGATGGTTGTCGGCTTGGCTGGCCAGAGTGAGTCAGTCCAATTAAGCAGCTTTTTACCAAAGTTGCTCCAAACTTCTCCAAACCTCTGGAACTTCTTCCTGAAGTTTTCCAAAGGGTCTGAAAGTGTCCAGAACTTACTCCAAGGGTCTGGAATCTCCAATATGGTCCTTGAAATGGACTTCAGTTACCACAATCCACTTGGACAAACCCCTTTCAAATTCACTGGTAGTTCTCCAGGCTGGGGCTTCTTGGTGGTCCAGGAGTGCTCTGTTAACCTTCAGCTTGCAGGGAGTCCACTCTTTAGTCCTTTTGAAGCAAAGTAGTCCACAGGGCTGTAGCTCCAGATTGTGCAACAGGCACAATATTCAGTCCAGGGCCTAGTTGGTTCAAATCAAACTCCTCAGCAGGGACCTTTCTTCTACCAAGTTAGAAGCAGCATCATCTGAGAGGCTTTGTCCCTTTCAGATACGTATTCCAAGTTCTCTGGGTCAAGAAGGAGGACACTCCTGTCCAATGAGGTGCATGGCAATGCTCCAGGGTATGACCACATCCTCTAAAGTGTGGCATTATTTTCCCAAAGAGAGCACAATTTCTCCACAATTCATCATGGCTGATTTTCCAGCAGAGGGAGCAGAACTAACTAAACCAGCCTACAGGATGGCTTCATCTACCTAGGTCCACTCCCCTTACATCTGAGAATTCCTCCTTCATCCGGCTGTGGGAGAGGTGTAAATGAAAGTGATTTCTCCAGCTTGTCTCCTTCTCTTGAAGAGCATTGTTTACTACCCTCCCCCCTGGCTCTGGCATTTCTATGCCCAGCAACCTCTACTCCCATACAGGCCTCCTAACTCTAGGGGTCATTTATCACCTCTTCAAACAGCCAGTCCAATCCACTTACCTCTGACAAATCAAGGCAAGGCACTAGAGGGCTGAATTGTGGCTTGCAGACAGGAAAGTCTTATAACTTATTGTATGTACATTTTAAAATAAATTCAACAATACCACATTGTTGCATTTATCATTAACATTCTTCTGAGGCCTTTAATGCTAGTTGTATGGCTTTCCTTTCTCCAGTTATTAATTAATAAACTCTTGCAATGGTAACGTATGGGCTAGGGATCTCAATGGAAAAATTAACTGGCCAATTTCTCCAATACCAGGGCCTATATAAGGACCCCCCCCCCCCCGAATACATAGGAAAGACTTTAGGGGTTCTGATTACATCAAAATATTGCAGATCCTCACTTCACAGTGCTCCTAGCACAAAAGACGATTTTGGGAAGCATTATACTACAATGTTGGCAGTGAAATGTGCGATTTCACTAAACCCAGGGCATATAACACTCATTTTATAAGTATCCTCCTTGTAGATACCTGACCTCTAACCCCTGGGACACCTAGGGGAACCCCTGTGGATACCTAATATGCCCCAACATTGTAGTTTATCAATTTGTAAGTGCCCCAAATCCAAAAGTCAAGATTGGGCACAATTTGCATTTTAACACGGGCCTGCTTTTAAACTGACCTCAGGCTACAGCAGTGCACCCATGCAAGTGCAGGAAGGGCTGCTGGCCTCTAAACCACTATGCCCTAATATATACTAGGGACTTAAAGGTAGTTTCAATCCCCATGCCCTATTATGTACTAGGGCCGTATAGGAGAGGTCATGTCAATCATGGAGGTACCCTAACCCATAGTGCACCCTATTGTATGTAGGTGTTTTTACTGTATTTGTAAGTGTCTCTTTCAACATAGTACTGGCGCTGGACCTGGTTAGTCAGATGCCAGGGTCAGTCAGAGTAAAATACCACCAGTACAAGTCAGCAAAAAGTTGGGGAGTGCCCAGGGCACAGATGGCTTTGCAACACTAGAGAAGCACAAACCCAGAATTTAAAACATAACACTATGGTTGGGAGGTTCTCTTTAATAATCAGAATTGATTTCCATCCTAAGGAACCCATTTTCCAACCTTAGGATAATGAAAGACTGTGTAAAAATCATAACGTTCTAATCTATACCTTGCAGTTTTCATGCAGCTCTGATGACGGTTAATAGCTCTCTGTTCAATGTTAGGATTTTAACTTATAAACTGCAAATAGCAAAAAAAATCTCTCAGACAAAAGCAGTAACTCACTGACCTATTTACATTATATGCATTTTGTGATCTGCATATTAACACATTGTGGCTACCTTACCATGAGTCAAAACTTCCAGTATTCAGACCTCTGATCTCGCTCAATAAAGATCATTAATCTCCGAAGTTATCTTCACATTTTTACTGTTTCCTGAAAATTGCTGGAGACCAGGAATGCAGCAGCAGGTACTTTTCAAACCGTAATGCACTTACAAACATGACACCCTCACCTGAAGTCAGCAAGCTTTTTTGCTTGGTGCATGAAGATGCAAGATTCATATACATGTTTTTTTAACATTTGGTCTGATTACTATGTGAATGTAAATAACAATAAAGCATACATGCAAACTGTGACTACATGCCTGATTTTCTCAATATTTCACTTCAAAACTATGCGACTGTATTTGTTTATCGGGCGGTGATTTGTATAGGGTCAATGGAAAGTCCACAAGGTTGTCCCTGTCCCCCCCCCCCAGAATTTTAGTGTGTCATACGCCCCCTGTCTCTGCCTTTGTGAACTCGGCTGCAGACCTTCCGATGCACGTGTCGGGTTGACTTTTATCAAGAAGATACATATTGTAGTGTCGTGGGAGTGCGAATCCGTGCTCTCTGCTAGTGTTATAGTCAGGGGTCGGGAGATATTGATGCTGCAACCGGTGTTCTAACTAGATGTGCTCCCCCGTCGGTTTGTGCTCTGTTTTCTCCCTCCAATCGCAACTTCCGGTCCACGCGTCATTATGTCACAAATACTTTCACTTGAATCAATCACTCCCAAACATGGCATATTATAACTGCATTGGCGCTTCCTTGAGTGACGTATTGGCTGCACGCCCAACCCACGCACATCGTTTACTGCAGCACTTTGTGCAGAGACTTAATCAGAAATCGCTTTGTGATCAGAGCCTTTAGTCAGTTAATCCCGTAATAAGAAATCCTATTTAGCAATTAACTCCCCAGCAGGACAGACCTCTGGAGTTCCGTTCACCTTAGAAACGCTGATTGAAGTTGTTAATAAGCGCTATCGTGACTGTAGTTTATTCCCCTTTAAGCTGCTGACAGAAATTCTTAGAAATCAGGCAATCCGAGGGTTGCTCAAACGGCTTCTCGGAAACGCGTGTTTTCAGTTCCCAGGCAGTCTCTTCATGTAATAGAGATAATCCCACGGCTCTTTTACTGCGTGTTTCACAGCTTCCCTCACAGTGGCTGTCCTTTCAGTAACTGTAGTATACATGCGATGTTGGCAGAACATTTCTGTCAGTTACATGAATGGTTTATTATTACTTTTGTCATCAATGTATTGCCACCGCTGATACTGTTGCCCAAATATAGCGATTTGTAAAATTAACCACGCCTTCTTTTTTTTTTTACTTCAATGTAACTTTTTGTGGGTAAAAGAATGAAATTCAGAAGGAAAATGCATTCCTCAATGGCATGAAACCTGACAAAGTTATATCTGCTAACTGCACCTATACATTTAAAATATAACTCTTCTGTATAGATTTATCTCCTTTCAATGTGACTTGACATCCGTAAAAACATTTTTTTTATTTTTTTTACTGAGAATGTTGTAGTTGGCATCTTTGATGTATAGTTTTGGAATGTTTATGGAATTACAGAATATTAGTGTGAGGGATTATAAGGAAGCCTGTTGAGAATAAGCAGGCAACAGGGCAGGTAGTGTGTTGTCTTATTTGGTGTGCTTCTACTAGTATGGAACCCTCTGCAGAGTTGTACATTTCTTACTCAACTCCCACAAATTACAGCAATTTTTATACTAGCCCATTAAAAGCAGGGCAAATGATTGTTCAATTTGCCACTACTTTGAAGCACCTAGCTATAGTTTGTTATTACGGTATGACGGGCTAGGAGAGGGTTGGCTAAGTACAAAAGGGAGGTATACCGCAGCATCGTTTACTGCTATTGTTAGAGTTTAGTGAATGTGGTCACAATGAGACATTTGCAAGATTCTAATGTTATAAGGGAATAACGGTATTGTGTTGAGGAACAAATGGGAAAATATGGCCTGAAGTTATTGTAAGTAGGGCTCCTGGTTTTATGGTATTTTTTTTTTTTTTTACATTTCCGTCCACCTGTATTTATCCATATTTATTTTTTGCTAATGTTATCTATATTTATTTTGGATTTTGTGAAAAACATGAAGCTGAAACTAGTATATTTCCACCTTTATGTAACCCACAAATGTGGATTCTTGCATTAACACCTGAATGGTTTCAATGATATGAACACCCACAGATGATAAATCAATGCACTAATATGAAAACATGAATATTTTAGAATCAAGGTTGCGAATATCTATTCCTGTCTAAGCCTCTTTGCTAAAATTATTTTCTTTTTTTAACCCCTTACCTCTCAATCTGCTCAGCAATTGGCCTGACAGTCATGACTGACAACATTTAGAATCACTAAAAATAGAATCCAATTTTCATTTTCATCTACATTTAAAAAATAAATGTTGGCAGGAAAATTACTGTAGTGTCAAGTAAGTATGGGGTATGTCTCAAGAGATGGATATAGTAGGGATTAATGAGCCAACTCAATCTACAGAATGGTTGTCTCCAGTTGTCATCATTTGTAAGTAGGATTGAAACGTAAGATTTTGTTTAGATTTTTGACAATTGAATACAAATATACTGGAGGGTAGTTTTGCTGTAGAATCCAGCACTGAAAGGAGTTCCTACAGAGAAGGGCAAACCTTTTTGCAAAACTAGATCTCACATTAGTGTATCTCCAGATGTGTTTGCATACAGGCACCAAGGCACTCAATGCCTGTCTAAGAAGGGAAGACCTTTCAAAATGTGCTGTGGTGCAGTTTTGTCTGGTGACAGGTATTCAGTGCATGAAGTCAACTTTATCTAATAGACAGAGAAGTTTTGTGTTTTTCTAATATAGTTTTAATATAATGGAGGGTGAGCACAATGAGGATTTAGAGATTGTGCTAAGGTTGATTGTGAGATTTAATTTTACTTTTGGCACAGAAAAGTGAACGTTATGGGTACAGAAATTTGAATATTTTGGACAGAAACGTCAGAGAAAGGACAGTGTTTTCACAAAAAAATCAATGAAGGAGAACAGGCATTTGGTTTTGCTTCAGTGGTGATGCCAGAGATTTTCTGTTTTATTAAAAAGTCTAACAGTTGCTGGCCATGGACTCTTTCAGGTCTTGCATATACATACTGTAGCTCCTTTTAGAGATGTGACTACAGGCCCTAAGTAAAGTTTTGATTCTGGGGAAGAGGAGGGCACATTGTCACCCTCAGGTAGTTTGCAAGAATAACAATGTCAAGTTTAATAAGTGGTCGGTTGGAGAAAAAAGCAAGCACAAGGAGATGATGGATAGAGCGCTAAAACTTTTCAGACACTCACCCCCCAGTCACAGATCTGGGTTTTATCCATCATCATTTTTTTGCTTGACCCTGTGCCTCATGGGAACAGTCCAGCCTGAACTGCCAAGCCGAGTCTTCCCTAGACCGGAAACAAGCATCCTGGGACCGGTTTTGGGGAAACACCCCTCATCAGCCAAGTTAGCTTGAATACAGTGGCAAAGTGAGCAAGGGACACACGTCTGGGAATACCCTACCAAACTAGGGTGAATAAAGCAAACACAAGTAGATGATGAACGGAGAGCTGAAACTTTTCAGGCATGTCTTAGGGGGTGGCTATATGATGCTTCGTGGGTGTTTGCGGGGAGGCCAAGCACACCGGGGCAGGAGAGAACAATAAGAACGTCTCACACCACTGCTGTCTTGGTCATGCCCCCCGGCTAAGTCATTTTAAAGGGGTTTCTTTGCTGCTGCATGAAACGAAGCAGGCTGTCAAAATGTTTATTCAAACATTCCCATTTCTTTCCCACAAGTTTGTGGTGAGGAACAAGAACAGTTTCACGATGGTCCATTAATTTTAAATTTGTCATTTCTCTGAAAACATTGCAATTAGAAAGGACTTCATGGTATACCAGCTGCCACTGACCATCATATTCACATTTACGTGTCTGACCAAAAATTCCCCTGGAGCTTTTCTTTGATCTCTGGATTGTCTGTTCTAGTTTCATATTTGATCCACAGCATTGGACCTTCCCTCTCTGTATTTCACCATAAAATGTCTGCGGATGAATTTTCTGTAGAGGTATGGATTTTCACCTCTAGCATCTTCACTTTTTCCAAATATTTCATCCTCAATAAGTGCATAGTCCATGCCACATCCACTGAGATAACTTCCTGCACACTGCAACGTAACTTTTGCTATGTGAGAAAAATGCCCATCACTTGATAAAGATCATCAAATTCTATTGGATTGCTCATAAAAGTGTCAGGTACAATACGGAAAATACCTTCATTGCAATAAATTGGCAGGATAGGCTGGTCTTTAAGCTGAGCATTCACATTCTGGATTTTTTTTAGAGCTGTGCACGTTGTTGCGTAGTTTGTGACTGGAGATCGCATTACTGGTAAGAACCCAACCTTCTTCAGTGGGACGGTATTCTGGGAGATCAGAGCATGAATTCCAGCCCATGGAGGAACTGGCTTTTCTTCATCCTGGAGTCCGCACTGAATAAGCAATATTAGAACATAGGAATGTTGGGAGCTCCATTGAAAATAATGGAGTGCTCCAGGCTTATAATGGCTGGTATAAGCCTGCAGCTCCAATGTTCCAATGATTCTTTGTTCACAGCTCTGGCTGTGAACAAAGGCTTCAAGGACCCTGAGGGGATTCCAATCCCCTCACACTCCCATAAGGCTTTGTTCCTTTTGTTAGAACATTCTGCCCTCTAGTGGCAGAATGTTCTAATAGCCTTATAGCCCTTCGTAGCTGGGCTATACTGGCTATTAAAGTCCCTCTCCCTTGTTAAAGACCTTCGCCTCGGGGCCTTTAACGCTGGAGAGGGCCTTTAATAGCTGGTATAGCCCTCTACGGCGGGCTATAAGGCTATATGATAAATTCAGTTAAATAAGCTTTGCGGACCACAGCATCAGGTAAAAGAAGATCCATGACCTCAGCCACTTTGAAACATTTTGGTTGACTGGGACGTTATGATGGCTTGTAGTGATTATGCACACATTGTCAAGATAGTTGGGTTATACGTTTGCAGCTTATTTGTTTATGCCTACAGCTTGTTTTCAAGTAGCTACTTCATTGGTACAGTCTTGTCTGGTACAGCCACGCCCCTTTGCCGAAGGCATTTAACGGCGCTGATTACGAGCGCTTGCCAGAGGCTTAGTCATCTCCTGAGGCGCAGCCGGGAGAACGCTCTGCTTAACCTAATACTTGCTTTAATAAAATTACTTGCTTATTTTTTATGTTTAACTGTGCTATTCACTTTGGGCATTTGTCGGTTGCTCGATCCCTTGAGGCCATAGGCCACGCCCATCTCTCGCTAGCCACGCCCCCCTCTGAAGGCATATAACGGCGCTGATAACGAGCGCTTGCCAGAGGCTTCTACATCTCCTGAGGCGCAGCCGGGAGAACGCTTTGCTAAACCGAACCTTTGCTTTTAAAACCTGTTTGTTTTTTCCTTACGTTTTTAACTGTGTTTGTCCTCGCTGGGCATTTGTTTGTTGTTTGATCCCCGAAGGGCCACGCCCACCTTTCGCTAGCCACGCCCCCAACCGAAGGCACTTTACCACGCTGACTGCGAGCGCCTGCCTGAGGCCACACTATCTCCTGAGGCACAGCCGGGAGAGCGCTTTGTTAAATTGAACCTTTGTTTTTAAAAACTGTTTGCTCACTCCTTATGCTTTTAACTGTGTCTGTCCTCGCCGGGCATTTGTTTGTTTTTTGATCCCCCGAAGGGCCACGCCCACTTTTCGCTAGCCACGCCCCCAACCGAAGGCACATTACCACGCTGATTGCGAGCGCCTGCCAGAGGTCACATTATCTCCTGAGGCACAGCCGGGAGAGCGCCATTACCCGTTCCTAAACGTTTATGGT
Organism: Lissotriton helveticus; assembly: GCF_964261635.1. Classification (NCBI taxonomy): domain Eukaryota; kingdom Metazoa; phylum Chordata; class Amphibia; order Caudata; family Salamandridae; genus Lissotriton; species Lissotriton helveticus. The sequence continues at coordinate 793,198,815 of NC_136069.1, forward strand.
TGCAAACTGTTATTTTACTCACCGGTTTCCCCTACTTTGGGATCTTGGTTCTTCCGACCCCCATGCTCTGGGCACTCCCGTGCAGCTGAATCGAGCGCTGCTGCGGGCCACCACCCTTTCGCCGCCATTCCCCAGAGGTCACTGGCCACGCCCACCACCTACAGGCCACTCCCCTTTGCCGAAGGCATTTAACGGCGCTGATTACGAGCGCTTGCCAGAGGCTTAGTCATCTCCTGGGGCGCAGCCGGGAGAACGCTCTGCTTAACCTAATACTTGCTTTAATAAAATTACTTGCTTATTTTTTATGTTTAACTGTGCTATTCACTTTGGTAATTTGTCGGTTGCTCGATCCCTTGAGGCCATAGGCCACGCCCATCTCTCGCTAGCCACGCCCCCCTCTGAAGGCATATAACGGCGCTGATAACGAGCGCTTGCCAGAGGCTTCTACATCTCCTGAGGCGCAGCCGGGAGAACGCTTTGCTAAACCGAACCTTTGCTTTTAAAAACTGTTTGTTTATTCCTTACGTTTTTAACTGTGTTTGTCCTCGCTGGGCATTTGTTTGTTGTTTGATCCCCGAAGGGCCACGCCCACCTTTCGCTAGCCACGCCCCCAACCGAAGGCACTTTACCACGCTGACTGCGAGCGCCTGCCTGAGGCCACACTATCTCCTGAGGCACAGCCGGGAGAGCGCTTTGTTAAATTGAACCTTTGTTTTTAAAAACTGTTTGCTCACTCCTTATGCTTTTAACTGTGTCTGTCCTCGCCGGGCATTTGTTTGTTTTTTGATCCCCCGAGGGCCACGCCCACTTTTCGCTAGCCACGCCCCCATCCGAAGGCACATTACCACGCTGATTGCGAGCGCCTGCCAGAGGTCACATTATCTCCTGAGGCACAGCCGGGAGAACGCCATTACCCGTTCTTGAACGTTTATGGTTGCAAACTGTTATTTTACTCACCGGTTTCCCCTACTTTGGGATCTTGGTTCTTCCGACCCCCATGCTCTGGGCACTCCCGCGCAGCTGAATCGAGCGCTGCTGCGGGCCACCACCCTTTCGCCGCCATTTCCCAGAGGCCACTGGCCACGCCCACCACCTACAGGCCACGCCCCTTCCGCTTTTTCCCCTCTATAAACAATGTGTTTCCCCCGGTCACGCAGCGGACGGGCGCAGCGGGCGCGCCGTCAGCGCGCCGAAGGCACGCCAAAGGCAAGCCCGTCTGCGACCGGCAGGGACCAGGGGCCATGGACCCTGCTCATTTCTTCACTTATACCCCAGCTCAACTTCTGTCCTTCATTACAGGTCAGCACATTGACCCTCTTCTGCTGCAGCGCATTATCGCCCTGGACATTCTTTCCCCATCAGTTTCTCTACGCTCACATACACCATCTTCCCCCTGGTCTGAGATTTCTCCTATTCCGGTCCTTTCTCCCCTTTCCCCTTCTAGCAGGGCCACTGCTTACCTGCTCAATACTAGATCTGCAGGTAGACATCAGCTGGAGATTTTTAATCTACTGGATACTGACTCCCCTGATTTCCTTTTTCTTACGGAAACGTGGTTCTCTACTGATTCCCTTCCTGATCTTCTCTCCGCCCTCCCCGATTCTTACTACGCTCTTCGGGCGTATCGTCCCGCTGGTAAACTTGGGGGAGGGGTGGCGATGATCATCCGCTCCAGCTTCCAATTTCAGCCTCTTTCCTCTCCCCCCATGTGTGGAGTAGATTTTCTAGTTGCCCGCTCAGTTAATCTCCGGGCTCCCCTTACTATAGCTCTTTTCTACCGTCCTCCACAGTACATGTCCTCCTTTGTTCCTGCTCTGCAAGAACTTCTGGTCACGCTCGTTGTCAATAATTCCTCCGTGCTTCTTTTGGGGGATTTCAATTATTGGCCGGGCGACTCCAGAGAAGACTCGTCTTCTAAGGATTTTTCTGCTACCCTTCAGTCCCTAAATTTTTCCCCACACATTCATTCCCCCACTCATATCCACGGTCATGTTCTGGACCAAATTTGGTCATATAATTGTTCCATTCCTCCTCCCACCGTCCTTCCCTGCACTTGGTCTGATCATTCATTGATCTCTTTCTCCATTGAGCTCGGAACGCAAGAGAGGCCCCCCCTTCCTAAAAACATCATGGCCCGAAACTGGAACCGGGCGGACCTTGACTCTCTGTGTGTCTCCCTTGCCTCCTCCGGCCCTGACCTATGTAACCTCTCTATTGACCATCAAACAGACGCCTTGAATCACTGGCTGTCTTCTGCTTGCGATTTAGCTGCCCCCCTTAGGAAAGTTAAGACCTGTCCCCCCCATGACGCCCAAAAATGGTTCTCAGACGAGCTAAAAATCCTCAAACTAGACCTTGGACGCTCTGAACGTCATTGGAGATGCAAATACTGCCCTGTCCTGCGAGCTAAATACAAAACGCTCTTGGCGAGCTATAAAAAAGCCATTCTGCGAGCCAAAACCCTTTACTTTTCGGAGAGAATATCCCTCTCAGCAAATAAACCCAAGGAGATATTCTCTATAGTTCGCAACCTTGTTGCATCCGACAGAGCCAATTTGAACGCCACTCCTTCCCAAGACCTCTGTCTTTCTCCTAATGATTTCTTCCTGGAGAAGATTGCCAAGATTAAAGCCAATATTCCTTCCACCCCTCCCTCTCCCCCTTCCTCTCCCCCTTCCTCTCACCCCTCCTCTCCCCCCTCCTTGTCCTCCCCTCCTCTTAATCAGTTTCCCCCTATCTCCCAGGATGCTTTCTTGGCTTTACTCCAGAAAGTGAAGTCCGGTTCCCCTGCTGACTGTGCGCCAGCTCGCATTTTGAAAGTACTTTTCACCCATTGCCCTGACCCTCCTCTTTTTCTCCTTAATTCCTCTATTTCCTCCGGTTTAGTCCCCAATTATTTTAAATCCGCTATAGTTCGTCCCATTCTAAAAAAACCTGGTTTGGATCCTTCCCTCCCCTCTAACTTTAGGGCTATTTCCCTTCTCCCCTACCTCGGAAAGATCTTGGAGAGCTATGTCACCTCTTGTCTCTCCTCTTACATCGAGGATAACCATCTCCTGGCCTCCCACCAAGCGGGCTTTCGACCGGCTCACTCCACCGAGTCAGTTGTCCTGTCCGTCTTGGACGAGCTTAAAAGTAAGGCAGACTCTAACCTGCCCCAAGCCTTGGTGCTCCTCGATCTGTCCGCTGCGTTTGACACGGTCGACCATGCCATCCTTCTCGACCGTGTCTGCGCAGCGGGCGTCCAGGGCACTGCCCTCTCTTGGCTCGCCTCCTTTCTTAAAGATCGGACTCAGGCGGTGCATCTTTCCTGTTACTCCGCCCCTTCCCGCTTGGTCTCCTGTGGAGTTCCCCAAGGCTCCTCCTTGTCCCCTCTTCTTTTCAACCTTTATATCCGTCCCCTTATTCTTTCCCTTTTTGCTATGGGGGTCTCCGTGTATAACTACGCGGATGACCTCCAGCTTGTTTTTGATCTCTCTTCTCCCCTGCACTCCCTACCCAAATTCCACTCCACTCTGGTCTTTATTTCAGATTGGATGAATCGGAATCAACTGAAGCTCAATCTGGACAAGACGGAGCTGGTCCTGACTGGCTCTTCCTCTTCCCCTTGGTCGACCGCCTTTTGGCCTTCCATCTCTGGCCCTCCACCTTTACCAACGGCCTCGGCAAAGTCCCTGGGCATTAAAGTCAGTCGGGACCTCTCTATGCATGCCCAGATCAGCTCGGTTGTCTCCTCCTGTTTTCTTTCCCTCCGAATCATCCGAAAGGTGTCCCGTTTCTTTTCTTCTGACGCCCTTAAGCTCATCATCCTGGCCATGATTCTTTCTCGCCTCGATTACGGGAACAGCCTGTACATGGGCATTCAAGCGTATGAACTTCGCCGCCTACAGGCTGTTCAGAATCAGGCCGCCCGCCTTATCCTTCACCTCCCGAAATCTTCCCACATTACCCCCGTTCTGAAAGCACTTCACTGGCTCCCCATCTCTCAGAGATCCCTCTTTAAGATGGGCTGTCTGGTCTTCATGGCTCGGGCCCGCATTGGCCCAGCCTTTATCAATTCTCTCATCCCTCCCTATACCCCTAACCGTTCCCTCCGTTCCTCTAATCAGTTCCTTTCCAATGTACCTCGGTTTCGTAGATCCAAAACCGGAGGCACCAGATTCTCTGTTTTAGGTCCCTCTTTCTGGAACAGTCTCCCTCTGTCGATCAGATCAATCACTATTTACTCCCAATTTCGTAAGGCCCTAAAAACCCATTTGTTTTCTATTGCATATTCTTGTTAAACAGTTCTGGCTTCTCTCATCTCCCTCAGCTCCTACCTCTAGCGCCAGGAAGCCGCTTGGTCACAGTGCGCTTTATTAAGAACCTTTTTCATTTCATTTCATTTCATTTCATTGAAAAAGTACCATGGCAGTATGGCATGTGCTGGATGTTCCAGACATAGAAGAGCTGTCTTCAAAACCAAAATTATCACGAGCAGCAATTTTAAATCCTTTCCTGGTAAAATGATGACTTGGAAGTGGTGTGCTGTTGTATTCTCAAGATTTTACAGCATGAGCTGCTAACACGTTCCTGCTCCGTACTATGTCATTATAACTTGTTGGTACACCAATCCTATTCATTGAAGTGATCAGCTCGCTACTTTGCACTTGTCATAGATTGCATGATCAGTCATCATATGTAGAGGAGTTTTCTTTTTGCCGTGATGTAATTCATAAAACATGATTTGGAAAAGACACTACATTTGCACAGCATAAGCCTGTCGTTTCATTGTAATGATTTGCACTTCTTCGCTTATATCTTCAAAGCCATCATCAATATTGTCGGCTTCTGTTCCGAACTCAAAAACTTTAGTTTGTAACAGTTTTTCTTTGCTGATATCAAACAAGGATGTAAAAAATGTTAATACAACATCAGGCATTCTTCTTGACTCACATGGTTTGTGGAGCTCTTTGCCTCACAAAATTTGTCATTAAGTGTAGAATCTTGATCTTTCAGGATGTTTCTTAAAATGGTTCCTGTCGACTACTGTTGGTTATGTTGCTGCTGAGAGCTCATTGTACATTCATATTTTCAAATGTATGCTTGCATGCAGTTTCTGGTGGGCATACAAATCTGCTGCAAATACATTTACCTTGTTGTTTAGATAAGCTACTCGGCTTAAAACTTAATCTTGGAAGAAACTAGTTGCAGATAAAAGCATGTTTGCCCTTTGAGACTCACATGCTCTATACTTTGTTCTTTCGTCAATCCCTTTGGGCCTTGTTCTGGCTAAACCACAGATAACACATTGAAGATCCACTGCTTTCTGATCAGTTGTTGGAGGCGGACAAAGGGTAGTCATCAATTTTCTAAATGAATGGGCATTGGGTTTGGTTGTCATCGCTTTCTCAGAAGACTCAGATTCATATTATGAATCACTGGTTTCTGCGATTGTTTTGACAAAGTTTTTCCAGGCTTTTTTCATTTTATATGACTTGTAGCACTTGTTGTTACAGAGATAACATATCTTATCCTCTTCACCCATCAATTTCAATCTTTGTGAACTTTAGCTTGCCTTATTTCTGCAGCATCTTGAATGCTCTTCTGCTCAGACGCAGTTGATGCTAGCCTTTCTTTTGGATGAGTTTGGCATATGACACATTTTTCTTTGTTGAAAGAGTCCTCAGATTTTGTAGTTAGCAAAACGCCATCAGGATGAAAATATCCTTTGCTACCACCAGCTTTGCTCATGTTTACGAATTTAAATCAACGGAATACCTAAAACAAAAACAATATTAATATAGATTACCAATTTGATGGCTAAAAAACATCATTATAGAGCACCATTTTTTAACATGGTGGAAAGGTCGCTCTGAGGAGTTATTTTCTGTCACTATTAGACTATTTTTACCTCCAAAGCCTATATTTGACATTAAAATGAAGTATATGGGTCTCATGGTTCCTGAAAGATTATATCATCGCTGCAAAACATCCGCCATTTTTGAAAATGTCATCCAGAAAAATTTGACCTGGAATAGCAATGTCTACCCAAGCCAAATTACTTCTCTAATGATACAAAAACACAAATCAAAAATGAAAATCTCTGGACAATTGTTTTTTTTACTAAGGTATATTAATGGGTCAAGAATAGAGTGATATGAATTCTACTGTATCTAAGTGATCTCATCAATTCACCTCTTTCTCTGCTGGAACCCAGCTCTACTATGATGGTGCCTACTGTCTACTCTCTCAAGAAGTATTCCCAGGACCATTGGTAGGGCTCCTTTTGCTCTATCACCATCGGTTGGTATTTGAAGGGTACCACCAAAGACCTGTGCATTAGAGATCTCTAACAGAAGGGATTTAATATCCTCACTGTCTGAGATAGAGAAAGCCCCAAATCTGATAGCTCTTGTTGCATTTTCCAATTCCTCTAGTTTCTACTGTAACTTTATCTTAGAACCGTGGTACTCATAGTTTGGGTCGTGGGGCTCCAGCGGCCCAGCAGGTCTTCCTTTGCGGCCCGCGGACCTTGCCGGTAATGTACCCATGGCCCCCCAGAGAGAGAGAGTGGAGAGAGAGAGAGTTTAGAGAGAGGAAGTGGAGAGAGTGTAGAGAGTGAGAGAGAGGAGAGAGAGACAGTGGAAAGAGAGTGGAGAGAGAGGGGAGAGTGGAAAAAGTAGAGAGAGAGAGACTGACTGACTGAGAGACTAAGATACCGACTGACTGGGAGAGAGACTGACAGAGAGAGAGAGAGAGACTGACTAATAGATAGAGACTGACCGAGAAAGAGAGAGAGAGAGACTGGCTGACTGACTGAGGGAGAGAGAGACTGACAGACTGCCTGAGGGAGAGAGAGACTGACTGACTGACAGACAGAGAAAGCCTGACAGAGAGAGACTGACTGACAGAGAGAGAGACTGACTGACTGACTGAGAGAGGGACACTGACTGACAGAGAGAGAGACTGACAGACAGAGAGAGACTGACAGACAGAGAGAGACTGACAGACAGAGACTGACTGACTTACTGACTGACAGAGGGAGACTGACTGACTGACTGATAGAGACTGACTGAGAGGGAGACTGACTGACAGAGAGAGAGAGAGAGACTGACTGACCGAGAGAGAGACTGAACGACAGAGAGAGAGACTGACTGACAGAGAGAGAGCGAGACAGACTGACTGACTTAGAGAGAGAGACTGACTGACACAGAGATAGAGAGACTTACTGACAGAGAGAGACTGACTGACAGAGAGAGAGCGAGACTGACTGGCACAGAGAGCGCGAGACTGACGCAGAGAGACTGACTGAGAGAGAGAGACTGACTGAGAGAGAGAGAGAGACTGACAGAGAGAAACAGACTGACTGACTGAGAGAGAGAGACTGACTGACAGAAAGAGAGAGACTGACTGACAGAGAAAGAGACTGACTGACAAAGAGAGAAACAGACTGACTGACTGAGACTGACTGACAGAGAGAGAGAGACTGGCTGACATAGAAAGACTGACTGACAGACAGAGAGAGAAAGAGACTGGCTGACAAAGAGAGCAAGAGACTGACTGACAAAGAGAGAAAGAGACTGACTGACTGAGAGAGAGAGAGACTGACTGACAGAAAGATAGAGACTGACTGACAGAGAAAGAGACTGACTGACAAAGAGAGAAAGAGACTGACTGACTGATGGAGACTGACTGACTGACTGACTGACAGAGACTGACTGACAGAGAGAGAGAGACTGACTGACAGAGAAAGACTGACTGACTGACAGAGAGAGAAAGAGACTAACTGACTGAGAGAGAGAGAGACTGACTGACAGCGAGGGAGAGACTGTGATGGAATTGGGGTCAAAGTATGACTGAAGTTAGGCAAAACTTCTTAAGATTGCTATTGTCTGCTAATAAAAATTTATTATTAAAATGTGCTCTTTGTAGTTATATCTGCTTTTTAAATACAGCCTTGTCGCATTGTCTAATGTTTTGAAACTTTTTGTTCTTTACTCTTGTCCCACCCCCCCACTGACCCCGACCCCCATTGACCCCACCCCAACCGGTGCGGACTTCCGCCACAAATCACACTGTAATATTGGACCCTGACAGAAAGATTGTGAGTACCCACCATGGTATAGAAGCTCCTGCATTTCTTCCAATTTGACTTTGTTGTTGGAACTCCAACTCATGGGATTGAAGGTGCACGTCCATGCTGAGCACTTCAGTTTTCAGACCCCATAAATCCTGATCTGTGCCATCAATTCTGGCCTGGTACTTTGCTGCTTCCCGAAAATATATTTTCCCCAAAGAAAAATAGAGCTACCTGTACAAAAACTCATCTGTGGCACATTAACGTAAGCAAAATGTTCCACGTGACATGTAATCATTGTGTGTTTATTAATCTATGCTTTTTTTTGGGGAGGGGGGGGAATTCGTACAAAGCATGAAATTTGCTCTCATAGTAGAAAACCCATGAGAGCAAATACCTTTTTTTTAAATTTGAGATTCGCGAACGAGGCACTCAGTCACTAACCTTTGACTCAATTTATTTTATTTTATTTGGCTTTTTTGTGTTGTGCTCATGGGGCTTCTTGGTCCTTTCAGGTTTTGCACCGAGTTGTTTATGACATATTAGAACATTGGAATTTTGGGAGCTCCATTGAAAACAATGGAGTCCTCCGGGCTTATAATGGCTAGTATACGCCTGGAGCTCCAACATTCCAATGATTCTTTTTTTTTTTTTTTGTAACTCTTTTTATTATTTATAAAACATAAACAAACAAGGCAATGTAAAACAATACAGCTGGATATGTGCTCAAGGAGGAAGGAAAATGCATCACAATTTAATACAAATCATCAATGCGAGGTGGGGGCAGAGGGGAAATTGGAGTCATAACACATCGGGGCTTAAACAACACTAGGAATGTCGGGTCAGGGGGAAAAGGGAACATCCGGAATATCAGCGAGTGGAGGTGTACATACATCACCCCGGTAAGAGTTCCATTGACCCCAGATTTTACCCCACTTCTTAGGATTCCAATGATTCTTGATTGTGAATAAAGGCTTCAAGGACCCTGAGGGGATTCCAATCCCCTCACGATCCCATAAGGCTTTGTTCTTTTTTGTTAGAACATTCTGCCCTCTAGTGGCAGAATGTTCTAATAGCCTTATAGCCCTTCGTAGCTGGGCTATACTGGCTATTAAAGTCCCTCTCCCTTGTTAAAGGCCCTCGCCTTCGGCTCGGGGCCTTTAACGTTGGAAAGGGCCTTTAATAGCCGGTATAGCCCTCTACGGCGGGCTATAAGGCTATAAGCTATTACATAATTACCACAGCTTTCAGAAATGTTGACAGTTGACAGTTGTAGTTCTGTACTTCCCTCCCAGGATCCTGTAATCTCTAACCTTCCTTACACTTTTTTCTTTATGCATATCTTAAAATCTACGGGGTGCTTGATTTATTTTCTTGTTTGAATCCTGTTGTTTTTTAAGTACACTTTGGATCTGAATATTGTCTAAAAGTATGCATCTTATTTGAACTATATTCACTGGCTAGCAAGTGTGTCATGGGCCCTAATGCAATGAATGAAACTGCCCCCCCTCCACAGTACTCTTGGAATTCCAAAATACATCAATCAGGAGTTAGTGCACTCCTCGAGCTTCTGGGCCTGGTGCCACTACACTTGCTGCACCAATGAAAACTACGCCCCTGACTATAGCCCATGCAGTCTTGATTCACAATCGAGCCCCCTTCTGAGCTCTGAAATAATTGTGCACATTGTATCTTTCAATCCAACTGCTCAACTGTCTTCTAGGATCTTGTAACATTTTGTGTCCTCCAAGCTCTCAAACCATATCATATTTTTTTTCGATTTTGAAAGTGCTTGTGTCATCCACAATATTTTCTTTGTGTCTCAGTAATAACTCAAGATCTAAAATTGTGCAATGTGCAGATTATCCAATAAAACAGTGTAGTGAATGTATTTTAATGCTTACTGCTCTGATTCATATTTTTGCAGCAGTTATTGCCTTACCAATTACTTTTAAATCTAAGAGTGTATTTTTGATTCGCTTCCTAAATAACACCATTAAAAGTCTGCTTTGGATTAGTTAGTCTATGTTTGCGGAAGTGCTTTGTCGTTCTGGCACTCTCTATCCCCTTGTTTTTTATTACTAGTCATCAGTGGTGGACTGGGAGCTAAAAGCATACCTGGCCATGGTGTCCTGAGTTAGTTAATGTGTACCGAGTGAGTGCAACCAAATGAGTCCAACAATGGGGGCGCAAGAGTCAAATTATTTATGTAGTGCATGTGCTCACTTAGGGCTTGCTAGCTGATGGCCCCTATCCACCCTAAAAGCAGTTTACTATGGAGTTTCCCTGTTCCCTTATGACCAGTCTATCCCTACCAGTCACGTGTATTGCAGCTGTTGACCTAATGGTAAAAATACCTAGGATTTATGTCTTAGACCTACATCACCATCGTAGAGAAGTTTAGGGTGTGGGATCTGCCATTTTTGCAAGGTGCATTGTCATTGCTGCTTCTTATTGGTTGATGGCAAAGACAGAGCGGTTAAACTGCAGAAGCCAAAAATCCTGTTTACGCTCACTATTGGTGAGGACAATACAGGATTTGCAGAATACAATAAATGCAATATTTTTTCATGATTCTGCCAAATAAGTCTGCTTTCTAGCCATTGTCTTTGATCGTTAGGATTCTCCAGCTCTCCTCAAAATAATTTTACAACCAGCAGGGATATCTTCAGCCCCCGGTTATTATACTTTTCACTGACAACGGTACTTTTTGTACAATTTACACAAAATCAATATCACTTAAGGTTTCAGTATACCAATCTACAAACAAGCATGCTCATCTTTGGAATATTAATGTGTACTACTGGACACATGCATTTGTAAAGGTCGTGGTTTCTTGTTTTTTTTATGCAAAGTCTGTATTGAAAATGTTTGTAAATGAAAACATAACAGAATAGCATAGCCATAAACCTATACCTGTCAAATCTGAATACTTCTAATGGCAATTATATGAATAGGTCAGCAATAGTGTAAAATATTCAGCAAATCAACTTGTTGCATGGATCCCATGACCGTGGAGTATTATACATGAGCGTAGGCGACAAGGAGCAGTCGGCTTCAATGAGGAAGCAGGAAGGTACTGCAAACATTAAAGATTGTAAGGGGGGTGGGTGGCAAAATATTTACCATTGTATGGTATCTGTCCCCACCATGGTCAGTTTAATCCTATTAGAACATTGGAATGTTGGGAGCTCCATTGAAAACAATGGAGTGCTCTGGGCTTATAATGGCTGGTATAAGCCTGGAGCTCAAACGCTCCAATGTTTCTTTGTTCACAGCTCTGGCTGTGAACAAAGGCTCAAGGACCCTGAGGGGATTCCAATTCCCTCGCGCTCCATGAAGGCTTTGTTCTTTTTTGTTAGAACATTCTGCCCTCTAGTGGCAGAATGTTCTAATAGTCTTATGGTCCTTCGTAGCTGGGCTATACCGGCTATTAAAGTCCCTCTCCCTTGTTAAAGGCCCTCCGCCCTGGTAAACTAGAGTTTGAAGTTAGCCGAGAAACTGCACCTCAGGGTCTTCCCATGATTTGTGCTTGAGGGTGGATGTCAAAGTCTAAGCGTAGGCCGGTGAGACTGGAGGACATGGACACTGCCGACCATCTGTTGCCAGGAATGGCTTTCATATAAATGGATAAACTCTTAATTTTATAAACTGGTTTGGTCCTTATAAGAAAAGATGTTCCACATAGGATCGTTACAGAGCTGCTGTGGAAGCGGTTTTCCAAGTGGAACAATGGGATGTCACTGAGCTATTCCATAAAGGAGCCTCAAATAGGCACAGGCTCATCCCCCTGGTCATTCAGTTTATAGACTATTTACAAAAAAATAAGTAATAAGATATATTTCATTACCGTAAGGGCTTACTTGATAGTCATGTCTTTGTCAACAAGAACTCATGTGTGTTTGGAAAATTGTTTTTCCCCACTAATTTTATTGCCCCTTATAGCATTTTAAGATTGCTTTTGTATCATATGCTAGACTTTTTATATTTGTGCAGTGTTTCGAAATATTTGACGCCGGCGTAATGGAAATTTCGCATGGGCCTAGTTTGTGGTGGTTGAATTTGAAGGCCTATAAACTAATAGAGCCTGGCTGTGCATCAAGGAGTCCTAGAATGGTACCATTCCTGACTTAAAAATGAAGACATAACATTTTTATATTAGTTGAATGTAGTGTATTGCAATGCTTGTTTACCCACGCATCAGATGGGCTTTTTAACTCTGCCACTGATTCTCGTAACGGAAAAGACTTTTCCCTCTTTCTTTTATTCAAATTTCTGTAAGTACTGTGGCGAGTTCGTTTTCCTCGGAATGGATGCATGAAAAGTTAAAGTTAAGGATCAAGTCTGAACAGTTTTTCTGGGTTTAACATAAGAAAGACTTGCTCTGACTTTGCGTTTTGGGTGTATATTATTTCAAACCCTCGCAAGTTCATGCCGTGTGGTGCGGAAGACTTTCTGTGACTTTTGTGGTATTGAGTGCCTTATTTTAATCTCTTTCAAGTCGGCGCGCTGCACTATGTCTTCGTGGCTTTAAAGGAAACTGGCACGCACCTGCATTTTTTAAATAAGCATCCCCAGAACGATTCCTTGGAACTTTCTTCTCGGCATTACTGGAGTTCTCTGTGTGACTGTGACGTCTTGCGGTGCATTGTGGAAGTAGCTGCGTGTGACGTCGGACGTTTCACGTTTCACGGCGGCCATCTTTGTAAAACTTGGAAGCATCGGGAACGCAAGGAGTCCTCTGTGTTTTTACTTCGCGTTACTTCCTGCTTCAGTCATTCGTCGGAAACTACAGAACTCCTGCAAGGCTTCATTTTTGCTCACAAAAGCATCGTAGCGCTCCAGATTATTCGAACATCATTTTTATAAAAATTCTGTCATGTTCTTCTACGGACATTGGTAGGAGTTAACACAGGCCATGGAAATCTTAATTTCTTCGTGTGAATCTACAGAATACTTCGGAGCTTCCAGCCCTTCGTGCGATAACATCACCGGTGATTCGCACACCTTTTCTTTGGAATTGTATTTATTCTGTGTTTATTTTTTATTTATTTAAAAAAATAAAATAAAAAAGAGGGGACCTTTTATTCCATATTTGTGGTGGCATTTTACAAGTGTCAAGGTGTCTAGTGACAAATCTGTTTTTCTCACAATTGTCTTTAAGAAATGTCTTCTGTAAAAGAGGTCACTCAACCTCCTCCTTTTTTAGATAAACCTGGAAAGCCTATATTATTATGGTCAGAATGGTTTGGTTTGTTCGAAAACCATATTGTAGCCATTGATGCTACCGATTATGCTCCTCCTCGCAAATTTGCTTTATTATTTGGCAGTATAGGTTTGGCTGCTCAACGCATCTTTAATAGTCTTGTACCTATTCCTCCTCCTTCTGGCCAGTCAGGTGATAGACAATGGAATGTGTATGTGGAAGCTATCGCGAGACTTAAAAAACAATTTGAGGAATCGCCCAACATTATGTTGGAGAGGCACAAATTTTATAAGAGAAAGCAAAAAGAAGATGAGAAAATTGATGAATATATCTCTGCTTTGAGGGTCTTAGCTATCACCTGTGATTTCGGTCCTCTTCTCGATAACTATATTCGAGACCAATTTGTTTTTAATTGTGCTTCTCCTAAGGTTAAAGAAAGGCTTCTTAGCTGTAAAAATCCCTCTTTATCTGAGGTCATAGATCTTAGTCTTAGCATTGAAAGATCTATAATTTCTACAAAAGGAATGATGGTTGATTCTTCTCCTAAAGGGAATTTGGGTTCAGATGAATTGGAGGAGGAGGGTCTATATGCTGTTGGAGGGAAAGAAAAATGGGTCAACAAATCAAATCAAAATCAATCTAAGCAGGGTTTCTGTTTCAGATGTGGATCTAAATTTCACATGGGGAATTTTAAAGGGTGCCCGGCCTTTAATAAATGCTGTACAGGTTGTAAGAAAATTGGCCATTTTCAGAAAGTATGTAGGTTTCAAAAGAAGCCTCTTAAAGTTAACTGTGTGGATGTGGAAGATTGTTCTGAGTATTTTGACAATCTGTTATTGATGGTGGAAACAGATGACAACCCAACTTTTATCAGGGGTCCTTTATGTGATGCTTCTATTGATGACATTAAGGTTCATGTTATGGCTGACTCGGGTTCGCCTATCACTATTCTACGTGATACTACCTTCTATGAACAGTGGGGGAGAAATGTGAACTTGACTCAATCAGATGTAAATCCGAAAGCTTTCGGAGAAAAAGATATAGATATGTTGGGATTTTTCTTGGGAAATCTGCAGGTTCTTGGAAGATCTATTGTTACAAAGATCTATGTGGCTATTAAAGGGAAAGATATTGTAGGATGGAAGGACTTGGCCAAAATGGGTTTGTATTTAGTCCCGGGTGATAAAAATTCCATTAAAGTTCGTGAATTCCCTATTTGTTTTGTTGAGGGGGCAAGGATAGAGCGCTCAGATCTGCTTAATGAATTTAAAAATGTTTTCAGTGATAAGATTGGTTTAGTGAAGGGCGCTGAACACAATATTAGACTAATTCCTGGGGCAACTCCAGTTTCTCATAAGGTTCGTCTAGTTCCTTTGAGTGTCAGAGCGGAACTAAAGAAAATGTTAGAGGATTTATGCAAAGATGGAATTATTGAGCCTTCTGAATCCTCCCAATAGGTCGCTCCCATTGTCGTTGCCCAAAAAAAGAACAATGAGATTAGGCTATGTGCGGACCTCAGAGGTCTTAATAAAAATATAAAAGTAGACTGTCACCCACTACCTAAGATTCATGAATTGTTGGCAAATTTAGGTGGGCTAAATGGTTCTCACTGTTGGACTTGAAATCAGCCTACCACCAGGTGCCTTTGGCTAGGGAGTCTCAGGAACTGACTACCTTTGTCACCCCATTCGGTGCCTTTAAATTCTTGAGGCTTCCGTTTGGGTTGGCATGGGCGGCCAGCGTCTTTCAAAGGCTAATGGACTGGTGGGGGTGCAAGCTTATTTGGATGACATTTTGATTTTCGCCCAGACAATGGATGAACACAATGTTTTACTGAGGAAGGTTCTTTTAATTCTGGGGACAAGAGGGATGATTGTGAGGGAAGACAAATGTAAATTTGGAGTGCCTGAGTTGGAGTATTTGGGCCATACAGTTTCGGAATCCGGTATTAGACCAAAAGTTTCTGTGGTTAGGGCCTTGAAAGAAGCAAAACCACCAGGGGACAAGGATGCTCTCCGTTCATTTTTAGGTCTGGCCGAATATTATGCTAGATTTGTTGTTAATTATGCTCAAGCTGTGGAACCTCTACGGTTGTTACTCAAAAAAGGTCAGAAGTTTGTCTGGTCTAAGGAGTTGGATGAGTCTTTTATTAAGGTCAAGGAATTGATTGTTTCTGCGCAGGCCCTTCAGGCGTTTAGGGATGATTGCACGTGTATTATCTCAGTGGATGCGAGCATGAAAGGCTTGGGGGCGGTTTTAAGTCAACAAGTGGACGGTAAAGAGCAAACGGTGGCTTTTGCTTCTAGATCATTGAAGGAGTTTGAGAAACACTATAGTACGATTGAAAGGGAGGCACTGGCCTGTGTGTGGGCGGCACAAAAGTTCAAAATGTACATCTGGGGGAGGAAATTCATTATGCTCTCAGATCAGATCATAAACCACTTTCTTTTATTTTTTCCAAGGTTACGGGAACAAACAGTATGTCTCCTAGGTTGACCAGGCTTTTCTCTAAACTTCAGGAATTTAATTTCGAATTAAGGCATATTGCGGGTGGCAAGAACTTCAGGGCAGATTGTTTCTCCAGGATGTTGATGGACAAGGATGATGAGGAGGATTTGGTTGAAGAGGACGTGGAGTGTGTGTCTGTGGTGGATGCCATTGAGGAATGGAACTCTGTTTTTTCGGAAGTCGAGAGGAAAAATGCTTGTTTGAAGGATACGGTTTTATCCCAAGCTTTAGAATTTTCTTCTGGGGTATGGCCTGATTCAAGAAATTTATCTGGTGACCTTAAGTGTTTCTCTCAGGTTGCAGAGGAACTTTCTGTGAAAGATGGTATATTTCTGAGGGGTGATAGATTTGTCCCTCCTAGTAGTTTGAGAAATGTGATTGTGAAATTTGCTCACGTTGGCCATTTAGGGGTGACGAAAACCAGTATGAGAATTAAGTCACATTACTGGTGGCCTGGCATTGAGTCTCAGGTAAGGGCTTTAGTTAATAATTGTCAGGAGTGTTTACTTTCTGATAAGCATTGGAAAACGCATGATGCCCCTCTACTGCCTACTCAGTTTCCTGGGAGTGCTTGGGAGAAAGTAGGTCTGGATTTCTCTGGCCCTTATAATGTTCTGCCGGAAGGGAAGAGGTTTCTAATTTTAACCATTGATTACTTTTCAAAATGGATGTATTATAGATTTGTTGAGACTCCGAATTCTGATCATACCATTTCATTTTTGGAAAGGGTATTTTTGCTGGAAGGGGCACCTCAGGTTTTGGTGACTGATAATGGTATCTCGGTCTTCTACATTGAACCCTATAAGTTGAGGGAAGCAGTCTGTGTATATGGAAACATGGCATGCAAGGTCAAATTTAGGAACGTCAAAGGGAGAGAGTTGTCGCAGAAAGGGAGTATTTTATTTCACTGTTGTTCTGCATTAGCATGAGAATATGTTAATATTAAAAGTACATTGAAAAATATCAATATTTCCTTAAAGATAAGGGAGTATTTATCCATCATACGGAGAACTGGAATTACTCTATACTTTCTTGTATAGTTTTCTGTTAACTGCAATCAAATCTGCCAGTACCCTGTATTTTTAATCAATGCAATCAGAATTAGCGCTCCAGTGTAGGCAAGACAATAACTATTGGTGTATGGGAAATGAGTTATGACCTTCATTCTTTAGCATTTGTTTGTTGGATATTTAACTTTTCCCCGTTTTTCACTTATGGTAAAATATACAAATTCAAGTGGAGAGACCACAAAAACATGCACTGATTGTCAAGGATTTTCAGTGCTCCATGTATAATAGCATTTTGCCTCGCGGAGCACTCCACATACCCTTAATAAGTCTTTTTCTTCTGGCTTCCTTCATTTATTTGGCGCTGCCACTTGCGGGCAGATTGTGGCCTTACATTACTTTACATAACAAGCATTGACAAAGACAATGGGTTTCACCTTTGGCAACTATTGGCTTCACCAATGTCTTTAGCTATGCTGTACAGTGCTGTGCGTCATGTTCAAGGAAAAAACAAATTATGACTCAGCCGTCTGCATGATTTTGTAGGTGCGTACACCACACATGCACAAACTTACAAAATGACACAGGTGCTTTTTATTCCTTATCTACAGATCCGAGTTTGATAGGTCGATAAAAAGAAAACAGCATTTGGGAAAGTGACTTTTTTTTCAGGGAGAGGAAGCAAAGGGGGGCGTATAAGAACATTGGGGACAGGAAGCAGCATGGCATAGATTGGTGGGAAGGAAATAGAGGGTACTGGTGCGGGAAGAAATTCAGAGAGAGAAGGTAACGTGGACGTGGGAGGGGGGTAGAAGCACACCAGCAGAAAAAGTACACAATGTGGAAGCACACAACAGTATGCTCATCAGAGAGGGAGGTGTGGGGAAGCACAGGGGCAAAAGATAGTAGCATAAAGTGGAAGAGGAGCCCACTAGGAAGACAACTGGAAAACACATGCACTCTTGAGTGCTTTAGATAAATGAAAAAGGGGGTCTTTAAAGGAAAGCACAGAAACCAGCCAATGAAAGACATCCATGGGAGGGCCAAACACAGAATGGACAAAGCAATCTATCGAATAAGAAGCAGACACATGAGTGACAGCAAAGCGTACCAATGTTAAGCAATGGGCAGGCTAAAAGCCCCACTATGTTATTGGTAAGCCGACAGTCTGGTAGGCTCAGCCTAAAAAGCATTAGAGACAAAAGTATTCTCTTATCTATCTCTTTAGAACTTTTGTAAAAGGGCCACATGCTGCCCTACAACTCCTAAACAAATTTACAAAGCTTAACATATGAAAGTGACTGATTGCTTTTTGGGGCCTCACAAAATAAATGTTAGGTAAGTACAACTACATGTTGCTCCGATAAGGCAAAATATTTCACTATAAAGTTTGGAGACCTTTTAAAATTTAGTATCTTTTACCCTTAGTTCAAGGCTCTGGAACAACCTATTTTTAAGGATTATTTATCTATAACAAAAGCATTATTTACAAATAGTGCAAAGATACATTTTCTTTGCATTCGACAATGGCAGTAAAAGATAGATTATAAATCACAATTAAACACGCCAAAATTTAGAAAGGTCAAGATGAGCAGTAATGTGTTTTGTGAAATTCATTTATACTAAATCCAGAAGACAATTTAAACACAGAATAAACGCCTAATTACACCTCTCAACAAAGGTAGGCAACAATACGGTAAACCACCTCAACTCTAAAAATAATATATCCGGTTTTTTAGTTGGTTTTGAAAGGTTTTCACCACCTCCCACTTATCATCCGTATAACACTGACCAAAGATAGCAATGTTCATACCAACAGGTACTTTTGAAGAAGTCAACCTGCATTTCTTCAACTTGCAATTAATTCAAAGGATGGCTAGTTAAACATGTAAAGAGTTCAGGCTGATAAAATATCACCTGCATCACTCTGTTCCATATTGTTTTTAAATACTATCAACCTGTTTAATTATGAGATAGATGATCACCATTGCCTCAGGAGGGGTATAGTGAGTGGTTAACTTTGAATAATACTTAGCATTTTATGTTATAAAATCTTTGCTCGCCACACTTCAAGATCAGATACATATGAGTACAAAAACACTCGTACTGAAAGGAGACAGGGTTATCAGATCTCTCAATAAGAGGTTAGGGAAGCAGGAAGTAAATTAATAAATATAACCCCTGAACACACTACAGCAGCAAGACTATTATTTAGTCACTCCTGTACTGAAAATGTGCAAAGCTAGGAAGCCCGCAGCTTTGTGCCTTCTCTTTTAGAGAATTCAGATAGTTTTTTAAATGTGGTCCCCATGCACCAGCCAAGCTGCTGTCAATTTGGTTCCCGTTTTCAAGGCAGATATAATTTAAACAGTTTAAACTACAGTTGTTGATAAATTTAAAAAGCATTTGCAATGCAATCAGTCTCGCCTTTGGGGCCTTATATGTATTTAGCTATGCAGCACATTAGCCTGGGTGTTGAAACACCTACTGTTCTTTGACATGGAGGGAAAGTAAGCACCAAACCGCGTGACAAGCCAGGTATGGGAACGCATGGAGAGAAATATTGCCTTTCAGCAGGAAATGGGATATTGCAAAACTCTGTTTGTAATATAAAATCAGGGCCTTCGGTGGTTATAACACTGAAAATACAAGATTTGAAAAAAATATTATTGTCTCCGGGTGCTTGTGGAAGTCAAATTCTATGGACTGGAATCTAGAGAATGCTAAAGTGATATTGGTATTTTACTGACCTCTGCTGGTCGTTTTATATCAAAAAAGTTAAATAGAGGCAGTTGCCAGAAAAATATAGAAAAGAAAGTCTCTCAGCAGAAAGCAATTCTGGTATTTTACTGACCCCTACTGGTCGTTTTCTATCAAGACATTTAAATAGAGGCAGTTGAACAAAAAAAAGTCCCTAAGTGGAAGGAGACACGTCCTAGGGTGATCTCCAGAGCCCACAAGGTACATACACATATAAGTACATACTAAAGTGTATACAAGAGGTCTCGAATGCTTTACCTAAAAGGCAGTACACAAGTGCTGGTTTAAAATGGAATGTAACAGTGCTTAAAAAAAGGACTTCAATCATAGCACGATCAGCAGAAGGACAGCAATCAAGCTGAAGCAATCAGTACTTGGTCTATGCTCCAGTCAAAGGAAGAGGAAGTGAGGCCAGCACATGCTGATCAACTAGAAGGCAGTAAGTAAGAGTGACAATGAAGCCACGAATGGTAAGCAGTGGGCGGGCTGCAAGTTCCTTGTTGTATACAATATCCCTTGCAAGCTGGAGCACATGCATTGAAGGTGCTGTCGCAGGGGACACCTAAAGAATCAGCCCTGGCTGTCACTGGGTCATAGAACTCTCTTCTTTTTGCACATACTATAGATTTGTCATAAAACCTAACCATAACAAGCATTGGTATAGCCAATAGGTCTCGCCTTTGGGACCTTATAACCTTATAAGTATTTGGTAATGCAGCAGGTCCCATAGGGGAGACCTATTGGCTATGTCAATGCTTCTTTTCTTATTAATTGTTCCCTGAGGCAACACGAAGCGAGGGAGGGAGGTAACACAGAGGGCTGAAGGGAGGCAATACAAAGGGCAGGAGGCAAGAGCGCAGGTGGGGGTAGCAAACACAGGGGTGCAGCTTTCATTGGTGTAGCAGGTGCATTGGCACTGGGGCCCAGGTGTCTGAAGGGCCCACTGAACCCGGATTATTGCTGCATTTTATGATTCAAACAGCAGCTGCGGACCATACACTGTGGCCCAAGACACACTGCCTAGGCTTCTGGGGACATAGCAAGTGTGCAGGAGGGCCTGGGAGCAACAAATAGACAATGAAAGGTGGGAAGGACAGGCTGGAGGCGTGCACAAGGACAACAGAGGTTGGGAGAAGTACACGAGGGAGACAGTTTTAAAAAACACGCACTCTCGTAGAGTGCTTAAACAAAAATAAAAAAGTAGCATCTGAAAAAATGTGCAGTAGAAGGACACAAGTAATTTGTTTATGCTCCAGGGAAGGGACAAAGACACGAATAGGAAGGAAGACTAGGGAAGCTGACCAATAACAAGCAAGCAAATGTAAGTGATTATAAAACCAACCAATTGTGTGCAACAGGCAACCTTTAAGACCTCTGTGACTTATAAAGGTTATCTAAACCTAAAAAAAGAGTAAAAAATAAAGGTGAAAATAAAATTCTTGAAAAAAATAAAATAACGGAAAAAAAACTTTGCACGCAGACTAAAGACGTATGCAACAGGTCCTAGCTGCCTGTGTAGGCATCCAGCAGTGGGATTGTTACAAGGGCCGAAGTCCATACTCAACGAGGGTTGTGCACTGGGCCTGCCCAAAAGCAGAGTTTGACAGATGGATAGTCAATTACAAACTTGACGATATACTAATGTACTTGTAATTAGGCTGACAGGATAGCAGTAATTTTTGTGATGGAAAACTCATTCGTCAAACTCAAAATTAGGCTCCAAGGAAGCTTGTTGCTCTGTCTGTGAGATTCACTTTTTCATTCAAAAGATCCAATTTACCATCATTGAGCGAGCAAAATTTATTTTTCAAGCTTGCTAGACAAAGTATGATATGCAGCGTGGGCAGGTCTTGAACAGACTAAAAGCATCTGGCAATCTGTATCTACTGGCAGTGTCTGTGTTTATATGAACGTTAACCGGAATGGGACAGAGTGCTTATTTAATCTAGCCTGCTGGATTTGTGTATGTTCAGCTTCTGAGAAGGTGGCAATAACTTGAAAAAGGGATATATGTTTTTGAGACCCCTCAGGTCTTATTAGACTCAGTTGGCCAAAGTGCACTTTTATGTTGGTGGATAAAGAAGCTATTGAAGGTGATAACCGAGCCACACGTGCAGTCACGTAGACATTTAACAATACTTGTAGTTTCTACAAAACAATGATTTTACTCACATCAAGCCAATTCAATACAGTTGTCTAAATAATGGACATCTGGGGACCTGACGGCAAATGTATATCTGCTGCATGTGCTTTTTGTTGTATTGGGCCAAACTAATCCATTATACCCTCAAGGGAAGCTTTGAGGACTAGACTAGCACAATATTAAAATGTCTCTTTCTGGGCTTAAAAATACCGTAATATATGCCTTCTTGCTCTGCCGAGCAGTACACAGCATTGTCTTAGAAGGCTTAGAAATCTGCACCCACAAATCTAACAAAAAGAATGATAAAATACATCATCTACCTAAGGAATACAGTAGTTATTTTATTGTGCTATTTGTCTTAAACCTTTGCTTGGATATCAAATCCAGTCTCTGCTCTTGATGTTTCCAAGCACGGCTAGAAGTAAGGTTGTCTAACTCAGACTATAAACTGTGGAGGTGTGGTCATTAACTTGTGCCCCAATTTGTCTGCACTACTGTTCAAATAGCTGGCTCCATATACAGCATGGTGATACAGGACATTTGCTTCAACAAAACTTCCACCGTATGAGTGAAATATCAGATGCTATTTAAAAAGACACATACAAATGAAACGCATTTCAAATATTTTGACTGTTTGAAAAATTAAGTGTTTTCACTTTTAATTTCCCTAAAGGGAATTGATTAAAAAGTGCTGTCAGTAATAAAGTTAAATTGAAAAATCAGGCAGATGAGTCATCCGCAAGATGACAAAACAAGGAATGTGCGTGAGAGAGAGGGGGAGCAGGAGGTGAGCCCGGGAGTGGTTCGTGCGCGTGCGCGCAGACTGCTAATTTTCAAGCACTGCACTTGTGCTTGGGGCTCGGCTGCTGATTCCTACCAATCTGCATTATTCAGCTATGCAGAAACTAAACATTATGTGCCCTATTCACAAAGGCAAATTCACCCTTAAGGATAAATGTATGACTGAATTAATAAGGATGGAAATGAGAACGATCACACCAGGACTTGCTGGGGTTGTAGGGGAAGGATGCTCTCCACCGGGAAAAATATTTTCCCTGCAGGGAAACAAAAAACATGCATTTGCACAGGAGGCATCTGTTCCCAGTATGCCGATTTCTCTGTTATGGAGAACTCAGCAGAAGGGGAAAGGGAGATTTTGGGGAAAAAGTCACATTTCTGGCAATGTTTGTAAATCCCAAAAGAAGTTAAAAGTACGTTTAGACGGAGATCTGAATCTATGCCCATGATTTTTCATTTTTCTTTACAAGTAGGGCCCCTAATGGCGTTATGTAGAACTGTAAAAGGAATGTATTGGTATATATCATTTGGGGCTCACTAGAAATGAAACCATCTTCAGCGCAGTTTCCATGAAACTTAATTTTAGGCTAAAGGGCAGTGTTTGTTATGAATAACAAAGTGCTGGTGAGCTAACCAGGGTCTCATTTTTAACATCAGCCAACCTCCACGTGCTGTCACTGGTAACCTTTAAGGGGAGTTTGCTCTTTTTTTGTTATGATCTTCTCATATGTTAGAGAGTAAAAGAGATTCTAATTTTACCTACCACAGCTTAACAATATTTTGTGTCAGTTCCTGATTGTTAGGTTTTGCCAAACACAGCCCATGCGCTGTTGCTTATGAGATATTTTGTTTACATACAGGGGTCTTAGTGCCTGCCCATTACTTACCATTGGTTGGCTTTATCATCACTCTTATTTGCTTGCTTTTCGTCTGTGAGCATGTGCCGCTGCCATTTCCTTTTCTTGTGATTGGCCTTTCCATCGAGCATGGCCCAAGTACTCGTGCCTGTCCACTGATCATGCTTTTGGGAGATACATTTTTCTTTTTATGTCCTGTATTTCTCCCCGCCCATCTGCTAAGGCCCCCCTCCCTCCTGTTGTCTGTGTTGTTGCCTCCCACCCTCCTGTTGTGTTTCGGGGTGACAATGTGATCCCTAGGGGCTGGATCTGGGACCCTACACTCACGGGGCATATACAGTGGCCTAGGCCTGACACGTGGCCTTATAACAAACTCAGACGGACACTGGGAATATGCTTGTGGCTCTCCGCACCTCGCCGAAGTGGCGTACGTGCGTGCGGGGCCCCTTTTTATTATAGCAGCACACGTGGCCCGGCTCCTCACGCCTGTGACGTACACAACGTGCGGAGCCGGGAACATAACATTCCTCCTAAAATTTGAAACAAACAGCATAGACTTTAACTGTCCAACATGTAGAAAATATGGTAGGCAGTCTCTTCTGGATATGTTTTAAGAAATCAACTTGAAAGACACATGGTTATCTGTGACCATTTACATTTCAACATGATTAAAATCGGAACAGTCTTACATGAAGTGGTCTCGCAGCCGACAGGATGGCTCAGGGTTTCTTCTTAGCTTGTACTGCGACATTCCTCGCCTCGGAGTACCATTCTCACTGGTCCAGCCCGTAAGTGGAGAGCTGGTTGTTGCAGCATCAGGACCCTCTGAGCTTTCCGCAGGGCTTCCTCGCTCATTATCTCCACTAGCAGAGTCCTCCGATATAACCTCTGTCCCCAAGTCATCAGGATGGGCTGTGGAATTCAGACAGGGTGCGCTGACATCAGCCCCTGGCACATCGGATGACTGTGAATTTGATCTCATGCTCAGTTCCGGGTGAAAGTGCTTGAAGTGAGATACATTCCTGGTTACCACTTCTCTTCCTCGGACCGCTACTATGCGGGTGCCTTTTACACTAATTACTCGCCATGGTCCACGTTCATAGTTCAACCTGAATTTTCCACTGGTCACTCTGTTCTTGAGCAGCACCTGATCTCCTCTGTTGAACTGTGTGACTCTGGCTCCGCGTCGCCTGCTGACTTGGTCATAGGCTTTCTGCCTGCTCCTCGCAATCTGGTTCTCATCTGTTGTCCTCGGTGTCCACCTTGGGTGATGAGGAATAGAATCGGTAACCACTCGCCCCATCAAGATATGGGCCGGAGCTACACCAGTGGTGGTGTGAGGGGTTTGTCTGTAACTCCGTAGAAATGTGAATATGGCCATTTCCACCGACTGTCCTTTGTCATGAGCGATCCTGATAACTTTGTTTAGAGTTCTCATGAAGCGTTCGGCTTCTCCATTGGCTTGTGGCCAACGGGGTGTTATCCGGCGATGTCGGGTACCTAGGGAGTTCAGATATTCAGCTAGTTCTTGTCCTTGAAATGGTGGACCATTGTCAGTCCGCAGTTCCCGTATTACTCCATGCGCAGCCATGATCTTCTCCAGCTTGGGAATAACTTCTGCCGCACTTGTAGTGGTTACAATTTCTACTTCTGGATATTTTGAGTGGTCATCAATCACCACTAACGTGTGTCGCCCATCCGGCAGGCTGCCAAAGTCCATGCTGACACATTCCCATGGGTATTGAGGCCGAGGCTCCACTAAGATTGGGGCTTCCCGTGGAGCATCGCCCGTGACCTGGCAGGCAGTACAGGACTTTACCATTCTTTCCACCAGTTCATCCATGAGGGGGAACCACACCTTGGCTCTCAAACGCGCCTTGGTTTTGACTATTCCTTGGTGGCCTACATGAGCCAGTTGAACCACCTGTTCCGTTAGTGTCGAGGGTATTACCAGCCGGTGTCCTCGTAGTACACACCCTGTGTCATCCTCATTCAGGTCATCTTTTACATGGTGCAAACTTTCCATGATCCGTTGAGCCTCCGGTGTGAGTGCTTTCCAGCTCTCCTTGGCGCGATGCCAGTTGCCTTGCTGAATGGCTTCCCTGGCCCTTTGTAGGCATACATCCTGTGTGGTGGCTTCAGCTACCTCTTCTATTTAAATGGATCTTGGACATGATCGTGCGGTCACACATTTTACATAAGCTTCCGTGTCTTCCGCCTCCTCCCTTTCTTCCAGCGTAGCATCCCTGGGATGTCGTGAGAGATAGTCAGCCGGATTCCGTGCGCCTGGTTGGTATTCAATGTGGCAGATGTACTCTTGAAGCTGCAGCATCCACTTTTCGATCCGAGGAGGTGGTTTAGTCGAAGTGCCTGCGAATAGTGCCACCAGCGGTTTGTGATCGGTGACAACGGTGAATGGTTTGCCATACAGATAGAGATGAAAATGTCGGCAACCCCAATGTATGGCTATGGCCTCCTTTTCTATTTGGGAGTAGCGTTGTTCCGTGTCCGTGAGCGACCGACTGGCGTATGCCACTGGCATCCAGTCCAGTTCATCCCGCTGCTTCTGCATCAGTACTGCACCTAGTCCTGCGGGGCCAGCATCCACCGCCACCAGGGTGAGGTTTCGGGGGTCAAAGAACGCCAAGGTAGTGGTGTCCGAGAGAGCAGCCTTGATATCCTCAAAGGCCTTGTCTTGAGCCGGGCCCCATGCCCACGGAGTGGAGTCTTTTGTGAGTTCTCTCAGGGGTAGTGTGAGATTTGCGAGGTCTCTGATGAATCGCCCACAGTAGTTCACCATTCCCAAGAAACTGCAGACCTCCGTGACGGAGGTGGGAGGTTTGGCTTCTTTGACGTCCCGGACTTTTTCCGGGTCTGGGTTGACTCCATCCGCTGAGAAGGTGTAGCCGAAAAACCCTATCTTCCTTTTCAGGAACTCACATTTTTCTCTATGTAGGGTCAGTCCCACTTCTCGTAGTCTCCGGAACACCTGCTCTAGTCGTTGATTGTGCTCCAGGATTGTACGGGCGTGTATCATGATGTCATCACTGACATTGATCACCCCTGGTATGTTTGCAATCAGTTCCTGTATCACGTTCTGGAAAACCTCCGCGGCACTGGATATTCCAAAACTGAGTCTAGTGTATCTCCTGAGGCCCACGTGCGTCGAGAATGTGGTTATGTTCCTTGACTCTTTGTCCAGCACCAATTGATGGTATCCAGATCGGAGATCCAACTTCGAGAACCAGCATGCTCCTGCCATTTCTCCAATGAGATCATCAATGGTGGGTGTGATGTGGCGTTCCCTTTTGATGGCAACATTTGGGAGGCGCATGTCCACACATATCCGGACGGCTCCCGGTTGTTTGGGCTTCTTTGTGACCACAATAGGCGATACCCAGGGAGTAGGGCCCGTCACTTTTTCGATGATGCCGGCCGCCTCTAGCTTTCTAAGCTCTTCTTCCACGAGGGGCCTGAGATGGAATGCAATCCGGCGATGTCGCAGTGCCACTGGCTGTACTGTCGGGTCCACGTGTAGGTGTATTTCGCGACCATTGAAGCGGCCTATGCCGTTGAAGATGTCAGAAAAGTCCATTATGAGTTGCTGCACAGACTCTTCGTGAACCCCAAACGCAAAGGTGACAACACCCAGGTCCTCCGCGGCCCGACATCCCAAGAGCATGCCTTGCCCATCTTCTGATACGAATATGTTCGCCGTGATTGTCCTATCACCATGGCTGACGGTTGTACGGAACTTTCCACGGATTTTGAGGGGCGTTTCCTGACCATATGCAAACACTATAATTGGCGAGGAACTCAGGTTGGGAGGGTGCGGCATGGTCCCATAGAGTGCCGAGCTCATGAGATTGATGGTGGCTCCCGTGTCTACCAGGGCCATGATCTCCTGCTCCGCCACTCGGATCAAGCACTGTGGGAGTTTCCGGGTTCGCCGCGCCGCGGTACCGATCATGTGTACTTGGTGCACTGTCCTCTCTTCCTCTTCATCATCGTCCATATCACTTCGGCTCTGATCACCTTCCGGTACCGTGTTCACCACCTGTCGGGGCTTGCGGAATTTCTTCGAGCGGCATACCTTCTCAAAGTGGTTGAGTTTGCCACAACCTGAGCATCGCTTCCCCCTGGCCGGGCATTCTGGTGCGGGGTGATTCGGGCCTCCACAGTATCCACAAGGAAAACCGGATGCTCCTGTCGATGTCCTAGCAGGCTTCTTATTCCACTTGGTTGGTGATCTAACCTGAATCTTGTTGACCGGTTCGGCCTTGACCGGTGCTTGGAGAGCGGCCTCCATGTGCGCAGCCCTTGCTTTGGACAATTCTTTTGTGCGACCCAGCGTTAGGATGTCAGCTAGAGGTATGCCAGACTCTTCTAGAATGCGTTCTCTCAGCTTCGCCGACGCACACCCCTGGATTATCTGACCTCGTATCTCCTCCGTAGCATCCGCAAAACCGCAAGACAGGGACAGTCTCTTGAGCCGGGTGTGATACGTGTCCAATGACTCCTCGGACAGCTGTCGTGCTTGCCTGAATACGAACCGTTCATAGTCCTGATTGGCCATGGGTTCAAAATGGGCATTCAGGGCATTGATGAGTGTGTGGTGAGTCTTGGGTGTGGCTTCCGTAAGTGTTCTCGCAATGGAATGCACGTCTTTGCCACCTAGATGGAGCACCATGGCTCTCTTCTGTTCCTTATGAACTTTCGTGGCTTCAAAGAACACCAAAAGTCTGTCCACCCATTCTTTCCACTTGGGTGCCAGTGACGAAGGGGGCCCTTCCACCACAAACGGCTCTAATGGCGGAATCGTGGCCATGGCGCCACAGGCAATATGTGATTGTTATAGGTGGGGCGAGCAGGCCGTGGAGTGGTGACGGGTGAGTCATGGCCACGTCGTATTCTCCGTGTCCGGTGTGTTCACACAGCCGTGACGTGTCTCTAGGAGCCTGAGGGTATTGCGTGCGTGTGGTAGCTGAACCACCAAAGTCTCTCCTCCCCCTGCAGAGACAGCAAGACAGGCGTCCTTTATCGCCCGCCTAGAATACAGCGTCCGCCCGATGCGTGGGACCCGGCAGGGCGCGGCTGCAGGCGCGGAGATCCAGCCGCGCTGGGCTTGAATGAGAGCGCGCTTCACGCACCAGCATAGAACGCCGGGTGCGGCGCAGGCCAGACGGGGCACCGAGATGGTGCAAGAGAGACGGCCAGCCGGGGGCAGACAGCAAGATGCTCGCACTATGCTCCGGAGGGCCGTGGGGCCATGCGCTCGGTGAGCGGGTAGATCGCAGGGGGTAGAGCGGCTCACCTGCACCCCGCCAGACCAGGCGCTCCAGCGCTGAGCTCGCACAACGTGTGAGCGGTCGTGTGGCACGAGAACCGCGAGCAGATGGATACGCTCGCAGCCGCCGCACAAAGGGGCTGACACCACCCACACGCAGCGAGGGATCGGCAACCACCCTCGTCGCCAATGTTGTGTTCCGGGGTGACAATGTGATCCCTAGGGGCTGGGTCTGGGACCCTACACTCACGGGGCATCTACAGTGGCCTAGGCCTGACACGTGGCCTTATAACAAACTCAGACGGACACTGGGAATATGCTTATGGCTCTCCGCACCTCGCCGAAGTGGCGTACGTGCGTGCGGGGCCCCTTTTTAATATAGCAGCACACGTGACCCGGCTCCTCACGCCTGTGACGTACACGACGTGCGGAGCCGGGAACATAACACCTCCTTCCTATTGTCTATGTTGCTTGTTCGCTGTTGTCCGTGTTGCCCACCCACCCAACATAAGAAAATAAACACTATGACGCTGCCTGTGCTGGCCACGTCATAGCACAACATGGGTAAAAGATATTATCAAAGCAAATAGCTCTTGCGTAGGTGAGACCGATTAGCTTTGCCAATGCTTACTTTTAAGGAGCGTTTTCAATTGTGCACTGCGCTGAAGACACTTTCATCTTACTTTCTTTTTGTTTATGAAACGATTTTTTTTATCTGCAGAGGGCTTAATTTGGTCTGTGGTTTACCTTTATTTCTGTATTGAAAGATTAAGTCTTAATTACGGAACATCATTTTATCGCACATACATAATATTACCCATTGGCCTATTACTGTATTGAATATTTTAACAGGTGAATATTATTTCGCTAAACGTGTGAAGTAGAATTATTTTTGCAAAGCTGCAATGCTTAGGATGCATTTGCCAACAGAACAGAGCGAATTCGGCATCATGTGCAAGTAATATTTTTTTTACCATGAATACAGTGATAATTGTATATTCTTTAGTGAAGCAATATCTTTTTGGGGATAGTCTGCAGTTGCCCCTTGAACCCTTACCCGCTGTTATTGTTCCAGACTATCCTGACCCTCAGCAGGGGCGTAACACAGGCCCCTGCAGTCCCCGCGGTGCGGGGGGCCCTCAACCTCCAGGGGGCCCCGTCAGCACCGCACTTCTGCTGGGGAGCTCTAGATTGAGTCCGGAGGGGGCCCCTTCACGTACCCTGCAGGGGGCCCCCCTCAAGGTTCGTTACGCCACTGACCCTCAGCTTAGGATTTATTAATAGTAAGATGGCCCACATGTCAAGACACTTCAGGACGGATTGAAAAGGTTATGTCCACAAGCCGGACCTATGCTCGCAATAAAAGGACCACGCATTATCAAAGACAATGGGTCTGGTGTTGGATACCAGCCTTTTGACTTTATCAATGATTGTTTTGTCATTTTTTTTTTAACTTTAGTTATTGGAAAACTGCCAAAACTGTGCCGTTAAAAGAAACTAAAAAAACTATTTGATCAAAGCGAAAATATATGTTGGTCTCAAAAAGCACACATTGTAGTCCCTGGCACATAAGGAAACTACTAGGTGTGGATGTG
Source organism: Lissotriton helveticus (assembly GCF_964261635.1). Taxonomy (NCBI): domain Eukaryota; kingdom Metazoa; phylum Chordata; class Amphibia; order Caudata; family Salamandridae; genus Lissotriton; species Lissotriton helveticus. The sequence continues at coordinate 793,229,035 of NC_136069.1, forward strand.
CTCCTGCTGAATGAACAGAATGCCATCATTCACATTGAAGTTAGCCAAAGGCTGTGGCGAGGCAGAAGAAAAATGTGTTTGACCGTGTGTTATATATATATATATATATATATATATATATATATATATATATATATGTATATGTATATATTACCTACTGGCGGTCGCCAGTAGGTATATATAGTTAGGATTTTTTCTCTATGGGTTTTTTGAAAATTCTATGTCTAATAACTTTGGCGTTTGTGGACGGAATCGGCTGAAATTTTCAGGAAAATGGCACATTTTGTTTCTGAGCAGCCCTTGAAAATTTGGGGGGGGTTCGTCCAGTGGGGGCCGAGAAAAAAGGGGGGTCCCAAAACGTGTTTTTAACATTGAGTTTTCCATAGGGCGGTTGGCCTCACTTTTAGCCCGAACGGCTGAATGGATTTGCACGAAACTTGGCAAAATTGTAGGGACTGGTAGCCCGATGTGCCTTTTGTAGGTCTCAATATATGTGCTCCAGTGGATTTTGAGAAATTAACGTTTAAAAAAAGATATATATCTGTAACAGCGGACCGGTTAGCGCTCTGGTTCGCGGACTTTTCGCGCAACGGAGCTTTGTGAAGCGAAGCTGATTGGTTCTCCGGCGTCTGTCAACATTCCAAACAGTCCGTAGCGGCCGCCATCTTGTCTCTCGGTAGGATCGAGAGACAAGAGGAGGTCAAAACAAAGGGGGAAATAACTATAAGGGGGCATAGTAGATCCTCGCTGACCCCCTAGGTTTGATGTGGAGGTTTTAAAAGGGCCCCGCGGGGCAAAAAAAAAAAATAATAATAATAATCGAACGGCTGAATGGATTTGCACGAAACTTGGCAAAATTGTAGGGACTGGTAGCCCGATGTGCCTTTGCTAGGTCTCAATATATGTGCTTCAGTGGATTTTGAGAAATTAACGTTCAAAAAAAGATATATATCTGTAACAGCGCACCGCTTCGCGTACTTTTCGCGTTACGGAGCTTTGCGAAGCGAAGCTGATTGGCTCTCCGGTGTCTGTAAACATTCCAAACAGTACGTAGCGGCCGCCATCTTGTCTCTCGGTAGGATCGAGAGACAAGAGGAGGCCAAAGCGAAGGGGCAAATGACCATAAGGGGGCATAGTAGATCCTCGCTGACCCCCTAGGTTTGATGTGGAGGTTTTAAAAGGGCCCCGCGGGGCAAAAAAAAAAATAATAATAATAATCGAACGGCTGATGACCATAAGGGGGCATAGTAGATCCTCGCTGACCCCCTAGGTTTGATGTGGAGGTTTTAAAAGGGCCCCGCGGGGCAAAAAAAAAAAATAATAATAATAATCGAACGGCTGAATGGATTTGCACGAAACTTGGTAAAATATTAGGGACTGGTAGCCCGATGTGCCTTTGCTATGTCTCAATATATGTGCTTCAGTGCATTTTGAGAAATTAACGTTCAAAAACAAGATATATATCTGTAACAGCGCTCCGCTTCGTGGAGATAAAATTATATGTGTATTACCTAGCTGTTGCTAACACCAGTTAGCGACGGCTAGTAGGAGATAGCGACCATCTTGGGTCCCACTTTGCATGTGAGTGATATTTATCACTAATGACATGCAAAGTGGGCATGCCAAGATGTTAGCGACTGGAAACAGTCGCTAACATCGCTATCTCCTATTATCAACTTTTGGAAATATTCGAGATAAGCGCGAATATCTCCAAAAAGTAACAGCTGCCCTGAGCAGTTCTTAGCCATGTTATCCAATGGGAGGTGGATAACATGGCTAAGAGCATTAGCTCGGTAATGCATGAATATCGCGGAGTTTTCAGCGACATTAATGCATTGCGCTCGTTTTTTATCGTATTTGCGATAAACCTTGATAATAGCAAGGTTTATCTGCGATAATTTCTGACGGTAAAAAAATCTTTGCAATGTATCGTTAGGGATAAATATCGCTTAACTTTGGTAATATGCCCCAACGTCTGTTAACGTTCGATTCGAAGGAAATCAGGAATTGTTGAAAAACATTGTGTGCGCCATCTTGTCTTTTTTCAAATGCCACACTTTTGTCGTGCACGGCAGCCATTTTAGATGCCTTGACCAGATCCACTCTGTGAACGCTGTCGATCCTTAGCATGGCTCCTCACCCTCGCAAGCATCTCCCCCAGGCAGTGGTCACCCCCGCTCTCTGTTTTATGCATGGGTAATAAACCTCCCCCCATCTGCGCTGTTCTTCCCTGAGAATCACACCCTGTGCCCGCCCGACACCTCCCTTTCGCCCTATTCACTACCGCACCCTCTGACACTCCTTTTCCTCTGTGTCCGATTGTCCAGGCCGGTCCTAGGCTATCAGCTAGCCCTGCAGATGTAGTTTATGGCCACAGCTGTAAAGAATCACCCGTCTTCAAAGGAGTTATAGTAGATCAAGGCCCACACTCGATGAGATCCGTCACAGCAGAAGCGTTGCTATTATCTGAAAACCATTCTGTATTGTGATTGGGGAGGGGACCGAGCGTGAAGCGGAAGATTCCAGGGATGACTCTTTGTACATCAAAGTTTTTACAATTATGTGTCACATTAAAAATATATAGCACTCCGACAAAGTAGTAAGATTATAAAACTTTAATAATTTATAAATATATACAAGAAAACAAAAATAGTAATAACATATAAACATTTTTAGAGAAAAACAACGAAGTAGCGGTCGGCTGTGCGAATAGTCCCAACGCAGCACAACGTCCAGATTTCCGGCGTGGGGCGTCGCGGGGGGTGGGTGATCAGTAGCAAACTGTTGTGCGAATAGTTCCAAGGCAGCAGAACGCGCCGAAATCTAGATGACACAAAAGTGATGTCTAGTAAGTTGCCACCCAGCAAATAACGGCGTGGGGCGTCGCGGGGGGTGGGTCATCAGTAGCAAACTGTTGTGCGAATACTTCCAAGGCAGCAGAACGATGGCACCAAGGTGATGTCCAGTAAGTTGCCGCACTGGTTTTGGTATCCTACAATGCTGCTCCGAATAACGGCGTGGAGCGCCCCGGGGGAGGCGGCGTGAACGGGCCTCTCCAGGTGGAGTCTCGTCTGTTGTAGTGGGGCGCCCCTTTACCGTTTCAGTTGCCATTCCGTCCGCTTTTGGTCCACTGTGTCAAAATCCGCCATTCAGCTGAGTTGCGCCCACTCTTGCGGTGCAGCGATAGGCGGCTGTCACAGGACTCTCAAAATGGCGGCAGGCTGTTTCCTTTTTGGGCCTGGTCCACTGAAATGGCCCTGGGACACCTTGGAAATCGGACGCTTGTCTGCTAGGTCTTGGACCCCATTCTCGAAAGCGTCCCCTCCGCCTTGAGAATTCATCAAAAGTTTTGGGGGCCCCGACTCCTGCAGGCTTCTGGTGGGGAGCGGCTGCCATGATTGCTCGCGGAATGACCACGACGGAGCTACGAGATGGTGGTGCTCTCATGGTGACGCCAGCTTCAGTCTGAAACATCCAGAAACAAGGTGGGGCTTTCATCGTTTGGGGGAAAAAAAAAGTTTTCATCCAATGAAAAGTGTTGTTTTTAGGTCATATGATCAAGCCTTCCATCATTAGGAAACCAAAAGTAAAATGAACCAATGAAAAGTTTTATAAACAAGTCACATGACCTGTTATGCGGCATAGGGTATAAAATGCGGAGAAAATACGTTGGCACGTGAGGCGGCGTTAGTAGCGGACCGATGTGCGAATAGGCCGAAGGCAATACAACGCGCCAAGATCCGGATGGCATCGAGGTGGTGTCATAGTTGAGAGTTCTGAGCAGCGGTTGTAACACTGTCTGAAGCTTATTTGCAGCTGCTGCAGCTTCACTACGCGCCAAGATCCGGATGGCACCGAGGTGGTGTGTAGGAAGTTGCCGCACTGGTGTGGCCATCCTACAATGCTGAAAGTCGGCGTGGGGCGCCCCGTTGGCCTGTGAGTTTGCGTCAGTAGCGGACCGATGTGCGAATAGGCCGAAGGCAGCACAACGCGCCAAGATCCGGATGGCACCGAGGTGGTGTCTAGTAAGTTGTCGCACTTCTGTGGCCATCCTACAATGTTGAAAGTCGGCGTGGGGCGCCCCGTTGGCCTGTGAGATGGTGTCAGTAGCGGACTGATGTGTGAATGGGGCCAAAGGCAGCGCAACAATATTTTCTACTATATTTCCGGTGTAGAAGAGACCACAAGGCGCTGAGATGCCAAGATCCGGATGGCACCGAGGTGGTGTGTAGCAAGTTGCCGCACTGGTGTGGCCATCCTACAATGCTGAAAGTCGGCGTGGGGCGCCCCGTTGGCCTGTGAGATGGCGTCAGTAGCGGACCGATGTGCGAATAGGCCGAAGGCAGCACAACAATATTTTCTGACTGACACCACAAGGCGCTGAGATGCCAAGATCCGGATGGCACCGAGGTGATGTCTAAGTTGCGGACTGATGTGCGAATGGGGCCAAAGGCAGCGTAACAATATTTTTTGTATGGAAGATACCACTAGGCGTTGAGATGCCAAGATTCGGATGGCACTGAGGTGATGTCTAGCAAGTTGGTGTGGTCATCCTACAATGCTGAAACTCGGCGTGGGTCACCCCATTAGCCTGTGAGATGGCGTCAGTAGCGGACCGATGTGCGAATAGGCCGAAGGCAGCACAACGCGCCAAGATCCGGATGTCACCGTGGTGGTTTCATAGTTGAGAGGCACTTCATCTGCAGTGGGGCGCCGAGATCCGGATGGCACCGAGGTGATGTCTAGGAAGTTGCTGTACTGGTGTGGTCATCCTACAATGCTGAAACTCGGCGTGGGTCGCCCCATTAGCCTGTGAGATGGCGTCAGTAGCGGACCGATGTGCGAATAGGCCGAAGGCAGCACAACGCGCCAAGATCCGGATGTCACCGTGGTGGTTTCATAGTTGAGAGGCACTTCATCTGCAGTGGGGCGCCGAGATCCGGATGGCACCGAGGTGATGTCTAGCAAGTTGCTGTACTGGTGTGGTCATCCTACAATGCTGAAACTCGGCGTGGGTCGCCCCATTAGCCTGTGAGATGGCGTCAGTAGCGGACCGATGTGCGAATAGGCCGAAGGCAGCACAACGCGCCAAGATCCGGATGTCACCGTGGTGGTTTCATAGTTGAGAGGCACTTCATCTGCAGTGGGGCGCCGAGATCCGGATGGCACCGAGGTGATGTCTAGCAAGTTGCTGTACTTGTGTGGTCATCCTACAATGCTGAAACTCGGCGTGGGTCGCCCCATTAGCCTGTGAGATAGCAGTTCTTTGGATTTGGGCCTGGCTCGTCTGCTGTAGTGGGGCGCCCCTTTACCGTTTCAGTTGCCATTCAGCTGAGTTTCGGCTGCTCTTGATGCTACAGCGACAGGCGGCTGCAACAGGACTCTCAAAATGGCGGCCTGTTCTTTGGATTTGGGCCTGGTCCACTAAAATGGCCCTGGGACACCTTAGAACTCGGACGCTCGATTTTTTTTTCCTTTCCTGTACATGCAAAAAAAGGTAAATGCCCGGTACGTTACACGCTTCATCTGCCACGATGAACTCTCTAGAGGAACCGAAAAAAAATATAGTTGTGGTAACTATACCATGCATCGTCATATGGAGAGGTGGCACCAATTAATTATAGTGCTGCATAAAAGAGAGATTTGGAGGAGAACCCCTGACCTGCTAGTACATTCATCAAAGAAGTGGCACTGAGAGCTTCAGAGGCAAGGGAAACGGTCCCAAATATTTAGAAGAACTTTGGAAAGATTAAAATGACATGTTTAGATTGTGGCAAATTTATTTCATGTGGACATCTGAGTGTTACTCTAATAAATACAGCATATGAACATCATCATAGTCGATGGTTGGTAGAGACATTTTGACTATATCCTGGACCTGCCCGTCCTCGCCCAAAATGGCGCCAGAATAAATGGGACTCGTAACTCCTTGTTGTGTACTGGTTGCAGAACCTTGAAATCACGAGATACGTATGCAGTTTTGAAGCACATGGCGGGCGGGGACGAGAATTGATTGAATATTTCGACATCCCTATTGATATTAAGTTCTGATGTGTTATTGATTACTGTACTGTTGAAAGTTCGAATTAACGTCACCCATGGTACTTGCCCGCAAATGTATATCTAGATAATTTTATTGTAACTGGCCCTGTCGTATTTTAATTATAAAATGTACGTCCACCGATTCCGTAACTGTTAGACACCTTAGTTCTTGCAACCTAATGGCCCGCCCGTTACGTTCCTCTACAGTGTAAATGTCTATTCATCATATACGATTACAGTTTGCTCCGTGGCCGGCCCACGTGGTTATAGGCTCGTATTTGTATAATGAAATTTTCACAATAAAGGTTTTTAAAAGAAAACATGGTAGTAGTATATACATTGGTAAAGTTTTTAATAATAGTCACTGTTTTAGAATCATTAAAAGGCAAGTGAAATAAAGCAGACCAATTACATGAAGGGTAAAAGGTATAATACGAAGGAACGCAGTAAAGATAAATGGTCAAGGGCTGTTGTGTTTTCTATTCCTGCAACATAAAGTGATCGATAAGAATCTCATATTCAGGCGTATCGGCGACTAAGACAGCAGGTCGACCCTCTTTTGCTCAACGGCTCCGTCATGGGACGAAGAAACGCTCTTTTTCTCGAAAAAAGAATATATTTTACTTGCAGGACAGTTGTAAAATTTCCGGGAAAGTACATTAGCCTGGAACATTATAACATATATTTAAGAAAAAATAATGTTCGGAAGTAATGAAAAGCGTAATTTTTAGGTCATATGACCAAGCCTTTCATCATTACAATAAGAAAAGTAAAATGAACCAATGAAAAGTTTTATTAACAAGTCACATGACTTGTTATGCTTACGTTACGCGCTGCGCGCCCCGGATGACTTCCGGATGCGCTAACGCGGCGCGTCATATGACGCATTACGCGACAAAGCAGGTACAGAATATAGTCAAAATGTCTCCACCAACCAGCGGTCGGAACACAACCCCTTTCAGCAGGCTAAATAGTTCTGTTAAATGACAACAGAAGGGACAGGCAACAAGAACCATCAGTCAAAGAGGGGAGGGCTAGTTCTTCTCTACCGGGTTACATTGGGGCGCTACCGGAACTGATCGAATTGGTAGTCTACAGTGTTTCTGGATGTTTCAGACTGAAGCTGGGGTTAGCATGAGAGCAGCACCATTTCGTAGCTCCGTCGTGGTCATTCCGCAACCAATCATGGCAGCCGTTCTTTATCGTTATTTTGGGCGGGGTGGGTGGCGGAGCAGAGCTGTTTTGCAGCCATCATTGTGTGGAGTTCAGTTCATCTCACTAGTTTTGTATTTGTCATGAGGGGTTGTTCCTAATGTTTCTATTTTAGCGAGGTCAAAAAGAGATCCCATTAGTGGCCTACTGATTTTGCTCGATTCCTTTTTTTTTTTTTTACACGATTTTTCGTTATCTGCAAAGACTAAACAGAGTATTGCGACTCTGTGTTTGTTTGTAAATAGAGAATGAACCAAAGAGAACTAATTCTAAAACAGTAAATACTTGGATAACAATTAATCAAATGGAGAGAGAAGCAGGCACGACGGATTACAATGGGGGCAAAGACCTGCGTTAACTACCTTTCACTATCTGCAAAGAGAGAGTACTCCTAATAGAAATGAGGGGGGGGGGCACCATTCAAAGCAGATCAGTGTGCATAAACACGAAAATGTTTTCACTTACCACGTACTTGACATTCGACAGCTTATGATATTTGCTATTAAAAAACCATTGAAATTCACTGAAAAAACCATAGGTTATAGACCATATATAGTTAGGAATTAGCATTTACAAAACCTTGAAAATTCACTGAAAAAACCATAGGTTATAGACCATATATAGTTAGGAATTAGCATTTAAAAAACCTTATTTTACTCACACAAAACCATTGAAATTCCATATATAGTTAGTTGCACTAACTATATATCGCGCACCTGCAATCCACTGCTGATGATGTCACATATTACATCATTCATGACATGGTCAGTGACATCACTGATGACATCACTGATGACATCTCAAATGACATCACTGATGACATCACTGATGACAACATCCAGTGACTGTATGTTTCTGTAAAGTTAAAATGTGTCTTACATATTGAAGAATGAGTGGAAGTATAAGTGTCTGGACAAAGGATTTAGTAGGTGCATGACTGAATGCATGAGTGAGTGATTAAATGTGTCTCACTGAGTGCATGGGTTAGTGACTAAAGTGTCTTAATTTGTGCATCATTATGTCTGTTGTTCTGTAAACTGCTGCATGTTTTGATCAGTAGCTATATGATTAACTATATGGGTTACTGATTGATTGTCCAAGTATTTGTATGGGAGACTGAGTGTGTGTGTGGCTGGCTGGGAGGTGTGTGACTCTGTGCAGATCAATGTGTACTTGTATCAATGATTGTATAACAAGGTAAGTATGTGTTAGTATATGTTTGAAAATGTAAGGTGCTCTATGTTTAACTGTATAGACAAGAAAATGGAAGTGTCATTGATTCTTCACAGGACTGACTAGGTGTGTGAGTAACTCCATGGATGAGTGGCAGACTGTGAGTGTCTGTATAGGTGTATGAGTGCATATGATAGTGTTGTAAAGATGAGTGATTGTATGTATGAATGATAGTATGGGTGAATGAGTGAAGGTGTGTGTAGACGTAGGAATCAGTGAGTGCGTATGTAGTAACTAGTATTGGTGTGTCAATGGTTTCAAAAATTATATTCTGTATTTAACACTGGGTGAAACAGAGGTTATATTAAAATGTGAGGAGATGCATTGTATTGTCACATGAATGATATCATCAGTGATGTGGTCATTGATGTCAAATGAGATGTCATCAGTGATGTCATCAGTGATGTCATTTGAGATGTCATCAGTGATGTCATCAGTGATGTCACTGACCATGTCATGAATGATGTAATATGTGACATCATCAGCAGTGGATTGCAGGTGCGCGATATATAGTTAGTGCAACTAACTATATATGGAATTTCAATGGTTTTGTGTGAGTAAAATAAGGTTTTTTAAATGCTAATTCCTAACTATATATGGTCTATAACCTATGGTTTTTTCAGTGAATATATATATGTATATATATGTATATGTATATATATATATGTATATATATGTATATGTATATATATATATATATATATATATATATATATATATATATATATATATCCAAGAAACCCTCCTGAAAGAAGGCAGAGGCCACGGTAGGGGAACAACTTGAAGGTTTATTGTTTCACAAAATAGGCACAACGGGCGTATGCATTTCGGCTGTGTAGCCTCTTCAGCGCCCAGCGTAGTTCAGGAGGAGAGTCATGTGCCACAAGATTGTTGAAAGTGCAACAGCTGAAAAAGTTGAAGATCACTCCGCCCATCACGATGAAAGAATTACACCATATACAGCACCTTAGTTGTAAGGTGAACTGCATATCCCAGCATGCAGCAATCTGCCGAGATTGGGCGACCAAGTGGTTGCGCGAACTGCAGAGTAACACAGGACCATCTCTCTCATTTCGGCCGTGCCCACAGAAACAAACAGCCTCCTCGAGTCCCCAGCCGCACAACCTTCGCTCACAGGAATCTTCCTCACGGGGGTAAGTCCGACAATGCGTCTTTCCCAGCGTAGAGTTCATAACTCCGACACCGCTGTGTTTCATCCTGTTTGCAATGGTGGTATATATATTACCTACTGGCGGTCACCAGTAGGTAGTTATAGTTAAAACCTAGTTTCCATAGGTAATCCGCAACATTCTATTTGGAATAACTTTGGCGCCGGTGGACGAATGTTCGCGAATTTCTCCAAGAAGATGGCCTGCTCCGCTCTGCTCCTTCCCTGAAAGTTTGGGGGTGATTCGGGAAGCGGGGGGCGAGAAAAATGGGGGGTCCCAAAACGTGTTTTCCCCATGCAATTTCCCATAGGACCTTTAGCCGGGGCTACAGCCGAACGACTGAAAGGAATTACACCAAAATTGGCAAAAAGGTAGTTCTGTTCGCAGATGGGCCTTTATGTTAAATGGTGTAAATCCGTTCAGTAGTTCCTGAGAAAATCAAAAGTAAAATCATAAGTATATCTAGAGGTGCATACGGTAAGCTTACTGTAAGCTTACTGTACTCTGTACCTTCCCGAGCACGAGCTGAATGCTAATTGGCTGTCAACTGTCTGTCATCACTCTAAATCAGAAAGTGTTGGCAGCCATCTTGTGCCTCCGTAGACTGAGGCACAAGAAAGCAGAAAAACAAAAGTGTAGAACACAAAAAGGGGGCAGGGTGGAAACACCCTGACCCCCTAGGCCTGCTCAGGGGGTCCCACAAGGCCCCCCCCCACATTTTTTTTGGGACAAAAATCATGGGGTACGAGTACTGTACGAGTACGGTAAGCTTACTGTAAGCTTACTGTACTCTGTACCTTCCCGAGCACGAGCTGAACACTAATTGGCTGTCAACTGTCTGTCAACACTCCAAACCAGAAAGTGTTGGCAGCCATCTTGTGCCTCGGTAGACTGAGGCACAAGAAAGCAGAAAAACAAACGTGTAGAACACAAAAAGGGGCAGAATAGAAACACCCTGACCCCCTAGGCCTGCTCAGGGGGTCCCACAAGGACCCCCAAGGCCCCCCCCTAATTATTTTTTGGGGACAAAAACCGCGGGGTACGAGTACCGTACGAGTACCGTACGAGTACGGTAAGCTTACTGTACTCTGTACCTTCCCGAGCACGAGCTGAATGCTAATTGGCTGTCAACTGTCTGTCAACACTCAAAACCAGAAAGTGTTGGCAGCCATCTTCTGCCTCGGTATACTGAAGCACAAGAAAGCAGAAAAACAAACGTGTAGAACGCAAAAAGGGGGCAGATTAGAAACACCCTGACCCCCTAGGCCTGCTCAGGGGGTCCCACAAGGACCTCCAAGGCCCCCCTGGCACATACTGTAAGTTCCAGGTGGGTTAGTTGGCCCCCATGGACCCACAGTATGCAAGAGGAATTGGTTCCCCCTCTGCAAACGCGCCAGGGGGCTGCGTTGCAGAGAGGTGTAAAAAGGAGGGTGGCCTCATTACACTTCTCTGCAATGCAGCCCCCTGGCGCATACTGGAGGTTCCTTGTGGGCTAGTTGGCCCGCATGGACCCCCAGTATGCAAGGGGAATTAGTTCCCCCTCTTCAAACGTGCCCGGGGGCTGCATTGCAGAGATGTGTAAAAAGGGGCGTGGCCTCATTACACCTCTCTGCAATGCAGCCCCCTGGCGCATACTGGAGATTCCTGGTGGGCTAGTTGGCCCCTAGGGACCCTCAGTATGCAAGGGAAATTAGTTCCCCCTCTGTAAACGCGCCCGGGGGCTGCGTTGCAGAGAGGTGTAAAAAGGGGCATGGCCTCATTATACGTCTCTGCAACGCAGCCTCCTGGCGCATACTGGAGGTTCCCAGTGGGCTAGTTGGCCCCCAGGGACCCCCAGTATGCAAGGGGACTTAATCCCCCAACTTAGAACACTCTACAGGGCGCGTTAGCACAGTGGTGAAGGTAGGGGGCGGGGCTTGAGGTGATGTGAGTGCAAATATGCCCTGAGGCGCGTTTTAAGTTGGGGAATTAATTCCTGTTCAATCCAGAGGTCCCCTAGGGGGCAACTAGTCCAACAGGTATCTCCAGTAAGCGCCACGGAGCTGTGTTGCAGAGTGTTGTAAAAAGGGGGCGTGCCCTTTGAACGACGCTCTGCAATACAGCTGCCTGGCGCATACTGGAGGTACCTGGTGGGCTAGTTGGCTCACAGGGGACCTCAGGATTGAAGAGGAATTAATTCCCCAATCTAGCTCACTACTATTCCTGAAAAGTAAATTTAACTGTACTGACCAGTAACTTGAATTTCCTTCCATAGGATATCATTGCCTTCTATATAAAATATATATAAATTAAAAAAATATTAAATACAAAAATAAATATTACAATTTCAATATTTTTAAAAACATTTTTTTTAATTTATATTAAAAATGTGTAATGTAATTCAAAAAATAAAATATCTAGAAATAAATAGTTTAAAATAATGTAGTAAATCAGTATAAAAAATATAACAATTAATACATTTAAAAATTATCATTTACAAAACCTTTGAAATTCACTGAAAAAACCATAGGTTTCAGCCACGTTATAGTTAAAAATTAGCATTTAAAAAACCTTAGAAATTTACTGAAAAAAAACATAGGTTTCAGCCATGTTATAGTTAAAAATTTGCATTTAAAAAACCTTAGAAATTCACTGAAAAAAACATTGGTTTCACACACGTTAAAGTTAGGAATTAGCATTTAAAAAACCTTAGAAATTCAGTGAAAAAACCATAGGTTTCACACGTTATAGTTAGCTGGACATTTCACTCATACAAAACCATTGAAATTCCCCCGTTATAGTTAATTCAGCTAACTATAACTTGCGCGCCCGCAATGCACTGCTGATGACGTCACATATTACATCACTCATGACATGGTCAGTGACATCACTCATGACATCACTGATGACATCTCAAATGATGGGGGAATTTCAATGGTTTTGTATGAGTGAAATGTCCAGCTAACTATAACATGTGTGAAACCTACGTTTTTTCAGTGAATATATATATATATATATATGTATATATATATATATATTTCTACGCTCTATTGACACCTTAGCTTCCGCACTCACAGGAGGGTGCTTGGTCATGTGAGGGTGCACTCGCAAATTGCATCTTTCACAACTAAGAAACGAGGACCATCACTCTCGGGGGAAGAAGCATCCAAGAATAGAGTAGACAGTAAACGGAGGGTAGATTTACTGAATAAAGAGTCAGAAACTAAAGCGAAGGCCACACAGAACAACTTCTGGATGATCACCAATTTTTCTAGTGCAGCTAGGAGTATAAGAAAAATATTACAAAATAATTCTCGTATCCTGAACTCAGATGTGGTCATAGGTTGAGATGATCCGACCTATCTCTTACTAACATTTAGGAAATCATGATCAATAAGGGATGTATCAGTAGAAAGTCACCTATCTAGGGAACAGTCGAATACATTATCACATCAACTGAAGGGCATTTTCCCATGTGGAAAGTGTAATACCTGTGCCCACAGTAACAGTATTAACCTATGAAGTTACTGGTCTTCAAGAACCAATGAGGATCATGAAATTCATGAACTGCAATACAACACACACCATTTACTGCCTAGTGTGCCCAGGTCAACTTAGGTACGTGGGAAGTACCATTCATCCCACCAAAATACGCATCCTGGAACATCCGAGGGCGTGAAATAACAAATATATCACTTACCCAGTCACCAGACACTTTGAATCTCACCATCAGAGTAATAGAAATCTGCTAAAGTTTTTCTGTCTGGACCAAGTACCTCATGATGTGAGAGGTGTGGACAGAGATTTGAAACTTTGAAGATCGGAGTCTAGATAAATAATAGGCATGGAAACGAAAATACCCATGGGTTTGAATACAAGAAAACAAAGTGAGAAAACTTAGGAGCAAGCTGCCTGTTAAGCGTGATTGCTATTTATGTCACCATAACCAAATAAGAAGAAAAATAACAAAAAGGCTATTTAGAACATAAGCCCATACAGGGTGTGATAAATGTATAGCATGTTCAACAGTTGTAACATGAGAATTGAGCCCATCTGTGGGCTGGATTAAGAGAGTTATTAATAGTAAATTAGGTACAAAGTGTTTTACATAATCTAATAAATACAGGTAACACCGATCGCAATTAGAATCAAATGAAGTATTTATATTATTGAAACATCATGTGCAATAGATACAGCATGAGAATTGAGCCCATCCGTGGGCAGGTCTATGAGTTTTTAATTGCAAGTCGTGTGTAAAGTGTTAATATTCTCACACAATGTAATGAATTAAGGCAACAATTATGTGCATTTTGAATTCAATTAAGTATTTATACTAATGAATTGTAAATGAAAGAACATGCTAAAACATTGCGTGCATGGTGACTCAAAAACTTTGAGGAAATAATGACGTCCGTCTTCCATGCATTAAATCTGACGTAATTGACGTTCATTTAAAATGAAAGAAAGTATAGCGGCTGCCTACATTGAGAAAGGCACTTTCCCAAAACTCATTTGCGTGCATGAAAAGTCCAAATAAATTGGATGTTTCTTCCCCTGAGAGTGCTGGTTCTCATTTTTTACTTGAGCAATATATATATATATATATATATATATATATATATATATATCAAAGTCCTTTACTAAACATCGTTAGTACGCTCTCAGGAAATGAGTCCAACAACACAATTCAATGGAACACAGGTTTATTCCATACAACGCGTTTCGCCTTGCAGCTTGTTCACGTGACACGTGAACAAGCAAGGACTTTGATTTGTGATTACTGGCACGCTCCGCCTGAGTGTACGCCACCCCTCCAGGGTCCCAGTATCTCGGCAGGAGCCTTTTTCTGTGGATTATATATATTTATGTGAGAGAGATGTTACGCTGTGCCTGCTGCCTGAAATAAACAATGGAGATACTTACCAACTGTGTTGGCGTTTCCTCAAGGGCAACCTTTTTGTTTTGGATGTAAGTGCGGCGCGCCTCGTCGCGGAAACGCTCCGCCGCCTGAACAGCGGACCTTTGGCACTTGAAGAGTCGGGTGCCATGAGGAGTTGGTGAATCCGGTATTTTGGGATTGGGCACTAGCAGGAACTGTGGTGCATCTCCCCCATAGAACCCACTTGGGGAATACAGTTTTGAACTTTGCACGAATATCTAACAGCACCAGCAATGGTTTTTTCACGGACTACTACACCCAACAAGCATTGAGGCAAGAAGTCCCACTGGGGCGGGTCGTAATGATATTTAGTCCACACAGCTGCTGATGTTTTTGTGAACAGCCAGTGAACAAGGGCGGGAGCCCGAAATGCATTTGGCATGCTTTATGTGAGAGAGATGTTACGCTGTGCCTGCTGCCTGAAATAAACAATGGAGATACTTACCAACTGTGTTGGCGTTTCCTCAAGGGCACCCTTTTTGTTTTGGATATATATATATATATTCACTGAAAAAACCATAGGTTATAGACCATATATAGTTAGGAATTAGCATTTAAAAAACCTTATTTTACTCACACAAAACCATTGAAATTCCATATATAGTTAGTTGCACTAACTATATATCGCGCACCCGCAATCCACTGCTGATCATGTCACATATTACATCATTCATGACATGGTCAGTGACATCACTGATGATATCACTGATGACATCTCAAATGACATCACTGATGACAACATCCAGTGACTGTATGTTTCTGTAAAGTTAAAATATGTCTTACATATTGAAGAATGAGTGGATGTATAAGTGTCTGGATGAAGGATTTAGTAGGTGCGTGACTGACTGTATGAGTGAGTGATTAAATGTGTCTCACTGAATGCATGGGTTAGTGACTAAACTGTCTTAATTTGTGCATCATTATGTCTGTTGTGATGTAAACTGCTGCATGTGTTGATCATTAGCTATACGAGAGGCTATATGTGTTATTAATTGGTTGCCCAAGTATTTCTATGGGAGATTGAGTTTGTGTGGGGGTGGCTGGAAGGTGTGTGACTCTGTGCATAGATGTGTGAGCAGTTTATTCACTAGGTGTATGAGTTCAAGAGTGCATGTGGAAACAGCTACATGGGCAGTTGACTGTGTGCATGAGTGTATTGATGAGTGAATGGATATCTCAATGCTACATGTCATAGTAAGTACATATGTAAAACACAGTACATGTGAGAGTTGGCATATATAAATAACTGTGCATGAGAGCCACTGAATGAGTGAGTGGTTGTATCGATCATTGTGAACTTGTATCAGGGATTGTATAAGAGAGTAAATATGTGTTAGTATATGTTTCAATAAGTAAGGTGTGTTTAACTGTATAGTTGAAGAAATGGAGGTGAGATTGTTTCTTTGCATGACTGACTGGGTGTGTGAGTAACTCCATGGATGAGTGGCAGTGTGTGAGTGTCTGTATACACTGAGTGTATCTAAGGTTATATTAGAGTCTGAAGAGGTTTATCGTATTAGCACAAGAATGATGTCAAATGAGATGTCATCAGTGATGTCATCAGTGATGTCATTTGAGATGTCATCAGTGATGTCATCAGTGATGTCACTGACCATGTCATGAATGATGTAATATGTGACATGATCAGCAGTGGATTGCGGGTGCGCGATATATAGTTATTGCAACTAACTATATATGGAATTTCAATGGTTTTGTGTGAGTAAAATAAGGTTTTTTAAATGCTAATTCCTAACTATATATGGTCTATAACCTATGGTTTTTTCAGTGAATTTCAATGGTTTTTGAATAGCAAATATCATAAGCTGTCGAATGTCAAGTACGTGGTAAGTAAAAACATTTTCGTGTTTATGCACACTGATCTGCTTTGAATGCTGCCCCCCACCCCTCATTTCTATTAGGAGTACTCTCTCTTTGCAGATAGTGAAGGGTAGTTAACGCAGTCCTTTGCCCCCGTTGTAATCCGTCGTGCCTGCTTCTCTCTCCATTTGATTGATTGTTCTCTTTGGTTCATTCTCTATTTACAAACAAGCACAGAGTCGTAATACTCTGTTTAGTCTTTGCAGATAGCGAAAAATCGTGTAAAAAAACAAAAGGAATCGAGCAAAATCAGTAGGCCACTAATGGGATCTCTTTTTGACCTCCCTAAAATAGAAACATTAGGAACAACCTGTTGATAATACCAATGTGTATGTACATAAGCGGTGTTCATTTGTGTTCACAGTACCCCTTCTTGATTGTTTGAATCGAGCATTGAATTGTTCGAAGTTCGTTCTCTTAAGAATCTTCTCTGCCTGCAAACGAGGAAGAATAGGAATATTCTCTCTCCCTTTGCAGATAGTGAAGGGTAGGTAACGCAAACCTTTAACACGTCGTGCCTATTTCGTTCCTCATTGATTGATTGTTTCCCCAAACATTGACTGTTTGGGAATTGGTTCTTTTTGGAGGTATTCCCTGTTTGCAAATATACGTAGGAAAATCTTTGCAAATAGTGAAAGGGTACGTAATGCGGACCTTTCTCCCCCGTTGTAATCTGTCATGCCTATCTACTCCCCACTGATTGATGCACCTGTTTCACCCGGACCATTTACTAGAGATACGTCATCTGGCCCGACCAGAGAGCACCCCTAGTGAAAAGGACATATGCAATAATAACGAAGTGATCACTGTATCCTGTTAACAGAAACTTTAGCATGAAACAACCTGGAAAGAAAAGAATAGGAAAACGAAAATCAGTAGGCCACTGATGAACATGAACTTTTATTAAACAACGAACAAAGAAACGATAACATAACGTAATGATAAAACCTATTAATGTCCTAGAAACAAGAAAACGTTAGAAATATGCCAGTGGTGAGAGACCAGAAAAACAGTAAGAGAAACCAAATCACCCCTCGCTGTCCCACCGCCTGCCACGCCCAAAAAATCGATAGACTAGGGAAAATGCAAGTCAGTAGAACATCCGCCCCCACTCTGGAAACTTCCAAGGTGGGGCAGGGTTGCGGCTACGCCCAGCCGGGAGCAGCCCATATAAGGCGGGTCCTGCTGCCACGCCTCGGCCAGGAGATCCTAACGTAGGGTATAGCCGGAGGAGAGGCCGAGGCCAGCGGGACCCGGCCAGGGGATTGCCTTTACAATGCTGAAGAGTTGCAGGGGGGGGCAATGTCTCCTCGACCCTCCCCTCTCTCTCCCAGTCCGGCCGCGGTGGCCCTTGAGAGTTGCAGGTAGTCCTGCCACATGCTCTTCCGGTCCGGCCACCAACGGTCGGGGGGCCGAGGACGACGGGATCCGGCTGCAGCCGATAAACCAAGAAACCCGTTCATGGGGCCAGAGCCAGGGGCGTCCGGCCGACATCCACCGGAAGCCCGGCCCGAAGACGGACGGGACACTTCTTCTCTCTTGAATAATGGCTGCGACAACACTGGGGGGGGATGTCTTGCACATGCCTCCGACCCCCCCCCCTCGTCCTCATCGCCTGGTCCGGCCATAACAAATCTCAAGCGAGACGCCGTGGGGTGCACTGGGAGGGAGAGACGATGCGAACAGGCCTCTCCCGCCTCCCCAGTGGAGGCTTCCCACCTGCACCCTCAGCGCTCCAGGCGCCCTGAAAAGGGTTCTTCCACTGTGGCGATGCTGCAACGTCTCGCCCGGCAGGGTGGAGCCCGTCCGCTCATTTGACCCCGCGATCGCCAGTAGCTACCGAACTCTCAAAATGGCGGTCGACCTGGCAAGAGCGGGCCCAGCATAAAGAAATGGCCCGGTCACTGGTTGACTCCACCACCGTAGTCCTCCACGACCTTGAAGATTCTACAGGAGCCGCGGGAGTCTCCGACCCCCGCAGACACCCCCGATGGGGAATGACTGCCATGATCGCCCGTGGAGTGACGAAACTGTATCCGCGGGACGTCGGCGCTCCCATGCTGGCGCCAGCCTCACTTTGAATTACTAGAATCCTGCAGACCTCAGTTCCGGTGAAAGCACAGTGTGACCCGGTAGGAAAAATTGTTGCACCCCCTCCCCTTTTTGACTGATAGTTCAAACCACCGATCCTTTCCTTTGCCCTTTTAACGGAACTTTGGACTTCCTCCCCCTCTTTTACATTTTCTAGAGAAAACAAAACATTAACCACTACATTAGCATAGCAGTTGACACCAGAACTGTTTTCAAATTGAAAACCAACAACATCTTCAACAGAATCCTTTTTGTTTCTGCTGTGACCCTGCTACAGCACAGGCATTGTCCCCAGCAGTAATTCTGCAATGCCGGTAAGAATAGCTGTGGTGCCTACTGGACTCACTCACCCCCGCGGCGCCCCACGCCGTTATTTGCTGGGCGGCAACTTACTAGACATCACTTTCGTGCCATCTAGATTTCAGCGCGTTCTGCTGCCTTGGAACTATTCGCACAACAGACTGCTACTGACGACCCACCCCCAGGCAACATCTTCTGAATTTTCATAATTTGAAAGAACTAGTAACATGTCCTCATCAGGAATTCAAAAGAAATTGCCACGGTCTCTTCGTTGTTTAAATGTTTTTACTGTTTTTGTTTTGTTGTATATATTTATATGTTATTAAAGTTTTATATTCCTACTACTTTGTTGGAGTGCTATATATTTTTAATGTGACACATAATTGTAAAAACTTTGATGTACAAAGAGTCATTCCTGGAATCTTCCGCTTCAGGCTCGGTCCCCTCCCCAATCACAATACAGGATGGTTTTCAGATAGTAGGAACACGTGTGGTGTGACGGATCTCATCGGGTGTGGGCCTTGATCTACTATAACTCCTTTGAAGAGGGGTGATTCTTTACAGCTGGAGCCATAAACTACATCTGCAGGGCTAGCTGATAGCCTGGACAATCGGACACAGAGGAAGAGGAGTGTCAGAGGGTGCGGTAGTGAATAGGGCGAAAGGGAGGTGTCGGGCGGGCACAGAGTGTGATTCTCAGGGAAGAGCAGCGCAGATGGGGGGAGGTTTATTGCCCATGCATAAGACAGAGAGCGGGGGTGACCAGTGCCTGGGGAAGATGCTTGCGAGGGTGGGGAGCCATGCTACGAATCGACAGCGTGCAGAGAGTGGGTCTGGTCAAGGCATCTAAAATGGCTGTCGTGCACGACAAAAGTGTGGCATTTCAAAAAAGGCAAGATGGCGCAAACAATGTTTTTCAACACTTCCTCATTTCCTTCGAATCGAACGTTAACAGACGTTGGTGCATATTATCAAAGTTAAGCGATATTTATCGCTAACGATGCTTACCAACGAATTTTTTACCGCTAAGCATCGTCAGAAATTATCGAAGATAAACCTTGCTATTATCAAGGTTTATCGCAAATGCGATAAAAAACGGCCGCAATGCATGAATATCGCTAAAAAGTCAGCGATATTCATGCATTACCGAGCTAATGCTCTTAGCCATGTTATCCACCTCCCATTGGATAACATGGCTAAGAACTGCTCAGGGCAGGTGTTACTTTTTGGAGATATTCGCGCTTAGCGCGAATATCTCCAAAAGTTGGTAATAGGAGATAGATATCTTGCATGTTGTAATGCAAATTATTGTGGTATATGGAACTCATACCATAATCTCTCAGGAAAGCAGAAACTGATCCTTTTGGGACCGCCTGAAAAGGCCTAGGGGGTGAGGGGTACTCTACTTTGCCCCCTTTTCACGTTCCGAACTATTTTATTTTACTCTCTTCTGTAATTACACAAAATAGCAGCGATAAGATGCATCGGAGACACACAGTGAGAGAAAGGAGGCCGGAGATGAAGAAGAGATGTCAAATACACATTGGAGATAATATAGTGGCAGAAGGGAAGTAAATATGAGTAAACTTACCATGTAACATAAAAATGTTGCACTCTATACTATAAGTCTCATTTTATACTACAATCACTTCGCTACAACCTCATAAATTAAAAATAAAAATGAATAATGTCTCAAACAATTTTTGATTTCTAAATATAAATTTATTCTTCAGAATTTTCTAAATTTGAAAGAACTAGTAACATGTCCTCATCAGCAATTTCCTCATGAAAAGTCTGCAATGATGATTCTTGTAACTCTATGGTCTCCAAACATTCGATAAATTCGCCATCAACAGATTGATCAAAAAAATCATTCAAGTCATCTCCTCCTTGTGACAATATTTCATTATTGGTGCTGTCAATTTCAATCAATGTAGTGGAATCATTCAAGTCATCTCCTCCTTGTGACAATATTTCATTATTGGTGCTGTCAATTTCAATCAATGTAGTGGAATCATTCAAGTCATCTCCTCGTGACAATATTTCATTATTGGTGCTCTCAATTTCAATCAATGTAGTGGAATCATTCAAGTCATCTCCTCCTTGTGACAATATTTCATTATTGGTGCTGTCCATTTCAATCAATCTAATGGAATCATACAAGTCATCTCCTCCTTGTGACAATATTTCATTATTGGTGCTCTCAATTTCAATCAATGTAGTGGAATCATTCAAATCATCTCCTCCTTGTGACAATATTTCATTATTGGTGCTGTCCATTTCAATCAATCTAATGGAATCATACAAGTCATCTCCTCCTTGTGACAATATTTCATTATTGGTGCTCTCAATTTCAATCAATGTAGTGGAATCATTCAAGTCATCTCCTCCTTGTGACAATATTTCATTATTGGTGCTGTCCATTTCAATCAATCTAATGGAATCATACAAGTCATCTCCTCCTTGTGACAATATTTCATTATTGGTGCTCTCAATTTCAATCAATGTAGTGGACAATTCAAAAGAAATTGCCACGGTC
Organism: Lissotriton helveticus; assembly: GCF_964261635.1. Taxonomy (NCBI): domain Eukaryota; kingdom Metazoa; phylum Chordata; class Amphibia; order Caudata; family Salamandridae; genus Lissotriton; species Lissotriton helveticus. The sequence goes on from NC_136069.1 coordinate 793,250,417, forward strand.
TCTTCATTGTGAGCCATTTTATGTTGAAATTGCTTGCTGTAAATTGCAGAAAAAAATAATCACTTTCATTTATCGTTTTTAGTAATACATAATATAAAACTAACTTTATCAAGTATTTAGTATAACAGAAGGACTGCAAATAAATAACAGAAAACATTTTTCAAATTATCTTCAAGTGTACAACATAGTTCCCCTTACAAAGAAATTGCCACGGTCTCTTCATTGTGAGCCATTTTATTTTGAAATTGCTTGCTGTAAATTGCAGAAAAAAATAATCACTTTCATTTATCGTTTTTAGTAATACATAATATAAAACTAACTTTATCAAGTATTTAGTATAACAGAAGGACTGCAAATAAATAACAGAAAACATTTTTCAAATTATCTTCAAGTGTACAACATAGTTCCCCTTACAAATTAACAACTCACCTTTTTAAAAGTAGGAGAAGTGTTAGTACTGTGTAAATCAAACACCAGAAATTCACCACCAAAAATTCCTCACAAATGTACCTCAGACAGTAGTATCACAAAATGGCTGTGGTTTCCTCTCATTTGACATATATACATAACCAATTAACTTTCATCACACACAAATACAAAACCAAAGTAACATTTTAATTGGTTCTAAATTTCAACACTTTCAAATGTGTTTTCCCCATGCAATTTTCCATAGGACATTTACATACGTCTACAGCCTGAATGGCTGAACGGAATTACACCAAACTTGGCAAAATGGTACCTCAAACCTAAGAGGTCAGGAAGGATCTACTATGCCCCCTTATGGTCATTTCCCCCTTCGCTTTGGCCTCCTCTTGTCTCTCGATCCTACCGAGAGACAAGATGGCGGCCGCTACGGACTGTTTGGAATGTTGACAGACGCCGGAGAACCAATCAGCTTCGCAAAGCTCCGTAACGCGAAAAGTACGCGAAGCGGAGCGCTGTTACAGATATATATCTTTTTTTGAACGTTAATTTCTCAAAATCCACTGGAGCACATATATTGAGACCTAGCAAAGGCACATCGGGCTACCAGTCCCTAATATTTTGCCAAGTTTCGTGCAAATCCATTCAGCCGTTCGATTATTGACATTTAGATACGTCTACAGCCTGAATGGCTGAACGGAATTACACCAAACTTGGCAAAATGGTACATCAAGCCTAAGAGGTCAGGGAGGATCTACTATGCCCCCTTATGGTCATTTGCCCCTTCCCTTTCGCCTCCTCTTGTCTCTCGATCCTACCGAGAGACAAGATGGCGGCCGCTACGGACTGTTTGGAATGTTGACAGATGCCGGAGAACCAATCAGCTTCGCTTCACAAAGCTCCGTTGCGCGAAAAGTACGCGAACTGGAGCGCTGCCCGGTCCGCTGTTACAGATATATATCTTTTTTTAAACGTTAATTTCTCAAAATCCACTGGAGCACATATATTGAGACCTACAAAAGGCACATCGGGCTACCAGTCCCTACAATTTTGCCAAGTTTCGTGCAAATCCATTCAGCCGTTCGGGCTAAAAGTGAGGCCAACCGCCCTATGGAAAACTCAATGTTAAAAACACGTTTTGGGACCCCCCTTTTTTCTCGACCCCCCCTGGACGAACCCCCCCCCCAATTTTCAGGGGCTGCTCAGAAACAAAATGTGCCATTTTCCTGAAAATTTCAGCCAATTCCGTCCACAAACGCCAAAGTTATTAGACATAGAATTTTCAAAAAACCCATAGAGAAAAAATCCTAACTATATATACCTACTGGCGACCGCCAGTAGGTAATATATATATATATTTTACCTACTGGCGGTCGCCAGTAAGTATATATAGTTAGGATTTTTTCTCTATGGGATTTTTGAAAATTCTATGTCTAATAACTTTGGCGTTTGTGGACGGAATTGGCTGAGATTTTCAGGAAAATGGAACATTTTGTTTCTGAGCAGCCCCTGAAAATTTGGGGGGGGGGGTTTGTCAAGGGGGGGCCGAGAAAAAAGGGGGGGTCCCAAAACGCGTTTTTCCCATGTTAATTTCCATAGGGCGGTTGGCCTCACTTTTAGCCCGAACGGCTGAATGGATTTGCACGAAACTTGGCAAAATTGTAGGGACTGGTAGCCCGATGTGCCTTTGCTAGGTCTCAATATATGTGCTCCAGTGGATTTTGAGAAATTAACGTTCAAAAAAAGATTTATATCTGTGACAGCGTCCCGGGTAGCGCTCCGGTTCGCGTACTTTTCGCGTTACGGAGCTTTGCGAAGCGAAGCCGATTGGCTCTCCGGTGTCTGTAAACATTCCAAACAGTCCGTAGCGGCCGCCATCTTGTCTCTCGGTAGGATCGAGAGACAAGAGGAGGCCAAAGCGAAGGGGCAAATGACCATAAGGGGGCATAGTAGATCCTCCCTGACCCCCTAGGTTTGATGTGGAGGCTTTAAAAGGGCCCCGCGGGGCAAAAAAAAATAAATAAAAAAAAACACGTTTTTTTTCGTGGGGTGCGCCCGGTTCGCGAACCGGGAAGCGGTCTGGGGAGCGTACTACAAGGAAACAAGAATGATTGACTTTTAACTTATTGTATGTTTATAGACTTTTTTTGATTTTATTTTATTTTTTCTGCCGAGTGACGTCTCGGCCTATCTCCACGGGATGTAGTCCCTACTATCTCGGCGTTTAAGCCCAGGGGGACCGGTAGTGTGTCAGAGATAACGTCTGTTAACGTTCGATTCGAAGGAAATCAGGAAGTGTTGAAAAACATTGTCTGCGCCATCTTGCCTTTTTTCAAATGCCACACTTTTGTCGTGCACGGCAGCCATTTTAGATGCCTTGACCAGACACTCTCTGCACGCTGTGGATCCTTAGCATGGCTCCCCACCCTCGCAAGCATCTCCCCCAGGCACTGGTCACCCCCGCTCTCTGTCTTATGCATGGGCAATAAACCTCCCCCCATCTGCGCTGCTCTTCCTTGAGAATCACACCCTGTGCCCGCCCGACACCTCCTTTTCGCCCTATTCACTACCGCACCCTCTGACACTCCTCTTCCTATGTGTCCGATTGTCCAGGCCGGTCCCAGGCTATCACCTAGCCCTGCAGATGTAGTTTATGGCTCCAGCTGTAAAGAATCACCCCTCTTCAAAGGAGTTACAGTAGATCAAGGCCCCCACCCGATGAGATCCGTCACACCACACGCATTCCTACTATCTGAAACCCATCCTGTATTGTGATTGGGTAGGGGACCCAGCCTGAAGCGGAAGATTCCAGGGATGCCTCTTTGTACATCACAGTTTTTACAATTATGTGTCACATTAAAAATATATAGCACTCCAACAAAGTAGGAGGATTATAAAACTTGAATAACTTATAAATATATACAACGCAACAAAAACAGTAAATACATTTAAAAAAAATTTAGAAAAAAGAAGCAACAATGGTCAGTAGCGGTCTGTTGTGCGAATAGTCCCAAGGCAGCACAACGTGCTGAGTTCTGGACGGCACCCAGGTGATGTTACCTGGGTGCCGCACTGGTTTTGGGTATCCTACAATGCAGCTCCGAAAAACGGCGTGGGGCGTCCCGGAGGGTGCGGGGGGAGGCCTCGTCAGTAGCGGTCTGTTGTGCGAATAGTCCCAAGGCAGCAGAACGCGCTGAGATGTGGATGGCACCCAGGTGATGTCCAGTAAGTTGCCGCACTGGTTTTGGTATCCTACAATGCTGCTCCGAATAACGGCGTGGGGCGCCCCGGGGGGGGGGGGTGAGGCGGCGTGAACGGGCCTCCCCAGGTGGAGGCTCGTCTGCTGTAGTGGGGCGCCCCTTTACCGTTTCAGTTGCCATTCCGCCCGCTTTTGGTACACTGTGCCAAAATCCGCCATTCAGCTGAGTTGCTCCCACTCTTGCGGTGCAGCGATAAGCGGCTGCCACAGGACTCTCAAAATGGCGGCAGGCTCTTTCCTTTTTGGGCCTGGTCCACTGAAATGGCCCTGGGACACCTTGGAACTCGGACGCTTGTCTGCTAGGTCTTGGACCCCATTCTCGAAAGCGTCCCCTCAGCCTTGAAGATTCTACAAAAGTCTTGGGGGCCCCCGACTCCTGCAGGTTTCCGGTGGGGAGCGGCTGCCATGATTGCTCGCGGAATGACCACGACGGAGCCACGAGATGGTGGTGCTTTCATGCTGACGCCAGCTTCAGTCTGAAACATCCAGAAACAAGGTGGGGCTTTCATCGTTTGGGAAAAAAAAAATTTTAATCCATTGAAAAGTGTTATTTTAGGTCATATGATCAAGCCTTCCTCATTAGGAAACCAAAAGTAAAATGAACCAATGAAAAGTTTTATAAACAAGTCACATGACCTGTTATGCGGCATAGGGTTATAAAAAGCGTAGAAAATCCGTTGGCACGTGAGGCGGCGTCAGTGGCGGACCGATGTGCGAATAGGCCGAAGGCAGCACAACGCGCCAAGATCCGGATGGCACCGAGGTGGTGTCCAGCAAGTTGCCGCACTGGTGTGGCCATCCTACAATGCTGCGCCGAAAGTCGGAGTGGGGTACCACGTTGGCCTGTGAGGTGGCTTCAGTAGCGGACCGATGTGCGAATAGGGCCAAAGGCAGCACAACGCGCCAAGATCCGGATGGCACCGAGGTGGTGTCCAGCAAGTTGCCGCACTGGTGTGGCCATCCTACAATGCTGCGCCGAAAGTCGGCGTGGGGCGCCCCGTTGGCCTGTGAGGTGGCGTCAGTAGCGGACCGATGTGTGAATAGGCCGGAACCAGCACAAGGCGCCAAGATCCAGATGGCACCGAGGTGGTGTCATAATTGAGAGTTCTGAGAAGCGGGGGGGGAGGCGGCGCAAACGAGTCTCTCCCTCCATGTGGAGGCACTTCATCTGCAGTGGGGTGCCGAGATCCGGATGGCACCGAGGTGGTGTCTAGCAAGTTGCCGCACTGGTGTGGCCATCCTACAATGCTGCGCCGAAAGACGGCGTGGGGTGCCCCGTTGGCCTGTGAGGTGGCGTCAGTAGCGGACCGATGTGCGAATAGGCTGAAGGCAGCACAAGGCGCCAAGATCCGGATGGCACCGAGGTGGTGTCATAGTTGAGAGTTCCGAGCAGCGCTTGTAACACTGTCTGAAGCTCATTTGCACCTGCTGCAGCTTCACTATTGCCCTGGTGTGGCCTAAGATCGCCCATGACATAGGCGGCCGCCTCTCGTGGTCCGGTGGAACTTTTTTCCTTTTCCTTTGTGCATCTTGTCCCACAATCCGTTTGACCTGAAGACACGACCAGGTCCATGAATGTGTGCAGGGGGACGCTATTGAATGAATCAAAATGGCGGCTTCACACAAAGCTGACTCAAGCGTTGCTGCTGATGCTATACAGACAAACTGGTTTTCAGTTTGTACATTCTTCAGGATTTTTCCATCCAAGGCTGGTTGAGAGTTTGTAGAACAATGGCTTCAGATTTTCAACATACTACTCTTCAACATTCTTCCTAAATGTAACAATGTGAGACTCACTAGGAGAACGGTGTAGTGAGGGCCACAAACGGCTGTTTATCTTTCCTTTTAAAATGCTGCCAACAATATTTTCGGAATGGAAGACACCACAAGGCGCTGAGATTCGGTTGGCACCGAGGTGGTGTCCAGCAAGTTGCCGCACTGGTGTGGCCATCCTACAATGCTGCGCCGAAAGTCGGCGTGGGGTGCCCGAAGGGGGGGGGGGGAGGCGGCGCAAACGAGCCTCTCCAGGTTGACGCACTTCATCTGCAGTGGAGCGCCGTCTAGCTGAGTTTCGCCCGCTCTTGCTGCTACAGCGACAGGCGGCGGCAACAGGACTCTCAAAATGGCGGCCTGTTCTTTGGATTTGGGCCTGGTCCACTAAAATGGCCCTGGGACACCTTAGAACTCGGACGCTCGAATTTCTTTTCCTTTCCTCTACATGCAAAAAAGGTAAATGCCCGGTACGTTACCTGCCTCATCTGCCACGATGTACTCTCCAGAGGAACCGAAAAAAAATATAGTTATGGTAATTATACCATGCATCGTCATATGGAGAGGATTAATTATAGTGCTGCACAAAAGAGAGATTTGGAGGACAACCCCCGACCTGCCAGTACATTCACCAAAGAAGTGGCACTGACAGCATCAGAGGCAAGGGAAACGGTCCCAAATATTCAGAAGAACTTTGGAAAGATTAAAATGACATGTTTAGATTGTGGCAAATTAATTTCATGTGGATAGATGAGTGTTACTCTAATAAATACAGCATATGAACATCATCATAGTCGATGGTTGGTGGAGACATTTTGACTATATCCTGGACCTGCCCGTCCTCGCCCAAAATGGCGCCGGAATAATTAGGACTCATAACTCCTTTGCTCAACGGCTCCGTCATGGGACGAAGAAACGCCCTTTTTCTCGAAAAAGGAATATATTTTACTTGCAGGACAGTTGTAAATTTTCCGGGAAAGTACATTAGCCTGGAACATTATAACATATATGTTTAAGAAAAAATAATGTTCGAAAGTAATAAAAAGTGTAATTTTTAGGTCATATGACCAAGCCTTTCATCATTAGATTAAGAAAAGTAAAATGAACCAATGAAAAGTTTTATTAACAAGTCACATGACCTGTTATGCTTACGTTACGCGCTGCGCGCCGCGCCCCGGATCGCTTCCGGGAAGCTGCGATTCGCGCATCGGAGCACTTCCGGATGCGCTAACGCGGAGCGTCATATGACGCATTACGCGACAACGCAGGTCCAGAATATAGTCAAAATGTCTCCACCAACCAGCGGTCGGAACACAACCCCTTTCAGCAGGCTAAATAGTTCTGTTAAATGACAACAGAAGGGACAGGCAACAAGAACCATCAGTTAAAGAGGGGAGGGCAAGTTCTTCTCTACCGGGTCACATTGGGGCGCTACCGGAACTGATCGAATTGGTAGTCTACAGTGATTCTGGATGTTTCAGACTGAAGCTGGCACCACCATCTCGTAGCTCCGTCGTGGCCATTCCACGAGCAATCATGAGGGGTTGTTCCTAATGTTTCTATTTTAGCGAGGTCAAAAAGAGATCCCATTAGTGGCCTACTGATTTTGCTCGATTCCTTTTGTTTTTTTACACGATTTTTCACTATCTGCAAAGACTAAACAGAGTATTGCGACTCTGTGCTTGTTTGTAAATAGAGAATGAACCAAAGAGAACCAATTCTAAAACAGTAAATGCTTGGATAACAATGAATCAAATGGAGAGAGAAGCAGGCACGACGGATTACAACGGGGGCAAAGGCCTGCGTTAACTACCCTTCACTATCTGCAAAGAGAGAGTACTCCTAATAGAAATGAGGGGGGGGCAGCATTCAAAGCAGATCAGTGTGCATAAACACGAAAATGTTTTTACTTACCACGTACTTGACATTCGACAGCTTATGATATTTGCTATTAAAAAACCATTGAAATTCACTGAAAAAACCATAGGTTAGAGACCATATATAGTTAGGAATTAGCATTTACAAAACCTTGAAAATTCACTGAAAAAACCATAGGTTATAGACCATATATAGTTAGGAATTAGCATTTACAAAACCTTATTTTACTCACACAAAACCATTGAAATTCCATATATAGTTAGTTGCGCTAACTATATATCGCGCACCCGCAATCCACTGCTGATGATGTCACATATTACATCATTCATGACATGGTCAGTGACATCACTGATGACATCACTGATGACATCTCAAATGACATCACTGATGACATCTCATTTGACATCATTCTTGTGCTAATACGATGAACCTCTTCAGACTCTAATATAACCTTAGATACACTCAGTGTATACAGACACTCACACACTGTCACTCATCCATGGAGTTACTCACACACCTAGTCAGTCATGCAAAGAAACAATCTCACCTCCATTTCCTCAACTATACAGTTATACACACCTTACTTATTCAAACATATACTAACACATATTTACTCTCTTATACAATCCCTGATACAAGTTCACAATGATCCATACAGCCACTCACACATTCAGTGGCTCTCATGCACAGTTATTTATATATGCCAACTCTCACATGTACTGTGTTTTACATATGTACTTACTATGACATGTAGCATTGAGATATCCATTCACTCATCAATACACTCATGCACACAGTCAACCGCCCATGTAGCTGTTTCCACATGCACTCTTGAACTCATACACCTAGTGAATCAACTGCTCACACATCTATGCACAGAGTCACACACCTCCCAGCCACCCCCACACAAACTCAATCTCCCATACAAATACTTGGGCAACCAATCAATAACACATATAGCCTCTCGTATAGCTAATGATCAACACATGCAGCAATTTACATCACAACAGACATACTGATGCACACATTCAGACAGTTTAGTCACTAACCCATGCATTTAGTACGACACATTTATTCACTCACTCATACAGTCAGTCACGCACCTACTAAATCCTTCATCCAGACACTTATACATCCACTCATTCTTCAATATATCAAACATATTTAAACTTGACAGAAACACACAGTCACTGGATGATGTCATCAGTGATGTCATCAGTGATGTCATTTGAGATGTCATCAGTGATGTCATCAGTGATGTCACTGACCATGTCATGAATGATGTAATATGTGACATCATCAGCAGTGGATTGCGGGTGCGCGATATATAGTTAGCGCAACTAACTATATATGGAATCTCAATGGTTTTGTGTGAGTAAAATAAGGTTTTGTAAATGCTAATTCCTAACTATATATGGTCTATAACCTATGGTTTTTTCAGTGAATATATATATATATATATATATATCCACACGCTGGTTCACAGGTCCCCGACCCTTGAGCGCTCTTCACGGGTGCTGACACCTACGGCGGAACCACGCCGTTTTATAACATCACACTCTCCCTCCAGTTAGAGGGATAAATGGGCGCACTCCCTTAGATTTGCCACAATTTCGTTTATTAAAGGTTAAATTTGGGCAATGGAAAGCATTTGATCAACGCGTTTCGATGCTGCAAGCATCTTGGTCACGATCGTGACCAAGATGCTTGCAGCATCGAAACGCGTTGATCAAATGCTTTCCATTGCCCAAATTTAACCTTTAATAAACGAAATTGTGGCAAATCTAAGGGAGTGCGCCCATTTATCCCTCTAACTGGAGGGAGAGTGTGATGAGATATATATATATATATATATATATATATATATATATAATTTGAGTTAAAACTAAAAGTCTTGCCAATGTTAAACCTACAAATTATTCCTCTTACTCCTTGCTGTCTGTAGGGTGGGAAGTCTCTGACGTTGTAACACTGTGCCGCCCTAATCCTAATTTATTCTGAAGCACAACAGGCCATGTTTTCCATGTACCATGCCTTCTGCATAAGAGACTCTGGGCCTCTACCACGACAGCGGAGTCTCTACCACTGGGGCGGAGGCCCTTTGTGAATCAGACCCCAAATTCTGAACTCGTACTTGGTACTTTTAACAACGTAAAAATTTGCATGATTTGAAGATTGTCCACAGTTATATCTCCAGTTCCAGCCTCCTTGCAGGTGTGCTAAATGATTTTTAAATGACCTACTCATCAGCAGAGTACTCCACTCTACTGGAGATGGTGTAGACACAAAGCGTACACTTTTTATCATGGGTGATCGCTGCCCCAAAGTCCACACAAGACTAATGGTTGGTGGCAGTTTATATATAGTTGTGGGCTATAGTCATTTTCCCCTGCATCCTAAGCAGGGAATATTGTCTGGTAGCCTACTTTGATAGCCCCATGTCTACCATGAATGGAACTCCTACTTTCCTATACATTGTTAGATCATGGTGAACAAGAGTGTTTGGAATAATCAAATCTTGAGGTCTCCCAGTACATGTGATGTCCCAAGAAAGTAAGGTGCCTGTTAGGCAGCTTTAGCTTGGGTAGCTATCTCTGTTGCAAGTCTTTGCATCGCACTGCATAAAGACGCCATTTTAGCCAGGCTATTGTGTGTCTGGTTTAGATACACTTTTAGTTGAGCAGAGAAGGCTATTGCGTGCCCACATCACTCATTCAAACACGTTTAGACAGGTCATCCTGGAAACATCAGCATGGCAAAGACCATGGTCAAGAAAATGGAGCTGCTAACACATGAAGAAGAAAGACGTGTGGAATGACTATCCTCCTCCGAAGAGGTAACGTCTGGCAGATAAAGAATGAAACGCATCAACAAGAACCCGATTAGCTGAAGAAGGAGAGTCTGACTAGTAGCAACAATCGCTAGTAATATAATGGGATGCCTGCCGTCAGAATCATACCATATTTTTAGGCATTTTGAGATATTTGTTTGTTCCCAAGAGACTGAACTGAACTTTGAACCAGATGCACTTGAAGCTGATTGAATCCCCCAAAAATTATTCAAGTGCACCAATACCAAGTAGCTGATTGACTGATCGATCACCTCTTCCCACCCCAACAGCCAAGACATAAGAATAGAAGCTGGCCCTGTAAGTAATGGAAAGATGTTAACATTTTGAATTCCAACCCGAGATTGGATTGCACCAGGAACAGAAAGACCAGTAAAAGGCTTGTGTTGCTATATTCTAAAGGCAAAAAGAAAGTAGAATGCCTTGCATTCAGAGAACCTTCCTTACTGGCTCAAGAGCATGGCTAACAGTCTAAGTCAGTGAAATGCTGCTCAAACTGGAGAGGCAAAAAGGGTAAAGTTGTGTCAACACTCCTAAATCCACTGCCATTAACCACTGATCAAAGAATGCGGTGCACTGAAAATTGATATACTCGGCTTTGGCAACACTTGGCTTCTTACTAGAAGCTCAGACCCCTCTGCATTCTTCGTTTAATTATTATTTTCACTTTATTTGCTCTGCCTGGGAGCTATAACCTGTGAACCAGGCCAAAAAAGAATCTTCATGCAGGTGCAAAAATGCATCTCTACATATAACACCTCATTGACTACAAAACCGAGTTTGAAATGTAGTTAGGTGTGTGATGCGTCCTATGCACAAGGTTATATACATTGACATACTCATACTTTCATACAAAGGAGCCTGGTGAAGAAAATATGTTTTTAAACTTTAAATGCATGAAAGTTAATCGTTATAAAAAAGGATTAATACTATAGGGTAGCCTAATATGGAGGCCCAGTGTGCATTCATAATCTGGGAGAGGCACATGCAAAAATATTAGCTGAATATTATTAATACATATATGTCAGCGAAAAAGACATAAATCTCAATATAATACCCGAGTAATAGCCTGTGTTTCTTTACATCCAAGGGAACTGTAAAAGCAGTTATACTGAAACAGATCTTGCCTATCAAGATTTAATTAGGAATAAGGACTTTTGAGAAAATGCAATAACTCATAATTACCTGAATGATCATTAGCAGAAGTTATTCATCCTAGAATAATATCAAAATGATTCCTGGAGCTATTTAAACAAGAAAGCATTGGCACAACAAAAACTCTTTCCAAAATGTTACACCACACCTAGCAAGGTAATACAGGGACAGGTAGAAGAAGTATTTCAGGATAAACCAAAAACTATGAATGATATTCCACAAACATGAACACCCTGTGTGGGTGGAGCTGGTTGTCCTATTGCTAAAAACGAAAACAGGTAATTTAAAAACCACACAACTTAATTGTCTCTTAAATGTATTTGGTTATGTAAGGGATGAAAACCAAGGGCCTAATTTACAAAGGTAAACTTACACGTTTGTGTAAGATTACGATTGTTTGGTATACATAAAGGGTTTTACTCGTAGCATATTTACTTGTGCGGAGTATCCACACATAAAAAGAGAGCACGGTCCTACCTTTTTATGTACAGAGAGTCTGCACTCGTGAAGATAATACTCGTAAATCCCTTTGTGAATAACTAACAGTCATAAACTTACACAAAAGTGTAAGTTTACATTTGTGAATCAGGCCCCAACAATACAATATGACTAACAAACTTACCAATTATTTATTATTATCCACTGTGAACTATATTTATTTTAAAATGACTTCAGTGACAAAATTACCAAAAGTCCTTGTATTTGAACCAGATGTTGTTGGGATATCTGACTGTTGGACAATTTGCTTACCTTAAGAAAAACTGTGATTATCGTAGTTTACGCAGTGTACGCTTTTTTTGGTCTGATCTAATCCTACATGAGTGATTTGTCCAATTTGTGGATAATCTGCAAGTGAAGGGTTGGCTTTACTCTTTGTTTAATTCCAATGATTCCTTTATTTGCTTTTCATCACATGGCAATCATTTACCATGCCAAGAGTTCCATTACCCAATAGCTCCTTGAAAAAGTTGTTGCATGGGCGTTCCAGCCCCTACTGCCCAGAGTATACCTGGTCATTGTAGATGTATATTTTGGAATGCAGATAAGTAACAGAAAGATATTTTAAATGTCTGTGAATATCCACAATGTTATAACTTTGGGAGGTCACACTGTTTACAGTGCCAACTCCCGACACTTATCTAGAAAAAACTATGGATCAGATTCACAAATTGCCCCAGCCCTCGTGGTGGAGGCCCCACAGTCATGGGGTAGTCTCCGCACTCATGGTGAAGGTCCTGCAGTCGTGGGTGAGTCTCTGTCCTCGTGGCGGAGGCCCCGCAGTCATGGGGAAGTCTCTGCACTCGTGGCAGAATATCCGCAATCAAGCTCCAAATTCGGAACTCTTGCTTGGTACTTATAACAACATAAACATTTGGATGTCTGGAAGGCTGTCCCAAGTTATATCTCCAGTTCCATAATTTGGGCCCCTTTCAGGAACATGCAGATATGGAGCAGATACCAAAATTCGGAAAATGCCACTCCAGCCAATTCAATTTTTCTCGCACCTCATTTAGAAATGAGGCAGCCACTCAGTATCCAATAGCAGAGCTTTAGCTCTCTCCAGTATTGGAAACATTTAGCTTGTAGGCCACCTGCCCCAGGGCCACTCTTTTTAGAGCATTGACAGGACTTCTGATGCCACATTCCTGCTGAGCACGCATCTTGTTAAAATCAAAGGAAAAATAAAATAAATGCATTGACATATTTAGGGTCAACTCCCTCCTGCTGTTTATTGTTTGTCAGAACCAGACCCCTATTTTAGATTTATATTTGTCTATGAAAAACAAAAAAATAAATTGAGCGGGTGCTCTGATTTGGTAGCCTGCCCAGCAGTACATTTTTGCGGACAGTGCTCCCACCTTATAGGCTAAAATGCTTTGCCACATCAGCGGATAACTCAGTTTCTGAAGGATTGCCAGAAAATCAGCCTTAATCTAAATAAAAGCCTTTGGGTGTTCAGATGGTCTGCATTTTACATACACAGTTGCCACGTTTGAAACAATTACTTGTATAAGACAATACATGAATCAGGCCCTTTATCATCAAATATTTGGCTGGATATCTATAGAGACACAACAAGGCAATGCAGATGCACCAAGCGCAGCATGAAGATTTCCAAATGAGACAAACAATCCATCTCAATCACGGGTATATCACGTTTTTAAGAGGGGAAGAAACTATTGTTTCAACAGAGAAACAGTAGATCCTCCTAAACATGTTAATAGATACATTAACTAATTCAGATCTCTCGCGTTTAACCTGAGGTCGTGGCTGATTAGGTATCTCTTGCTAAGTCTAGTGATGGCATGGCTCCAGAGATATGAATGTAATAGAAAGGCCCTCAATCTCTGATCTACTAGTTAGCGGCTTCACCACTTGATCCGCTTCTCAGTGGAAATCCACCTCCATTTATAGCCCCTATAGATGTGCAATCTGTGCCCAGGAGCCTGACTCTATTCTGTCATCCTCCAAAGACCCCACATCTTAAATTGTGTATAGGCGAGTGAGTGAATCTGATTATGGCTTCTCTTCCCGAAGTTTAGAACCACTTGGCCATGATTTGTAAGCCCTCAATGTCAATGGAAATCAACATGGGTCTGCATTGTACTTTGCTATCGGGTCTAACTCATTCATCAGGTCATGTGATAGGGGTTTGTGTGTGTCAATATTGACTGCACATAGCAATAATCAACATATAACACATGGGAGGCTGCAACCCCTTTGTAAAAACATGTCTCTAACTTCCTTATAATACACAGGAGCCTGAAATCCCTGTATAAAAAGCCTGTTTCTGATTTCCTTGTTACAGGTGTGTTGTAACGTTTCTAATAAAGAAATTATTTAGCTGCTCTTCTGTAATAACTTTTCCAAGTTGCAATCCTGTGTTATGACGCCTGCTGCCAGAGCTAGCCGTCACTGTGAAAGGTACAGAACAAAATCACAGCTGCAGTTTAAACAGCAAAAACCAAACCTGGCATTTTCTTCTTCTGCTGTTTTTCTAGATGAACAGTGATCCGCAGAAATTAGATGTTCAAGGCAACCTGTTTTTTTTTTGCCCCTCTAGGTAATAATAGCTAAGAGGGAATCTCTCAGCAATGGTTATACACATTCTGAACTGCAGCTTTTTTTTTAATCTGACTTGTATTAAACAGATTTTATTACATTTTTGCAGCAAATGCCTAGGTGCTCTTTGGTGTGTTACATTTTGCAGTACAGCTTCTACTTTAATTTACTCTGTCTGCAAACATCCCATCTCTTGCTTATGGAAGAGCAACATGATAAGAATTTAGGTGGTTTTTGGGAAGGATGATGGCGTGACAATGCATTATAATGAATAAAGAAACCCTTGATACACATTATAAGGATATTGCAATTCATCTCACAATCTCATGACCCTGTAAAGAAGCTCCTTGGTGACTTACAATATCCTTATAATGCATGTGGGGGCACTTTATCCCATATATTACAGGTGAGTTGTGATGTCTCTAGTCACATGTAATAAAGAAACAATGCAGCTGCTCAGCTGTTATAACTTATTACAGTTGAGTTGTGATGTCATAATGGCTGATGTTAGAGCTAGCAGCCAAGGCAGGTCACAGAACATAACTATAACTGCAGTTTAAACAACAAAAACAAAAAGTGGATATCATTCTCCTGATCTTTTATTTTTTTAATTTTTTTAATGAAAAGTGATTAGCAGGACCGAGCTATTTATGGCAACAATTTTATTTTTCCACACTACAGGCCATGAGAGGAAATATAGAATGTTTCTTCATATTCTGAGCTATGGTATTTTTTGTCCGATTTTATTACAACTAATGACTAACTGCTTTTTGGTGAATTTAATTTTGTCTTATAGATTCTTCTTTTATGCTTTGTGTCTGATACTATAGTATCTCTTTCAGAGGAAAGTGCAAGACACCAAGGATTTAAGCGATAAGTGATGGAGTAGCCATGTATTATAAGGAATACAGTACTGTTACTGTAAACTGTAATGATATGGAAAGTCACCTCGGCGTTCCATGACTTTATAAAGGAAATCTGGCTTCGATATCGTTTCTCTATACGGTGATGGAACTTCTCAATCACTTACAATATACAGCAGACCATACGTAACTAAAATAACTATATTCCTGGCCTACATTTTGCAACTGAGTTCTTTTATGGTGCCTAATTCTAACACAAATTGTACTCCTGCTCTTTTTTTCTGGTTGTATTTTGTCAATTCCAACCAGGAGCTATAAATGGCTTTCTTCCTCTTCTGTGATGGCTCTGCAGTACATCGACAATTAACTGACAATAATTAGTAACAGTACATACTGTATGAAGAAGTGTTCCCCCAATGTAATGTTAAATGCTTCCCCTTCACCCTTCAGGCATTAACGGGTCCTAAGTTCTCTTCTCCATTCTGACTGGGGTTCTTGGGAAATCCCATGTATCAGGAGCAGGTCCCAGGACGACCACAGATTTCTCCTACTGCAGGGGAAAAGCTACTTCCCTTTCTCTAATTCGAACCAGCATGGCTGCCACTTGCAATATGAGGCTCTGCATTTAAGGCATTAAATATTGTTCAGTCACCAGAATTACGATCTGTGGTCTAGGCAAAAAAGATTTGACCTCTTCTGTATTTTATTTAGTATTATACAGATGTCATCTATCCTATGGTCTTAGACATCAAATTGTACTTGCAAAGGGAAGTGCCATGTCTTGTGAGAAAGGGACGAGTCAACTTCCAGACTCGGATAGATGCCACACATTTTTCTCTCGCTGGTACAGACACGGAAGGAAGAACAATAGGACAGAACCTTTTGGTGTAGAAACAAAGACCATTTTGTGTGGTTGCACCATTTATTGATGTCCACCAGTTATGGGACAAATATTATCTCCTGTGGTTAACCTATGTAATCATAATGTTATATTTGACAAAACATTGTAAATCAATCCAAAGATCAAGTCATCAAATTCTGTAAACACCAGCTTACATTGATATGGTACTGTTGGGCCTGACACACTTGGCATGCTTCCCCCCAACTGTTTGCCTTCCATCCTCCTGTTTTTGCTGTGTTAATGATTCTGCACATTTTACCACTGCTAACCAGTACTAAAGTGCTTGTACTCTTTCCTTGAACATGGTGCAATTGGCTTACACTCAATTGGCATATTTAATTTACTTGTGAGTACTACCTGTATCCCGGGTCTACAACAAATGCTATTAGTGTGCCTCTCTGCAAAAGCAAAAAAAAACATTGGATGGATGGAAGGCAATGTCAAACATTCACCCCATACATAGATCTGGGCCTAAATCCATTGTTTTTTTTGCTCACCATGCCATTCCAGTTTAGACCCAGTCATAGGCAAATCAGTCTTGACCCTGTTCCCCCTGGGAACAGTCCAGGCTGAACTGCCAGGCCAGGTTCTCCCTGGACCGGGAACAAGGATCCTTATACCGGTTTTGAGGTATCACTCATCATCAGCCAGGCTAGCTTGAATCCAGTGGCACAGGGAGCACGAGACCCATGCCTGGGTATACCCTTCTCGCTTAGGGCGACAAAAACTATAAGAGCAGATGATGGACAGAATGCTGAACAAATCAAACATTCACCCTAGTTACAGATCTGGGTTTAATCCGTTGTTTTTTTGCTCACTATTCCACCCCAGTATGGACCTAACCATATGCAAATCAGTCTTGACCCTGCTCCCCATGGAAGAAATCCAGTCCAAACTGCCAGATCTCTGTAATGGTGTTGCATGTTTGACGTTGCTCAGTATTCCATCCATCAGTTTCATTTATCACCCAGAGTGGGACTGGTAGGCCAAGATGTGGGTACCGTGCTCACCATGCCACTGGATTCAAGCTAGCATGGCTGATGAGGGGTGATACCCTGAAACCGGCACCAATATGCTTTTTTTCCAGTCCAGTGAGAACCTGGCCTGGCAGTTCGGGCTGGACTGTTCCCATGGGGAGCAGGGTCAAGACTGATTTGCATATGGCTAGGTCTGAACTGGAATGGCATGGTGAGTAAAAAACGATGCATTTAGGCCCCGATCTCTGTACTGGGGGGGTGAACCTTTGACATTGTTCAGCATTCCGTCCATCAATTGTTATTTTTGCAATTGTCACTACGAGTGGAACTGATATGCCCATACGTGGGTTCTGTGCTCACCATGCCACTGGAGTAAAGCTAACTTGGCTGAGATGGGGTGATACCCAGAAACCAGTCCCAGGATGCTTGTTTCTGGTCCAGGGAGGATCTGGCCTGGTAGTTCGGGCAGGACTGTTCCCATGGGGAGCAGGGTCGACAGACTTGCATATGGCAGGCTTCTCGAAGCAGAGCTGGGGTAGGTCTCACGGAGGATAATACTGTGCGTCCAAACCACTAAATTAAGCGTTTCCTCAGCCACCACCTCATGGGGTCTGGTTCAATACCCTAATTGGGTTATTTCACCCATGGTAAGGTACATTACTACTTTTTGACCTGTTACATGACTGATTACTATAACACAAATTGAATCCAGTCAGAATGTAGTGTAGGTTTTTTCCAGAGCCGGAAGAATTTCCACATGATCACTTGCTGGCAAATATAGGCTAGAAACATGTTGACCTTGTTTTAGATGAATTTATTTACTAAGCTAGCTAGGACCACTATATACTGACTTAGCGCTGCATTTTTAATTAGGCAAGTGAGCTCAATAATGAAATAGTCTGACTCTGAGCATCACCTTAACTATTTTAACTCACTTCTTATTACCACTATACACACACCACTCAAACACCCCCCCCCACTTTATCAGACTGCTAAGAAAAATATCTCTAGCGAAGAGCCCCCTAGTGGGCGTCCGTCGGGCATTGCAGCCCTGGCCCAATGAGGAGCTAAACCAATGATGAGGCATGACACCCATCCCAGTGTGGTAGGTCCCGTACACCTATTGGAGCACATTCCTTTCCCTGGTACTATCATCTTTCGCCCCTGTCCTACCTTGAGGAACTGCACACCTCTTCTACCAATAAGATTGGTGTTACATCGAACATGTGTCCTGGGCCAGAATAGCTCCTGTTTCCCCTTTTGGTAGAGAAGATAAACTTCTTGTTAACCTCCCTTTTTAATACATATACGTCACCCCTGGCATAGGACCTCCTCCACCCAGAGGGCAGTGTGCAGTGTAATCAAAAAGCTGGATTTGTACTGTTAGGTTTTACATGTCCTGATAGTGAAAGCTCCTAAATTACTTTTTTATTACTGTGAGGCCTAAGGGGTAACTTTCAATTGGGAGAAAATGGGAATTTCGAGTTTGGTGTCTATGGAATTGTAATTTAAAACCCTCTTCAATGATAAAGTCGGATTTTAAGTCACAATTCCAAAAATGCCACTTTTGCAAAATTAAATATGAACAATAACAGCTGTAGTGCACTCAGTTTTCTCTCTTACTCTAAGAAACCAAATCCTCAAATTAAACCTAGTTGGTGTGCTGACCTTGGAGCGGTACTACCTGGCCGCCCGTTCTGCAAGAAGCTACTAACTAAGACGCCCTGTCTTAGACAAGGTCTGCACAACCTTATTGCTCTCCACCAGGAGTGCGCATAACTATTTATACATCAGTATTATGTTTGAACAAATTGCAACACTTGATCAAAGACAATCAAACACTGAATATCAATATCAAACAATGAAATAATGGAGTAAACGCCTATATCCTCAAATGTTGCTTGATGCTTCTTTTTATTCAAAGATGCAATGTGGAACAAATCATGAGTTTCGTTATACGTGGTTCCAGTTTGTTAAATCCCAATGCATTTCGGGTGAAAACATACACCCTTCTTCAGGGGAAATTCTACAAAAAACATATATGACATATATCACTTGATTATATACATTAATTTATCAAAGCGTCGTTCATTAAGGGGGGTGTGAAATAGTACATTTCCAATCAATAAGGGAGTATCAAATGATACATTTCCATGCAGTTAAACAAGCCAGAACAAACATGAGAAGAGAATTATATCACATTAAGAGATCAAAATGACAGGGTACATACTCCATGAATATTCG
Source organism: Lissotriton helveticus (assembly GCF_964261635.1). Lineage (NCBI taxonomy): Eukaryota > Metazoa > Chordata > Amphibia > Caudata > Salamandridae > Lissotriton > Lissotriton helveticus. The sequence continues at coordinate 793,269,798 of NC_136069.1, forward strand.
CATGCAGAGAGCTGGGGTAGAAGATGATGTGATCCCTTTCTACTAAGACCAGAGGTATGGGGCCGCCCTTCTAAAACCCAAAGAAACCCTCTTTAGATATAATATACTATATAAGCAAGGGAAGGTAAGACTGAGGTGACATTTAGCCTTCTTCCCTTTAGCATGCTTTCTCCCTTTGTATTCTATGGACTAGTAACTATGCTGATAGCCTTGTTGCTTATAATATGTCTGCTTGTATTAGCTAAGATACTGCGCCTGAGAACACGGCATTAGAAATAAATATTTCAAACTTGCACGTGTCTTCATTTACTCCTCGTTCTGGATTGGTATGTTAGTATAACGAAAGAGTGTTCATGTGTTCCACGTTACTTGAGGTGTTCTAAGTCCATGTTCTGGGTTGTCTAATCATTGGGGGTATGGAACAACCAATGAGACACTGATTGCTAGTCTGGTAGGGGATTTTGGATACTGAGGTAAGTTTTGGAACACCCTAATTCAATAAGGTTCCAAGTCTCTATGCACAGTTCTGTGTAGGAGCAGAATCCCTGCGACAGTGGAGAGCAATAAGGTAGTGCAGACCTTGTCTAAGACAGGGCGTCTTAGTTAGTAACTTTTGCAAAATTGGCATTTTTTTGTCATAACCATTTGGGGCCTGTATCTTGGGTCGTAGAGGACTAGGAGTAGCTGGCAGTTGGCTTTTGTGTATTGCTCCCAGACAGTAAGACAAAGGGGCAAATACGTGTTGGCAGGAAGGGCTTTCTATGACTTGAAAGGGGTGCAGAGCTGTCACTGACCAAGCTCATCAAACGACTGCAAAGAATCCAAAACGCCTCTGCACCCCTGATCCTCGACATTCCACGCCACAGCCACATCACTCCCCACCTGAAAAACCTGCACTGGCTCCCCGTCGACAAGAGAATCTCCTTCAAACTCCTGATCCACGCACACAAGGAACTCCACAAGACCGGCCCAGCCTACCTCAACAGTCGACTCTCCTTCTACATTCCCAACCGTCACCTCCGCTCCGCCGACCTCTCCCTGGCCACCGTCCCGCGCATCCGGAGAACCACCACCGGAGTCAGATCCTTCTTCCACAGTGCTGCCAAGATCTGGAACACCCTTCCCCTCAACCTATGACAGACCCAATACTTGCTGACCTTCAGGAGATGACTCAAGACCTGGCTATTCGACCAGTAGCAGCAACCCCCCTCCTTTCCCTCAGCGCCTTGAGACCCTCGCCGATAAGTAGTGCGCTATACAAATCGTGTGATTGGCTGATTGATTGACCTTCCATGCTTGCACATCACCAAGGCTCTTCCTCAGCTTACTCACAAAAGGTTTGACACTGGTCTTTTATAACCCCAGACACGCAGGGCCAGGGCCGGCTGGCAGACAATTCCAAGCACCTTTGGGTGTGGGAGCCTCTAGAAACTTCTCCTACTTCAAAGTGGACACCAGGTATAAATATTTAACCCTTAGACCCAGCTCTTCAGTACATCTCTGGGCCTGTGGAAGACTCAAAATGACTGCTGTGCTGCCCCGCAGGAAGGACTGCTAATCTGCTGCCCTACTACCTGAGTAAGAAGGACTGAACCTGCATTAAGAGCCCAGGACTACCAGAGTGGCTCCAAAGGCTAGTTGGATGGCCTCCTTTTCAGACCCTCAGGGACAGAAAAGGCTTCAAACACTTTGAACTCAGCACCTTGATTCTGCCTGTTCTACCCCCAAGTGTTGCCACCCAGTCCTGGAACCGTGGAAGTGGGCCTAAAGGTGCTCTGCCAGCCCTGGTGTGGTCCTGTAAGCAGACCAACACAGCGCGATGCATTGCTGTATTGAAACTGCCACTTTGTGATGCATCTTCCACTCAAGACCTTACACGGCAGCCTGTACCCTCCTCAGAAGCGCCACTGCGCAACACATGCTCGGCACATGTCTTCATACTGCAACCCCCTCAACGATGGAGGCCTCAACGATGATACAAGACTCCTCACTGCATCCCAACCGCTTCTTCGGAACTGCCTGTGCTCGAATTATCCTCGACGTAGGCCTTCACATCGCAAGCATCTTATTGATGGCATCCTCGACAACTAAGCAGGACTCTGGATCGCCGCCCCTTATCGCCCACATTCTGCCATCCCCAAACCAATGGGCTGTTGAGTGATTCAACAATATCCTTAAAGGCATGATCATGGATCTGTCAGAGCCCTTGATGCAGAAGTGGGATGTACTCTTGCCATACCTGTTGTTTGCGTACAGGGAGGTACCACAGAAGGAGGTTGGAATCACCCCCTTTGAGCTTCTTTATGGGTAACTTGTCAGAGTGCCACTCAGCATGCTGGAGGAGGGGTGGGAGCAAGCTCCCAAGAAACCCCCTCACCATCTGGTCAGCTACATGCTGGCCCTCCACACCCAGATGAATTGCTTCCTAAAGGAGGCAAAGGAGAATCAGAAAGCAAGCCAGGAGGTTATGAAACAGTTTTATGACCAGAAGGCCACTCTGGTCGAGTTTTAGTGTAGACAAAAAATGTGGGTGATGAAGCCAGTAGAGCCCAGAGCCCTACCAGATCAAATGTCAAGGCCCTATGAGGGGAAGGAGGTCAAAGGGGATGTCACCCACCTGGCACAATACACTTTTACGGCTCCTAAATGTTAGTTACATCAAGCCCCACTTTGAGAGGTCCAAGGTTACCATTTTTCCGGTCTCGAATGATGGAATTGAGGAAGAGAGTGAGTCTTTCCCCACCTCCTTTCTTCCAAGGAGCATGATGGGTCAGTGGAGGGTACCAACCTCTCCCTTACTCTAACTCTAGAGCAACAGAGGCACTGTCTCCAAGTGTTGAGGCAGTTTACCTCTCTCTTCTCACAAATCACAGGGCTCAGTACATGGTGTATTAATGGTACTGACACTTTGGATAGCATGCCTGGGAAGAGTAATATCTACAGGCTATCTGACAAGGTGAGAGCCAGCATAAAGTAGGACGTCTCCAAAATGCTGGAGCTAGGGGTAATTGAGCCCTCAAGCAGCCCTTGGTCCAGCCCAGCTGTACTGGTTCCCAAGGATTCCCTCTCCTGCTACCAGCCCTGAACTCCGGTTTTGTGTGGCCTACTGGGGTCTCAATTCCGTCACTAAGACAGACGCTCATGCCATCCTGAGCCGATAAGCTCATTTACTGGTTGGGGGCTGCCAAGTTCCTTAATATATTTGATCTGACGTCTGGGTATTGGCAGATTGCCTTAACTCAGGGGGCCAAAGAGAGGTCTGCGTTTTCTGCCACTGAAGGCTAGTTCCAATTCAATGTGATGCCCTTCAGGTTGAAGAACATCCCTGCCACCTTCCAGATGTTGCTCAAAAAGGTCCTGGCTGGAGACCTTCGGTGCTGCCTACCTAGACAACAGTGCGGTCTTAAGTTCTAGCTGGGGGGACCACCTGTGCCTCCTCAAGGAAATGCCTCAGGTTCTACAGAGAGCAAGTCTGACTATTAAGGCTCGTAAGTGCCAGATAGGGCACAGTTCAGTGGTCTAAATGGGTCAGCAAGTCGGGTGAAGCAGGGTGCAGCTCCTACAGGCCAAAATCCTTATCATTCTGGCTAGGGAACCCTGCAAGACCAAGACAGAGGTGATGGCCTTCATGGGCCTCACCGGGTACTAGAGGAGATTGTTCAGGGGGTATGGCACCATTGTTGCTCCCTTGACAGAGCTGACTTCGAAAAAGCCACCCAGACAGGTGGTCTGGAGGGAGGAATGCCAGACTGCTTTTGATACCCTGAAGAACGCCATGTGCACAGCAGCTAGTTGACTTCCTGCTTATCAGAGCCTCAGGGACAAAAAAGGCTCCAATTACCTTGAACTCAGCACCTGGACTCTTCCTTTTCTACCCCTAAGTTGTGCCATCCCAGTCTTGGACCGTTGGAAGTGGGCATGAAGGTGCTCTGCCAGCCAAGCTGTGGTCCTGTGAGCAGAATTGATGCACCGTCTTGCAGTAGTATTGGAAACCCCACTTCACAATGCATCTCCTATGCAAGAGCTCTCATTGCACCCTGCAACCTCCTCAGAAGCACCACTATGTGACACATCCTCGAGACAGAGCTTACATTGCAAGCCCCTTGTCAACGGAGGCCTCGACGACGACGCAGGACTCCGCACCGCACCGCACCCGACCATTTCTTCTGAACCTCCTTGTGTGACACATCATTGACACAGGCCTTCGCATCGCAAGCCTCTCATCGAATACATGCTCAACCATGCAGGACTCCACATCACCGCCTAGCAGCATCCTCAGAACCGCCACTGCGTGACACATCCTCGACGCAGGATCTCACAGCGCTTCGCAAACCAGGATTTAAGGTACTTTGTCAGTGGGCCTAACTTGCTCCATTGCGGTTGGCCTGAGCTTGTGACTTTGTTCCTGTCCAGCTCAACCAGATAACCACTGTTGGTGCTTTGTGCTTCAATGCACCGTTTTCGCTTAAATCTTTAACATTGCATATCTCCGGTTTTCCTGATTAGAGTTTTGTTGTTTTAGTCTCAAATAATTGAAGACATTTTATTCTATTATTCTTACTTGGTTTGTGAATTTTCTTGTGTTATATTTTAATCTAGTTACTGTTTGGAATGTTGCATAAATACTTTACACACTTCTTCTAAATTAAGCCTGACTGCTTTTATGCCACACTACCAGAGTGTTAGTACCGGTTAATTTGGGGGTTTGATTGTTTCACCCAGACAGGAGTTGTGGCCGCTGCCTGAGTAGGGTTTCAACCCCCCTCAATCAGTAACCCAATTTCCTACAGGAACACCGCACAGTTCCGCCTTTTTACATCACTGCCACTGTTTATGGAGCAAATGTGTTAATTATTGGCTTGAGTATAGTAACAAGCAGCATTTATGTGTCTGCCTTTCAAAGCATTAACTGAAAGTGTATAGAGTGCTCCACTCATCGTAAAAATTAGGCCCACAGTTCATGCCTACCAGGCGCTGAATTAAGTGCACTGGCTACTGGTGAAAGTATGGGCACATTGTAAACTGTGACCAGGGATAACAGAGTCACTTAGGTGCATTGAATCAAGCTTACTCATCATCACACAAGAGCTCTTTTATCTAGTACTCTGGCTGCTAACCAAAAGAGCACTCCACGAAAGAAAAATACATTGGGAAAGCCAATAAGTATGTCTCATTTTATGTGTATGTATTCCGTTTTATAATGGTGTATACTGCTATTGTTGTATTTGGATGCAGTAAGAATTAACACACATAAACAATTACAGGGGCCTATTTGAATTCACATATACACTTGTTCATATCCACATACAACATAAATAGACACACATGCATAGTCACACAGAGAGGCAAATACACACGTGGACAAATGTGCAGGTAGACACGTGAATATAAAAACATATGCAAGTAATGACTGACATCTACAACATTGTACTATGAAAGGCATTGTTTAGGAATTTAACTCGCAACACACTGGATGCTGGATACATTCTTCTGACTATTTTAAGCATGCTGGATAAAGAAATGGTTTTATAAAAGCACAATATTTTGAATAATAGACGCAGTTCTTAACCCCTTGGCTGCTGCCGTCGGCCAACGGCCGTCACGTGCACTACCTTGGTAGTGCTGCGAACGTCCGTTGGCCGACGGTGCCCCACCCTGTTTTTCGAACGTTCAGCACTGGGGCTGAACGTTCGACGCAGCCAAGGTGTTAATATGCGTCACAGTGCTTGGTTGATAGGGCCGGAAGTCCCAGCACTGCCAAGATGGCTACGGTTGAGAAGGGTGTTAGAGTTAGGGAAGATGTATCTAACTTATCTAATGGAGGTTCTGACTTAAATGAAATAGTTATGCATAATACTTTGCCATTACCTTGCCAAAATAAACAGGATGCTATTGTAACTGAGAGTAGCGCAGGACAAGCAGAAGCAAAGAAAAGTCGTTTCATTAACCTCCCCCCTGACTGTGCACCGTATGTGGTCGTTTTAACCAATGTGCCACCAATCAAAACCCATCCTGGGCAGCAACAGCATGAACCACATGACTCTCTTAAAAACAAAACAGTCTCATGGTTGCACAGGCAATGTGGGTTTCCTATAGCTTATTCTGACCAGATTTTATCCACTAGGAGGGTAAACTGGATTGGTAACTCTAGTAAGACTTGTAGGGGTGACTGTGTCATTGTTAACTTTAAACACCCCCAACATGTTGCCACAGTTTTACTAAGAGCTGCCTCGCTATCATACAATGAGAATAGCGTTTGTGCTCGCCCACTTGGTTATTTCTATAGTCACTTAATCAAAACACCCCCAGTGAATAACAGAAATAGACCTATCACACCTATTTATCGTCCTCTCTTTGAAGTTCAAACGCGAAACAGGTACGAAGCCCTAAGTTCCTTGGACTCAAATGATTGACGCTTTAAGGATCACAGGCCCCCTGTGTGTGTGCCCATAAATAGCATGATTCTAGCCTGTAGCGAGGCGACCGATATTAGTAAGGAGATTGTTTACCCCGAGCAGGTTTGGACGGTTGACCAGAATATCCACCCAAATAGACAGGTGTTAACGCCCAGCAAGGGGATTGAATCAAGTGAGGAGCAAATACTCCTAGAGCTAAACTTGACTAGCGATCATAATGTGGCCGGCAACTGTGGGGAGACTTTAAATGGAGAGGGTGGAGATGACACAAAAGTTATTGATGCACAGGACGCTGTAAAAAGAGCTGGCTCCTTAGGTTTTACAATTGTTAGCTGGAATATTGCCGGACTGAAGTCTAAGGGGAATGTTTTGGGCTGGAAGAGTTTCATCAATCGCCACGATATTATTTGTTTCCAGGAAACATGGACCAGGGATGAGGTTAATTACGAGGGGTTCGTCACTTACAATTTAGTGGCGCAGGCATCCACCTCAGGGAGAGCTAAAGGCGGCCTCTTGATACTGGCCTCTATCAGCTGGCAAATTATAGTTAAAAAATATTTGATTGTGGGTACACATGGACAGATTCTTTGGCTCGTTGATGACCAAGGGTGTAACATTCTGTTAGTCAACTATTATAATAATGTGTTTGACAATACCAGGACGACTGTAGTTAATGATTTGGCTAGCGCACTAGATCATCTTAGTTTAGAAAGTTGTGTTTTCTTTGATATTATTTGGGTGGGTGATTTTAATATTTCGCTATGTGAATTATCAACCCAAAAGGTATGCGGGGTTACCAATAATGATGGTTCGGATGATCTGCATTTCAAACATAATAGTTATGGTGAAACGTTGCATAAGCTAATGGGATGCTATGATTTGGAAATTCTGGATCCTGCTAAGGATGATAGGGGTCAGCCTATTCCCACTTATAAGAATAAGCAGAGCAGTTCAGTCATAGACCATGTGATTGTTTCCTCTAATATTACCCCCTTTTTTGCCCCTCCTAGGATTGAAGTTACATCTCTTAGTGACCACAATTATATAATCCTAGATTGCTCTCTTTGGGGTAAAATATATGTAGATACAGGAACCATAATCAACAATGTGGAACCCCATAGACCTAATGGGGTCCGATTAAGGTGGATAGGAGAGAAAGCCACAGAACTAATAAGCTCTATCGTCCAAGACAATCTGAACGATATCATAACTATCCTTGATAATAACATGGATTCCGAAAGGGTTTTATATGTTTTTAATTGCATTAATAAATCTATTGACGCCAGGATTACCAGACCGAAAAGAACCCAGATTAATAAAGGACCAGGTTGGTTTAACCATTCATGTACCAGCTTATTAATTGAGTTAAAACAAGAACTTGCGAAAAAGCCCAGGGACCCAGGTCCTATAACCAAGTTAAGACTAGAGTACAAGCAAGCACTGAAACGGAGGAAGTGCGAGCTACAACAGGAGGCCTGAGATTCCCTTAATCAAGCGGCGGAATTATCCAATAATACACTATTCTGGGCAACGGTAAATTCCCTGTTTCTTAAGGAGGAAAATATACCTGAGCTAACCTCCAATGTACCTAGCGATGGATGGGTCTCGCATTTTTCTAATATATTTGGCTCTGATAGCTGTATAGATATTAATGAAGATAGATGGCCCATTATACCCCTGGGGATAACGGTTACTGAAGTAGAACTTGGGATACGTGCAAGCAAGGGAGGGAAAGCCCAGGGACCAGATGGGGTCCCAATAGATGTATATAAGGCAGCACCAGAGATGTGGAGTCCCCTTTTAGCCATTGTTTTTAACGCAGCAGTCTGCCTTGAGGCACCAAAAACCTGGAAAGAATCGATCATAATCCCAATACATAAAAAGGTTAGTAGGGCGGATGTAAAGAACTACCGCCCTATTTCCCTTTTAGACTCTTCAGTCAATATTATGAGCAGAGTTATGCTGGCTAGATTAGAAAAGTGGATTGAGCAGGAGGCTATCTTGGCTGATAGCCAGTATGGATTCAGGAAGGGCCGGGGTACAGTGGACCAGTGTATAAACCTTGATCTACGGATCGGTAAATATACGGAAGCAAAACATGGCACATTATATCTCTGCTTCGCAGATTTAAGTAGCGCTTTTGATATGGTTGACCATTCCCTATTATGGCCAACCTTGTTAGAGCTAGGAGCCCCAAAGGGCATTATCTTTTTCCTTGCCAGGTTGTATCAAAAATTACAAACGTGTGTGCGCTACGGTACTAATGGGGAATGTACCCCCAAATTTGGTGTCAATCGGGGGATCAGACAGGGATGCGTATTAGCTCAGCTGCTTTTTATATTGTTTATTAATGAAATCGACACTATTTTAAAAAATTTAATTGCGGATGCCCCTAAGATCCAAGGTGTCCCTGTGCCAGTGTTACTGTACGCTGACGACGCGGTATTGCTCTCAAGAACTCTGCGGGACTACAGTGCTTGATCGATAGATTTTCCTCCTTTATTAGGGATAGAAAACTTACCATTAATAAGGGGAAAACCTACACCATGACCTGTGGGGCTAGAAGCAAATCTACTAATGCCTTTTTTATCGACCGTGAAAAGGTGCAACAAGTAGATAAATTTTGCTATCTTGGTATTACCTTCTCTAAAGACGGCAAATGGACTAATGAATTTCATAACATCAGTAACAAAATGGGCAAAAACTCGTATGGTGTTTTTAAATTTGCATCAGAAATGGGGATAGAAGGACAAGGGATATGTTACAAATATACCAGGCGAGATGTGTGAGCATTGCTTTGTATGGGGCAGGTGTATGGGGTCACAGACGTGATCCTAACTTACAGGAGGAGGAGAACACTTTCCTAAAAAAGCTTCTATGTTTACCCCCTTCCGCCTCTTTGGACTTGACACATCGAGAACTGGAAATTAATTTTTTAAACGATCTATTATCGCTGAGACCACTTATGGCTTGGCGCTCTATTTGGCTTCAGGAGGAAAAGTCATTCAATAGATCTATCATTGAGGACTGTTTATTATTGGATAAACATCAAAATATCCCTTGGCTTAAATATGTTGCTGATTGTTTTCTGGAAATTTTAATATTAATGTTTTGACTGATCGAACCGCCGCTTCTCAAATTCCCAAAGCTGAGCTAAAAGCCAAATTTCTGACTAGCAGATCGAGGAAACGGGCATCAGTCTCTGTTTTTTTGTTCACTGTCCCATTTTACAGTAAATACATTGTAAAGGAAGGTTTTCCAGCTTATCTAACTTTGGTGACTAGGCCGTCCCATAAGTTTGTGCTGACCAGATTAAGGTTCGGGGCAGCGCACCACTTAGTGGCCCAACCGAACCTTAAGAAACATCCGAAGGGGCCGTGTCTGTGCGACGGCATTTCTAAACAAAGCACCATACACTTTTTACTATTAAGTAGACTGCACATGAATTTTAGAATTGCCTATTTGAAACCTTTATTTGTCAAATATGGTGTATGTACAGTTAATCAGGCTATGAGTTTAATATTCAATCTGGAATTTGTCGGTCTGTTTTTATACTGCAACTTTTTTTAATCGGTCTATCAATGCACGTAAAAGTATGCTTTTTTAGAAATCTGTATATACTTTTTTATCGTATGTTTTTACTGATCAGAATTTTGAATCCTGTAATATTTATATAATGTATTTTTTTTTCTGTGTGCGCTTTTATGGTCATTTTCATATGTACCGAATAAAGCTTCATGAATTGAATTGAATTGAGTAAAGGTGATTGCCAGAGAATGGTTTAATTACAACGTAATTTCTTTGCTGTTTCATGCGGGCCCATGGTTAAAATGATGGCCAAGGCGTTAGTGGTTTGTGGGCTTAAATAGTAGAATTTAATCTGAATCTGTAATACCGAGTGCACAAAAAATGTTTTCAATAAAGCACTGTATCTCGATACTTTGTAAAATGCTATAGGAAAAGACAAAGTATGATTTATTAAAAAAATATAATAGGAAGAATAAGGTCTCTTTTGTTAAGACACTTACTCAGCCGCATTAAGCTGTACATCAAAGAAAGGTTTTACGAAAATGAGTCAGAAGATGAAGTTTTTATTATAAGTGGTGAACATGAAAGTCACAGATTTCAAAATATTGCATTGTAGGTACTTGTGACAAAGCTCCAGAATTTGTCTTACTTTTTTAACAAAGCCTAATTACATGCACTTCTTTAATTGGTGAGCACAAAAGCTGTAAATTAACAGCATTTTATCATGACACCACACAATTTTACACAAAAATGCAATTAGTAAATAGCATTGTGTCTCTCTGACAGGCAAAGGCATCCAAAACATACAAACCTACTAATCAAAAAAAGCAATAAATAAACAATTAAAATGCCATTAAGTCTGGAAAGTAAATACATCAAGAAACACACACTGGCTCTCCATTACATGCTATTCAGCATGTCCATCTGCAGTATAAGGAAAGGAGCACTCAATGCTTCAACAACAAAGGCAACTGCCAATACACGAGTCAATGTAATCACATACAAAATACCATAGTCTTGATGAACAGCCTTTCAATGCAAAGACAAACCATTAAAAACATATGAAAGACAATGGTTAAAGGTGACTGGGCCAAAACTATCTCACTGACTGTATTTCTAATTGTACTTTTTTTTTTACAGAAATTATGACATCAGGTCATCATAAAATCCTAAAATCTAAAGCTGTTTCTAGTCACTCCTAAAAAGCAGTGGTAGATGATGAACAATGTATAGCTCTTACCTCTGTAACATGTTCCTCAAATATATATGAATGATTATTGACCACCTAACATTCAGGAAACTACTAGATTTCCCTTTGCTTACAATAACCTTTTTACCTCACCCAACCCCCCAACACCTAGGTCCATGACCCGCAGCCCCTCACAACACTACCACTACTGTCTTGTCAAACAACATTTCAATGTTATGCTCTGCATCAGCCAATTCGGTGTTCACATCCATAATTGTAAGCCTACATAGCGCCTTCTTCTATTGTGCTAAGGTCACTTCTGCCTAATCATCTTTGTGTTTCTGTTACTCTACCCATCTGCGTTGTCCCCTCAGTTTCTGTTTTTCTGTGTATTTCTTTGAGGGTATCTCACTGGATGGTATCTCTTTCCCTCTCTACCTATCTGTCTCTCAGTGTTTGCTCTTTGCCTTATTCACTTTGTGGTAAATAAATAAATAATACCTCTATTTTTGGATGAATAAATGAATAACAGATAGCTCAATAAATAAGAGTCAAGATTCGAGGTAGTAGGAGTTTGCAGGTTTAATACAGCATAAGGACAGGAACAGGACAACCTGCATAGGAATAGGATGGCAGGGCCCAGCAGCTGCTGGGGCTGGATCTGGGATGAGCGCGCTAACATTTCATAACAATACACGATCATATATACTAAAACAGTTGCATTACAATACATACGATAGGCGGAGCAGTGGGTGTGATCAATAGCAGTCGCGAAAGATAAGGGTGAAAGTAGGTGTAACAGAGGCGTATACATAGACATGTGATGCAAACGTAACAGAATATGTCATGAATGGGGCGGGAACATGGAGGGGGCTACCTAAGGAGCCGGGACCTCTGACCTAATGGTGCGCGCAAACTGGCAATGACGTGTTACTAGGAGAAGTTGGGGGCTTCGAACTCTGTGCTAGGAGCAGAGACTGAAATCTGGAGAGTCAGGGCGACATGTACCTAAGCAGTATCTAGTATCTGATGTTTAGAGAACATGTTGATGGAATCCAAAAGTTATCGGGGTAAAGGCGAACAGACTCTAAGACTGGAGCGTGCATTACTCTACATGTAGTGCGTGATGAAGAATATTAAATGACCATTAAATGCAGTATTTCTCTAACGTGGAGACGTAAAGGCTAGACAATGACGGAAACTATTGATGCGATTCAGTAGCTTTAGGAATGCAGAGAAGGAGGACTAACTGATAACTGGAATCATAACATACTCTTGGCAGACTCAGAGGCAGAGCCAGGCTGAACCGGGCACTGTGAGGCAGGAAGTAAGTGAAGGGTCGAGGATACAGGTGGGGGCTGTATCGCTCCTCAGCGAGGGCTTCAGGAGACAGGAGCTGAAATCTGGTGTCCGGGCCCTTTTGAGGCCTAGGAACGGGGACTTTACAATGAAATAACGTGTACACTGAAAAACGTGGCAACGTAGCTTTACATAGGCCTGATATTCGTAGTATTCACGAGAACTGGAAAATAACATACTAGAGGTGGACACAACTGTAATTGCGTCATTAATCGAACATAGGGAATATATATGCATATTAATCATGCACAGATAACATATGATGGATGACGCGTAGGGACACAGAACATGGCAAAATTTACTTTTCCACATTCCCTCCTTGTCACTACGTTTACATCAGGAAACATCAATATTCATGATACCATCTATCATTTCATACAGTATCATTTGCTCGTCTCGAATTTTCTGGGAACGTGTTTTAGAACGGGGCTTGGGACTAGGAATACAAGAGGTAGCACAAATGCCGCAAATCGCAGGGCCACATTGTATACAGAGGCAGCAGCTGAATATGATCGCTACTGCAATACCTAGAAAGGACAAGACTTTCCATCCCCAAGCGGAAATTATAGTCCAGAACCAACCGGACCATGTCCAGGTGCCTGGATCTTGGTGTAACAGATGGGCAATTTTATGGAGTCTGGTTATAGCTGAATAAACAGACGGCGCGTTATTTGGAATGAAAATGCAGCAACTAGATCCGATGACTCTACAGGCCCCGCCCCTATCGGCCAATATGACGTCAAGGACGAGACGATTCTGGAGCACGACAATTCTCATAAAGGATTGTTCTTCGGTTAAATTACTTAGAGCAGAAGTAGTCTCAATTACTACTGCTTCGAGTGTTCTGGTTAATCTACGTATCAGTTTACTATTCACAACTGTACCTAAATAAGGGAAGACACCTTTATTGATATCTATATATTGTTCTAGAGCAGTTTCAGTATAATCGACAATCGGGAGGTTTCTCTTGTGTCTAGTATGTACTAGGTGGGAATTCCTATGGTAGTCGGGTGGGGCTAGGAAAACTGGTGGCAGTAGGAAGGCAATGTAACAGGTTCCCTCCCAATCGAGGGGCAGACGAACATATGCGGTCTGACCACAAATAAAATAAGAATGACGTGAAGCTTTGAAAATAGATTTCCCACTGTCACTATATTTGACAATAGTAGTACAATCACTATGTCCTACATGTACGGAACCATTATTTCTAACACATAATTCGCCTTTGACTGGTAGTACTGAAATAGCAGGTAAGTCTGGAGTGGAATCAGACTGAACATTCAGGACCATGAAATTCGAAGAATAATTACCTAAATTGTAAACTTCGTTTTCTAGATCTAACCCTGTTCTGTGGGGAAGACCTTGCTTGTCTGGAAAGCATGTACTGTTAAGAAAAGACATATCTGTTAAGGATGACGTTAACGTGGACCATGCTCCACACGAACCATTATGTGAAAATGGATAAGGAAAGAGTGGCAGAACTCCCTTCGGTGTCTGGAAAGGGGGGAGTCGACCACACACCCAACAATTAGTGGCATTGCTGGTCTGGTGTGAATAATGTAACATGCGGATGAAAGAATTGTTACGCATAGCGAGGCGGTAAGAGAGTTCATGAGGGGGCAGATCACTAAACGTGTGCTCTACTGTAGCATTAGAAGACATATTTACATGAGAAACTGGAAAATACAGGTAAAATGCATAACTGGTGCAGGAAATCATAATGCTGAGAAATAATATGAAACATAGAAAAACGATACATCGGATTGAGTTTTGACTAACTCTCTCACTATGGGGGTCTATTTTATACATGTCAGAAACCGGTCTAACCGTTTCACCTAGGGGAGGACTTAGACAATCAAACTGGCTGACTTATTTTACTAGACCTTAACTTGAGTTTATACTCCTGTTGCGGAGTTTTCTCTAACAGGGAGGGTTCAGTATCATTGTTCTTTGCGGGACAGTCCTTAAGAATAGTACTTTGGCAGTCCTTTGAATCCTGGGCAATGTTCTTTGAGACTGGCTTCAATCCATAAAATTTCTTTATATGCGAAAGATGCACCCAGCCTTTGCGTCCCTCCAACTTCACGGCTGTACGGGTGGCCAGGAGGACCTGTCGGGGCTCCTTCCAGCGAGGCTCCAGCGGACTTGAACGGTCGAAATTTCGCACTAGGACCATGGATCCTGGAACGATTTCATGCGGTGCCACCTCGGTATTGTCTGGAAATGCGGCGGCAACCTGTGAACGACAAGAGTTGAGGGCAGACATCAAGGAAGCTAGGTAATCTGTCAGCATATTACTTGAAACATCGGTAATACTTCGAGGTCTAGGAGTACCCCACATGTTAGGGGGGCGGCCGAAAACGACCTCATACGGGGACAGACCTGATCTGGAATGTGCGACCATGCGCATATAAAACAAAGCGACTGGCAGAGCTACGAGCCAGTCCACACCTTTCTCTTGACAAACCTTTGCAATTCGGATTTTCAGGGTCTGATTATGTCTCTCTACGAGACCGGCTGCTTCAGGATGGCGTACACAATGGAACTTCCACTGGTACCCTAACAAAAGGGACACATGCTTCATGAGTTCAGATGAAAATGGCTGGCCGTTGTCAGAATATACGACCCTAGGGAGTCCATAACGGGGGAAGAACTCACGAACCAACTGTTTGGCAGTGGTCGCGGCTGTGTAATCTGGAACTGGATATGCTTCTGTCCACCTGGACAAAGCGCATACAACTACAAGGACATACTTGAAACCTCGACATCGCTCCATCTGAATGTAATCCATCTGGAGGACTTCAAAAGGGTGGTCAGGGGGCTGGAATCCACCTTGTTCCACCGGGACACTTTTACCTGGATTAAACTGGCAACATATCATACAGGTACGGACTTTCTGCTTGGCTGCAGCTCGTAAATGCTTGTTGAACCAAATGTTCTGGATACTGTCTAACATGGCTTTTTCTCCTAAATGTGCTGGACTATGCGCAGTATTAATAATGACTTGAACCATAGAATCGGGGAGAAACCATGTGGCTTTTCCCTTTGTTACCCATCCCTGATCTGTCTGGACCCCTCCTTGTTCGGACCATTTCTTGATTTCCTCGGGAGTAGCATGTAACTGGATATCTATGACATCTTGAGTAGGGTCCTTAACTGTCATACAGGTAGTCGGATCTGGAGTGTGTGTCTGTGTCGGATTAACTGAAGTGTCTGAAGTCTGAGCTGTAAGCTTGGCTGTGCGATCTGCTAGATCATTACCTTGGGAAATGGTGTCAGTAACTTTCGTATGTGCTTTGCACTTCATGATAGCAATGGATGTCGGTAAATGTATTGCATCTAACAGAGCTTGAATAAGGAGACCATGCTGAATCTTGGTTCCATGAGAAGTCATGAAACCTCTCTCCTGCCAGAGCACTCCAAAGTCGTGTACGACTCCAAATGCGTAACGTGAATCGGTGTAAACATTAACTTTCAAGTTCTTGGCGTGTATGCAGGCTTGTGTCAGAGCAACTAGCTCTGCTGCTTGAGCAGACAGGGTGTCAATACGGTGTGTTTCAATAACTTCAGTGTCAGTAGTCACTGCATACGCGGCTACTAGTTCTCCTGTACTTGTTCTCATGCATGAACCATCCACATAAAGTGTCAGGTCTGGATCTGGTAATGGAATATCTGTCAGATCTTGTCTTGGCTTTGTCATGATGTTAACTACTTCCACACAGTCGTGTGTGACAGGATTTGAATTAACTGACGGTAACAGTGTAGCAGGATTTAGGACGTTGCAGCGTCTGATTTCTATGTGTGGCTGAAACAGTGTCAATTCATAACCTGTTAAACGTGCAATTGTCAAGTGCTGAGTTTGTGTTCGGTTTAAAAGAACTTCCACGGAGTGTGGAACCTGTACTGTCAGGGAGTGTCCTAATACTATGGAATCACTTTGTCTGATAGCTAGTGCTGTGGCTGCAACTGACTTGAGGCACGCAGGCAGAGCCTGGGCTACAGGATCTAATGTGCTCGAAAAATAAGCACAGGGCTTGTATTGTCCTGCTTGATCTTGTGTGAGGACAGATAATGCTGTATCTTCACGTTCAGTGACGAAAAGTGTAAAAGGCTTACTGTAGTTCGGTGTAGCTAGAACTGGAGCTTGGCATAGGGCTTTCTTTAACTCATTGAAACTAAGCGTATGTTCAGATGTCCAAGGGAGAACAGTTGATACGGCTGCCTCCTGTGTCGTTAACTGTATCAGTGGCTTGGCTAGAAATGCATACTGAGGAATCCATTGTCTGCAGTAAGAGGTAAGGCCGATAAAAGCACGTACCTCCTTCTGGGTCTTGGGCTGAGGAAGACTCGCTATTAACTGGATACGGTCTGGTGTCAACTGCCTACCCCTCTTGGACAGTAAGTGTCCTAAGTAGACCACTTGCTGGACACAGAATTGAAGCTTCGAAGGGGACACCTTGTGTCCCATCTCGGCTAAGAAATACAAGACTGTAAGTGAGGCTCGCTCGCAAGCACGTTCAGAACGGGCTGTGATCAGTAGATCATCAACATACTGGAGCAGGGCAGTGTCAGTTGGCATGTGAATGTTGTCTAGTTGTCTCTTGAGTGCTTGACTGTAAATACTAGGACTTTCTGTGAAACCTTGAGGAGCTCGTGTGAACATATAGCTCCTTCCATTTAAACAAAATCCGAAAAGAAACTGGCTGTCTGGATGAATGGGGACACTGAAGAATGCGTTCTTGAGGTCTATGACAGTGAAAAATGAAGCTTCGGAATCAATAGCTGTCAATAGGGAAGAGATATCTGGGACAACTGGATACTGGGGAATAATACATTTATTAAGTTCTCGGAGATCGATCACTAATCGATATACTGGAGGTGCATTTGGATCAGTACGTTTCATGACAGGAATGATCGGAGAATTACATACATTGACGTCAGTTTCTACAACTACTCCTTGAGCCATGAGCTCGTCAATAATTTTGGATAAGGCTGCTACAGCCTCAGGTGGCAATCTGTACTGTCTGATTCGTGGTAACACTACACCTGGCTTGAGAGTCACACGATGGGGTGTGATTTGCATAAAGCCAACATCAGTTGGACCTTGCGCCCATAGATGCTGCGGAACATTGGACAATCTCGGATCAAAATCTCGTAATACATAGTGACCCTTGAAGTCACGAAGAAACAATCGTATTCCCTCTGGGGAACAGCATATGACTGCACCTAATTCTTTCAGTGTTTTAATGCCTAATAGATTCTCTGGACATGACTTAGTAAGTAACAGATCAGTAGTGCGGGACAGTGGACCTACTTCTAGAGTAACTGGCTTTGATATTTCATTTACGATAGGTTTTCCTGAAAATCCAAGGGAAACATTTCTAGAGCCTGAGAGCGGAGCCCCTGGAACTTCGGCGTGACTTATAGTGGTCCTACTTGCCCCTGTGTCAATCAAAAACTTTCTGTCTTTCCCTAATACTTGACTGTGAACATAGGGACCTTCTTGATCTACAGGTATCTCGATGAGAGGCAAGCCTACCTCCCTCTCTAGGCTGTTTCATGAATATGGCTGATACTCTGGATACTCAGACTGTGCATACTGGTACATCTGCTGTGTAACATGCTGTGTTGCAGCGATAGGCTGCGGAGCGGTAACTGTCTGTGGTGCATTCTGTGACTGAGAAGTCTGTGAAACTTGTTCTTGTCTAGGCGGACGTGGTCTTTCTTTAGTCTTACCAGTAGCTATGTTGTGTTTCAGAACTGCACACTCGTTTATAAAATGACCTGGCTGTTTACAATAATTGCAGTTTCCTTTAACGGGAGCTGCAGAATGACTGGCTTGATTCGGACCCCTCTTCTGACTGTCTTGTGGAACAGATTGTGCAACTAGTACTTTCATTTTCGTGTCTTTCATACGTTTTCTCTCGTGATCTTGTTCTTCTCTGATTCTATTCTGGTGATATTGAAGCATCTGTAACATCTGGGACGGGGTATTAGCTTGCCAGGTACTTTCGACTTTCAAAACTCGGTTTTTAATTTGTGGACTTGAATTCTCGACTAATTTAGTAACAAAAAGATGAGGGTATGACTCGCTACTCGTCTTGAGGCCACTGTTTATGGTAAAACATTTCTCAAATCTGGAATAGTAATCACTAATATCTTCGTCTTGTTTCTGTTTACAGGCTGAGATTGCATCCCAGTCTTCTTTTCTAGTTGTCAATAACCTAGGCAAAACTTGTATTAACAATTCTGGTAATTCTTTACATTTATCTCCAAGACCGGTACCTGGTACTCGTGCCTTATCTTCGGCTTCTAGAACTGCCCAATCGATCTTTTTCTCTCCCACCTCCCATTCTTTTTCTTTGAGTTTCTCATATACCCCTGCGGGCAACAGGACTTTTAACATTTTAATAATATCTGGATACGTGTATTCTCCCATACGGAGCATGTCTTTTAATTCTCGGTGGAACCCTGCTGGATCTTTATCATGACAGGGAATTAACTTTTTCATCTCTAAGAGTTCCATCTTTGTGATAGGGGTGTAAACAAACACTCGTTGCATTTCACCACCGTCTGTCTTAACTGGATGCACTTCTCGTAACGGATTCTGTCTGTCTATGTAAAAGGGTTTACTTTCTGGGGGTGAGACATGAACAAAATGCGGGTTCAGAAACGTTCTGTATTTGTGGCGCTGTTCTAGAATGACACTAATCAAATCGGTACTTAAACCTTTCCATTTATACTGGAGTAACTCGTTCAGGACATCGTGTAACGGACCTGGATCAGAATGTTGACCCTCATACAATGTAATGAGGTGCTGGATCATATACATACCCGCCAGTCGTTGCTCGGCTGGGGGCATTTTTAGAAACATTTGTGCCACTATTTCGTCTGGAAAAGTGGTAGAATCAGTAATCCATCGGACTGCTGATCGGACTAGTTCTTGTTCATGCATAGAACTTAACTCACTATAACCGATTCGTGATTTCAGAATGTGATCGGTAGCTTGAAATACTTGTTCCAGAGAACCTTGTTCTGGTGCTGGATGATGAAAAATTGACTTGTGTTCTAGGCGCAAATGGCGATCTGGAAATCTAGATTTTCCTACATACGCTATTCTGTCGGGATTCTCGTCCTCTACCTCTTCCGCAGAGTCATTTTCTTTTTCGCTTACTTGTGCTTCTTTACGTTGTTCGTGTACCCTTATTATTTCTTTACGAATCTTCTTGTACGTACTCTCTATACTACCGATAGTCTTGTGCTTACCCTCGGCTATATTATCACTCCACCTTGTCAGGACTTTCATTTCGGCTCGATCTTTGGTCGGATAATCTTGTTCCCTTATTAGACAATTAATCAGAAACTTCAATATCATGAGCTGGACTTCAGCTTTTCTTTGGCACATGACGTCACTAATACTTTCTGGATCATTCCCTGTACGGATGAAACGATATATTCTGTCTAGATCTTCTTTCATGTCTGGTAGGGTGACTAGATACTCGGTCACCTTTCTCACGCGTAATGAATATAATACCATATTATCCTCGCCTGGGACTGGATCATAGCCACATTCGTTAAGGGCTTTTCTTATTTCTGCAACAGACTGATACCTGGGCGTACGCTGTGACGCTTGTGCATGTAATTCGGCTAACGTTAAACGCTTGTGTGGCGGCGGGGTTTGAGGAGGACCTCCCCCTGCGGCCCCTAAACTAGAGTCGTCTACTGATGCTCTTCGTCCTGGCAGAGTGGGAAATGGAAATGCAGGCTGGACTTGTATGGCGGGCTGGACCGGGGGTACCGTAACAGGTACTCCGGTGTCTGGAGGAGCGGGAAGTGCCTGATTTACAGGGACTGGCGGAGCGGGATTCGCATATTCTGGGACTGTGTCGTCCAAATAGGACGAGATGAAAATGTCAGCTGCGGTCGGTTTGTGACGTAGCTTGGTCGGAACTAATGGTGGCGGAAAGTTACTGGATGCCTCCGGGGACGCTTTTGGCAAGCCCTCGGCAAGAAGAGGATACATACCCTTAATAAGAGCATGCCTCTGTCTGTCTGACTGTTCGGCTTTAACTCGTTCACCAATCTCGATTAATTCTTTTTCTTGGGCTCGTTCTAAGGATTCTCTACTTAATTCTGACTTTCTGATTTCTTTTTCGGTTCTTTTATGAGATTCTTTGCGCCATAACTCGATGGCATCTTTCTGTGACTGTCTGGCTTTCTTTTTCCATAATGCTTCTTCTACTCGCATGATGCACTCGGCGTCCCATGTGCCTGATACGGGCCATCTATACTTTTCCTCTAACTGTTTGGTATACTCGACCCATAAATCTAGATACAATATGGCGCTTATGCCATGCTTCTGATACATAAAATGACCTGGCTCAAAAGGGGGAGGGGCGGAAGGGTGTGTTGTCACCTTTGCTTCCCCTAGCATTTGATGGGTTGATGAGAAAGTAAAAGCGTTTGCAGTTAATACTCAGGTAATGTGGAATAGCAAATCAGTGCAAGAAGGACAACTGATAGAGCTATGAAATAAAGGGGCGAATTTCTAAGGCATGCATAAATATATAGGTAATTAACGGCATAGCTCTGAGGGAGTGTGAATGTACAAGATGCTGCTCGTGGATAAAGGCATGCTGCATATGCGAAATCATGGAAGCAGCATGAGTTGGCAACAGTGGAAATGTGAACAGAAAAAGAGAGACAAAAATGAAGCACAAATCACAGGTATAGGCAGGCTTAAACGGGAGGGGGTGGGATTTGGTAATGGCCTGGCCGCCTGGCAGATAAATTACAGGTACACCATGCGAAATAGCATGATTTAAGAAGTTAAGGAAGGTGATGTTGTCAAAAGTAAGTGGAAAGACAAGGGATTTGGGTCTAAAAATAGGACATTTTAGTTACGAATAAAGAACGGCTTTCCAAGCCTTTGTACAGCATTGTAATACCCACTCAGTCTGTGCCATATGTATAGAAGCATATATATTCTTGTAAAGCAGTGACGCCTCATGCTGTTCCAGTATGCCAGATGTATGGCAGATGTTTAGTATACTTATTGACTAGGTACATGATTCACATTTACATAGATTTTTGTCATTTCTTTCATGGAGAATCATTGAAAATAGATCAGGCCCTTCTCCTGGATTTTATATGAAAACTCCCCAAATCCCCTCTTGAACCCTTCACCCAAAGAACTCTCCGCCCTATTGGACACTTCTGCTGTAAAATGCGGTGGGCTGTACCTGGAGAGAGTTCAGATCTACTCTGGGTTTCTGGGAGAGAGGTCGCTTGGCAAATGGAGTCTTGCGGGTGGGGCCAGACAGGCCTTTCATTCCACTGGGCATTTCCCCAGTGGGCTGGAGTCCTTTGCGGCCAGTTGTGAAAGCCCAGGATTGCTCCTGCTGCCTCTGTCATTTCCCCAGCTCTCTGACTTTAATTGCAGCTCGCAGGCGGAGGCAGCAAGAGACAAAAGAGAGGAAGGAAGGGGAAGGTAGAGAGGAAGCGATCAGAGTGGAAGAAGGAGAGAGGAGGGATGGATGGAAAGATAAAGATGGAGCAATGAGCCGAAGGGTCTGCCTTGACCATTGTTGCCAGGGCTGCTTTTGGTTACCCAGTCTGACCCTGCCTGTGGGCGAATGTAGAAGTCTTCAGCAGACAGTGTGGCACAGAAGGTGTGCTTTGAAGTTGCAATATGTATTTATTGGTTACTTTGCCACTGTATGATCGCTAAAGAGCACTGACATAAACTCTTCTCCTTCCTAGAAGTTCCAGTTCGGAAGGGAACCGTTGCTTTTGTGACTGGTGGTGCCAAAGGAATTGGATTCTATACTGCAAAACAACTGGCAAGACTTGGGATGCATGTAATAATAGGTGAATATTTTCTCTACTTGACTGTATATCTGTGCGTTCACAAGCATTGGCAAAACCAGTGCGTGTGGCCTTAATATCCAATTAATATAAACTACATTAGTGCTTTTCTGCGTCTCTATGTGTTAACACATTAACCCCTTAACTGCTGACCCTCTCAGTAATGAGCCCTTTTTGTCTATTTTGGGTAGTTCCCACTTGGGGCTCCATAACTATTTTTACACATAAGGTATCCTTGCCGAATTTGCATCCTTTTTTCCAACATCCTGAGGATTCTAAAGGTACCCAGGGTTTGTGTATTCCCCTCGAGGGGACCGAGAAAATATGCAAAATATAGCTTCATTTTGTGTACAATAGGAACAAGCATTTACAATGCAATAGGTCTCGCATTTACGAGGCTTTGAGCTATTGGCACTGTAAATGTGAATAGCTTAAATTCTCGCAAATGCGCTTGCACTTAATAGAGGTCATGCCCTTTTCTTTAGATGAGTCGAGTCTAAAGAAAGGGGCATGGTCTCTTAAGTGCAAGCGGGGAATGGGGCGCTTGAAAACAACTCACAAAAAAAATTTCGAAAGCAAAAGGTGTTGCATTTGCTAGAGTTTAAGCTATTGTCATTTACAATGCCGATAGCTCTAACTCTCCTAAATGCAAGACTTATGTCATTCCAAAGAAGCAGCCGCCATTGTCCCGGCTGCTTGGAAAGGGAAAGCGCACATGGCGTGCTGAATTTTGCTTCACAAAACGGGGTGGTGATGGACGGAGAATCTGAATCAATCAAACGCTCACACCCAGTCAAAAGATCTGGGTTGAATCCATCACCGTTCTTTAGCCCACTCTGCCACCCCAGTTCAGACATGGCTATATGCAAATCAGTCTGACCCTGTGCCTCATGGGAACAGTCCAGCCCGAACTGCCAAGCCATGTCTTCCCTGGACCGGAAACAAGCTTCCGAGGACCGGTTTCTGGCATTCCAGCCGTCTTCAGCCCGGCTTGCTTGAATCCAGTTGCAAAGTGAGATGCTCCGTCCATCACCACCCCCTTTTGTACCGCTTTTGGCCGCCATAAGTGTGGCAGGGTATGCTCAGACGTGAGTCCCTTGCTCACTTTGCCACTGGATTCAAGCAAGCCGGGCTGAAGACGGCTGTAATGCCAGAAACCGGTCCTCGGAAGCTTGTTTCCGGTCCAGGGAAGACATGGCTTGGCAGTTCGGGCTGGACTGTTCCCATGAGGCACAGGGTCAGACTGATTTGCATATAGCCATGTCTGAACTGGGGTGGCAGAGTGGGCTAAAGAACGGTGATGGATTAAACCCAGATCTTTTGACTGGGTGTGAGTGTTTGATTGATTCAGATGCTCCGTCCATCACCACCCCTTTTTGTACCGCTTTTGGCCGCCATAAGTGTGGCAGGGTATGCTCAGACATGAGTCCCTTGCTCACTTTGCCACTGGATTCAAGCAAGCCGGGCTGAAGACGGCTGGAATGCCAGAAACCGGTCCTAGGAAGCTTGTTTCCGGTCCAGGGAAGACATGGCTTGGCAGTTCGGGCTGGACTGTTCCCATGAGGCACAGGGTCAGACTGATTTGCATATAGCCATGTCTGAACTGGGGTGGCAGAGTGGGCTAAAGAACGGTGATGGATTAAACCCAGATCTTTTGACTGGGTGTAAGTGTTAGATTGATTCAGATGCTCCGTCCATCACCACCCCCTTTTGTACCGCTTTTGGCCGCCATAAGTGTGGCAGGGTATGCTCAGACGTGAGTCCCTTGCTCACTTTGCCACTGGATTCAAGCAAGCCGGCTGAAGACGGCTGGAATGCCAGAAACCGGTCCTCGGAAGCTTGTTTCCGGTCCAGGGAAGACATGGCTTGGCAGTTCGGGCTGGACTGTTCCCATGAGGCACAGGGTCAGACTGATTTGCATACAGCCATGTCTGAACTGGGGTGGCAGAGTGGGCTAAAGAACGGTGATGGATTAAAACCAGATCTTTTGACTGGGTGTGAGTGTTTGATTGATTCAGATGCTCCGTCCATCACCACCCCCTTTTGTACCGCTTTTGGCCGCCATAAGTGTGGCAGGGTATACTCAGACGTGAGTCCCTTGCTCACTTTGCCACTGGATTCAAGCAAGCCGGGCTGAAGACGGCTGGAATGCCAGAAACCGGTCCTCGGAAGCTTGTTTCCGGTCCAGGGAAGACATGGCTTGGCAGTTCGGGCTGGACTGTTCCCATGAGGCACAGGGTCAGACTGATTTGCATATAGCCATGTCTGAACTGGGGTGGCAGAGTGGGCTAAAGAACGGTGATGGATTAAACCCAGGTCTTTTGACTGGGTGTAAGTGTTAGATTGATTCAGATGCTCCGTCCATCACCACCCCCTTTTGTACCGCTTTTGGCCGCCATAAGTGTGGCAGGGTATGCTCAGACGTGAGTCCCTTGCTCACTTTGCCACTGGATTCAAGCAAGCCGGGCTGAAGACGGCTGGGATGCCAGAAACCGGTCCTCAGAAGCTTGTTTCCGGTCCAGGGAAGACATGGCTTGGCAGTTCGGGCTGGACTGTTCCCATGAGGCACAGGGTCAGACTGATTTGCATACAGCCATGTCTGAACTGGGGTGGCAGAGTGGGCTAAAGAACGGTGATGGATTAAAACCAGATCTTTTGACTGGGTGTGAGTGTTTGATTGATTCAGATGCTCCGTCCATCACCACCCCCTTTTGTACCGCTTTTGGCCGCCATAAGTGTGGCAGGGTATACTCAGACGTGAGTCCCTTGCTCACTTTGCCACTGGATTCAAGCAAGCCGGGCTGAAGACGGCTGGAATGCCAGAAACCGGTCCTCGGAAGCTTGTTTCCGGTCCAGGGAAGACATGGCTTGGCAGTTCAGTCTGGACTGTTCCCATGAGGCACAGGGTCAGACTGATTTGCATATAACCATGTCTGAACTGGGGTGGCAGAGTGGGCTAAAGAACGGTGATGGATTAAACCCAGATCTTTTGACTGGGTGTGAGTGTTTGATTGATTCAGATGCTCCGTCCTTCACCACCCCGTTTTGTACCGCTTTTGGCCGCCATAAGTGTGGCAGGGTATGCTCCGACGTGAGTCCCTTGCTCACTTTGCCACTGGATTCAAGCAAGCCGGGCTGAAGATGACTGGAATGCCAGAAACCGGTCCTCGGAAGCTTGTTTCCGGTCCAGGGAAGACATGGCTTGGCAGTTCGGTCTGGACTGTTCCCATGAGGCACAGGGTCAGACTGATTTGCATTTAACCATGTCTGAACTGGGGTGGCAGAGTGGGCTAAAGAACGGTGATGGATTAAACCCAGATCTTTTGACTGGGTGTGAGTGTTTGATTGATTCAGATGCTCCGTCCATCACCACCCCCTTTTGTACCGAATTTTGCTGCAAAGCACGTCGTGCCTGCAGTAGAAAAAAACTCACTAAAGAAATAGTGCTTACAGAGTAAATAACACAGACGGTGTAACAGCAGAAGTAAAGGGCCAGTCCTCATGGGAGGTTACAAATGAAGGCAAGGCGGACTTGGGGAGTGTACCTTCCGCAGATCTCTGGTAAAGACACAGACTTTATGACATGAGAGTTGACGTACCTGAATATTCTTTTCACAGTCTCTTTGCAAGTGAAGGGACAGCTCGCTCTCCAAACAAACTTTTTGCCACATTTATCACAAATTTGCATTCGTTTGTGTGTCACGGTTATGTGTTTTTCTAAATACCAGCGTGTGTTGAATACCCGAGGGCATTTTTCACAGACCAGTGTCTCTTTTTCTTCACTCTTAGTCTTTTCAACTGTGGCTTTCTGCTCTTTTGAAACCTTTTTCTTTTTCCGCTTAGTGGTTTCTTCACTTTTCCTTCGCTCACGCGTGGTACTGGAAGTAGGAGATGTGGTGGAAGTAGCTGATGTCACACTCTGTGTTCTTCTCACTGACAAGCTGGGCTCAATTACATTGGTCTTGCTACTCTCGTTTTCATCCTCATCTGCACTACTTCCTTCTGTCAGGTCCTCCTCTGTATTGTCCTCTTCTTCCTCCTCCTCATCTTCACTGCTGGCATTAAGGACAGATGAGTCTTTGGACTGAGAAGAAACACCAGTGTCACTTTTAGAGACATTTAACGTCTGGTTATTAAGGTTTACCTCCACTATGATCTGCTCCCTTTGGTAGCTTCCATCCTCTCCAGCCCATTCTGCATTATTCTCTTGTTCTCACTTCAATGCTTGTACTGCTGCATCTGTAATATGTTCTTGAAAGAAGGGCTGTACCTCGGTGTCTCCCAGAGGTGGCTGGACCAGTTTAGTGTCACCTAGCACAGGAAAGGGGCTTCCTGACTCCCTTTTGCATGTTTTGGTCATCAAGTCAAGTTGTTGATTGGCACCATGGTAGAACGTGGATGGCACTTGGCTCTGACGGCTATTCTCCTGTGCCATTCCAGGTATATGCAGAGCTTGACTACCAACTAGCTGTTTGCAAGTGTTGGCTGTAAAACTCATGAGGACTTCTTTGCCTTAATTAGCAGTCAGTCTCCAGAGAAGCAAATCTGCCTTTTTCCTATGGGAGGCAGAAAGGAATAGGTCTGGTAAGAAGAAAGTCGATTCCATCTATGCAACACAAAACAATGAATAACCATGACAAGCCAATTCAACATGTTCCTTTTCCCACTGTTGTCTCAGGTTCACACATATCCTGTTCCTGTAGGACCCCCAACAGTACCAAGTGTTTGGGGCTTGTTGATGAAAGAAGGCCCCTTGCTATGAATAACATGTCAGACTCCATCCCTGCATTCAGAAGCAAAGCTCAGTCATTCAAGAGATGACAGTAAAAAAAAAAGAAAACTTCCTGCCAGAGGCCGTGATGTTGAGATGTGCAGCCGTGAGCGTGCACATCCCGAAACCGGACGTTCGGGTGCGTGACGCCTGTTGTGGGGCGGGACTTCCGTCTTCTATGGGAAGCCCGCACCCACGGAGTGGCTGGCCCAGAGAAGCAGTACTGACGCGGGGCTACCATGCCTGAGGGAGAGCCCTGCGGTGGCTGCAGCTGTCAGGAGCGGCGGCTGAGGCTGCCGATGCGGTGATTGGGGCAGAGTTGGGTGGGGTGGGGTGGGGAGGGGAGGCAATGCGCGTGTGAGTGTGTGCGTGTGTGTGTATGTGTGCCTGTGTGTGTGTGTGCGTGTGCGCGCGCCGTCAGTGCATGCTAGCCAAGCGAAAGCAGGGGCTGTGTGTGTATGTAGAAGCGCGTCTGCGCAAGCGCGACTCTTTAGAAGCGCGTCCACAGACCTCAATCGGCGCGTGCCCCAGTCTGGACCACTTGGCAGGCAAGATGACCACAATAGATCTCGCTGGCGACAGCGCTTTCGCGCTGCATCACCAGCGAGACCTAAAAAAGTGCTCCTTTTAAAAGTGTCTGTTTTTTCCTAAAAATGGCATAAACAAATGGTTTGTTGTGCTAAATTCACAATCTTTCTAGCTTTCAGGAACATGCAGAGCTGAATAACAAAAAAACTACCTTTTTACCACAGTTTTGGCATTTTTCAAAGAGACAGCCCATTTTTCTAATTTTTTATGCTCTCCAACCTATTTCCAGTTGGTGGTGGCGAGCAGTATGAAACTCAAGGGTCTCCCAAAGAAACTAACAGTTGAAATAAAGAAATATTGAAAATGATTAGGAAAAACAACCATTTTTGACAACTGTTTCATCTGTAACTTTTTGTCACAATGGCTGATTTACAAAAGCAATATGTGATCTGATAGAGACTTCTAGCCGCAGATTCATTACCTTAGAATTATCCCCAGGTGTCAGACTGGATCCAGAACTTTTTCATGAGCAGTACCCTTGCGATCCGGTAGGTAGCATTGAAGGCCTCCACGTGGTGTTGTCCACGCCTTATGTGACGTGCGCTGTGCCTATTAAGGTGGCACTCCAGCGCGCTGACATCAGTTCTTTTCTTTCTGTGCCAATCAGCTCAGTTCAGGAGAGAACTACCACTTCAGTCACTTTCTGACTCTACTTTTTCAACATTAAGTCAGAAGTTTTTTTTAGAGTCCTTCTCCTGGTGAAGCAACGATGTCCACTAGGAAGACCGGCTTCAAATACTGAGGCACCTGTCATCGACGGATGTTGGTGATGGACCTGCACCTTGTATGCCTCTGGTGCCTTGAACGTGACCATGACATGAAGACCTGTGTCGATTTCCACTCCATGCTTCCCAAAGCCTTGAGGGAGCGATCCCTCAAGCTCCTTGATGCTTAATATGCGACGCTGCAGTGCTCCCGGTCCGGCCTGAGAGAAAGGTCCTGGGATCAGTCCCGGGAGTCCACGGTCCTCGACGCATTCCTAGCCGTCCACTCGGGTAAGTTCCACAAATAGAAAAAAAAAAGTTGAAGAGGTCTTGGACTTTGCCTCGTCTGTCGCTGGACGAGATGAGGGAGCATCAACATTTGAGGCTTGACTCCTCGGTTGAGCCAGCACCTGGGTCGGCTCTACGCTTCCCAGAGTTTCTGTGAGCTGGAACAACCCTCGCTTAACTCCAGAAGGACTTCGGCACCGAGCCAGAGGGACATCGTCCGACGTCGAGTCCGGCACAGATTGGAACCATTCCTTCCATCCCAAAGCCTAGGCCCTATTTCTATGGGTTAGAACCCGGGAAGGATTAGGAGGGGTCGCTGGACCCTGAGGAATACCAATCTTCAGACCCAAGTATGGACTGGTGTGAGGACTTGGCAGAGGTCAGTATACTAGATACTTCTCCAGATACTGCATGCTTTCGCCCCCTACTGTGTCTATGGAGGAGAGAGCATCCTTTGCAATGGTGTTAAGGATGGTGACCGAGGTCTTGGACCTTACCCTACCCTCAGTGGCAGTCAAGATGAACATCTTGACAGAGGTGCTTCAGCCGGGAGTTACCCTGTTAGACTTGGCATCTTTTGGCGTGTTTCCCCAGTCTTTTTGCTTTCTGACCTCCCATTTTTTACTCTGTTTTTTGCTTGTGTAATGATTCTGCACACTTTCCCTTACTGCTGTCCAGTGGTAAAGTGCAAGTGCTCCTGTATAAAATGTGTTATGGATTCATGTTTCCATGATTGGCCTATTTTATTTGTGTCAGTCCCTAGTAAAGTGCACTGCGAGTGCCAGGGCCTATAAATCAAATGCTGTTGGTGGGCTGCGTGGTGTGGCAAAAACAAAGGTTTGGGTCCTGTATCTGAACTGGCTTGGACCACTCAAATATGCTAAACAAAAAGGATAGCCAGACAGATTTATTTTCCAATTTTTTGGTCCCACCCAGCCAATTAGTTTTAGAGGGTCACGATTTTTTGTATTTTTAGAAAAACATTACACAGTCTCATTTGTATATATCATCAAAAAGACAAACAGCAAAAAGTCTGGTGATCCTTTTTGTTTAGCACGTTGGTGGGCTGCAGCACTGGATTGTGCCACCCGCGCAAACAGCCCGTAAAGTGTAATTCTGGCCTGCCATTGCAGAGCCTGTGCGCAGCCTGGGGCTGCCATGTCGACTTGGCAAGTGCACACACTTGCAAGTCCCTAAACCTTTCCTTCTCTACATGTGAGTCACCCCTAAGGTAGGCCCAAGGTACCCCAAGGGCAGGTAGAACATGCCCTGGTGTGTGGCATGTCCTGATAGTGAATGTCAGCCTAATTCGTTTTTCACTATTGCAAGGCTACCTGTTCCCCATAGGCCAGAGTGGGCAGTTTGATTATAACATCCTATAGGAGGGCTCCACCTCCTGTGCTGTGTCTGAGGACCCTGGCCCACACTGACAATGGAATAAGGTGCACACTGGAAGGATGCACCCACAACTGGTTTGAACTAGGTCCAGGCCCCTCTGCCTTCAGAGGACAAAGGAATTGCTGGTATAAATATCGGGCCCAGACCCCAAGATTTTAGAACTCACTGGAATCAAGGAAACTGCCAAGAAGAAGAGCTGGATGAGCTGCCAGGAGGAGTACTGCCCCTTTGCTGTGTTGTTGCTTTGTTGAGTTGGCCTGCAGCTGCTGCTTTTGCCTTGATCCGTGAAAGGACTGGACTAAGCTTTCTCTACTTGTGCTGAGTATCTCCAAGGGTCAGAAACCGAGCTGGCCTCCTGTTAAGATGTCTCAGGGATTGCAAAGACTTCACCAACCTCTGGGTACCGCTTGTGGAACCGCTGTTTTAATTGCCACAGAGAAGAGGGAACTGGACCGACTCTGTCACCAACTCCGTCGCTGGCCTTGTGTCCTGAAGGCACCGGAGGCTGCACTGTCTCACCCTGCACCGCAAGCCTTGGTCTCACCGATGCCGTCTGCATGATCGTCACCGAGCCTCTGCCTGCACCACATCGAGAGGACACCGCAGCCCTCACCGCCTCGCTTCACTCCGCTGGCCTGGTCTCACTGACACGATCGCCGCTGGCTCGACACCCGTGACCGCCTCGTCACACACAGCTGTCCAGCTCCACCAGCGCCAATTTCCGCAATAGCAGCTCTGTCGCTTACATCACAACCTGCCAGCACCGCATCGAGGACCGTCTCGCCCTGCACCGCAAGCCTTGGTCTCACCGACACCGTCTGCACGATCGTCACCGAGCTGCTGCCTGCACTGCATCGAGAGGACACCGCGCCCTGCACCGCTTCCACTTTGCACCGTAACCGCGACGGACACCACAACCGGCTCTGTCACCTGCACCACAACCTGCGAGCACCGCAACATGCACTGTCTTGCCCTGCACCGCAAGTCTTGATCTCACTGACGCCGTTTTGACAATCGTCACCGAGCCGCTGCTCGCACTGCATCGAAAGTACACCGCACCTTGCACCGCTTCCACTTTGCATCGCAACCGCAACGGATGCCAAGACCGGCTCGCACCTTCGTGTGAACCACACTAACAAAAAGGTACTGTTAACGAGTCTGTTCACGCTGCTGCTGGCCCGTACCGACGCGGTCAGCTGAAATTGCGCAAATCTGTTGTTTTCAGCATCGCGGTAGGCTCGGATCGAGATACCAACTCGTACGAACTGTATTTTCAATGTATTCTTGCAATTTAAAGACATCTTGCGAATTAACTGTTTTTAAAGTACTGTATTGTGGATTTTTATCATATTTGGTCATGTTTTAAGTATATAAATATATTGGCTATTTTTCTAAACTGGTATGGTGTCCTTTTGTAGTGCTTACATTGTATTACTGTTGGTTTTGTGCAAATGCGTTACACACTGCCTCTAAGATAAGCCTGACTGCTCATGCCAAGCTACCAAGGGGGTGAGCAGGGGTTATTTTAGGAGTGTAACTCCCTTATGCTGACAAGGAAGTCCTACTTAGACAAAGGTGCAAGCCCTTGCCAACTAGAGACCCCCATTTCTAACATACCCCTTCATAATCGCTTCTCCCTTACAATGAAGCCCTTACCAACGTTCTGCTTGGATGCTGGTCCAAGCCCAACCCAGGGGCTCCTGTGAACAGGATGATTACCCGCTGCTACTGCCCAGTCCCAGAGGACCCCAATTTCCTCACACAACACCCTACCCTAGAGAGCTTGGTGGTCCAAGCCTTTACCTCCCATGTACATCCTGGCGCATTCCCTACTACTCTACCAGATACAGAATCCAAGAGGATGGACACTTTAGGGAAGAAGATGTATTCTTCCACCAGCCTAGCATTGCAGTCCGTGAACACCACATGCCCTTTGGGCCATTACCCTGATGCTCTACGGGATTCAGTTGCGCAGATACTGCCCATGGTTCCAAAGGAGGCCCTGACCATACTCTCCCAGGCTGTTGTTGACAGTAGAGATGCAGCTAAGTTCATGAACCGATGTAGACTGGATACCTCTGACTCGCTGGTCAGAGCAGTTTCATCAACAGCAGCCTTATGATGCCATGCCTAGCTGAAAACAACTGGGTTTTCAAGGGCTGTCCAAGCGTCGCATATGGGCATATGGGCTTGCCCCTGAATCCAACTTGAATCTTCGGAGGCAAGGTGGATTCAGCTCTGGAGCTCTTCAAGGACAGCAGGGATATGCTGAAAGGTTAGCAGCGCGTGCTATGCGCTGAACCTCTAGCTTTTTCTTTCCTGGTTTTCTAATTTTTACCTGCTAGCATTTTTTCTCATTTTTATATTGGGACTGGCTTTTGACCACAGGGAGATTGGGGGTACGTTTTTATAACTAACGTTTTCTCATTAATTGAACTGAATTGAATGGCATTGAATTGTGTTGAATTTGAACGTGATCGCATTAGTTGTACTCAATGTTGCAGCCCGCTTTCTCTGTGATGGTTACAGGAGTCGGGTGGGGGTGTTCTTGCTTGCCACCTCGATTGTTGGTGGGTGGAGGCCATTTCTCCTATAGGGACAGCTAGAGCGGCCATCTTGTTAGTGCACGCTCTAGCTTTTTCTTCTCTGATCAGGCCAATGCATTTAAACCAAGCAGCGTACGTATGAGTTTTATAAAAACAAGTATAAATTATACAAGGAAAGATATACGATAAGACCACATGATATAAATCCAACATAAGAATATGTGTACTATCTCTCCAGGCCGGTTGTTAGGCCAGCCAGCCCTCGTAAGTTCTGGCGATAATAATGAGCACTCCTAAACATCCTACGGTAATCCTAATACCATGTTATGCAGTTCGTAATGCTAGAATCAGTCACTTTGCAATTTAAAAATAATGCAATGCGTAACGCAAAAATCCGGCACTTTGCAATGTAAGAATAAGACAATGCGTAACACAATAATCAGGCACTTTGTAATATAAAAATAATGCAGTGCGTACGCAACAATCCGGCACTTTGCAATGTAAGAATAATGCAATGCATAATACAACCACCAGGTACGTCGTTATGCAGAAATAAGGCAATGCGTCATAAGCTAATCAGGTAGATCGTTATGCAGGAATAAGGCAATGCGTAATACGCTAATCAGGTAGTTTGTTATTCAGAAACAATGCAATGCCTCATATGACAATTAGGTAGTTTATTATGCAGAAATAATGCCATGCCTCACACACTAATCAGGTAGTTCGTTATGCAGGAATAATGCAATGCGTAATACACTAATCAGGTACTCCATTATGCAGAAATGATGCAATGTGTAATACGATCATCAGGTACTCCGGTATGCAAAAATATGATAATGCGTAATACACTCTGGCACCGATCATGGTGCCTTTGGTGGCGTCTTCGCCACTTCTTCTACTCACAGTCAGCGTCTGTCAACAGTTGTGCCCAACACAGGTATGGGGTAACAAGAACTGCAACTCCTTACTCCGGGCCCGGTACTGCCACGCCTTTAGCAATACGGGCCGCTAATCGAGCTGAGGCTCGCACTGCCAGAATGAGAGAGGCCGAGAGCATGTCCCTCCGAGCCTGCATCCGGCACCAGGAGTCGACACACGTTTCCTGGGAGACGCTAACTTACTCTCCTCTCCTCAACGAGCGGTTTGGGCCTCTGATGCAATCTTTCGAATGGGCAACGGCGGACTCGGGCCGGCGGCAAAGCTCCTCCGGGGCTGCTACGAAGATCTCAGGCTGCCACAGGGCACACGCACACAGCGCCGCTGAGACTTCCTTAAGCTTCGGGGTGCACGATCACCAGGCACTCCACACGAAGGTCTCAGGCTGCACGAAGAACACGCGCACAGTTCCGCTGAGACTCACTTTAACTCCGGGTGCACTTTAACAAGGCAATCCTCATGAAGGTCTCATGCTGCACAAAGCACACGCACACAGCATCGATGAGACTCCCTTGGACTGCGGGTGCACAATAACAAGGCAATCCTTACGAAGGTCTCACGCTGCATAAAGCACACGCACTCAGCGTCGATGAGACTCACTTGTATTCCGGGTGTGCACGATAACAAGGCAATCCTCACGAAGGTCCCACGCTACACAAAGCACATGCACACAGCGTCGATGAGACTCTGTTGTATGTCGTTTTAGATTCCAAATGGATTTTCCCGCTTCAAGCCCTTATATAGTAATTCATGTTGCCCTTATATAGGCATAGAAATCAAACCCTTATTTAGGCATAGCCCATGCTACCCAAATACAGGCATGGCTACTTCCATCGGTTCACCAAACGTCACACCGATTTCTTGGAAAACCAGCTTAAGCCGTTAGGGACTTCCCTAATATAGGAACTACACTACATGGCGCCCAACGTTTGGTAAGGCACTAATTTAATGCTAGATACTAAAGTAACTCAGTCGTGCTTTTCTCAGAGACCCCTTTTTTCCCCGTAAAATACTCCAATAGATGTCTGGAGTGGGTTAAAGGATGATATCCACCATAGCTGAGTAGGATGAAAAATCCTATGTATTAGCTTTTTGGTTTGTTCAACGTTGAAGGATACAGTGTTCCAAAATATTGTGCACCTTATCTTTGTTTCCTTGAAACTTGCTTTGCAAACTTACCAGTCAACAAAATGGCCGACAAAGTACTTCCCGGGGCCAATGGAGCTACAGGCGATGACGTTGTACTAGCTTTCAACATAACAGATTTTAATGAAACTGACGAGGATGCTATAAGCATTCCAGAAAATTTAAGGAAAGCCATCACTATAAAACTTATACGAACTGGCCTATCAGCAAGAGGTGGTAGGGTAGTTTTTGTGATAGAGGCACATGAATATCACCAGACAGAGGTATTCTATTCATGGATAATCTTCCCTGAAGCAAATCCAGTAACAAAAGTGTTTCACTTTTACAAAGAAGACGAGGAATACATCCCTTTCGAGGATATTAAAATTCCACTAACATACCAAGAGCATGCACTCTGGTTTAACGGCGCCCTAAAACAAATAAATCACGTTACCAGGCTCGGTCCACTAGGTAGACCAGGAGCAATATGGCTAGCATTAGCCAACTGCAGACCTGACCCAGACATTGAATCAATGTCGGATGAACAAATACTTAATAGTCTACAAAATTTAATAGAATTACATGGTTAAAGGTCTTCACCAAAAACACACCTAGTCCTCCTAAAAAGAAGTGGGAAAATAGCAAACAAACTTTTAAAGAGAAGCGTTCTCATTCCAGAGGTAGGTCTCCTCAAAAGGAGCCCTCTGAAAGGAGGTATAACCTCAGGAATAGGGATAATTTGAGAAAACCTGATAGATATAAAGATACTGATACACGTTCCTCTCGTACCTTTCAGACTTCGTCACAGAAATCTGAAAGAAGAGGACGGTCAGAACACAAGGAAGAACGCGTGAAGTCCAAAGATGATCAACACATTCAGAAAAACAAGAAACCTCAATTCACCAAAAAGAAGGGAGCAGGTCTATAGATCAGACATGCCGAGGATCTTGAGGACACAACTCAAGAACGGGGAATGGGCTCAGACAATGTTGTACAGCGCAGCAGAAGTCACCATAGCTCGCAAGAACTTGAAGGATCATCTGGAGACAGTGGACTTGAATGAATTCATTCAAGTTGAAACTGCAGATACCAGGGTCAGTTGCCCACATAAGTTATATGAAGTAACACTCCGGATGGAGGGAGATATAACAAGAAAAGTGAGAGTACTCCTTTGGGAGCGACTCTCTCAGTGTTATGACATTCTTCTCGCTGAACAAGACTGGCCACCAGAATTTGCCCGGGAGTGCCCACATGGCGAAGACATCATTATGCCAGCCTTCTCCAACCACATTCCAATTCATTCAAAATAAACCTATGCCAGGAAATGGGCGGTTGTCCAGGCTCCAGCATTATATAACAATCATGTAGGATGGGATGAGGATTCTCCTCACCATAAAATCCAGTTAAAACAACAACCAACTGCACAAAGGCAATACCCAGTTAAGCAAGAAGCTAAAAAACAGGTCAGGGAGATATTAGATCAACTTGAATATCAAGGGGTGATTGAAACATGAACCTCGTCAATGAACGATCCTTTGTTTCCTGTCTCCAAACCAGACATTACATATCGTCTAGTTTTGGATTACAGACACTTAAACTCTTGTTGCAAAACTTTTGCAGTAAAAAATGCACACAGTGCAGCATTAATGAATAACATCATACGTAAGAAGTACAAACCACTTTAGATATTTCTTCTGTCAAAACATTGCACCAGAAAGCAGGTTGGAGCATTTGGAGAAAACTCTCTCTGTAGTTGACAATGGGTTAACGACTCTGTCGTCAAGGATATATTCTTTGGACAGCATAGTATCCTCTGCCATAGACATCATGGAACAGGACTTGGTCATGTTGCAACATGGTCAGTTGCAATTACGTTCTATAATGCTATTAGGCTGGACATTACAAAAACTCATTCAGGCTATGTGCCTTGGCGTTTAATCATACTACGTCACTGTTTTCGGAATTTAACCTCACTGATAAACAGCTCAAACAGGCATAGAGGGGAGCAGACTATACGGTGCTGAGCATTGAAAAACTGGAAAGATTGCCATTAACTGTCGCTGTAAGACCAGCCACAGAATGGATTATACATGGAACAATCACTCTGCCTGTTACAATTTTCCATTTTCAATATTGCCTAAAACAAATACCAGCAGGCACATATGAAAGGTTGGATAAAGAATACATCAAGACATCCTGGGAATTACCATACACACACAGATGTTGGAGTGGGGGGAAAAAGTGTTTCTTAGTGGTAAAAGCTGTGAAAACGCACTAAGCGGTTCTCTCCTTTCTCAGGGTATTAATTTACATGGGGCTTGTGATGGTTTCTCTAACAACTTATCCTGCCACCTGCAAGGTTTACCAGCTGCGGTGATTGATCCAATTTTTTGACAGCTTTCTAATGGAAGTTACCTCATGTTGAACAATCACAGCTGCTGTGGCATGTTGCCAGGTTTACACTATCTAGTAACTGTGTCAGCCAGGGTCACTTGCTGTATGCAAGTATTGTTTCCTAAAACCAAGTCAGACCGGGAGTCGCCGTTCTGGCCTTCACTGAACATCTCTTGGGCAGAATGCGACGCCGGAGCAGATCGTTGCCTTCCTCATGGCCATGAGGTCGCTCTCTCCTCCGTTGGGTACCGCGGCGCCTTCGGGCCACGCGGACCCGACTGGGAGCCCAAGCGGGCCGGGTGCTTTGGCCCCGGCGCCGTCGGATGCTTCGGCCCCGGTGCCGTCGGGTGCTTCGGCCCCGGCGCCGTCGACGACTTCGGTCCCGACGCCGCAAGGCCCCACTGGATCCGGTTCCGGATCCAGGTCGCCGCTGGTTGACCTTACGACCCCACCGGCGTTGACCCCTAGGGTGTCACCCCCGATGCCGTCCTCAGACGCCGCCGTCCCTGGTCCGCCCTCGGTCCGGATCCGGCATTGGAGCAGAGTTGCTCGACGCCGCATTCGACGCCGGCCGAAGAGCAATTCTTCCAGGATATGGGTTCATCCTTTACCCCTGAGTTTCAGGACATGGACGACGAGGGAGACTGGGGGGGGGTCTGAGGACCCCCTGGCACGTGAGTGCCAGTCATATGAGGACTGGACACAGGAACTAGGGGAAGCCAGCGGCCTGGATACCTCCCCAGACACTGGTTTTGTCTCCCCCCCTACCGTGGCTACAGAGGAGGGTGCAGCTTATAGTGTGGTGCTGATGAGGGCAGCCAAGGCCTTGGCTCTTAAGCTCCCCATCGCAATAGTGAGGTCCAACATCCTCACAGAGTTCCTTAAACCGCAGGTAAGCTCCCCAGAGCCTCTACTGCAGTTTAATGAGGCTCTCACAGACGTCCTGTTGGGCACTTGGTCCAGGCCCACTACAGGCCCTCCTGTAGATAGAAATGTCGCTAGGCGCTCAGCTCCGGGCGACCCTAGTTTCTTGTCAACCCACCCCACCCCGAGAGTCTGATTATCCAGGCCTCTACCTCCCAATCCGCATTCCCGACGGCACCACCATTTCGGGAATCCAAGAGCTATGAACAGTTCGGAAAGAAGATGTTCTCCTCCCTTAGTTTGGGGTTGCGGTCATTCATCACCGCGTTCCTCTTGGGCCGTTACACCCACTCTCTGTGGGATACGGTTGCGGCCGTGCTGCCTGAGTGCCCGGAGGGAGCCCGGGCGAAACTCACTCAAGCCCTTGCGGAGGGAAGAGATGCAGCGCGGTACTCTATTAGATGTGGACTGGATACCACGGACTCGCTAGGAAGAGCGATTTCCACGTCTGTGGCGGTTCGCCGCCACGCCTGGCTGAGGCTCGCCAACTTTTCGGCCGATGTCCAAAACACCCTTATGGACATGCCGTTCGATGGCAGCCACCTCTTAGGTGGCAAGGCAGATCATGCGTTGGAACGCTTTAAGGACTCCAGGGCTATGGCCAAGTCCTTGGGCCTGTCGGCCCGCGCCAGCAATCTTCTGCCCAGCGCTTTTTTCGTGGCCACGGAAGGGGTGCTCCCACACGTCCTTCCAGCCACGGGCCGCAGACTAACATTCAGCGTGCGGAGGTGGACATGGTTACCGTCACGGTGGTAACAGGGGACAATGGCGCGGGCAGTCCACATCCACCCCCGCAGCATCCGCCTCAAAGCCTTCCTAGTCCGAGCTTTCAGGCCAATTTGACACCAGTGGGGGGCAGGGTTCGCCATTACCTCCTTCACTGGCGCTCCATCACATCGGACAGGTGGGTGCTGCAAATCGTCCGAAGGGGCTACTCCCTCCCCTTCGAGGTGACCCCTCCAGCCATGCCACCGCAGTACCACCGCGTGTCGGGGGATCACCTGCAACTTCTGCAAGAGGAAGTTACGGCCCTCTTGGCCAAGGGTGCCACAAGCGCGTTCCTGGGCCAGAAGTAGGGTGTGGTTGTTACTCCCACTACTTTCTGGTTCCCAAGAAGGGCAAAGGGGGCCTACGCCCTATATTGGACCTCTAAAATGTCAACGGCTTCCTCCGGAAGGAGAAGTTCAAGATGCTGACTTTGGCTCAGGTCTTAGCTGCCCTAGACCCAGGAGACTGGATGGTAGCGTTGGACTTGCAGGACGCCTATTTCCACATCCCCGTCCTGCTGGCCCACCGGCGTTACCTGCGGTTCATGGTAGCACACGAGCACTTTCAGTTTACCGTGCTCCCCTTCGTCCTTTCCAGTGCCCCACGGGTGTTCACGAAAGTGATGGCGGTGGTCGCAGCTCATCTGCGCAGGTTAGGGGTTTCAGTTTTCCCCTACCTCGACGACTAGTTGTTGAAAGCGTGCTCGCCCCAGACAGTCGTCAGCCACCTCCAGACTACGGCCGACCTCCTGCACCTGCTGGGGTTCTCCATCAATGTGCCGAAGTCGCACCTGTGTCCCTCTCAGAAGCTCCTCTTCATCGGAGCGGTTCTAGACGCAGTTTCGGGTTTATCCTCCCGAACAGCGGGTTCGGGATATTCAGGCTCTGATTTCGATCTTTCAGCCTTTATCCCGAGTCTCGGTCAGGTCGACGCTGCGGCTTCTGGGGCTGATGGCCTCCTGCATCCTTCTGGTGCATCACGCCAGGTGGCGGATGCGTGCTCTGCAGTGGGACCTGAAGTTTCAGTGGGCCCAGCATCAGGGCAACTTGTCCGACCATGTCTTGATCTCGGAGGGCACTGCAAGACAGTTGCAGTGGTGGCTCACGGACCGCGATTGGGTCAGCGGCAGATCCCTCTCCCTACCACAACCGGAGCACGTAGTTGTGACGGACGCGTCCCTCCAGGTCTGCGGGGGCCACATGGGAGAGGCGGAGATCAGAGGCCTCTGGTCTCCGACGGAGTCCCGGCTCCACATCAACCTTCTGGAGCTGCGGATGATCCGGCTTGCACTGAAGGCATTCCTCCCCTCTGTCCGGGGGAGTGTAGTGCAGGTGTTCACGGACAACACCACCGCCATGTGGTACTGCAACAAACAGGGCGGGGTGGGGTCGTGGACCCTTTGCCAGGAGGCTCTGCGCCTCTAGCAGTGGCTGGAACATCAGGGCGTGACCCTGGTGGTTCAACACCTGGCAGGTTCCCTGAACGCCAGGGTGGACGAACTCAGCCATCGGTGCATGATGGATCACGAATGGCGTCTGAACTCGGACGTGGCGCAAGGCCTCTTTCAGCAGTGGGGAGAGCCTTGGTTAGATCTATTTGCCGCAGAAGAGAACGCGCAATGTCATCAGTTCTGCGCGTTGGAATTTCCAAGGCGGCACTCGCTCGGAGACGCTTTTCGTCGCAAGTGGAGTTGCGGTCTGTTGTACGTCATCCGCCTATACCACTTCTGCCCAGAGTGCTGAAGAAGATCAGGCGCGACCGGGCCCAAGTCATCCTTGTGGCTCCGGACTGGGCATGAAGATACTGGTATCCCGAGCTACTCAGCATGTCAGTCGATCCCCCGATTCGTCTGCCTCTTCAGGAGGACCTTCTGTCACAGCAGCAGTGGACGGTCCTCCACCCGAACCTGTCCAGGCTCTGCTTACATGCGTGGAGATTGAGCGGTGGCAGTTGCAGCCATTTGACTTGCCTCCTGAAGTCTATAATGTGATTCTGGCAGCCACACGTCCCTCCACAAAATCGGTATACGCCTGCAGGTGGAACAAATTTGTGGCATGGTGCACAGCAAAGGCTGTGGATCCCCTTTCTGCCCCTCTTTCAGAGGTTCTCCTCTTTCTTCTTTCTCTTGCCCAGCAGGGCTCTGCTCTGGGCACTCTAAAGGGCTACCTCTCTGCCATTTCCGCCTTCTTAAGGCTCCCTGATCAGCCCGCTTTGTTCAAGTCTCCGGTTGTAAATAGGTTTTTGAAGGGCATCACTCATATGTTTCCTCCTGTTCCTTTCGTGATGCCTCAGTGGGACTTGAACCTTGTTCTGACTTATCTGAGGTGCGCTCCCTTCGAGCCACTTCATAACTGTCCTCTTCATCTCCTTACTCTTAGGACTGCATTCCTGGTTGCCATCACCTCTGCCAGGAGAGTGAGTGAGCTCCAGGCTCTTTCTTCTTAACCTCCCTTCCTTTCTGTCCATCCGGACAAAGTTGTGTTGCGGACGCGACCCTCTTTCCTGCCCAAGGTAGTCACAGCCTTCCACATCGGGCAGTCCATCACCTTGCCCACCTTCTTTCTGCCTCCGCATCCCTCAAAAGAGGAAGAGAGGCTCCACTGTCTGGACCCAAAACATGTGCTCTCATATTATCTGGATCGCACACGCCAGTTCCGGGTGGATGTCTAAATCTTTGTTGGTTACGTGGGCGCTAAGAAGGGACGGGCGGTGCACAAACGGACCATTTCTCGATGGGTCGTCTTGTGCATGAAGGCTTGTTACTCTCTGGCTAAGAAGGAGCCCCCTGTGGGGCTACGTGCCCATTCCACTCGGGCCACGGCGGCTACTACTGCCCTGGGTCGGGGAGTCCCCTTGCAGGACATCTGTCAGGCAGCTACGTGGGCCTCGCTGCACATGTTCGCAAGACACTACTGCCTGGACAGCCAAGTCCGGAGAGATGGCTTTTTCGGCCATTCCGTTCTCCAGGACTTTCTGGTGTGATCATTGGTTCGCAGACCCACCACCGAGGTTGGTATTGCTGGGGTGTCTATTCTAAGGTAAGGAATCTAATACTAACCTGTTTCTTTCAGATCCACAAGTTACTTACCTTCGGTAACGATATATCTGTAAGAAACAGTAGTTAGTATTAGATTCCTTACCGCCCCACCCATCCTCCCCGTTCTGCGAACCGATATCTAGGGTTAAGGTCATCCCCTTTCAGGGCCCTAGTTTTTATGGCACCAGTGTTGGTTTTTATCATGACTCTGCGTTTCTGGCGCGGAAAAGCTGTGTATAATAACTTACGTCAGCGAGTGAGGGCGGCGTCTAAGTACTCCGACGACATCATCCCGGCGTCAACGACGCCGACGACGGAGGCGGAGCCGCAGACGATGCCTACCGACGCGCAGGGGTACTGCTACGCAAACTTTTCCGGATCCAGTCTGACGCCTGGGGATATTCTAAGGTAAGGAATCTAATACTAACTACTGTTTCTTACAGATATATCGTTACCGAAGGTAAGTAACTTGTGCTTTACTGTCAGGACATAGTACACACCTTAGTACATGTCCAACCTTTCACATGCACTGCACCCTACCCAGGGGGTACCCTGGACCTACCATAGGGGTGTCTGATGTGCATAGAACGGAAAGGGTAAGGTCTGGCAAGTGGGTGCACTTGTCAGAACAACATGGCAGTTTAACAAACTGCACACAGGCCCTGCAATGGCAGGCCTCTGTTCCCTTTTTAAGGCTACTTGTGTGGGTGGCACAATTAGTGCTGCAGGCCCACTAGTAGCATGTGTATTACCAGCCCTGGCACACATAGTGTACTTTACTAGGGACTTTACTAGTAAAGCAAACATACCAATCATGGACAACCAATTACCAATATAGTTTACATAGGGAGCACTTGCACTTTGACACTGTTTAGCAGTGGTAAAGTGTCCAAAGGATCTATTGCAGCATCAAAAATAGAGGAGGTAGAGGCACAAGTCAGGGGTAATCACGTCGCCAAGAAATACCAGGTCTAACACTCTGTTTGTAACAGAGACCTGGCTAACGGAGTCTTCGGGCCCAGATATTTGGACAGCCATCCCGGAGTGCTATAAAATTGTACGGAAAGACAGAAATGGGGGTAGGGGTGGTGGGGTAGCTATTATATTCATAGATTGCCACACCCTGACCCAGCTGCCCCAGGTGAACCTGGAGATGGCAGAGATATTGGGTTTTACCCTAACATTTTCTTCTAAACAATCAATATCCGGGGCCCTCATAAATAGACCATGGGGCACAGTAGCTGGATTTGTCTCGGCCGTTTGTGAAATAGTATCGCCTTTGGTCCTGAGGTACATACATTGTGTTTTGATGGGGGATTCTAACTTACTCATGGACTGTGATCAGCTAACTGATAGCCATACTCTGATGGAGAGCTGCGCAACCATGGGCCTTATGCCTTCTATTAATGCCCGACTCATCCGGCCGGACATACTTTGGCCCAAATATTCACCTCTATGCCCCTTGCTATTGACCCTCCTGTGCCTTTAGTTTGGTTTGATCATTTTCTCCTTCGGTTCAGGTGGCCAAAATTTAGTAATGTTCCTCTCAAAGTGAGTAAACGCCCAGTGCAGTCAGTGCTCCTGGCAAACTTAAATCGAACCTTTTAATTAATAAGCTGGATGCCACTAGTCCTTCTCTGACTGGTGAGATTAACATTGATGTAGGTCTGGTTGAAGACTAGATAGAGTCCACCTGTCACTCTCTGACTGCGTAAAGCAGCACTAAACAGTCTCGGTCCAAAGTGCCCAGTCCCTGGTTTACCCCAGCCTTAAAAAAAATTCAACTGGCATGTAAACGCAAAGAAAGGCTATGGAGGACAAATTACTGTCCATCAGCTAGAGCGAGCTATAAAGCAGAGTTAGGTAACTATTATAAAGAAATTAAAATAGCAAAAATGACTTTTTTTGAAGCCGGAATCCTGAAGGCAGGCAATCATTCGCGAGAGATTTTAAAAATTGTGAGGTCCTTTTCCACGCCAGAAGTAGGCTCTAATATGGAGCCTCCCTCTAAGGAATTGTGTGAGACCAGGCCTGGCCTCTTTTTTTCAAGAAAAAATTGTGTCTATCCAGGCCAACCTCCCTCCACCTGCGATGGATCTTGGCATATCACGGCCGACCTTAGAAGGGGCCAGTTCTCAAGAAATTCCTAAAGACATTGGACTCGCTACTAGGGAAGTATCTCCCCTGAACTCTTTCGACCCCATCTCTTTGGAAGATTCTTTAAGAGCGTTAAAGTGGCTTAAATGTGGCTCCTGCCTCCATTCTGGCATTAGGAGCGGAGGCGATTAACTCTCACATGAATCAGCTAGTGAATGCCTCTCTCCTAGATGCTAGGGTCCTCACTAAATGGAAGCTGGTTAAAGTTCTTCCATTACTAAAAAAGGCCCAGGCTAATCCCTCTGATCCGGCTAATTACAGGCTGATCTCCCTGCTTCTGGCCTTTTCGAAGCATGTGAACCAGCAGCTATCGTCCTTTCTGGAAAAGAACGGCCTACTCCACCCCAGCCAGTCGGGCTGTCGCCCTAACCACAGTACGGAAACAG
This sequence comes from Lissotriton helveticus, assembly GCF_964261635.1. Lineage (NCBI taxonomy): Eukaryota > Metazoa > Chordata > Amphibia > Caudata > Salamandridae > Lissotriton > Lissotriton helveticus. Next base: position 793,314,179 of record NC_136069.1, read on the forward strand.
CTCTGTTAGAAGTGGTGGACTCTATCCGGAGTGAGGAGGCAGGCGAGAAGGCGTTGCTAATTTTGTTAGAACTGTCAGCCGCCTTCGATACAGTGTCAAATCAGATGCTCTTGACCTGGCTTCACGTGATTGGCATCAGGGGTTTGGCTTGGAAATGGCTGGCATCTTTTCTAGAGGGGCGAAGGCAGGAGGTCTGGTGCAACCCTTTCTCAGCTTCCTCGCGCTCACTGAAGGTGGGGGTCCCACAGGGTTCGGTTTTGAGCCCAACCCTGTTCTACATCTACCTCGCTCCTTTAGCCGAGGTGGCCGAATCACAGGGGGCCAAAATTGTGTCCTATGCAGGCAACACACAGTTGTTGTTTACATGTATGCTCATCAGTTCCTGCCTCGCAGCTGTTTTCGGTTGGCTGGCCTCTAACCAGCTGAAATGTAATGCAGGTAAGACGGAACTACTCTTCTTTGGTAAAGCGACGGAGACCCCTTTATATGTCTTCTGGCCAGCGGACGCTCCTGCCCCCTCAGCAAACAGCCTGGTGGTGAAAAATCTGGGGTTTAAATTGAACAACCAGCTGCTATTTCACGCTCGGGTTAATGCAGTAGTTGGCCCCTGTTTTGCTCTGTTGCGTCTTCTACGGAAATTTCTGTTCTTTCTGTCCAAAGCTGCAGGACAACAGGTGATTCAAGCTCTGATTATATTCAGGCTGGATTATGGGAACAGACTCTATCTTGGCATGCCTGGCTTCTTGCTTGACAGGCTCAACTTGTCCAGAATGCAGCAGCCCATACCATCTTTGAGCTTCCTCGAAATTCGCGTGTGTCACACCTTCTGAGGAGCCTGCACTGGCTCCCTGTAAGGAAAATAATTATTTTTAAAACTTTGCTCGTCACTCAGAAAGCCCTTTATGGGGAAGGACCAGGTTACCTTAAACGTAGGATTTCTTTCTACTCTCCTCGTAGAAATCTTTGCTCCGCTGATCTGTTGTTGGCCAATGTTCCCTGTTTTAAAAGGTCCAGGTAAGTCTCTTTCTTTCCTGGGGCCCTTACACTGGAACAAAATGACTCTTCATCTGAGAAGCATTGAATCCACTCCCCTGTTTCAGAAAAAAATGAAACCTAGCTTTTCTTTTGCCCCTATGTTTCCTCTTCCATGCTGCTACCGTTCAGCTTAGCGCCAGGACACTCTTTGGAGTAACAATGCGCTCTACAAATATCCCCACATAGACATAGACATGGCCAGGTCCTTGGGCCTTTCCATGACCCCTCGCCAACCCCAATCCACTTTCTCTCCTTTCGTGGCCACAGAAGGGGCTTACAGCCTGGTCTATACCCTTCCAAACACCACAGCATTCATGCTTCCCATCCTCTGCATGGCTGTGGACACAGTACCCACAGACCTCGAGAGTTGGGGAGCCAGGTTGGGCCAGTCTACCACCCCTCCTCCCTGCAGTCGCAGCCTCCAAACCCTTATAATATGCCCTCTTACCATCGTAAACACCCAGTGAGAGGCAGGATACATCCTCACCTGCCCCACTGGAGGGCTATGGCAACAGACCGCTGGGTTCTGCAGATTTTCTGGAGGGGCTACTCCCTCCTCTTCGAGACTATCACTCCACCCATGCCACCTGCTTGTGACAGGCTGATGGAGGACCAGCATACCTTGCCCCGCCAAGAAAGGATGGCTTTCTTGCCCAAGGGAGCCACAGAGAAGGTCTTGATACTAGAAGTAGGTCGTGGTTGTTATTCCCGCTACTTCTTGGTGCCCCAGGAGGACAGAGGCCTTCGTCATATCCTAGACCTGTGCCCTCTCAATTTCTTCCTCAAGAAGGTAAAGTTCAAAATGCTCATGCTCACTCAAGTCCTGTCTGCCCTGGACCAAGGAGGCTGGATGGTAGTTTGGACTTGCAGGATGCATAGTTCCACATTCCGGTCTTGTCTGCCTACAGGCATTACCTGTGGTTTTGTTGGGCCATGAGCATTTTCAGTTTGCTTTGCTCTTTTATGGCCATACCAAGGTGATGGAGGCGGCTACAGCTCTTCTGCGAAGATCAGGGGTGCCAGTCTATCCCTATTCTCGACGACTGGCAGTTAAAGACGGGCTCACCCCAGACTGTCATCTTGCACCTCCCGACTGCGGCAAACCTCTTGCACTCACTGGGGTTCAGCATCAACGTGCCGAAATCACACCTGGCTCCCTCTCAGATGTTCCCTTTCATCAGAGCTGTTCTGGAAACAGTGCAGTTTCAGACCTATCCTCCCGAATGGAGAGTCCAATATATTCAGACTGTGATACCAATGTATCTGCTTCTATCCTGGATTTCGGTGAGTCTGACTCTCAGCCTGCTGGGCTTCTTAGCCTCCTCCATGCTGCTTGTGACACATGCCTACTGGCATATGAAGGCTCTGCAGTGGTAGCTGAAGATCCAGTGGGGGCAGCATCTGGGGAATCTCTCCGATATGGTCCAGATCTGCAAAATAACCGCAGTGAAGGTTAACAAACAAACTGTTGGGTCAGCTGCAGACCTATCTCCCTTACCCAACCAGATCTCACAGTGGGGACGGATGCGTTACTCCTGGGATGTGGTGGCCATCTGGGAGGGATGGAGACCAGTGGCCTGTAGTCTACGGTGGAATCCGGACCCCACATCAACCTTCTGGAGCTCATGGCGATCCGTCAAGCATTACAAGCCTTTCTCGCCCCTAATTAAGGGAAGGTTACTGCATGTGTTCACGGACAACACCACTGCACTGTGGTACTGCAACAAACAAGGCGGGGTGTGATTGTGGACCCTATGTGAAGAGGCCCTGCATCTCTGCACATGGCTGGAACATCAGGGTATATCCCTAGTGGTTCAACACTTGGAGGGCTGTCTGAACTCCAGGGCAGACAAACTCAGCCAAAGATGCTTAGTGGTTCACAAATGGCATCTCCATCCGGAGGTGGTGCAAGGTCTATTTTAGCAGTGGGGAGAGCCTTGGTTAGATCTGTTCGCCACCCCCAAGAAAGTGCAATTTCAGCAGTTATGCGGACTGGAGTTTCCAATGCGGCTCTCGCTCAGAGACGCTTTTCATCTCGAGTGGAGCTCAGGCCTCCTGTACGCCTTTCCTGGCTTACCACTCCTGCCCAGAGTTCTCAAGAAGGTCAGAAATGACCGTGCCCAAATCATCCTTGTCGTTCCAAAATAGATTTGGACAGTGTGGAATCCCAAGAGGGTGAGCTTGTCCAACGGTCCTCCAGTCAGGCTGCCTCTTCGAGAGGATCTTCTGTCGCAGCAGCAAGGGAGGTTACACCACCTAACCTGCCAACTCTCCGCCTTCTTGAGTGGCGACAGTTGACAGCTTTTGACCTTCCGCCCAAAGCCAGTGATGTTATTCTGGCAACCAGGCCTCCCTCCACCAAATGGTATAAAACTGTTGTTGGGGCAAGTTTGTGGCATGGTATGCAGAAAAACAGACAGACCCCCTTTCTGCCCCCCTTTCTCATGTTCTTCTCTTTATGTTTTCCCTTGCTCAGCAGGGCTCTGCTCTGGGTACCTTAAAGGGTTACCTTTCTGCGATATCAGTCTTTCTGCGGTTCTCTGACCAGCCATCCCTCTTCAAATCCCCTATTGTACATAGGTATTAAAAAGGCTTTGTAATATATGTTTCCTCCTTCTCCTTTCATTAAGCCTCAGTGGGACCTTGATATAGCCCTGAAATTCCTCATGTATGTTCGCTTTTAACCTTTTCACAACTGTCTTCTCAGGCGCCTTACCACTGAGACGGCCTTCCTGGATGCAATAACATCTGCCCAGAGTGTCAGTGAGCTTCAGGCTTTGTCATCCAGACCTCCAAACTTGAGAATCTATCCAGATAAGCTGGTTCTTTTAACTAGAGTCTTTTTTCTTACAAAAGTTGCCACTCCCTATCATATAGACCAGTCCATCACCCTTCCTTCTTTTTATGCTCTGCCACATTCCTCACAAGAAAAGGAGCCACTTCACTGACTGGACCCAAAAAGAGGGTTATCCTTCTTCCTTGACCGCACAAATGGGTTCCGGGTGGAAGACCAATTATTTGTAGGGTATGGCGAAGCGAAGAAGGGTAAGGTTGAGCAGAAGTGGACCATCTCCCAGTGGGTCATGCTCTGCATCAAGATCTGCTACGCATTGGCCAAGAAGTAACCCCCTGAGGTTTCATGAGTTAATTCCCCCACAGCCAAGGCTGTGACCACTGCGTTTGCAAGTGGAGTCCCTGTCCTGGACATCTGCCAGGCAGCAACGTTGGCCTCTGTGCTCATGTTCACTAAACACTAGTGCCTGAAGAGTTAAGTGGATGGGGATGGGCACTTTGCCTGTTCAGCCCTACATGACTTTTTGGTTCAAATTGATTTGCAGACCCACCTCTGGGGAGGTATTGCTTGGGTATATGTTCTAAGGCAAGGAATCTGTGGTTAGAAGTCTCTTTCAGATGAGCAAGTAAGTTACCTTTGGTAATGCCTTATCTGATAGAGACTCTGTCTAGCTGAAGATTCCTAACCAACCTACCCATCATACACCCTCTGCGAACAGGTTTCTAGGGACAGCGATGTTCCTCTTTCATGGCCCTAGTATACACCCCAGTGATCAGTGTTCTTCATGGCTTGCACTCCTGAAAAGTCGCAAAAAGGAACTGATGTCAGCCCACTGGAGTGGAGCCTATATACGCACTGTGCACGTCCCATTTGGCGACGAAGACACCATGTGTACCAATCAACACCACCTACTGGCACACAGCGGTACTGCTTGTGAAAAATTGGTGGATCCAGTCTGATGCCTGGGGATAATTCTAAGGTAAGGACTCTGCAGCTAGATAGTCTGTACCAGAATAGGCATCACCAAAGGTAAGTATCCTGTTCATTACTTCTGCTAGACCCTTCTGGTTGTGGGGTTATGTAAGGTTTTTAGGTTCTCTAAGAGCCCATGGTCCTGAGAGCCAACAACTGAGCGGCACCGTACAATTGTTTTTCATTGTGCACCAACGTATTTCTGAAATGGGCACAAGATAAGAAGTTTAGGAGCAGTTGTTATGTGCTCATCTCTGAATTTGTAGGTGCCCATGCTAGCATATAATTTAGATAGTATTTTTCAAAATGTCTTCTTTCTTACACACTGGCTTACATTTGGAAGGCATATGCAATGAAATCCAATTGGTAATAACACATTTTCTACTATTCTATACTCCCACATGTCTTCCACTGAAAATGGTACCTTAGTTGTGTGGGTAGGCCTAGTGCCTGCGACAGGAAAGAGCCCAAAACACATGGATACATCACATTTTTCCACTCAAAACTGACCCTTTTTTTGGGTCCTAGCTCATCCGGCACCTGGCAAAACGTAGCACACCAGTACATTTTTTTTAAAATAGACACCCGGCAGAATCCAGGATGGGGTGACTTACATGGATCCCATGAGGTTTTCTTACCCACATTGCCCTACAAACCTTAAACTTTGCCTGAAGTCACACATTTTGTTTACATTTCTGTGATGGAAACTTCCGGAATCAGGAGGAACCCACAAAATTCCTACCACCCTGTGTTGCCCCACTTGTGCCAATAAAAATGAGTGTCATTTTTAGGTCTCGGGCCTAGCGTCACACTGCGTAAGCAGTGTGGGCGGAGCCCGAATTTTTTGATTTCAACAGTGCGGGGCTTTATTCCGCCTCTCTCTTCCATTGGCTAGCTTCGTAAATGGAGGCTAGCCATTGGAAGAGATGTGTGTCAATTACTATTTTCCCCGCCTTGATGCGATCCGTGGGCGTTTCTGTCTCTTTTTTTAAGTCCCGCCCCCCACACCCTCCCTCTCGCTGAGGTCCCATACTCTTTTCCCCGGCTTGATGCAATCTGTGGGCGTTGCGTCTGTGTCTGTGCCTGTCTCTCGCCTTCAGCTCTTTCTGGAGCTACTCAGCTCCGCTCTCTGCCCGCAGCCCTCCTCCGTTCTGCTCTCGCCCCCTCTGCCCACAGCCCTCCTCCGTCCTGCTCTCGCCCCCCTCTGCCTGCAGCCCTCCTCCGTCCTGCTCTCGCCCCCTCTGCCCGCAGCCCTCCTCCGTCCTGCTCTCGCCCCCCTTCCCTCTGCCCGCATCCCTCCTCCGTCCCGCGCTCTCGCATTAAAGGGGTAGTCTTGTGTAAAGGTGCCAGAGGAAGTTGCTCTAAATGAAGGTTGACCAAGCCCAACGTCAGACCGCCTCTTGAATTATATCTGTTGTGAGGGCTCAGCTGGACGGATGGTTGGTTGAGGTCTGTGGCCTTTCAGTAACAGTGGGATTCAGTGGAGCTGGCAGGGAGCACCACGGCACTGAGAATGCTTGAAATTTCTTTCAAGTCCTTGTCTCAAAATTAGTTTTCATTTCAATTTATGAGTGTCGATGTCTGTTTCACTCACTCTCACTAGAACTAAAAACACCTTTGCTTTTAGCTAGATTTGATAACTTTCTCCCCACTGCCCTCTACTCTGCACTACCCTCCCATACATTGCCAGCTGCTGCTTTACCCTGCCTTTACTGCTTCACACTGCTTTTAATCACCCTCCATTTCACTCATTCCCTCTTATCCGCCTTCCATTTGCTCCTCCGGTCTTCTCTACCCTACTTGACTTCCTTCTCTTTGTGTGCATTTCTCTGACCTCATTTGTACCCCCTTATCATTACGGTCTCCTAACCTGTCACGTTTTTAATGTTTTTGCCTTTTCTCTCCTTGCTCTCTGCCCTACCTTTCTCTGTTGCACTCTTTTATTTCTTGGCCATCTGTTCTCCCCACATGACTTCTGCTCTGACGATCCCTTCCAGTCTTCAAGTGCCCCCTTACCTCTTTCTGCTCTCATTTGACCTCCCATGAGCTCCCCAACATACTTTCTTCTAGTAACTGGTGCTTTGTGTGCCTCCCTATATACCTTTAGTCTCTCACAATTGTTGATTGGGTAAGTGTTCCATGTACCTGGGGATTCTCTCCTCCTCTCTGTGTCTGTTTATAGCTCGTTGCTTGTGCTTGCTGTCCTGCCCCCTTGTTCGTTGTGCTTGCTCTCCTGCCCTGCTATTGGCATTGTCATTTATTTATGTTTTAAAAAAAACATAAATAAAAATAATGTCATGTGCAATGCCAATAGCTCTAACTTTAAAAATGACGAGACCATTGCATTGTAAATGCTTGTTTAATGTACCTTTTAATATCTTGCACTTTTTTATGTAAAATAATCATTGTACATAGTTGTATGTCAACTTAAACACTAACGTTTACTACTGCTACTACTAATATTTCATCACAATTAAATACACATACACATTGCACACCCATGTGGTAAAGTGCAGGATCATTTCACACTAAATACAGAGGGATCATAACATATAGTAAACATAACATACACTGCTGAGCAAGACTGATGCCCTGGTGTTGTTCAGTGCCAGCATACTCTGGCTTACATCAAGGGGATGCAACAGGGCATGGGCAAATGCTCTCCATTCTGCCAGGTTGTCCAAATGTTTATTATCGTGACTATTTTCAAGAATATCACCTCTGAATCTGCACATTCCATAACATCCCTGAGCGAGTCGCTCAAAGTAGGCCGTTCTGGACTCTCTTAATTGCTGTCTTGCGCTTAACGAGACTCCAGGTCAGCATGGATGCCTTTGTTAGTGCTGTCAGTAGCTTACGCCTTTTAAATTTACTAAAAGTATATGTTTAATGTACTTACTTGTTGGGCCTTGCTGCCAGTCCCCTTCATCAATTGGTCTGCTGTTGTATCAGTCACATTTTTTCTTCCACCGGGCATGGGGCAGTAGATCAGCCGACTTCAGCCACTGGATAATATCACTATAAGTGTCACAAAGTAGTTCCGTTCTGTGCTAGGAACTACTATAGCAAAGTGTGCTTTTTGAGACCCAACAATATTTCGCTTTTTGCCATTTTTTTCTGTTTCTGATTGATAACGGCCCAGCAAGTTACCCTCATTGTTCTGCAAAAACCTTAATAAAACAAGCATTTACAGAATTGGAAGTCTGGCACCGACGTCAGACCCATTGGCTTGGCCATTGCTTTTTTCTCTAATGGGTGGGTGTATTCCACACCTTAGGGAACAGCTCAACATTCAGGCTGGAAAAGCTTGAGTAGCTCTCAGCAATCCGTTCCCAGAAAGCAACAACTTTAGGGCACTGCCACACCAGAGGAACACTAGAGAAAGCCGCTTTTTTACTCACTTTTTATTCAATTGTTTTTTTTTTCTCACTGGGTGTGTGTATAAACTCCAGAGTATACTCTCTAAATGCTGGAAATAACGAAAGCGAGCTGGTTGATTTCCTGACAAAGAAACCAAAACAAAACAACAGCAGACAGATGGAAATGCACCTGCTGGGTTCTTCTGTGTCATTGCCTAAATAAAAAACGCAGGATTGATTGCTGCCTGCCTGCTTAATGGCAGACTAGTGTTATCAATAGATTTCAGACTGTTACTTTTCCACACTGCGTCCAATTTAAGAAATGTAATATATATCCTTGGTGTCTGAAAACCAAGTTTTTTTAAAGTAAGACCTGTGATATGTACAGCATTTCCATGAAATTCCATTAAAACTGATGTCGATACTGTCAACTTACTATGTCCTGTAATTCAATATATAATGTATCCAGCTGCCTATGACATGATGAAACGCTTACACACTCTGTAGCATATGCAGGGTTGTCTTGAGCATGGAAGCATACAATAATGTGGCATGTTTATAGTGCTCTACAGGGCAATGGCACAGATACAGTCATGAGTGATTGGATTTGCAGCTCGGTTTGGTAGAGAAAGTGGACTGTTACTGTATCCTGGTATATGGACTTTTAAAGAGGTGTTCAGCACCTTCTTAAATTGTTGTATCTATCCTGATGGTTCCAGGGCTGTTAGAATTAACACAGTTTTGGAACCGAATAGCCTCATTAATGTGATAGCGAGGGGATGCTGTCTGGGGTCAATCCTGTTTATACCTATAACATAGATAATATAGTTTTATAAGAACAGCACACAATCCTTCTTTTTATCTGTGTTGATAGGCCATGGTAGGAAAAGTAATGTTGCTTGCCTTCCATTGCAGCATGATAGACTCCTCTATTAAGGCAGTGGTTCTTTTTCTATTTCACTTTCTGTAACCTTCTGTACCCATGTTGAGTGCCAACCTAGCGCCTCTTAAATTTACAAATTTCTCAGTACACCTCCTGAGATCAGAACTAAAACTAATATAGAACTTCAATGGAAACGTGATTTTCTCAGTTCATGGTCAACTGCCCTTTGGGATAAATTATGGTTAAAACTCCGTAAGACTTCAAGATCAGCAAGCAAAACTCAAACACTTTTCTTTATATATAACTGACTTTTGTTCACTCAAATGTCCCTACATAAATTCAACTCTACTCTTTCCTCAAATTACTGGTCTTGTAATGCTCGTTGTGCTGATTTATAACACATGCTCGTTTCCTGTCCACACACACCAATTTTGGTTAAAATTTTGGTCTCAAATTAATGCTATATTCCACACTCTTTACTCCTTTTCCCCTAAAGACATTTTTCTAGGTACATTATCTTATCATTGGCAATCTTCCTCCTTTAATACGACTGTTGTGGATCTATTACTCGCTATTGTCTTTCATCAAATAACAAAAACCTGGAAACAATCCTTACAACTCTCCGTTCAGGTCTGGTGGTATGGTGTGGTGGTATAGTATTTGCTATAACCATCCACTTGATCATGCATATGTCTCACCTATGTCCTTATTACTAAAAAGAGAGCACATATGGTCCTCGGTGACTATCTTTATGGATACTTCGGCACAGAAATTTACCCAACATCGCCCATTACTGCAAGAAGTCCCCAAATCGCCATGATTAGTTCCTATTGATATGTTATTCATTTATTTGATTATGTATTGAATTACACAATTACCGTCCTTTCTTTGTTGTAATTATACTTCTTTTACAGATATTATTCCTTAAAATAATGTTATTCTTATAGCATATATTAAGTTCTCCTACGTTCACAATGTATATTTAATATGGTTGGTATTGCATTTCCTCTTTTTCTTTTTCCCTTGACCTTCTTCACAGTTATTGTAACCCATTTTTCTATATGCAATCATTCTGATTTTTATTCTATATCCTTTTTCTAAAAATATGACGTTAACCTCAATATTATATTTGAATGTTTGTACCTGGTTGCATTTCTTCGAAAATAAAAATTCTCTGTTTAAAACTTAAAAAGGCAGTGGTTCTTAATCTTTTGAGTTCTGATGACCCCCCTCTTAATCATTACCGGAACCCAGGGACCACCACTGAATCATTATTGAAATACACGTACCCCATTGAGTTGTTAATGGATTCAGGGATCCAGGCCTAAGCATTTTGTACGATTTGAATTGTATAATAATACTCCAAAAACAGAAACAAGCATTCATCAAATACATAAATCATTAAATATTTCATTTAATTCACAAACAAATATAAAAAAAACTAATTTTAATTCTAATAGGAAGGGTGGAGCTTTTCTATATTTAATTAAGGCCACTCATCATCCATACTATATTCTGGCCGGTTCACATGCACTGCTCCCACTTATCAATCTAAGGATACAAAATTATTTTTTAGCCTCCAATTTCAAACTCCTTCACACTTACAGATGTTTTAAAATGTCTAGTTATACATCTTGCTTCTTCATTCATAAACACTTTATTAATCTAATAATATCAATATCATTAAAAATAAAATTGCAGCAACGGACCCCCTGGATAGGCATCGCAGACACCCAGGGGTCCCTGGATCACAGGTTTAGAACCACTGTGCTAAGGCAATGAATGGAAGAACAGACTGTACAGAGAACTGTTTTTTTATGTTTGAAAGCTTTATTAAAGTAAATAATCAATACAACAAGGTAACATCAGCATAAATAAATGAGGAAGAGGAAATATGAGGAGATAATTACAATAAAGCCGATGGTACAAATGAGGAACAAAGCATTTTGAGTGTTTTAAGAGGGGGGGGGAAGAGGGGGGAAGGGGGAGGGGGAATAAGAAAACCTAGTAATAAGGCATAAATGGAAAATTGCAATAATTATAAACAACAATCACAAGAAAGTACAGTAAAAGCACCAATAACGATAAATATATGGCCTAAAAGGCAGTACATAAAATAGCATGAAGCAATAAAACAGCATAAGTGAAAGATTAAGGAATGCAGTTATAAGCAGGAGTACAAATATTCAAGGGGGTTTAAAATTGGCAGAGGAAAATGTAGAGGGTTTCTTCTTGGTAGATTGGTCCAAATGGAGAGTTAGGGGTAACCAGTATAAATCAACATTACGAGAAGGTTTGCACAAGGCTGCAAAGGCAACGTCGAGCCTATGGGAATGACAAAGTAAGTTCCACCAACAGACTATGGAAAGTTTGTGCAGAGACTTCCAATTAGAAGAAATGTGTTGGAGGGCAAGGGCAAGCATGAGGTCAAGGAGACCTCTTGAGTGTGGAGGGAGGTCAAGGGAATCTGACAGACTACCTAGAAATACCAAAGAGGCTGAGAAAGGGAGAGAGAAGTGAAAGATATGAGAAATACGAGTCCACACCTGTGTCCAGAAAAGACGAACTGAAGGACAGAGAAAGAAAAGATGAAAGGAGTCCGCATTGGTAGCATTGCAGGTCCAGCAATTAGCACTAGAAGAGGAGAGAAAGCGAGACAGGGAAAGTGGAGAAAAGTAGAGTCTATGATAGAAGAAAAATAGGGATTGAGTAAGAGAGGCATTGCGGGAAGTTTTCAGAGATTTAGCCCAGACTTTATCCCAAAGACAAATCGGCCATAGGGAATCGAGATCTTTTTCCCAAGAGAGTTCCAGTTTAGATTTGGGGCGATCAGGGTCAGAAGCAGAGAAAAACCTGTAGATAAGAGAGGCCTTAGGAACAGTGGAGAGAAGTGTAAGTAAAGAAGAGGATGATGGGGGTGAGACGTCCGATTCAAGAGAGTAGTACCGGTCAAGAACAGTTTCCATAAGAATGAAGTATTTCTTTGCAAAGGAGGAAGGACAGTGGAAGGAGGACTGAAATTGAGGAAAGGAGCGAGGAGATAAACCATCGAAAAGATGATGGACCCAGATAATACCCCTCGATCTCCAGGTAGGCCAGGCAATGGGTCTGTTTCGTATGAGAATAAGTGAATTATACCAGATGGGTAATAACAGAAAGGATTCACGAGAAATAGGGGCAGATGAAGTCAAGGGACGCAAAAGAGATGAAGTATGTCGAAATAAAGGGGGGATAAGACACAGAGCTTTAGCGGTAAAATGGAGAACTTACTTAAATGAATATGGGAGTAACAGGTCACGTTCAACAGAAAGCCAAAGTGGCGACAAAAGGGAAATATCCTGTGACAACCAGCGAGAAGCTTGACGTAGGGAAAAGGATTTGTGGTAAAGACGGAAATCCGGAAAATTAGTGCCACCATTAACTTTGGGTTTACGAAGGGATGAGAGTGATATTCGTGCTTTTTTCTGTTTCCAGAGGAATTTGGACAAGACAGAGTCAATACGACGAAAGTAAAGAGCCGGAATATGGATCGGGAGCATGGAAAATAAATAAATTAAGATTGGGGCAATCATCATTTTAATGGAATCGAGACGCCCCCACCAAGAGAGGAAAAGGGGATTCCAGGAGGAGAGTAGGACATCTATCCTAGAATTAACTGCGTTCATGTTGAGCTGAATAGAAGATGAAATAGAGTTGGAAAAAAGGACACCAAGATATTTAATTTTCTTACTATTCCAAGCAAAGCCAGTGGAAGAAAAGAAGTGTGGAAGGCAGAATTTAGTGAGGGGAAGAATCTCCGTCTTATCCGAGTTTATTTTATAACCGGAGACCAAAGAAAAATTCTCAAATTCAACCAATAAGGAAGGGACCGAGGTAGTAGGGTCAGAAATAAATAGAAGTATGTCATCAGCATATGCGGATAATTTAAGGTGGTTGGGTCCGTACGGAAAGCCAGAGATGGAAGGATTATTACGAATGGAGGTCAAAAAGGGTTCAAGAGCTAGGATGAACAAAAGGGGGGAAAGAGGACAACCCTGGCGGACACCGCGTTTAAGTGTAAAGGGTGAGGAAAGTTTACCATTGACTAGAACAGATGCTTTGGGCATAGAATAGATTAAGGAAATATAGGAAATGAATTTCGGGCCAAAACCATGCCACTTCAGGGAAGCCATCAGAAAGGACCAATCAACTCGGTCGAAAGCCTTTTCAGCATCCACTGAGATGGCCGCAAGAGGGATAGATACGGAGGGGGCTTTACTAAGGACATTGAGGAATAGTCTGGAGTTGTCCGAAGTGAGGCGACCTTTAACAAAGCCACATTGCTCTTTCCCTATGAGGTGTGGCAGAAGGGGATCAAGGCGAAGAGCTAGAAGTTTAGCAAACAGTTTATAATCCACGTTGACTAAAGATATTGGCCGATAGTTTTTGCAAAATTTAGGATCCCGACCTTCTTTAGGGATGAGGCATATAGTAGCATCTTGGAAGGAACCTTGAGCCAGGCCGTCGGAACAAAAGGACTGAAAAAGGAGAAGAAGATGAGGTAAAAGAATGTCGGAAAAATGCAGATAAAATTCAACCGGGAAGCCATCGGGACCGGGGGTCTTGCCTTTGGTGAGAGACGTTAACGCAGTGGACAATTCAGAGAGGCTAATGTCAGAATCTAGAGTAGAAAAGTTGAGCTGGGAGGTATCAGGTGTAGGCAAACGATCAAAATATGATTGAAGAAGATCTGGAGTAGGGGGATTTTCAGGTGTATATAAAGATTCATAGAAAGAGTGAAATTGCTCCAAAATGTCTTTATCTGTATGTAGGAGAGTATTGGAAGGGGAATAAATAGAATCAATAATAGTCCGTTCTTTCCGTGATTTTAGATAATTAGCCAGCAGTTTACCCGATTTGTTACGACCGCCGTAGTAACGAGCACTACTGCGTAGAAGATAGGAAGAGGCTGAATCTGTGGTGAGTTTGTTAAAGGCAATTTTAGATCGAAGAAGTTCAGGAGACATCTGATTTGGAGAGGAGGTATAAAATTGGTGTTCTAGTTACTTGATATGTGTTAGGGCGACCTTGCGTTTTTGAAGGAACGCTTTCTTTTTTTTGGAGACAAAGTCGATAATGAAGCCGCGGGCCGTGGCTTTAAAAGAATCCCAGAGGATGTGCAGAGGGGTGGCAGGGGTAGAGTTGAGTTGGAAAAATTCTGAGGTGAAAGAGCGAAAGGAGGAAGAGAAAAGGGGATCAGTGAGAAGAGAGGAGTTAAAACACCAGCGAGAGGATTTAGGAGCAGGGGGAAGAAGATCAAAGACAGTAATAATAGGGGCATGATCAGAAATGACAATAGGTTCAATAGAAGAGGAAAGAAGGTTTTGAGATAAGGAGGAAGAGAGGAAAATGTAATCCAGGCGGGAGAAGGAAGAATGTGGGGGAGAGAAAAAGGAAAAATCTATGGTTTCAGGGTGTGTGATCCTCCAGGAGTCTATGAGATGAACCTGAGAGATAGTGTCAAGGAACTGCTTGTGAGGTTTATGAGGAATGAAACGAACAGAAGATTTACGGTCTAAAAAGGGGTCGACAATCTGGTTACAGTCTCCACCTAATAGAAAGGAATCGTCTTTGTATTGGATACATTTTGCTGTGATCGAGGGCCAAAAGGAAGAGTCAGAGCATGTAGGACCATAAACATTCAGTAAAGTGATCGGGATAGCATTGATAAGTAATTTAACCAAAATCCACCGACCCTCTTCATCCCTCTCCTCAAGGAGTAGTTTACATTTGAGACGTTTGTGAACTAGGATAGCAACACCATTCTTTTTATGAGAGGCAGGTGAAAAGAAAACATTGCCCACCCAAAGTCTTTTGAGTTTCAAAGATTCAGCGTCAGAGAGGTGGGCTTCTTGGATAAGAGCAATATCAGGATTATAAGAGGAGAGGTGGGAAAGTACTCTCTGTCGCTTAATAGGATGATTAAATCCTTTCACATTCCATGAAATAACGTTAAACATGAGAACGCATAAAACTATTCAGAGATAACAGGTGCAAAAATATACTGTACATGCAATAAGGCAAAGTAGAGAAGATAAGAGCCATTATAACTAGGAAATGGAAAAATGGATAAACATACTGTACAAGCAATAATTCAAACTGTAAGAGAGTGCGAAATATGTAAACCATTAAAAAGGTAGAAGGAAGAATAGGAGGAAGAGGAAGAAGAGAAGGGGAAAGGGAGAAGGTGAGGGGAAAGGAAAGAAGGTCAGCAAAGGATGGAGAAGAAGGAAAAGAGAGAAGGCATAGAAGACAGTACAAATCCAAAAGGATGACTGTAATAAACATACCTGAAAGGGGAAAATACACAAGGGGGAGGTGGGGAGGTGGTGATGCGTTTCAAGACGGGAGACCAGGAACAGGAGCAGAACCACACCGAGACCTCACAAAAAGGGATCAAAGGACGGAACAAGATGGTGAAGGGAGCATCCGATACATATCTGCATAGGGAAAAAGGAAATAATTAATAACATACGGAACATGTGACACAAAATATATAACCAGAAATTAGAAATAAGAGTTATGTAGAGCATACTCAAGGAGACCCAAGAAAAAGAAGATAGTCAAGATGAGAAGATTGAGAAGATCAAGAGAAGGAGCAGAGAAGAGTACATGGAACCAGAGAAAAAGAGCTAGAGAGCAAAACATGGATACAACAGAAACATTTCAGCCACTGTTCGAAGGAGAGGAAGAAGCTTCCATCCCATCTTCATTCTGCAAAAGGAGAAAGTTGCGTAGTTCACCAGGATCCTGAAATGTCCAAGTCTTATTCCGATGAGTAACTCTGAAGGTACAAGGGTGAAACAAGCCATATCGTGCTCCAAGAGATCGCAAAGAGGGACGCATTGCTAGAAATTCCTTACGTCTGGAGGCAGTAGCATTAGATACATCTTGAGATAAGTAAATTCGCTGACCTTGAAAAGTCAATTGTTTTCTGCTTCTTGCTGCTGAAAGGATCGAAAGAAGATCTGTGAACTTCAAAAATAGGATAATAACCCCACAAGGTTTAGTAGATGAAGATTGTCTGGCGCCTAGTCTATGCGCTCTTTGAATACTGATGGACATAGAGGTGAATTTACAACAAGGGGTGGTGATGGACAGAGTCTCTGAATTAAGCAGAATACTCTCACCCAGTCAAGAGATCAGGGCTAGATCCAACACCGTTTTTTAGCTCATTGCACCATCCCAGTTTCAGAACCTGGCTGTATGCAAATTAGTCTGTCCCTGGCCCAGTGCATCATGGGAACAGGGCAGACCAGACTACAATAGCCAATTCTTACACTGGGAAGGAAACAAGCTTCCGGGGACCGGTTTCTGGCATTTCAGCCGTCTTCGGCCCGGCTTGCTTGAATCCTGATGGTGCAATGAGCAAGGGACTCACATCTGAGTATACCCTTCCACGCTTAGGGTGGACAAAATAATTTACAACAAGGGGTGGTGATGGACAGAGTCTCTGAATTAAGCAGAATACTCTCACCCAGTCAAGAGATCAGGGCTAGATCCAACACCGTTTTTTAGCTCATTGCACCATCCCAGTTTCAGAACCTGGCTGTATGCAAATTAGTCTGTCCCTGGCCCAGTGCATCATGGGAACAGGGCAGACCAGACTACAATAGCCAATTCTTACACTGGGAAGGAAACAAGCTTCCGGGGACCGGTTTCTGGCATTTCAGCCGTCTTCGGCCCGGCTTGCTTGAATCCTGATGGTGCAATGAGCAAGGGACTCACATCTGAGTATACCCTTCCACGCTTAGGGTGGACAAAATAATTTACAACAAGGGGTGGTGATGGACAGAGTCTCTGAATTAAGCAGAATACTCTCACCCAGTCAAGAGATCAGGGCTAGATCCAACACCGTTTTTTAGCTCATTGCACCATCCCAGTTTCAGAACCTGGCTGTATGCAAATTAGTCTGTCCCTGGCCCAGTGCATCATGGGAACAGGGCAGACCAGACTACAATAGCCAATTCTTACACTGGGAAGGAAACAAGCTTCCGGGGACCGGTTTCTGGCATTTCAGCCGTCTTCGGCCCGGCTTGCTTGAATCCTGATGGTGCAATGAGCAAGGGACTCACATCTGAGTATACCCTTCCACGCTTAGGGTGGACAAAATAATTTACAACAAGGGGTGGTGATGGACAGAGTCTCTGAATTAAGCAGAATACTCTCACCCAGTCAAGAGATCAGGGCTAGATCCAACACCGTTTTTTAGCTCATTGCACCATCCCAGTTTCAGAACCTGGCTGTATGCAAATTAGTCTGTCCCTGGCCCAGTGCATCATGGGAACAGGGCAGACCAGACTACAATAGCCAATTCTTACACTGGGAAGGAAACAAGCTTCCGGGGACCGGTTTCTGGCATTTCAGCCGTCTTCGGCCCGGCTTGCTTGAATCCTGATGGTGCAATGAGCAAGGGACTCACATCTGAGTATACCCTTCCACGCTTAGGGTGGACAAAATAATTTACAACAAGGGGTGGTGATGGACAGAGTCTCTGAATTAAGCAGAATACTCTCACCCAGTCAAGAGATCAGGGCTAGATCCAACACCGTTTTTTAGCTCATTGCACCATCCCAGTTTCAGAACCTGGCTGTATGCAAATTAGTCTGTCCCTGGCCCAGTGCATCATGGGAACAGGGCAGACCAGACTACAATAGCCAATTCTTACACTGGGAAGGAAACAAGCTTCCGGGGACCGGTTTCTGGCATTTCAGCCGTCTTCGGCCCGGCTTGCTTGAATCCTGATGGTGCAATGAGCAAGGGACTCACATCTGAGTATACCCTTCCACGCTTAGGGTGGACAAAATAATTTACAACAAGGGGTGGTGATGGACAGAGTCTCTGAATTAAGCAGAATACTCTCACCCAGTCAAGAGATCAGGGCTAGATCCAACACCGTTTTTTAGCTCATTGCACCATCCCAGTTTCAGAACCTGGCTGTATGCAAATTAGTCTGTCCCTGGCCCAGTGCATCATGGGAACAGGGCAGACCAGACTACAATAGCCAATTCTTACACTGGGAAGGAAACAAGCTTCCGGGGACCGGTTTCTGGCATTTCAGCCGTCTTCGGCCCGGCTTGCTTGAATCCTGATGGTGCAATGAGCAAGGGACTCACATCTGAGTATACCCTTCCACGCTTAGGGTGGACAAAATAATTTACAACAAGGGGTGGTGATGGACAGAGTCTCTGAATTAAGCAGAATACTCTCACCCAGTCAAGAGATCAGGGCTAGATCCAACACCGTTTTTTAGCTCATTGCACCATCCCAGTTTCAGAACCTGGCTGTATGCAAATTAGTCTGTCCCTGGCCCAGTGCATCATGGGAACAGGGCAGACCAGACTACAATAGCCAATTCTTACACTGGGAAGGAAACAATCTTCCGGGGACCGGTTTCTGGCATTTCAGCCGTCTTCGGCCCGGCTTGCTTGAATCCTGATGGTGCAATGAGCAAGGGACTCACATCTGAGTATACCCTTCCACGCTTAGGGTGGACAAAATAATTTACAACAAGGGGTGGTGATGGACAGAGTCTCTGAATTAAGCAGAATACTCTCACCCCCTTTTTGTAATTATTTTGGCCACCATGAGTGTGAAAGGGTATGCTCAGACATGAGTCCCTTGCTCATTGCACCATCAGGATTCAAGCAAGCCGGGCCGAAGACGGCTGTAATGCCAGAAACCGGTCCCCGGAAGCTTGTTTCCTTTCCAGTGAAGAATTGGCTTGGTAGTTTGGTCTGCCCTGTTCCCATGATGCACTGGGCCAGGGACAGACTAATTTGCATATAGCCGGGTTCTGAACTGGGATGGTGCAGTGAGCTAAAAAACGGTGATGGATCAAGCCCTGATCTGTTGACTGGGTAGGAGTGTTCTGATTAACTCAGATACTCTGTCCATCACCACCCCCTTTTTGTAATTATTTTGGACATAGAGGTGGGCATGTCCAAAAGTTTCGGAAGGAAGGAGGTAAAGAAAGACACTGGATTGTCACCCTCAAGATTTCCTGGCAGATTGTAAATACGAAGGTTGTTTCTTCTTTGCGATTTTCCAAATCCTCCGTATGTTTCTGTAGAGAGAGGACAGTCTTTTCTAATGTTACAATGCGTTGCGTGTTGGATTGAACCTCAGGAATATGTAGTTCAACAGAAGAAAGGCGAGCATCCATGGACTCCCATTTGTCCTTCAGAAGCTGCATATCCTTGCTCGTCTCTTCGATAAAAGGACGCATTGCACGAAGTTCTTCCAAAATTTGATCAATAGGAGATGAGGAAGAGGGATCTTCCGGCGTGGGAGAATTTTGTTTAAGACGTTTGCCAGCTGGAGCCGGTGGAGAGGTTCTACTGGAAGCTGAGTGACCCGAAGGGGCACGCTGAGAGGAGGAAGTCGACATTCTTGCAGAGTGAATCAATGTAGACGCAGCAGTTGAAGAACTCACCGGAGTACTCACAGAGGAATCAAAGAGAAATTTAGGCTTACGTAATGTCACCATAGGGAGTTCCTCCTTCAGACAACAATTGAACTCAATGCGCTTAGAAGTAGAGAGAAGTGCGGCAGTAGTGATTCAGAAGGTCATCTTAGTATAAGGTAAGCCAGGCACTATATATACACAAGATGTTCCAAATACATATCACTGTGAATATTGCCGACAAGAGAGAAGTAGTATCTTTGAAGACTTTAGCTGAACATGACAGGATTGCACCAAAACACCCTTATCGAGTCCAAAGCATATACTTGGCATGAGAAACTAGTACATAAATAATAGGAGTATATGAGCGAAAGGTGTCAAAACATTAGGTAAATAACATGAAATTATCTGCCTGAGGAAGCGCTGGTAAGTTGCATTAGAAAGCGCCAGTGAGTTGAATGGTGCGTACACTGGTAATATTGGATAAAAAGGGCGCTGAACATGGCATTGAGGAAAAGTGTAGCGAAATAAACAGTGAGGCAGAAAGTCAGTAGACAGTTATGAAGATCAGCCGTGGTACACTGTCAGTGATGAACGCTGAAGTGGCAAAGCGTCTGAGGGAAGCGGGTCTCACAGAGGAAGCACCATGACGTAGAGCCTGAGCAGACGCTCCTCAGAAGAGAGAGTGCAAAAATAAAAACAACGTAGGAAAACCGTCACCGAATATTGCACTTGCTCACCCCCAAGGCCGTCGATGCCGAATGAGACATGGCAGTAGAGGTCGTCTTGGCGGGTGGTGAGAGCAGAGGTCCGTCAGCTCGCTGAACAGCTAAGATGGCGGCTCCGTGAGGAGCGTCAGAAACATCGCGGAACAGATGAAGAGCGGCACTCTAAAAGCCGCAAAGCCACTCCGCTCGTTCCCCCGATGCTCCGATATAAGAATTCGGGAAAGAGGCGTAGGTAGCGTCCCGTTCACATCGGGAAAAAGGCTTTGAGGTGAAACGGTGCGGCGGAGCTCAGCACCTAGCCGGCCATCTTGCGCGGCATCCAAGCCACGCCCCCACAGAGAACTGTTTTGAATTGCTTGACTAAGCAGATGTCAATGTTGAAGTATTTCAGTGGGACCAAATAGCAGAGGTTTTCTCTTGTTGCTTAGCTTAACTGTTCTTGGTAAACCTGATACAGTGTGCTTTCTCCAGCTTCTCTGTGTTATGGTTACTACCCTCATAGAAACACTGCAGTCTAGTCACTATATCGGTACAAACTTCTTTGTGTCAGAGTAGACACAAAACAAACCAAAACATAACCTTTTTTATCATTTGTACATTTTATTGCACAGTATGTTTTTGACATGCAATGGTGTATCATTCTAATGGGCTTAGGCTAAGTTTACCTAAATCTAATGGGTTGAGGGACCACACCCCTCCTGTTTTCTGGCCTGTTTCTTTTTATTATGCCAAGAGTGAATAATATTCACTGCTGGTATAATAAAAAAGGCTGTCCTCCTTCGATCCAGCCACAGTGTCTGTCCGATGCCTTTTTGCGCCTGCGCCATCCCTTCAGAAAAAGATCACTGGGGCTGGAGAGATTCCATCCCTGGCAATGGGGCCCTGGCATGCCTCTCTGTCACCCCTATTTGTGACATTCTAGGCGTCACAGCTAAATGTAAACATGGGCGCTGCAGGCTTAAGCCCTGCAGTGCCCATGGCTACACTCCAATGAGCCTGGCTAACTGGTGGGGTGAAGGAACAGAGGCTAAAACCTCAAATCTGTGGCTGTGCAGGTTTGAGCTTTTATATTCATGCCCAAATGCCAGAACTGAAAGAAACAATATTCCAAACGAGACCTTCAGCAAGGCAAGTAAAAAGATTTAAAGCTTTTAAATGTCTGTTGTGCATATGGGTAAGTGTGTGTGTTTGTTGGTAACAGTATGTCTGTGAGATACAGCGTGTGCATGTGGGGGTGGGGGTGTGTGTAAGTGAAAGTGAAAGAATCAGTGGAAGGAGTTAGTGAGTGACAATGAGTGATAGGAAGAGTGGGTGTAAGTGTGAATGAATGATAGCGAGTGAGGGAGAAAGCCAGTGCGTGTTGCTGTGCGGGAGAATGACAGTGGGTGTAACTGTGGGGGAGATTACAGTGAGTGTGATTGTGAAGGAGAATTACAGTGAGAGTAACTGAGAGAGAATGTCAGTGAGTGTATCTGTGAGGGACAATGCCAGTGAGTGTTAGTGTAAGGGAGAATGACAGTGAGTGTTAGTGTAAGGGAGAATGACAGTGAGTGTTACTGTGAGAAATAATAACAGTGAGAGTAACTGTCAGGGAGAATGACAATGAGTGTAATTGCGAGAGACAATGACAGTGAGTGTTACTGTGAGGGAGAATGACTAAGTGTTACTGTGAGGGAGAATGCCAGTGAGTATTACTGTGAGGGAAAATTACAGTATTTGTTACTGTGTGTTAGATTAGGTGAGTTATAACCTGAGTGAGTCAGAATGAGTGAGGCAGAGTGAGAATCAGTGAGACTGATTTTGTCAGAGTGAGTCTGAATAAGTGTGACTCAGTAGGAATTAGTGAGAATGATTGCCACAAGGTGAGTCAGTGAGATTAAAGTAATCTGATTAAGATTATTTGACTGAGGGGAAATGAGTGGGACTACGTGAGACTGACTGAGAATGAGTGAGTCTAAGTGAGTAACAGTCTGAGTGAGTCAGAGAATCAGTGAGACTGAGTGAATCTGAGAATGAGTGAGACAGAGTGAGTTGGAATGAGTGGGAATAAGTGGAAACAAGTGAGAGTGATTCAGTCTAGGGGAGTCAGAGTGAGATTGAGTGATAGGTGAGTCAGACTGAGATTGATAGGGTGAGGGTGATGAGGCTGAGTGAGAATGAATGAGATTGAGTGAGACTGAGTTAGTCTAACTGAGAATGAGTGAGACAAAGTGAGTAAGTCAGATTGGGACTGAGTGAGCCCCCCTTGAACCCACTGAGAAGTCAGGCTCACTCACCGGAATTCGATCCAAAGATTACACCCCACCACTTTAAGGTCACCAGCCGCTACTCTCTAAACCTTTTCTAAACACAATGTTATTTGATAGTACACGTATATTTAAATCTGAAACAGAGGGCATGAAATTACTACCAGTGCATATTTTAACTTGGTACCTCACATCGTCAGATCTGATCCCTTAGCACAGATGTTTTATTTGGTTGCCACATAGCTTACGCTAGCAGTAAGGCCTAGTCTTATCCACAAAGAGTCGCAAAGGCAACTGACTGGAACATAAATCTAATAGGTTTTAATTTACCCTCTACAAGTGGTGCGCACCATTTTTTTAATGGCTGTGGGTTACTTCCCAGACCCTTACTCTTTGGCGAATTCTGATCATCTCACCAACCCCTACTAGTTCCCTATTTTACACAGAGGGAATGCCCATGACACTCCGAGATCAGAAATGGACAACCTCGTTTTGAAGGTAGCTGCAGCCGGTTTCTAACACAGTCTACCATAAAAGTGACAGGATGACAGATATGCCCCTCACAGACTCTATTCAGCATGCTCGCTCACTCATACACCTGCTTTTTTGGACAGGCTGTCACTTTCAACTGCCAATCCTGTTTCAACTGAATTTTTTCTCTAGAATGATCTCAAAATAAACGTTATACTCAAACTGACCTAAAATGGAAGTTGAGTCTCAGCCCTCTGCCATTTCTAGCAATAGAAAAGTGCTTCCCATAGAGCAAACGTATTCGCTTTGTTAGAACCATGTTGAGACATTGTAAACCTTTGTAATTTCTATAAACGCATACAATTCCAATGCACTTTTAATTTGTATATGCTGTATGTGCATTATAACACAATGTCCTACACAGTCTCAGTGTAAGTAAAGAATCATCTGTGAACACTATATTATTTCAGATTTACTGAAAATTCCCATATATACTTCCAGAATCATTGGTCATGAGGAAATGCTCATAATTCTAGAGTCAGGTGTGGGGTCTTCAGATGCTGTGACAGGTAAACATAAGGTTAGACGGTGGCTCTTCTTTATTTAGCCTGACATGTTTTCTTATTTTCATTATAAAAGAGGAAAACAAAACACTAACAGCTAACAGTCCCGCCGTTTAATCACAATCAGGCGTGCATGCAGTCAGTAAAGCAAAAATCAAGCAAGTTAAATGAAAAACAGTTATTCACTAGAAGAACCTTTTAAAAAAAAATGTTTTATCAAGTGCAGCAATTACTTGTAGGTCACCTGGTGCTGATACATTCTCTGAGAGTACACCCCTCCAGAGTCACAGAGGTCAGATTTTTAAGCCACTGGCACAAGGACAATATGCAAATCCAAATTTAAAACCAGTTTGACTGGAACTAGTGTACAACCCACTTAGGAATACTGTGTAGGAAGTAACAATCATTCCCACAAGATAAGTTCCAGGGCCCAGTGTTACTTCAAATACTCTTTATTTTTTATTTTTTTAATATATTTTTATTTGGAAATAGTTAATCAATACTTAATACAATACAGTTGTACAGAGAAAATACGTTAATTCCGCTTTCTACTTATCCACATGATTTGAGCAATTTTTAAAAACATAGACAGTCAAAACAACGAGATTTATAAAGTGCAATATTACAGAACAGCCATATTTATAATTATTAATAATATATAAATAAACATATCCAATCCAGCAGCATAATGACCCCTTACTAGGTTTTAACTTGAATCCTGGCATAAGATCTTAAACTTCCTATAGGAGCCCAATCTTAACGCATATTTTCTTTTGCGCTCCTTTATCCTGTCTAATTTACTGAGTAGCTCTGAATAAGTTGGAATATCCTCCGACCTCCACCTTTGAAGGATCAGCGACCGCCCAGACAGGACTGGTATATAATTACTTTTTTTGTAGGCCAATTGCTGTTAAATCGGGAGAGTATCCTAAAACCATTGCCTGGGTGTCCAAAGTCTGTGGGACGTTCAGTGTATCCTGACAGTATCTATTGATCATATCCCAAAATCTATTTAGCTTGGAACACCCACAGATGATATGGGCCCATATTGCACCAAAAGCAATTTTACGAAATTTGGTTGTTTCTTTTATGCAAAAAGTCTGGTGTTCGTTATAGCAGCCATTTAGAATAATGTTGCATTTGTTTGAAGTTGGCTGCTTTCAGTAAGGAGGAATTGAACCTATTTGTCTGGCTCCAAGCTGCAGCAGAAATTAGTATCCCTTCCTGATTGTCCCATTTTCTCTGTGCTTCCTGATATAATTTGCCTGCCCCTCGAGCTTGAAAAAGGGAGGTCCACCCACTTATTGAAATAGGATGTGTAGGATCTAAAAGCTGCACTACTAGTTCACTAGCGTCAATGATATGTGTGGGGTTGAGTTCCAACAGAAAGCTTCTATTCCTAACGAAAGACCATTGAAAAATTATTTTGCTGTTTAATAAATAATTCTATTTTGGACCAGGTTTTCCAATCTCCCATTAAAAAATCCCCTATTTTACAGAGACCCTGACTACTCCAGTTAGCTATAATCACTGGGCCTAGTAATGGACCTTGACCTATATATATCAGAGAGGAAAGTTTCTTCATTTATATTGGGGATCATAAATTGCCTGAAGAGCTGTTTCTTTTGCTTGATGCTCCATTGTAGGGTTTTGTATCTAACTTTTTAGGGTTTTTATTAAACTCATAAAATCTTGGAGTAGATATTCTTTATCAATTCGATCTAAAAAAAAATGTATTGTATCTATTAAAATGAAAAAACCATCATCGTTCTGTATATGGTATGTGCAAAGTTAGCATAATAGTACTCTTTCAGCTCAGGGGGAACTAGTCCTTCTGTCACTGTTCTAAAATGTGCATCTATTGAAAGCCTAGATACCTTATTTGCCCATATGAATGAAGAAAAGAGAGCTTGCACTTCCTTCAAAAAATTTGTTTGGACCGCATTTGGAATGGCTATAAAAAGAAAATTACATAGCAGTAAAATCATCATGCAAATTATGGCTGCTCGGCCTATTATTGATATTAGGCGCTCTTTCCATTTTGTTAATGTATCTTTTTTTTATTGTAAAGAGGGATATAATTTAAGGCATAAAGAGCATTAAAATTTTCCATGACATACACTCATAGGTATCTCTTAGGCAGGGTGTTAGCCAGTGGAACTAGTTCTGCCAATAGTGAATCAGATGTGGAATTAAAAAGCAGATCTCAGTCTTAGATGTATTAATCTTATAACCTCCAATGGATTGAAATTCCCGAAACAGCTTAAAAATGCGATTTTGCACTTCACTATTGGGTTTTAAGAAAAGAGCAATATCATCGGTATAAAGTTTAATGTTAGTCATATCAGTCATCGGAGCTGTTAAACTACTAATGGAGCGGATAGCTATGACAAGGGGTTCTATAAAGCATGCAAAAAGCAGAGGAGAAAGGGGACAACCCTGTCTTGTCCCCCTAACTATTCTGCAGGTGCTCACCTTATTAGCATTTACAAATATTTGGGCCATAGCTCCCTCATAAAATTTGGAAATTACTGCAAACAGCTCAGAGGGAAAACCAAATTTAGCAAGTGAATAATACAAACTTTACCCAAAACACACAAGGTCAAAAGCCTCTTCGGCGTCCAGAAGCATTATTTGAGTTGGGATTTTATTTTGAGTAAAATAATCCAAGGCTTCAATTAAAAAAGTAGTATTTAAAGATAAACTGTCATCCTGCAACTAACCTGCATTTATCTTTATGTATTACTTACCCTGTGCAGTTGATAATTCTATTTGCTAGTAATTTAACTATGATTTTATAGTCTCTATTCAATAGACTGAGGGTCTATATGAATTTATGTCCTCCTTATCTTTATTCTTTTTAAAATAACTGACAACCACAGCTGTTCGGAATGAGGAAGGTTATTTCCCCGCCTTGTAAAATATGATTAGCTAGTAAAACAAGTTAATTACTTAGGCTTACACAATTTATTTTTAATTCTATCTGTATGTCATCTTCCCCGCATGCTTTACCATTAACCATGGACTGAACCACCCTTTCAATTTCTTGAATTGAAACATTAGCCGTTAATTTTGTACATTGACTTGGGGTTAATTTTGGTATTGACAATCCATTAAAAAGGAATCTAATTTCTAACTATCCACCTCTTGCCTGACAGAGTAGATGGATTCATAGTGTTTTCCAAATTCCATTTGTATTGCCTTTTCGTCAGGAATGTGAATTTTGGTAGAGTTATTAGTCAGTGCATGTACTCTATTCTGGGCCTGTTTATCTTTTATTTGCCATGCGAAAAACCTACCCGTAAACTCACTCTCTTCATACACTCTATGAAAATAGGCGGAGTTAGCTGTATACACTTTGGTGTAGTAATAATCTTGCTTCTCCTGGCGAGCAGACACTAAAGCCAATTTGTTCTCACTATTTTTGTCCCTTAAATATTGTTCTTTCGTATGTTTGGCTTTAACTTCCACTTGGTTCCTCTCTATGATTTGCACACATTTGGTTGCAATCTGCTTCGATGATATGACGCCTCAGTTTGTGGCTTTAAATGCCTCCCATATATTCTCTGCTGAGGCTGTATCCCTATTTATCTGGAAATAGCTTTCGATCTTCCTTTGGATTTCCTTGCACCAGTCTTCATCTTCCAGCAGTATTCTATTAAATGTCCATTTTTGGAGTTTTTTTGTCTCTAACGATTCCAGATAGTTCAAGATTTAATAATGCATGGTCTGAAAAGCTATTTTGTGTATAAGTACAATTTGCCAGGTTTAATCCCCTGGAGATTAAAAAATAGTCAAGTCTGGCAGCGAGTTGAATTTTGCTGAGTAGCACGAATACTCCTTTTTATTTGGGTATTTAATCTGCCAGCTATCTATTAAGTTTATGTTTTCCATACTTCCATTTAATGCCGCCCCAACCTGTGTTTTTTTTTGTTTTGGGACCCCTGAAGATGAATCTAAAAACGGATTCTGTAAATAGTTAAAGTTCCCTACTAGAATGATCAAACCGGGAAGTAGCAGCAATGCATGATACAAATCCATCAGGGGTGCAGGGTTATTCTCTATTGGGGCATATATCGTAGCTGTAGTCAGCCTGATGTTATTAATTAAACCATTCACTAATCCCCACCTGTCCTCTTTATCTATCTGGGAATATGTAATCTGGAAAGGCAAAAAGTTATTAAAAAAGATTGCCGCCCCTCTTTGGGCCATACATGTCGATGGAAGATTGCTACTGCCTGCCCAACTCTGAAACATATTGAATGGGAGTTTCCTCGCGGTGACGTAATGAGTTTCCTGAAACAACATGATATCTGGGGAGTTGCCTTTCAACCATTCTTCCACACCCGAGATTTAATTTTATTATTCAAACCATTGGCATTAAAAGAGAAAATCACAATAGATTATTTAACTACCTGTTGATTCGACGTAATTAATGATAACCAAAATATTCAGCCTGTCTTTTATCTGCATGCTCTTGACTCTTTAAACAATTTACGCATACTAATACACACTTGGCTTAAATACATAGGGCCAGATGTAGGTAGGCATTTACCGGTCGGTAACGGCCGAATTCGGCCGTTACCGACCGGTAAATGCAATTTGAGATGTAGGGCCCTGTATTTTACAGACTCGGTAAATTTACCGATAGGTAAATTTACCGATTATGTAAAATACCGAGTCGGTATTTTTACGGAATCGGGAAAATTGATATGTAGGTGGGACTCTTCTGAGTCCCACAAGCATTAAAAAATCGGTATTTTACCATCAAATACTATTTGATGGTAAAATACCGATTCTGGTGTGCTTGCACATGTGTGCATGCACACCTATGCCATATGACAGGCAGACCTGCCCTTAGGGCAGGTATGCCTGCCACATGGCACACGAGCCTCTTTTGTGGTTGCCAGAGGGTGTCAAAGTGACACCCCCTGCACCCTTGTGTCAATCGGTATTTACCGATGCGGTAAATACCGACCGGTAAATGCCCAATCATTCCTATGGGCTTCAAAGCCCATAGGAATGAATGGGCATTTACCGGTCGGTATTTACCGCATCGGTAAATACCGATTGTTTCCGAATCGGTAAATGCACATCTGTATTTACCTACATCTCGGTACTTTTATTTTACCACTTCTTAAATACCGAGTCCGTATGATGCGGTATTTAAGAGGTGGTAAAATAAAATTTACCTACATCTGGCCCATAGTCTGTAAACAGTAAATATTTAAAGTGACAGTGCAAATAAAAAATGCAATGCTAAGATGGAAACATTTATACCTTCCTGAAGAAATACAAAACTAGGCTAAAAGCATGCTCTGTAAACATTAAATATATAAAGCGACAGTGCGAATAAAGTGCATAACTAAATTGAACCATATTACAGTTTCCTTAAGAAATGCAAACCATTTGCCCTGAAAGAACTTCACAAAAGTATCTTTACATTTAGAGTCAGCTAACAGATGACTAAAAGATACACTGCAGAACCTATAAAATTAGCTAGCATATATCGGTTAATGTGTCTGTGCCATTAGTACAAGTAAAGTGACAGTGCAGTGCAAATAACATTCAAAGTGCATAAAGAAGTTGCAGTTTTGCCTGCGGCTACAGTTAGCGTCAGCTAACAGATGGCTACAAAACATTACTGACCCAGAAGAAATAACTAGCATATCTAGGTTAAAGATAGATCTGTGCCAATAGTCCAAGTAAAATGGCTGAGCGGTGCAAATAGCATCCAAAGGAAGTTACAGTACTACCTGAGGCTTTAGCTCGATTCTTATAAGTTTTTAGGTCTCAACTATTCTATCCCGCAGGGATAAATAGACGAGTGTAATGCAGTTGAAACAAACTCTCTGACCAAGCAGATTCCATGCGGATTTCTCACAATGCATGTTAACCCTTGAAGCGTGACGCTTCTCCAGCGCACGCTTGGCCTCGCACACCACCATCAAAGGCTTCTGCTCCCCCTCACTCACACCCCATCCCCATATGCTCCTTTCCTCCCTCCCACTCGCTGGCTCCCCCGCCCCCCCCCACCAGGCTCTTGAAGCACGACGCTTCACCAGCGCTTCCCTCCCACTCGCTCACTCCCCTTCTCCCCCGCCCCCCACGCCCATCCGACTTGTTTTTCGTGTCTTTCCCCTTCAGGCACCCGTACTCACGGCACATCCAGCAGCCTTCATCATCTGTCTACTCTACATCCGTCTCCAGCAGAACAGCTCCTCCTTCCTCGCGAGTGCTTTTTTTTCGCACCTCCAGCAGCCTTGCCCCTCCGTCTACTCTACAGCCGTCTCCAGCAGAACAGCCCCTCCTTCCTCGCAAGCGCTTTTTTTTCGCACCTCCAGCACCCCTCTCTTCCTTTGTCAGGCTTTTCCTCTGACATCATGTCTTTAGCAGCGGAAATCTAGCTTCCTTCGGAGTAAATCCAGCAGCAGCTCTTGTTTTTTTTCCTTTGGGTGAGAGCTTGTTTTCCTTACATCGCGTGCGTGCGTGCACACCAGTCGCAGCTGCCATACTGCCAGACTTCCAACGCTTGAGGGGAGCCTATGTCGAAATGGGTTTCCAGGCACAGTGCAGCTAATGGCTGTCTTTCCTTTTGATTTAATTTTTATTTTTAGTAGACCACCTCGGAGCATCAAAATATGTGCTCTCATGCTGTGCTTTCACTTTCGGGCCGCAAAATAAAAGAGCAATTTAACTGGCTAAAGCCGAAGCAATTGAGAAGGTCTCTCAAAAACAGTCTGGCCCAGCGCTGCACATTCCGAAACGCATGGCTGACTGAGAAAACAGGATGGCCCCTAAATGGGGGAGATTCCACCTTCAGATTAGACAGGGTTGTAAATACTTGCGAGCCCCGGAGGCTCCCGGCAATCAGCGCCGAGATGCAATCTCGGGATTGGTGTTAACATTAACCAGCTCTCCATTTAAAACGACTTTAGAAAGTGGACATTCCACAGCGTGCTTCCTCGAGGCCACAGTGGGCCCTTAAGCAGCGTGTACCACCACATCAGAACACAGCATTAACGGCAATTGCAGCCCAATTACCAGAGGAAGAGGCGTTTACAGATGGGCCGGCATTTGAAGTCAAAATCTCTTCTAATCCGATGGATGCTTTATTTCTGTTTTCTTACTAGTTTAAACGTTTCGTATAAAATATTAACAACGCTCGGACCAAATGTCGCAAACATGGTAAATTAAGCCTTTTCTAATTAAGATTTAAATGTCCACTATCATATTGATTTTTTGCATTTATTTGATGTTAATTTCTGCCTTACTGTAATATTCCTTTTAATCACTGGACATTCCCGAAATAAAGGGCTGCTGATAGCTTAAAACGGCCAGAGATTTTAATATATTCAACCCCTTCCCCATATTAAACATTTCATGTCACCACACTGCTGCACGCCTCACACTGGTTCATTACTCACAGTGCTGCATGCTGCACACTGCTGCATGCCACACACTGCTGCACGCCTCACACTGCTGCATTACTCACAGTGCTGCATGCTGCACACTGCTGCACGCCACACACTGCTGCACGCCACACACTGCTGCACGCCTCACACTGCTGCATTACTCACAGTGCTGCATGCTGCACACTGCTGCATGCCTCACACTGCTGCACACTGCTGCATTACTCACAGTGCTGCATGCTGCACACTGCTGCACGCCTCACACTGCTGCACACTGCTGCATTACTCACAGTGCTGCACGCCTCACACTGCTGCACGCCACACGGTGCTGCACGCCTCACACTGCTGCACACTGCTGCATTACTGACACTGCTGCATGCTGCACACTGCTACACGCCTCACACTGCTGCACGCCACACACTGCTGCACGCCTCACACAGCTGCAATAATCACAGTGCTGCATGCTGCACACTGCTGCACACCTCACACTGCTGCATTACTCACACTGCTGCATGCTGCACACTACTGCACGCCTCACACTGCTGCACACTGCTGCATTACTCACAGTGCTGCACGTCTCACACTGCTGCATTACTCACACTGCTGAATGCTGCACACTGCTGCACGCCTCACACTGCTGCATTCCCACAGTGCTGCACGCCTCACACTGCTGCATTACTCACAGTGCTGCATGCTGCACACTGCTGCACGCCTCACACCGCTTCACACTGCTGCATTACTCACAGTGCTGCATGCTGCACACTGCTGCACGCCTCACACTGCTGCATTACTCACAGTGCTGCACCCCTTACACTGCTGCACGCCACACACTGCTGCACGCCTCACACTGCTGCACACTGCTGCATTACTCACACTGCTGCATGCTGCACACTGCTGCACGCCTCACACTGCTGCACGCCACACACTACTGCACGCCACACACAGCTGCATGCCTCACACAGCTGCATTAATCACAGTGCTGCATGCTGCACACTGCTGCACACTGCTGCATTACTGATACTGCTGCATGCTGCACACTGCTGCACGCCTCACACTGCTGCACGCCACACACTGCTGCACGCCTCACACCGCTGCATTAATCACAGTGCTGCATGCTGCACACTGCTGCACACCTCACACTGCTGCATTACTCACACTGCTGCATGCTGCAAACTACTGCACGCCTCACACTGCTGCATTACTCACAGTGCTGCACGCCTCACACTGCTGCATTACTCACACTGCTGAATGCTGCACACTGCTGCACGCCTCACACTGCTGCATTCCCACAGTGCTGCACGCCTCACAGTGCTGCATTACTCACAGTGCAGCATGCTGCACACTGCTGCATGCCTCACACCGCTTCACACTGCTGCATTACTCACAGTGCTGCATGCTGCACACTGCTGCACGCCTCACACTGCTGCTCACTGCTGCATTACTCACAGTGCTGCACCCCTCATTATTTATTTCGTATACTTAACAACTCTTTAAATGAACTTTTTGTCCTTGTTATGACATTTATTTTTTAATCATGCTTTTCATTTAATCATTTCATCTTGTTATTCGCAATATTCATAACAACATGCATTTACGATCATTGTTTTTCACAATATCATATTTTCATTAGTACATTTCAACATTATACATATGACATTTGGTCGATTTTTCTCGTGAAGCCCAATGCATTTCGGCACTGTTTGGTGCCTTCATCAGGGGCAATTCTGTAAGAATAAAATAACATAACATAATGTCAGTGTTGTGTGCTATATTTGTACATGGGGGTTCACTTGAATATGGTCTGAATATGCCTACCTGATAACGCCTGTTGTGTGGTGTTGTATGTATACGAATGTCCACCTTTGCCACGAGTTTTTCTGTTTAAATAAATTTAAAGATCATTTTTGAACTGACTGCATTATCGTGTATTGACAAAGTTGTGGTGTCCTAATGTAATTACATACCTCGTGATCTGCGTTTCAATGCTCTGAAACGACAATATATAAGCGTCTTTAAATGTCTATTTCTATTACCAGCTTCAATTCTCACAAAAATGTATGTGTTAATGGTTCCACAAAAAAGAATAATGTCCACTCCATACCTTGTCTTCACTATAAATCTCGCTCTGAAAAAGTCGAAAAATAAAACCACGTGGTTACTACCATATGTTTAAGTCTTTCCGCCGGCCTCCCCTGATAAACGTTCTGTTCATACCTGATAATTCTTTTTCTCTTTCCTTCGACCAAAAACTCCGCTGCCCTGTGCTCACTGCTGTATCCACTTCGTGTGCAATTCAAAAGTTACATACACTCCGCCAACTCCAAATGCTGGCGTGGTTATGGAAATAAAAAACGGGCTAACGGTAAACTGTGCAGCTCTAAATAAAACTTGCAGAGCGCCATCTTGGTGTGGTGAATTACGCCGGTTAACTACCTTCCTTCTTACGGTATCCGCTATTTAAGGTGCATTTTTACAATAATCACCTGTGGATTAAAGTGGATCATATTAAAAACCAGAGTCCATGGTTATTCCTAGTACTATTCTGAAAACTGCTCGTTTATGGTATGTGTCTATTTAATACATAGGTACCTAACGCTTCTGACATTACCTTATTGTCTTAAGTAAAGTTTTCAATAGTGCCTATTCTGCCCTTCTTAATGATAAATAATACTGTATCATGTATTATGTGCTGGACAGGTGTTTGTGAGATGTTATCTGAATTTATACTTTCAGGTGATTCTACATTTCTCTTAATTAAATGTGTTTCCCGTTATACAATCATTTATAAACTCCACTTCCTAGCATCATTTACTTTTCAGAAAATTGATACATCATGTGCATTCACTATGAATAGTATATAATACCATGATCAAATTTGTCACTTGTTCTGTTATTCTCTCTATAAGTAACAAGCTAAATCATATTTATCATTCAGACCTGTGGGCACCATTGTATTAAGATATTTAATCCAAAATAGTTCTCGCTGCATTAATTTTTGGTGGTTGTCAATTCCCAGTTTGATTTGTACCTGTTCAATGACTAAAAATCTTAATTGGGAAATGCTGTGTTTTTCTTGTTTCCAGTGTTGTACCAATGGTGAAGTTAAGTTTTCATTACGAATCCGACTTTTGTGTTCCGTTATTCGTATTTTTATTTTCCGTTCGGTTTTCCCGACGTACATTTTGCCACAGGGGCATTTGATGCCATACACAACGTTCTGTGTATTACAGTCACTGGTGTGTCTTAGATGTATCAGTTTTCCTGTGTTTGGATGAGTACATGTGCTGCCTGTTATTACATTGTTGCAATTTGTACAGTTAAGACATCGAATCGTCC
Organism: Lissotriton helveticus; assembly: GCF_964261635.1. NCBI lineage: Eukaryota > Metazoa > Chordata > Amphibia > Caudata > Salamandridae > Lissotriton > Lissotriton helveticus. Next base: position 793,348,422 of record NC_136069.1, read on the forward strand.
CTTTGTTTGTAGATGTCAATGATGGTGGTGATCTGTGTTTTAGTCTCTCTCTTAAATTTGGCCCTCTTGTATATGCATGCAATGGCAGTTCTTTAAATAATCCATTGAAATCTCGTTCCGTTGATAGTAATTCCCATCTTTTGTTGATAATATTTTTGATTCTTTGTGATTATTAATTGATGAATAATTGTTGGAAATCCACCAAACATGCTTGAGAGCAGTGAAACGAAGGATGAAGGAATCAGCCCAAATGCAGTCTTAAAATCAGTCATCCAAGCAGATTTCATATTTTGAAAAAGCGTGCTGTGCCGGTTATGTCAGATAAATAAAAGATAGTGTGCTACAGATCTGCAAAATAAATTGAAAACAGGGTTTGCAGGAGTTTTTGAATTTCTGACACAGAGAAGGATGTTTGTAAGGTAAATGATTAATATTGCAACAAGTTTGTTTATTTTATCAAGGCGCATATAATCTTATATAGCATATATGGGAGAGGAGTTGGCCTAACGGCGAGGGCGGTCGACCTCGAATTTGGGGAACTGGGTTTGAGTCTCGGCAACGACGCTAAACATCCTGTGATTCTGGCCAAATCACTTAATCTCCCCGTGCCTAACAAAAAAAAAAAATGAATGCGTACTCATGTAATGCAACTGGTGCTATGTAAAGTGCTCTGATACCCGATACCTTCGGGTCAAGTTTGCGCTATATAAAAATCCGTAAAATAAAAAAAATGAAAAAAAATCCATATCTATTTTAAGCCAAGGAACATTTTCAAATGTCTTGCATGGAGGAGAATATAAGGTTATACCACAACATTTTGTAGTTATTTGAACAGTTAAAGAGTAGGAGAATCAGGAGGCCATGCCACAGCATGTATCCTTTGTTCTTATCAAATAACTATTATATAGAAGTATATGATAGGAAGGAATAAATTGAACAGGTGTAACTAGCAACTCCAAATTTAAATCTGGCTTCAGAGGGTTACCGGACCAGTGCAGGTTGATGGAATCGCAGAGAAGTAGATTACTCCATGTAGGAGCCATGTAATAAATGGGTCTTGGACCATGGAAAGTAGGGTACTTTCTACCACCTCAATATTCAAAATGCTGTAGGAGACTTCTTTTTAGCCCTTATTTTTTGGGTGAAAGTTTGATTATAACAATTGCAACTTGCAATACCTTCCTAAATGTTGGTCATATTGGTCCTACTGTATGAACATCATCATACGCAATAAATGACATTGTGTGCGAAACAACAACAATTGAGAACGTCTAGCTATTGTATACTAGTGAATAACATCAGCGTACTTGTAAACTTGTAAACTTGCCGATTTGTAGAGCGCGAATTGTTGCCCGGAGGCGTCCAATCGCTAAGATAACCAGAGCCTACTGAAGGCATGGGGGGAAGGCAGGCAGTTAGTAAACAGATGCAAACAAAAAGGTCTTTAGTTGCTTGCGGAATTCAGTGAGGTCAGGGTTCGCTCTAAGATGGAGTGGCAGGGTGTTCCAGGTCTTGGACGCATTGTATGTAAATGTCCTTCCGCCAGATCTGGATCTTTTTATTCTTGGCACCACTGCCGAGAAGGTCTGGCTGGAGCGAAGACTTCGGTTTGGGGTGTAATGGGTGACCAGGTCGCGAATGATGCTGGGTCCTGTGTCCCAGAAGGCTTGGTGGGCTATACATAGTGTCTTGAACAGAGCTCTCTGCCGGATCGGGAGCCAATGCAGGCTAATCAGTCCGGCCCTCACTGAGTGTCTGCGGGGAATTTTGAGCAACAGGCGTGCTGCGCAGTTCTGTACAATCTGCAACCTGCGTAGGGTGTATTCTGGTGCGCCGAGATAGAGTGCATTATTAAAATCAAGGCGTGATTGAATAAGACCTTGAATAGCTACCTGTTTGGCTTCCGCTATCTTGTGAACTGGGGAAAAAGCTAAAAAAAACTGAGGCAGTAGTAGAATGTGTAGTGCAGGTGCAGCGCCAGGCCATTTCGTTTGGAAAAGTAGTGCACGATTATGGGCTAATGGGCATGTGAACTATGGTCGCTAAGTGAGACAAGGAAGAAACAGCAGGCAAGGCTGAGTGCGAGGTAGGGAGGGGGGGGGGGGGGCAGGTGGGAGAGGATGGCCCCTGAGGAATTCTCCTAGCCACCCAGTACGAGCAGGGCAGGAGTCTGCAGGGCAGACAGAGGCTCCAGGTGAGAGATCCTTACTGCACATGCATTAGATAATAATCACAGGCAGCTTGTAGAGATCATGGCTCATACGTGTGAATGTCAGGCAATTCTGTGACTTCTGTCAGGGTAGTGCGCACCTACTTCCAGTAACTCTGCAAGTTCGGAAGGACCATATGTGAGGTCCACGTCAGGGGTATGGCATAGTGGACAGTCAACCTGTGCGGCAGGTGAGTAGCGATTTAACTAGGCTGGGGTAAGATACACTCTGTGGAGTATAAAGAATCAAATATTTTTAAAGCTGGAATTTTTGAGAAACCAGCTGAGGGAATTCTAACGCTTGTTCCCATTCCCCACCATGCAGTACTCTCCCAAAATTGTCCTCCCACTTTTGCGGCTGCGCTGAAAGAGGAACATCTGCTAGTTCACGTATGGCTTTATATATAGCCAGGCGATAAAGTGGCGGCCATCGCCCATGATGAGAATGGCCTGAAGGACTAAATACATTGCAGATTCTCCCTCCAACTAGGCCCACTGGGTACGACGTGTAACACAGAGTTGTCTGTGTATAAGGAATTGTCCCGGTGGGAAATGATGCACCATGGCCAATTTTTCAAACATGAGATGTTGGCCATAGGAAAATAGGTCCCCTAGCTTGAGCAGCAAGACATCCGTCAACGCTCTCATGTTCCTGAATGAATGAAAAAAAAACAGGAAGCGGGGGAGTCCGATCAGGGGTAATGCCAGGGCATACACCAGTGCTCCCTGTGCAAGGCAATGTATTCTGACCGTACATGAGCGAGCCACTTGCAAGGGCCAGAGGGATGACGGTAGAACCTTCGGGAGGAGGAAACCCCGTATCGTGAATACTGGCATGACCTCTCTCTCATTGCTCGTTTAACCCATGTAATACCCAGCAGTCCAGCACGACAGCATTGTAGCTGCGCTGCCAGAAAGTACCCTTAAAAGGAGGGAGTTCTCAGTCCTCCCTTGCCCACCAGCAGCTGCAAGTTTTTAAGGGCAAAACTGTGGCATTTGCTACCCCATATGAGTGTACATAAAAGAGAATCCAGCTCATTAAAAAATGATTGCAGTAGAATGATTTGGAGGTTTTTAAAATAATATAGGAGGCAAGGTAAAATTACCATTTTTGCCAACGCTCTCTTGCCTATTGGGGCTGGGGGTTGCGAAAATGCACCTATGATCCAATGCCTGCCAGGGCATTTGAAGATTCCCCTTATACAAATCTAGTAGGGCATGATAAAGATGGATCCACAGATAGCAAAACTGTTTCCCCATGCCAGCGGAGTTGTGCCTCGCCAAGGCATATAACTTTGGGCAACTGATCAGGACAAAGGGGGTAGATTGTTGACCCTGCCCAGTTAACTCAAAGTCCAGCGGCTTCAGCACATGCAGCCAGGGTATAGCGGGGAGAGGTCAGATGCTACATCCTCCAGGTATAAAATTAAGTTGTCTGCACATAAGGATATAACATGCATCCTGTCCTCAAGGGTTATGCCCCTCTCGCAGGCCTTTGTGCAGTCCAATGGCTATGGGCTCTATCGTGAGCTCGAAGAGCAGAGGGAAAAGTGGGCATCTCTGCCTGGTCCCACGGCCCACCAGAAAGGAGGGAGAAATGAGTTAGCCCAGGCGGATCCAAGAGGTTTGTTTGGTGTAGAACAGTCGGGTGTAAGCTAGGAGCCTTGCCCCAACTCCAATATGGGCCAGAACCGTAAAAAAATAATTTCACATCAGCATGTCGAGCACCTTTCTCAGGAACAGTGGAAGGCAGGCGGCATGTGGGAAACATCCATGAACCCTGTCCTGTACATGGAAAAGACGCTATATGTTCTGTGAGGTACTACGTCCCAGGAGAAACCAGTTCTGGTCGGGACGCAAAAGCTCCTGGAGGACCTGTTGGTGATGATCTTCCCTAAGAGCTTATAACCTGCCCCAAGAATGACAATGGGCCTATAGGATGCCAGTTGCATGGGGTCTCTATCTGGCTTGGGGATAGAAACCAGAAGGGACTCTCGAAGTGAGTGTGGGAGCTCACCAGTGAAGCGGGACACTAGAATAAAGGAAACAGCACTGTAGTACTCTTGTGGTAAACCGTCCAGCCCCAGAGTTTTTTCCGGGCTAGCTCCCAGATCACTTGCGCTACGTCATTAGATGTTATTTTAGTATCTAGAGAAATACTAGTGGTTTCGGGATGGGTAGGAGGTCTCTATCTAGAAATGCACTATATTGGTCATCTGAGGTGTCTGGCAGTGCTTGGTAGATGTAAGAGTAGTAGGCGTGAAACGCTTGCAGACTCTCGCCCTGCACACAATGGATGGCACTCCAAAGTGTGAGCACTTCTGCTATAGGTTTGACAGAGAAGGCCTGCCTAATCACCCAGGCAAGAAGTCGACCCGACTTATCACCCTCTCTAAATAACTTGGCCGCGTGGGCTGTAAAATAAAAGCACTGCAAATTCTCCAGGATGCCTGTGTAGGAGGTTTTTGTATCTGCGAGTTGCGGGGCAATCACGGGGTCGCAGTCTGTTTCTTTTCCCAGTGTGGCAAGGCGCTTCTTGGCTTCCACTATTTCTCTGTCCAGAGTCTGGGGATACCCAAAATCTCCTGGATGTAAGTGCCCCTCGTTACATATTTGAAGGCGTCCCATTCTATCACCCTAGTAGAGGCCATATTATGATTTTTGGTGAAGTATCACTGGATATGGATCCCTTGCTCTTCAAGAAGACAGGGTGCTTCAGACCATCCCGTGGGAGCCTCCAAGTGGGCATCGGGACACTTGTGGGGGCATCTATCATAGGTTTATCACATGGGCATCATGATCTGAGACAATGCGTCACAGATAATCAGAGTGATGGAAAATCGGTACCAAGGAGGAGGAACAAATAAAGCGGTCTAGGTACACACAGAAGTTATGAGGCATGGAGTGAAAGGAGTAAAGTTTGGACCTTGGATACAGTGATCGCTATGCAGCCAATAGCAACCAATGATGTACCCACCTCCTGAAGCGGTCAGCATGGGCATAAAGAGGGTTGGACCTGTCCATGTCAGGGTACACAGTTGTAGTCACCCCCCAACACCCAGGCTAATGCTGTCTTGTGGACCAATATGGTGGAGAGAATGTCCCAGAAGTCTCACTGATCTACTTTGGGGCATAATTGCTCTCTATGAGTATGGGCGGACCATCTAGGCGGCCCTCAAGAAGCACATACCAACCTTTTTTGTCTATGATTGTGTTACCTTCTTGAAATGGAACTCCAGGCCAAACCCAGAGCATGGCACCCCATGCGTATGCAGAGTAGGTACTGGCATTAATGATGACCCTCCAATGCTTACGGAGATGTCCCAGTTCCTCCTTCGTAGTGTGTGACTCTCGTACGGTGGTTGCAGGTAGTCTGGTCCCAGTTGGAGTGGGCAGCAGGCGCAGGAGCACACAGCAGCATCGAACCTCCCAAGTAGGCTATTGCATTTGTTAATTTGTATATGTACGATACCCACACTTCCTGGCTATGTTTGAATAGATTCCTCGGTATTATATCTGGGCCTGGTGCCTTTGATGGCTTAATGGCTGCTACAGCAAGCACCGTGTCCTCCATGCTGAACTGTAAGGGTGGTGCTCGTCTTGCATTCAGGAGCCCACAAAGTATGCTTGTGGGGTGTTTGTCTGGATCTGAGTCAATAATGGTATCATAGGGTTTGCGAAATGTCTCTGCCAGTTGATGGGATCTAGATAGTGGTCAGAAGCCGACATGTCTCGTTTGCTTCCATGGGTCATTCATTTCCAAAACATGGCTTGGTCCCCATTATTTGCAGCTATTATAAGCTCTTCCTAAATGCGATCTTCCCAATTTCTTTGGGCTATATTTTGTGTTTTCTTATATTTAGATATTTCTGCTCTAATTGTGAGTATATATTTGCTTTTGAGGGCGCTAATAAGCCGGTCTTTGGCCAATCTACATTCCTTATCATACCAGGGGTTGGATGGCTGGGCCCCTACCTTAGCGGTACCTGTTTTCATCCACGGTTTGGCTAAGCTGGTGGGTCCAAGGAATGAACAGCAGGAAAAAAAAAACAGTTTAGCCAGCAATGCAGTAGACTCATTCAAACTCAAGATGTAAAATGATGGAACATGAATGCATGGCCTCAAAATTGCAACCCCCAAAACAAAGCAATTAAAAAAACAATTATATGTGGGATGCCTTTTGACCAAATGTTATAAATCATGTGTACATAAAAGACCCCAAAGAGTGTATGAATTTGTAAAACATGACTAAATAAATTCATAAATACAAATGAAAAAAGCCACACATGAATACACAACATTCCACCGCAAAAACATAAGTTGGGCTCCTCCTGTGAAAAGAAATAATGCAAACTGTTTGGGTCCACAAACATTCCTCCAACCCATTGTAAGTAGGACTTCACAATATAGATGGAGACCCCAAGGTTCTGCGCTTCAGCCTATGCACTATTTACCTCCCCAGACATGTAGTTACCAGACTGGCTCTAGAACCAGCAGATTCTTTCCTCTGAGACTCTAACAAAGAACAAAAAAGAATTTGAGCATAAAACCCCTTTTCCTTATCCTGCCCCAACACTGCCACATGCCCCACCACACCACCCTTAAAAATCACAGACGCTCCCACACTGCCACCTACCCTGAAACACTACCCTATGTGCTACTGCCATATGCTGGCCTCTACCATTCCACCCACACCCCAACAAACGGACTCCACACCTCTGCACTGTCACACGGGCAGTGGGCTTCAAAATTCAAATAAGCTGCATGCCCTGTATGCGGCCGGCCCAAAAATAAAACATAAACTATGCCCACTGGAACTGCTGTGTGCCCCAAGTGCGGGGGCCAAAAACAAACATTTAAAAGAACAATGCTCACATGGGCCTACTGCGTGCTTTATGTGAGGTGGGCACAAAACAATTTTTTTAAATGCCCCCCTGGGCCTGCTATGTGCACTGTGTGCGGTGAGCCCTAAACAAAATTTTTCGAAAAAACTATGCTCGCCCGTGGGTCCACCGCGTGCCCCATGTGCGCTCAGACCAAAATGAAAATAAACGTTTAAAACAAATGTATGCCCCCCGGCCCACCACGGCCCCCGTGTGCTTAAGGACCAGAACCTGCTGCACATGAGGCACGTGGTGGGCCCAAAACATTAAAAACAATAATGCCACCCCGGACCCTACGCGTGCCCGATGTGCATCAAGCTCAAAGAAAAATATGGCAAACTTGCCCGCCACACACGGGTCATGCGGCATGCCCAAAATATTTTAAAAATCAATGCCACTCTGGGCCGCCGCGTGCCCCATTTGCTGTGGGCCCAAAACAAGAACAATTTCATGCACCTCGGTCCACCTCACAAGAGGCAGGCAGAGCTAATACACTTTTAAAAAATAATGCCACCCTGGCCTGCCGCGTGCCCCGTGTGCGGCGGGCCCAAAAAATAAAATAAAATTAAATGCACCCCATGGCCCGCTGCACACGAGGCATGTGGCAGGCCCAAAACATTTAAAAAATGAATCCCACCCTTGGCCAGCTGCCTTCCCGTGTGTGATGCCCCTACCCCCAAAAAAGCCCTGGGCACAGGAGGTCGAGATAGGGATAACCTACCCAGTGTCCCCCACCCCGGTCTCTAACAACAAGTACAAGGTGAGGGTGAGGTCAGGTGCAGCAGGCTCTCCCTGTCAACAAAGGACTGAATAGCAGAGCAGGTGAGGAGTTAATAAGCACCACCTAACCTGCTTGCTGTGAGACCTTGCTACAATTGGCCCAGTGGCTGTGAGCCACCGCACCAATATATGGGAGGGTCATTTTCCTACAGATTTGTGTAAGAAAGCGCTGGATTTTTAGTAGTAGTAGTAGTACAAAGCTTTATTTCGATATGAAATATCTTAAAAAGCACATTTACAATTAAAATCACAATTCATTTAAGACATACATTAACAAGCATTGGCATAGCCAATAGGTTTCGCTTTTAGGACCTTATAAGTGTTTAGCCGTGCAGCACATTATCCTGGGTGCTGTGCCGCCAGGGATTGAAGTGCTATACAATTACTATACACTGGGTCATGCAGTCTGATTCAGGAATACATGCTTGATCTGTTGACGCTGATCCCCTGGGCATAGTTTTTACTGCATTCAGTTTGTCTGTCCTTCCAGTTTTTGACCTTCATACACCAACTCACTTAACAGCAGATATAACCACATTGCTATTTATAATTCACTCCATCCATCTATTGTCTACTCCCAAGCATCCGTACCAGACAGCAGACTTAAAAATAAAAGTTAATAGGCAGCTGGGTTGTTTCATAATTATAACCACGAACCCAGCACTGCCTTCTCAAGACCCCACCCATCAATCGATAAGAGCAGGATATCCAGGTGCTGAACTGTTCAGTGGGGATTAAACAGTCCACTTACATTTTTTTTTGCTTATTTCATAGTGCATTTTTAAGTGCTTGTGTAGCGCATGGGCACCAATAATTTGCTTCCACAGAGTACATTTTGTCTTTTTTATTTGTGCACTAAATATAGAATACCACATTTACATACATTGCAGTATTGATTAATTTAGTTCATTTCAGTAATGGTTTTTGTGGTTGGTAAAGCTGTGCTTGCCAGCGAGACTATTCCTGAGCGATCAAGTGACCTGGCACCAGTTACGGAGAGCACACCACTTACACAAGGTAGTATTCCATGATGCAATACTACCTGGTAGGCATGCGTCTTTTGGTGCACACAGTTTAAATTCTTAAGATGTATTTGACTGTGCCTAGAAGTACTTCCAGAGCTCTGAGTACATGAACCGGCTTTGGAGAAGTACACTTGCCTGCTAACCCTGAACGAGTTATAATAACTACTGGGTCAGTGCAATGCCCACAGCAAACAGCGTGTGCTGGTGTGATGCAGCGGTAGGCATTCTTGGCAGAGTGGTGCAGTGGAAGGTCACCACGAGCGCAGTGTGACAGGCAAGAGAGTATGTCACGAGTACAGCACCCACCATGGAATTAAAAGCCTCTGGACACAGACTGGGCGAAGAAGCAGTGACGTTTTCAGCTGTGCATGCGGGTGCTAGGGGTGGGTTGGGCTGAAGTCTGCCACCTTCCTTACTTGACTTTATCATGTGATCTTGACCCTTTTCTGGCATCAGTTTGCCTCTCAAGTGAGCATGGGAGTGCAACATGGCACTGTTGATCCATTGATTGCACGGGCAAGGCTCGGCTCACAGGTCACACAGGATATTCTTGGCAGAGGCCTGCACACATGAAACCGCAACCCTCTGACGTCAGCATGGTCTCCCGACCACGTGGAGTAAAGTATGTCCACCACACAGGAGGTTTCCTGGAAAGCTCGCAGGAAAGCTGAGCCGCCCCCACGGAGATATCCGAAGACAAGGATGCAGGGGGAGCGGAGAAGGTTAATCCTTCCAATGACTACAACAAGACCCTCCAAGTACCCATGTTTGACAAATGAAGCCAAAATCTCTGAAAATATCGCAAGACGCAATGAAACTACAAATAAAATATGCCCAAGAACCCATGCTGAGTTGGAGCATATTCGCAAAGTACTATTTTTTTGTAAACCTAACATTTTTGGAACTCTACAACTACAGTGCGTCTAGTGAAAACAAAGCTCCAAATCATCAAAACAAAGCACTTACCTCGGAAGAAATATGACATGCAAGGGATAGCTGTCGCACTGGCCACATGGGCCTGCTGGCCGCGGGCGGGGTTCCTCTCCTCCTGGGCTCTCCTAGATGCAGCAGGGCTCCCTCGCATCACGGGAGCCCTGCAAACCGGCCGCCATGCTTCTTCTTTCTTCCCCCCGGGCTGCGGGGGCGGGCACTTCCGGCCGGCCGCGCTGGGATTGGCCGGCCGGCCAACCACTTCCGGGTCGCTGCGGGCAGCGCAGCGGCCCTTCTCCTTAGGTAGGCAGGCGGGGGCTGATTTTTACGGGCAAATGCCGGGTGGGCACCGGCTTTAGATAACCATTAATCGGGGCGGGAGTGGACACGGACGGCGGGAGGGGGCGGGAGTGGACACGGACGGCGGGAGGGGGCGGGAGTGGACACGGACGGCGGGAGGGGGCGGGAGAGGACACGGACGGCGGGAGGGGGCGGGAGAGGACACGGACGGCGGGAAACGTGCACAGGACAGCGAGGGGGGGGCGGAAATGGACAGCGCATCAGTGAAAGGGGAGGGAACGGGAAAAAACGTAACTCCGCCCTGGGAAAAAATCTCGGGAACGCCCCCGAATCTGGTCCGGCCTTGACGGACAGATGTCTGTTCCAATGGCTAGCCTCCATTTATGGAGCTAGCCAATGGGACAGGGGGGCGTTTTCCATTTTCCTTACTGGAATCAAGAGATTTCTCTGGAGGCGGAGCTAAGAGCTCCGCCCTCCAGCGAAACCTAAAAAGCACTTTGACAAGAATCCAAGAATGATAAAAATGTATTAAACCAATTACAGCTTTGAGCAACGCTGGATTTTTACAAAAGTGCCAATTTCACAATTTTATAGCAAATCGTGAAATCCTGGAAGGTCTGTTTTTAAACACAAGGGAGCCTATTCGCAAAGGTAAATTTACACATGTAAATTACTACAAGCACATTTACTTTTACACTTCTGGGTAGCTCAACTACTTTTAGGTACTCACTGTTTTAGAGTGGAAAGTTACTCAAAATTGTAGACTCCTATGTCTCCATCTGCTTTAACCAGGTGGTGGAGCCGAGTTTATAAGTATGTAGTTACTACTTACATTTTTCTCACCTAAGTGAAAATCTCAAGCGTCTACATATTTATATCAGCATAAAGCATCCTTTGCACATTGATAACACACAAAAGTGGAAATGCAGACATGTATCTCTCACATAAAGGCGCACATGCGCACCTGGCATATTAGAAAACAATGTTGTTTGTATACCTTTTCCATTCATAGATATTTGTTTTGCATGGATTAGCTTGAGACATAACTGCATTAGTTTCAAATTCTGCAGCATTGAGAATTGCTATATTTTGAGCAAAACAGGCGCCCAGGGGCACACTGTTGAATTGAACTTAGTGTTCATTTTTTTAACACGAAATCATTTTTGATTAATTCTATATCAGTCCGTTCCATAATGAACCCAGTTGGGATATTCATTTTTTTTTCATTTGATAACTTTATTTCGGCCAGAAGACCATAAAAGTGCAATAAAATATATACAGGCACAACAGTAAAATCAGAAATACAGTTGAGTTAAAAAAAGTATTAAACAATGAGTTATCAAAGGATAAATGTATGTTTTTTGCTGACGCAAACAGGCCTAAAACCCCTTTGCAACCACAAAAAATCGTCGTACATCTGGCTCTTAGTGCTTTAGGCCTTTTCAGGGACCTGTCTCTAGGATGGAATACCCTTATGATTAGGACTGGGACAAGTCTGAAAATACTTTGCGTATTGAATGTTAATGTAAAATATTCTGAGCATTTCTTCTAACAGTGTATCACTGTAATTTCATGATTGTTCCCACAGAGCACAGCTTGGTTTTCAACCAGGATAAATTATGTGTTTGGGATAAAAAGACTCATATCTCTGTTTAAAGGTTTTAGGTTCATCTCCTTCTTGGTGACATTTAACATTTGGAGTGATAAGACACATCTTGCTTTTTTAGTGATCTCACATGAGAAGAAAATGGGAAAGGTTAAATTGAGAATTGCAGTGCACAACACTAATAATAGTGATTGTTCAGTGAAATTACTCTCCTTTTTTATTCACATGAGTCTCAAACTATTGAGCGCTCATCTCTCGCTCAAAAATTAAAATCACAAAATAGTAAATGGACACCAATTGCCCTTTGGTGATGTAAATGCGTCAAACACTCCAGTTCTTTGAATTGTCAAAGGATATTGACAATATTCAGGGTGGCGATCATGAGAGCACTATGCAGAGATATCCAGCTTTTACATTTGTGGTAATCACAAGCAATTACAAAAATAAAAAGCGAAAAAAACAACAAGAATCAGCAGCAAACATAAAGCTATGCTGCTATGCGGTGTGTGCAATGACTGAGATTTATGGGAGGAATTTGACCATTAGGAAGGTTTTAGCTTCCTTTTTGAATATTGACAGAGAGGGTATTCTTCTGACCTTAGGCAGCAACAAGTTTCAGATTCTTGGTGCTGCCCCAGAGAAGGCTTGAACTTATGTGTTTTCCTTTCAGAAGCTGGGTGGTTGGAGTACAAAGTCTCTGGCGGACCTGGAGTTTCTGGCTCCTCCAGAAACCAAGATTTTCTGGGCAAGATATCCAGGGGAATTCGAGTGTAGCACTTTGTGCATCATACATGCCACTTTAAGTTGGATTCTGGCTTCAAGGGGAAGCCAGTTTAGTGCCTTCAGGGGCAGTGAGATGTGGTTGAATATTTATGAGCCTGTTAAGAGTCTAGCGGTGGCATTGAGGCAAGCTTTTAGGGGGCCATAGGGATCTTGGGTAGGCCAGAGAGGGTTGGGCATCGGTATACGATTCTGGAGGTAACTAATGCCTGAACTGCCATTTTTAGGTCCGAAGCATCAAGGAATGGTTTTCCCAAGTAGCTCAGGTGAAACCTGGCATTTTTGACCATTGAGTTGATGTGGTCTCGCATATTCAGGTTGCTGTCCAGGGTTTTTCAAAGAGATTTGGCTGATTCCACTATGATCGGTGTGCAGTTTAGTGCTGTGATCCTCCTGGTCCATTCCAATATGTCAGTGGTGCTTTTAGGGGGGAAGATTAGAAGGAACTAATTTTTTTTTTTAGCATTTAGTTTGAGCTGGTTGCTGGCGAGCCATTGTACAGTCAGCTTTAGGGCTTCATTTAAAGAGGTGATCTCCTCTAGGGATGAGATTTTGATGTAGATCTGAGTATCAAAGGCATACATGTGGAAAGAGATTTTGGTGGTACGCAGTATTTCAGCTAACGGTTTAAGGTAGAGGTTGAAGAAGGATGGTGAGAGAGTTGAGCCTTGGGATACTCGAATCGTTATCGGGGAAGGAGCAGATAGATTACGGTTGACTAAGAATCTCTGGGAGTGGTTCCGGAAGAAGAATCTAAACCATTTGAGAACGGTCCCCCCTACTCCCATCCTGTATTCGAGGCTTTCAAGTAGTGTCTCGTGGTTGACTGTGTCGAATGCTGATGATAGGTCCAATAGAATGAAGAGACATGTTTTGCCTTGGTCGAGGGCTTAAAGAGTGTCATCTACTATATGGGGAAAAGTTGTTTCAGTGCTGTGACCAGGCCTGAAACCAGATTGGTATTCGTCTAGCCGGTTTAAATGAGCAACGTGTTGGCTCAGTTAATGTTGCACACATTTCTCAAGTACTTTCGCTAGAAGTGGAATATTGTATATTGGTCTGAAATTGTCTGGAATAGCAGGATTCAAAGTTGTTTTTTTTAAGATGGGGATGACTTGAACGGCATTTAGAGAGTCAGGTATGGAATCTTCTCATAGGGAAGCATTGATCATTTTTGTTCAAATGGTAATGATAAATAGGTAGGTCGCAGCCAAGCAGTTGGAGGGGAGCGGGCCATTAAAGTGGTTATTCGGTTTTATGGAGGATAGAATTTTCGAGATGGAATGGTCTTCATATAACTTGAAAGCAGACCAGTGCGCACGGTTTTTGGGTGTTGCCTGGGGGGTGAGTAGAGAGATGACTCCCGGAAAGAGGAGGTCGGATGCTAGCGTCAGAATTAAGCTTGTTTCCTAAGGAGTTAATTTTGGCAGTAAAGAAGAAGGAGAACTCCTCACAGGTTATTAGGGACTTTGTAGTTTATTTGGAGGTTTTAGTAAGTTTGTTAGATAGATGTTTTACCATTTCAAAGAGCTTACAAGGTCTGTTCTTAGCGTTTTCTAGGTCCGAGCTAAAGAACTCTTTTTTTGATTTGAAGATTTTCTTGTTGTATGCATTTTTCGTCTTTCGGAGAAGTTTTAGAGGGAGGCAGAGAGGTGCTGTCTCCAGTTTCTTTCTGTCAGCCGAAGAATTCTCATTTCATTGTTGAGGGATCCGTTGAACCAGGGATTTTTGTCTTTGATTTGAGATCTTTTTAGCTTTAACGGATCAATTATGTCAGACATAGTTGAGTTGTAGTGCTCTGTTAGTTCGTTGACCTTTGATAACTTTGTAGGGGGGAGATCATGCTCTCAACACGCAGCCAGCTTCTCGAGGTCTAGGCTCTTTGTGTCTCTAAGCCAGAGTTTCTGTTTCACTGGTTACGCTGGCCTTTTCTTGTGGACACCAGGCATTGGGAAGATAATAGCTTAGTGGTCTGACCAGTCGAATGGATCTCTTGAGTTAAAGCCTGACGGCTGTTGCCTTGGAAATGATCCAATCCAGCTTGTAGCCTTTCGTGTGAGTTGGTAGTGTGCAGGCTTGAATAAGTGTTGGTCAGCAAGGAAGTCTTTGAAGGCGTGGACCTGAGGGTCATTGAGGTCGTTCCAGTGAAGAATAAAGTCACAGAGGAAAATGTCATTGGAGGGGAAGGAGACCTTTTCTGTAATGATTTCCATAAGGTGGTCCATGAATGTGTTGTTCTTACCTGTGGGGTGGTAGAAGATGTGAAGATGTGCAGTTTGCACAACGAGGTAGAGTCGTTACATATGGAGAGTGCGATATATTCGCAGGAGTCAGTGGGGTCGGAATGAAGTTCTGTGACTGAGAGGTTGGAGTGGTAGATGCAAGCAATACCATCCCCTTTTTTAATTTTTTTGCCAAGCCTTACGATGTTGTCATTTGGAGGGACGATGAGTTATTGAGCCATGATTCGGTTGCGATTGCTATGTCAGTGATGATGTCGTAGGGATGCTTCTCTGCTGATCGGCAGTTAAGTAGGAGGCGGAGAGTGGTGGGTCAGGTTTGTGTTGTGAGTTAGGGAGGATAAGGGTACTTGCGCCACGTTATTTCTGTTTACTCCTCTGTTACGTAGAGTTGATGATCTATTAGAGTTGATAGAGACTGTATGAATTATGTATTCATCTTTCTTGTCTGGAGGACAGGGAGCATCAGGTGTGGGCTCATAGGATAAGAGGAGGGCTAGAGTTTCGTCCTCCGTGAGGTAGTTGGGATGTTTGTGAGGGCGAAGGTGTCTATTGGCCAGCGGCAAATGTTGAAGGAAGGGCTTGGTTAGTGGGAAAAGAACAGATTTATGGGAGCGCTTGATTTTCTAGAGAGTGTGTTCAGTGAGGTGTAGGATGCTCTTCAAATCGAGAATAGATTTATGGATGCTCTGAGCTATGTTGGCTGCTGTAAGGTTCAGAGTTTCAAGGTCCATTAGCGAAGGATGCACTTGTGGATAGAGGACCTGTGGATTAGGACTTGTTCTGCTGCCATAAGATGTGAGCCTGGCTTAGTACAATACAGCTTTTTCGGTATGAACTGAGCAGGTTGATTCAAGGGTCAGGAGCTCATACCTAGGGGGAATTGGGTCACACCCCTCAGGCAGGTGCCTCCCAGATGTCAATTATTGGGACTTATCTATTAATGAGATAAACCCAGGTGCATAAACTTAATTTACAATTCCAACATTTCTATTTCCTGAGACTAGTTGTCAAAGGCAGGCAGAACGTCGCCAAATAAATGAGCTATTCTGCGTTTTCGGATGCCTTGTATTTCCTCCTCTCTCAGTACCAGCCCATCAGTACTGACCCATTGCATCATTTCTATTTTTCGCCAAATGTGAGATGGCTTCCCACCACCTTCCATGTCATTGCTGTTGAATTTTTGGCTAACACCAACGCTAAATCCAGGAATCAATTAACTAGCCATTTATCTTAGGCATTGGAATAGTCCTAACAACCATGCTTCCAGCATGCACAAGTCAGTCCTACACAGTGTAACCTCAAGATGCTGTATTACTTGTACTCAATATGTAATGATTAGGGGACAGTTTCATACCAAATACACAACGGGTGCATATGATTGAATCTCCCAAACACTCCTCATTGAGATTTTATTGTGCTAGGTAGGTATGATGGAAATAATTAAGTTGTGCATATTTAAATATGGTGTTCCTAGGAACCTTCTAAGGGCCTAATTATGAGTCTAGCGGTCCTCAAACTGCCAGACCCGTGGTGAGGCGGCAGTGGCAGTCTTACGACTGCCACATTACAACCCTAGTGGTCTTGGCGTACTGGGACCGCCAACTCCGCCAGGGAACTACTTTTCCCTGACGTTGACGAGGTGGTCCAGAGGCATTCATATGCCTGGTGGGACCGCCGTGGTCTCACCAAGCATATTACGAGTTTCCTCTCCCCCAAGATTTTCATGGGGGTTCTTCCTCAATGAAAATCTAGGTGGCGAGGATACAAAGGGGGACCTAAGTGATCCCCTTATGCCTCACAACCTGTGGATTCACAAAGGGGAGCACAACATGTGCCCTCCATCTGCATGCACAGAGGTTCCAGCACAGCGTGGACTTTTCAGTCCATGCCGTGCTGGAACTGTTTATGACATTCCCATTACGGTGCCTATTTTATAGGCTCCACTGTGGGAACGCCAAAGGAATCGCCCTCCAATGACTAAAAAAGGTATTATAAGGCGAGTGTTCACACACAGGTTTGGCGGTGGGGCGGGACCGCAGTTGCACCGTCAAACTCATAATCGCCCCCTTAGTGTAAGCCAGAACGCTCTCCCATTCCTTGCTACCAATTTCTTCCCCCGAGATTGGTTTCCCAACGCGTCTTAGTTTTGCCAAGACTTGTTTTCAACATCTTATTTAGTGTTTTCTAGCACCAGGTAATCAGGTCACACTCGGCTCCAATCGTAACTTGAGGCTGTAGAAGATCATTTTGTGAGGGTGTTTGTATACGTGTGCACTAGAAGTCCCAAAATGCATGCATCAGAGCTCCATAGGTTAACAACTGATCGGGTAGATAATACTCTTTGATCATTATCTATCTCTAAGGGAATAATTTCCTGGCTGAGTAACACTCCCCCACATTAACAATTCCCACCTCATCCCATTGTAGGATTTGCTTGGTGGTAAAGAACTTCTGCCCATGGGGAAGCTTAACTAAAGGCATGGCAGGAGCATACAATTGGCAACTTGAAGTTTTTATTTAATACAGCGCCTCCAACGTTTTCAGTACTGTTTTTTATTGATCATTAGTTTTCTATGTGACTCTGTTTCTTTATATACTCAAGGTATCTTCAGTGACATTTACATCTGCTCATGGGAGCAGGTGATAGTTGGTGTTGCTGGATGAAGGGAGACAGTGGCATAGCTTGTCTATTAATTTACATGGTTATCATTGAGAGTGAAGACAGGGTCTGACCATGCACTTACCTTACACTGAGTCACCCATGTCTTCCTGCTGATAGACTCTGAGTGTGTAATTGCTACTAATATGTTGATTTGTTTAATATGTGCTCATGTAAATGTTAGAAGTTTTACTTGACACCCTGTTCTTTGTTCATTTTAACAGCTGGAAACAATGACTGTGAAGGCAGCGAAGCAGTAAGAACTATTAAGGAAGAGACACAGAACGAAAAAGGTAAATGTATATATCATGATTCATGATATATCTCATGATATCCCTTTCCTATAATATGTGCTGGAAATGGTTTTGTTAATTTTGTTAGAAGGGCATAAGAGATGCCTCTTTTTTGACCGAGTGCTACATTATGAAAACTAGAACACGTTAAAACAACATTTAAATTAATTTCTTTCTTACACTTTTGAAATCAAAATTCCAAAATACAGTTTATCTAAAAAATGCCATTTTACTACACTTTTGTTATCCGTCTGTTAGTGTCCTGTCCCATTCAGCTCTCCTGAAACTCGCAGACTCTTACCTTACCATACAGTCGCGGGTCCTTACACCCAACCTAGATGATTAACACTTTGACAAATGTCTTTCACTAGTTCCCACCTCTGCTGCATAGGACCAGTAGGGTAGCACTTGATCACCTGGGTGTAGAATACACTGTAAGGCAACTCAGCATTTACACCTTGTGTGCATGATAAGACAAAATGCAACATTCTAGGACATTGCTGGTATTGTATATCTCTACGATGTGTAGGAAGTAGTAGAGCATTGTTAATAAAGGATAATCTTTTTCCTAATTGAAACCATGTTTTGGATTGACTTGTGTAGGATATCTGTGACATCCATGTGAGCATGTACCATAATATTTTCTGCACAAAAAAGCTCCTCTCATGACAAACTGTGACAAAATCATGAGTGCTGCAAAAGACTAGTACAGCATCACAAACATGATATTCAAGATCAGGCAAAGAACAGAAGGGATTCATGCCTATCTTTCCAAATACTGCTGGCCCTTACCAAGACAGCAAATTCGAAAATGGCTTGATGTGCCCCCCATCTTACATATAAAAGCTTACATACAAAGATTTTTTTTATGAAGCACTTGATGTTAATTTATACAATGTTAATTAACAGACTAACAAATAAATATTTTCTTCTACCAAGATCTCAGAAGTATATTAGATAGGCTGTAAAAGTTTATAAACCACTCTTGTGAATGAAAATCACAAAGAACATAGGGACCAATTCCGATGTCAGTCTGAAAGCCTCCGAACGCTTGTTTGAAACTTTCTGACCATGGTTGGAGGCTTTCTGACCGCCAGGGTAGGTTTGTGGTCTGACTGCCAAGTTACGTTGTTGGCGGTCAGAGCATGAACTGGTCGGTCATTCCGATGTGGTTCTGACCGGCTCTTGGAGTCTTTCGGCTGTTCGGAACCACACTGTGATCCCCTATGGATGGTATTTCGGCCATGGCCATCAGGATTATGATGTTGGTTTCTCACAGCCTTTCTGTGCTGGCCTTTCTGACACGGAAAGGCTGTCAGAAAGCAACTTTGGGGGCCCACAGCAGGGACACAGTGCCTCCGCGGCCTACGGTTGGTGGCTGAGGGGGTACTTAGGGTGTCCCCCTGTAAATCCATGCACTCTGTGGCAGGCACGATGAGGTGTCTGCCACAGGGTGCATGGTTTTAAACATGCACCCATTTCTTCATGGGAGCCTGGATTACAGCGTTTTAAAGCTGTAACACAGGCTCCCATATAAAAATGTGAGTATCCGACTGAACCGTGTTTGATCGCATCTTAATCAGGCGGCCGGAAGCGCTGACTGTAGGTTGGTCGGTCAAGAGACCGATAAGGTGTCGGTCAGAGGCTACTCTGACTGAATTCGTAATAAGCCCCAAAATGTTTAATATCTATATTAATAAATAGGTTTAAGTAATTGGAAATTGAGGATAAATAGAGTGATAGGCTAAATGTATACATTACTATTATTCACAGATAACTCAATCCTCATTGTTGATTCTTGGCACTTTGCTAAAGGTATCATTATATTATTACATAATTGGCAAACGAGGGGAATGACTAATCAACAGAAATGCATCATTTTTTGGCCATAATTCTCCATGGGAATAACGCGTACGACTTTATAAAATAGCATTGTCTTTTATTCAGACTAAATTCATAAATGTTGATTTAACAGGCATCTGCAAAGGAAAGAGTTTGTGCATTGAAACTTTTTATTCAAATTACATTTTTAATTTGTTTGAAAAAAATCATATCTGTTCATTTACCTTGCTCCCTATTTTGTTTTCAAATACTTCTAACTTTTTGTAGGTTAGTGCGTTTTCCTGGCACATTCTTCACAATGTCAGTCTATTAGTTCTTCTTTGCACAATGGGATGAAGCTGTGTTGAGGACTTCCTTCTTTTTTTGTGCTAAAGATATGGCAAACATACTTTATGGGAGTTTCCCATATAACATGTGTTTGTTTCTGCCATCATGCCCATAGGCTTTAAAATTGTATGGTATGGTTGCTATGCTACCCAAATATTTGCTCAAGCCTCTACTATGTTCAACATCCTGATTAGGACTGTTAAAAACATAACCATTTGTCTGTTGTTGGCAGCCCTTCTGTGTCTGTGCGTATCCCATTCCTGTTTTGCAGAATCAAGAATGGTAGGCGTATGCCCTAATAGATGTGATTTATCCACAAAACAAATCCCCCATTATGGCAGAATTTCCATGTGAGTAAGTCTACTCCAGACAGAGACGAGCCATATGAAAATTAGACTTGGTCCTGCTCAAGCAGAAACAGCTGAGTCTGACCTGCCAGGACATGTCCCCTCTTGATGAAATCACAAGCAAATAAAGATCAGTTTCGACTTTGTCAATTTCATCAGTGAGGGGCAGCTTCAGTTCTACACCACAGAAGGCACGAGTACCTCGAAACCATCTAGAGGATTCAGAACAGCAATGATGGACTGGAATGCGGCCAAATTAATTGTCAGTGATAAAATGAATTCAAGCATTCCACCCCTTAAATTTTTGTTTCCCTAAGTGTGAAGAACTATGTGCTAAGGGGATCACTGACTAAATATCGAGGGACAAAATATAGACTACCCAAAATATCGATGCCAAAATATCGACAGACAAAATATCGAATTCCTATCTACAAACAGGTAAGTACCAAAATATCGAATCCAAAATATTGTTTAAAAATATATACTTTGTAAAAATATCGAATTTCTTAAAAATAATGTAAAATTAAAAAATATTAAAAATAAATAGCTAAAATATACTTAAAAATACTTAAATTACCTTAAAATTATTAAATAATTAATTTAACTTATAAAAAAACCATACAATCATATATGTTAAAACATATATATATATATATATATATATATATATATATATATGTATATATATTAACATAATATTAATAAAAATACACAATATTATTACCGTAGGATAGCGGGAGTGTAAAACTTACTATTCCCACTCCTGGAATTGCAACAGTAGGGAAAGCGTTGGATAGCGTAGGGGTAAAAATTACTATTCCCACTCCACAGAGTGCAACAGTAGGGAAAGCGTTGGATAGCGTAGGGGTAAAAATTACTATTCCCACTCCAGAGAGTGCAACAGTAGGGAAAGCGTTGGATAGCGTAGGGGTAAAAATTACTATTCTCACTCCATGAGAGTGCAACAGTAGGAAAGCGTTGGATAGCGTAGGGGTAAAAATTACTATTCCCACTTCAGAGAGTGCAACAGTAGGGAAAACGTTGGATAGCGTAGGGGTAAAAATTACTATTCCCACTCCAGTGAGTGCAACAGTAGGGAAAGCGTTGGATAGCGAGGGGTAAAAATTACTATTCCCACTCCAGAGAGTGCAACAGTAGGGACGGCGTTGGATAGCGTAGGGGTAAAAATTACTATTCCCACTCCAGAGAGTGCAACACTAGGGAAAGCGTTTGATAGCGTAGGGGTCAAAATTACTATTCCCACTCCAGACAGTGCAACAGTAGGGAAAGCATTGGATAGCGTAGGGGTAAAAATTACGATTCCCACTCCAGAGAGTGCAACAGTAGGGAAAACGTTGGATAGCGTAGGGGTAAAAATTACTATTCCCACTCCATAGAGTGCAACAGTAGGGAAAGCATTGGATAGCGTAGGGGTAAAAATTACTATTCCCACTCCAGAGAGTGCAACAGTAGGGAAGGCGTTGGATAGCGTAGGGGTAAAAATTACTATTCCCACTCCAGAGAGTGCAACAGTATGGAAAGCCTTGGATAGCGTAGGGGTAAAAATTACTATTCCCACTCCAGAGAGTGCAACAGTAGGGAAAGCGTAGGGGTAAAAATTACTATTCCCACTCCAGTGAGTGCAACGGTAGGGAAAGCGTTGGATAGCATAGGTGTACATTTTACTATTCCCACTCTAGTGAAAATAAATTAATATAATTCACATAATTATCAATTCATCAATTAATAAAAATTAATTACCAATTAAGAATTAATTAATTACCAATTAATAATTAATTAACAATTTATTCAAAATAAATTCCAATAAATAAATTAACATATTTAATTAATTATAATTAAATTACTTCCAACCCTATTCCCCTATAAACCCACAACCCGCTACAGAAAATAAATTAATATTATTCACATAATTATCAATTAATACAAATTAATTATCAATTAAGAAGACTTAATTACCAATTAAAAATTAATTAACAATGTATTCAAAATAAATACCAATAAATTAGTTAACATATTTAATTAATTATAATTAAATTACTTCCCACCCTATTCCCCTATAAACCCACAACCTGCTACAGAATAAAATTACGCAAAAATTAAATAACATAAAATTAATTACTTAAAATAAATTACAAAAAAATATACACTTTTTACTCATATACTAACATACAAAACACTTAAAAAAATTTGATATTATTAAAAATGCGATATTTTTAATAACCTATATTATGTACTTCGATATTTTGACTTTCTATATTTTTAAGATCGATATTACATTACTTACCTTAAAAACGATATTTTTGATGTCTATATTCTGTCCATTCGATATTTTGTCCATTCTATATTTTGGAGTCGATATTTGTGTTACTCGATATTTTGGACTCGATATTTTGACCATATACCGTGCTAGGGGCATGCCCTGATGTAGCAAGCCTACACAGCTCTTCAAAATATTACTGAGCTATGTAAATAGGCAGTTACATTGTTGTTTCTCTGGTAAGTGTGCTGTTCAGTACCACTGACAGAGGAAACAGTTCTCTTTGTGTTGCAGTTCACCTCTCTCCATTTAACCATAACAAAATGTCATCATTAGATTTTGCCTACAGTGCATCACCTTTACCACAAGCACAAAAAGACAGACTGTGAACTGGGGAACTGGAATTAGCAGGGTACAGTAACTTGAATCACTAAAATTGCACTCTGTCCTTGTGATGCTAATTCCATTAACAGATGCATGCAAGGGATCTGCCTTTGCTGTTTTTACTGCAACCTACTGAACCCAAATCAGAACACAAACCTTTACCTCCGTCTTTGGGAAAGAACTACTTCCACTGCTACTGCCACAAATACTTCCACTCCTCCATTTTACTGTCATACAGTCCACAATTAGACCTACTGGAATGAGGCATTTTGCTATATCTAGATCTGTGTGCTAACTTTAGTTTACATTCTGCTCTTTTAAATATATACATTACTCCAGCCATTGTATGGACTTAATGACTGGTACTAGGAGGACCGAAGTACGACACGTTATTTTCAAGTATGATTGGAACATTTTGAATAGGTTTGGTCACCTTAGTGACCTTAATGCACTGAATTGAGTGGCACATTGTGGAAATAATTGCAAAGACAATACAACCCAGTCTCCACCCTTCATTAGTAATAACACTTCACAAGTGAAGGATGGTAATCCGCTTAGTGAGGGCTTGATAGCTCCATCACAGCAGACCTTGAAAGGGAAACCCTTAGGTAATAAAGGGATTAGCCATCAATTAAAGATTATCTCATGGACCATTGCAGGTTTGCGTACAAACATTGTGCTATCTGATTTGCGGGATATGTTAGCTGTTTATGATATTATCTGTTTTCCGGAAACATGGGAAGTGCAGGGACACTTTATTGATGGTTTTTCTCTTTAGCATACACATGCCACCGCCTCACCTGGAGGGCGGGCAAAGGGAGGTTTGGCCATCTATATTGTCAATATCTTTTCTGGGAAAGTGATTGAATTGATACAAAATGCCCTGTTTTTCCAACTACTCTTATGTGATATCCATGAATATTGGGATTTAAAAATATATATTTTTATTAGATTTTATTGCTTCATTAAGGAAAAAATACCAAGCATACCTAAGGAAAGCAAATTGTCATGTAACATCATGCAAGTTTATCTTACCATAAAATGTATATTTAATACCATTTAACACAGGTCGCCCTTTCCTCATAAGGCTTTAAATCCATCCCCTACATCCATCCTGTCCGGACTATCTACTCCTTTCAAATTCTAAAATTAAGTTAAAAAATGTACAGCTCTCTAGCCCAAATTATGCACGTGGGAAAAAATATATGCTGGAACTATCTGTGGCAAGTATCAGCATGTCGGCCAACAGTGCAAAATGTATTAATCCTTTCCTTTATCCGTAGGCCATACATTTTGGCAGAAAACCCAAGACAATTAAAGAGTAATGATTTTTACTTTTGGATAAAACTTTTTGAGGTATGTAAGACTATTTAAGTGTATCCCTCTTACCCCAATCAAATTAGAGATATACAATATTTTGCAAAGTTGTTGAATTTCACCCTTGGTGTTGTTTGGAAAGTTTCACGATTTTCCTTTGTTTTCACCAGTGCAAGGATTTTTATTTTCTAGTAGCCCATTTGTTTTTAGGTCGAGCCTGGGCAGCGCATGCGCTGCTCTGCGAGGCATGCTGTTTTGGAGTATGGCTGTGAAGCCCCGCCCACTGTTTGCCCATATTTGCTATTGGCTTGTGTCATTGTCCTCTGTAAATGCTTGCTTTTGATTTATTAATACGCTTGTTAGTCTCTCCTTAGTACAGCCTTGTCTTCATTTGTAACCTTCATGATGAGTGGCTCTTTTACTTCGGTTGTTACAGAGTATGTCTTATTTAGTCTTTAAGCACTATTTTTTTTAATGAGTTTCTCCTACTGCAGGCATGACATGTTTTCCTGCAACATTCAGTGCACCATGAGCGCTTTCACTTTCCAAGCAGCCCGGGACAATGTCGGCCGCTTCTTTGAAGTGAAATAGGTTTTGCATTGACAAGAGTTTGAGCTATTGGAATTGGAAATGACAATGCCTTTTATTTATGTATTAATTACCAAAACAGATAAATAAAAGGCATTGTCATTTACAATGGAAATAGCTTAAACTCTTGCAAATTTGAGACCTATTGCATTGCAAATGCTTGTTGATATAGAAGTCAGCCAAGCCAACACCACTCGCAAAGTGCAATTCACATTAGTTGCATGCTTATTAGTCCATGGTGGAAAATGTATGTACATTTTTCATCATTTTGCAGAGCTGTTCTGTGCTCAGTGGTGTTGCAGGTTAGACTAAGAAAACTGTACTCTGCTAAGTTTATAATCTGCAAAATAATTTTTTTAAGTTAACCGCTTAACCGTGGCACGAATTCCGCTGCGTTGTGGCGGTTTTAATGAGTGGGCGGGGCCGCGTCGGCCAACGCATGTGCGCAGCACTTCGGAGGTAGTGCTTGCGACGGGCGTTGGCTGACGGGAGCACTTAAGGGGTTAAACAAGGATATGTGTGACATGATTCATCACAAATTTCACCATTTTCGAATAAATATAACAAAGCGAAAAAATGAAATTTATTAGGTAAATTGTAAAATTTCCATAGACTCAGGGTTTTAGGTGGGCAGTGTCCCTCCGGGTTTCAGACCCAGCAGTAATTAAAAACAGACATTGAAATGGACCTCTGTAGGGGCCTATAATTCTGTCCTTTAAAGCAAAACACTCTAATTGGGGGAGGGGATTGATGCCTGTACAAACCAGACTATGCCAGCGTTGTAGTTCCTGTTCACATTTGCCTTGTCCTGCATTCCTTAAGAGTGTTTGATGTTTCATCGAAGTTGTGGTTTTGGAGTTTTTTGTGCAGCATATTAACATTGTATCTAGGTTTCTCTGAGGTCAGACTGTAGGTACGTATTTATAGCAGGCCACAATAAAGAGCTCCGCAGTTGAAGCTGAAGGCAGTGTGAGTTTCTCACAATGTCTTTCAGTAGGCCATAAAGTAGTTCTGAATATGTGCTCATGCAATCACTGGCCTCTCTGCAGATCGCACAGAGCAATGGTCATATGTGCCAACTGGAATTGTGATTCTATGCCAAAGTGTGGGAAAGAGGTACACAGCTGTTGAAACATTTACATTGCAAAAGTAAAAGAGAATTAACTGCTAACAGGTTAGTGAGTGCCTTCCGTGTGTGGGGACAGTAAAGTGAAGTAGATGCAAGGAAGTACATGCAGGAAAGGGTGAAAAGAGGGTGATGATGAGGAAAGAGATGAGGTGTGAGATGTGAAAATGTAGGATTTCTCATAGACGTGGGAGAAAAGGGGCATATGTGTGTAGCAGAGAGACCACGTTGGAAAGTAGTGTGACTGGAAGAAAGGGAATGTTTGAGACTCCCAGAAGACTACCACCCCTTCCACAGATCTTTAAATGTTTAATTACTCATATTTTCAAAACTGAACGATTTTTCAGTTCTAATTATTCACAACAAAATCATTGTGGCCACTCATGTATCTAATACTGGTAACAAGCACTGGCAAAGTCAATAGGTTTGACTTGGTTTAGATGCATGTCTGTTACTGTGTGATATGTCTTCAACGAAAGCCTAAACAGAGACACCAAAATACTGGTAGGATGGTGTTATGCGAAGCACAGGATTTTACTTTACATATTTTAAGCCACACACAATTAATTATATAGGCCATGCCCCTTTCAATGGATTCCTAGTTATGCATCTTGGGCTACGCCCCTTTTAGAGTCCCCATACTTTTTCATCCCACTTAAAGCCCTGCATAACCATTATGAAGACTGCAAAACCTTTGCAAAAAATATCCAAGGTCTAAATCCTACAGCATATTTATGTCCCTATGGGATTGCACATTTTACAATGTTTAGCAGGACAAAAAGCCCCATTTTGGGGGGTATGATCAGTATATTTTTAAAATCTCAGTTATTCATGGATGTCTTTTGGGGTAGTGATTGGTCTTAACTGCGACCTCTCACTTGCTCCCTGCTACTCCTGGAACTTCCTTTGCGACCCCTGGCCTCATAGGAGGCAAACACTTTGCCCCCTCTGAGGCCAGGGGTCGCAAAGAAAGTGCCAGGAGTAGCAGGGAGCAAACTAGGAGCCAGGCTACACCCAAATGACTTCTATGCAGTTGTTCAAAATCTTTTAGATGGTTTAGCTCAGAAAAGTTCTCAAACCTATTAGCTTTTATTATTGTAATGGACTTCAATTTTCATAAAATACCTCTCGGTCCCATATACTTTCAGAATGAGCGTATCTAGGAAGGAAATTGCCAATAACTGTGTAGTGGAAGCAGTATGTTCTCCCAGCTATCAGTGTAGCTTTCTAATTTATTTTGCTGTGTCCCTTGAGCTTGTGTGTCAGCCTTTTAAAATCTCAACAACGAGGGCAAGCTGTTCTGCCCTTTCTTCACGATCTGAGAGTGACGTTTTCTGTCTCTTTCCTTTTTTGTCAGATCGATGAATACTTTTTGATTATGTACAAGTGAGATAAATTGAAATTGTCTGACACCTCTCTCTCCCTCTCTCTCTCTTGAGTCATTTGTGAAGCTAGAAAATGCAAACTTCCATTGTCTTGCTGCATCCTTGTCTTTTGCACATGTGTGGCCCAGTGGTCAGGGGTAAGGCTAATAAATTCTGATTTTTATCTCAGCCTAATGGGCTCTTGTCACATATTTTTCACAGGGCTTTTAGCCTAAATGCATTGAAAGAGCAGACATCTTCAGCAGGTGCAATAAGGTTGTTCTAATTGTTGTACTTGTTTTGAGAGTTAGAAGGCATTTAATGAAGGCAACGATTACATTAAATATATATATTTTATTACTTTTGTTCATGGTCATCAGGGGTGTGGAATTTATTAAAATATCTACTTGTCCATGGGGCAGGTTGCTTCATAAATCTACTTGTCCTGTAACAAAATCCACTTGTACCTTTGCTGCCATAATTTGTCGCAGAACTACATGGCACCAATCTCATTATATAAAAGCTCTTATATAGTCTCTACCATAGTAGTGTTTGAATACTAGTAATCATTTTATGTTGCCACGTTTCCGGAGATCTACATACTGGGACAGATGATGGTGGTAAGCAGTAGTTCCAGGTTTGTTATGCCCTTTTGAGTCTGTGCAAACCTACTAACTTGCATGTTTTAAGGGTTTTCAACAAATCTTCTCTAATCTTTCCCATACTGAGAAAGGTTGGCAATTTACTCCTGAGAGTGGCAGACGTAAACCTTCTTTCAGAGTTGGGAAAAAAGTAGTTGGAGGGAAAATGAACTTTCAAACATCCAGGTTTTCACATGAGCTAATCTACACATGCATATTTGCTCATGCTGAAATGCAGTTTACAAATATTTTGGAGAAGTACCATTTCTTGCCCTACTAATGTAAGCCATATATCAAAGGTGCACTTTTGAGACTTTCTTTAATAATTGGGCCCCTAATTTGGTCTGGCGTTAACTATGACCTTTTGTGTTTATTAAAATTCTCTCTCTCTCAGAATCGGCTGGCTTCACTGTGAGTGACAGCACTCTGCTCTTTCACAAGTAGCATATTGGTACACAAAATAGTTTTGTGAAGTGCCAGTAATAATGTGACAGTGGGTGCTTTTTTGAGACCAAAAACAATGTTTGCGTTTGCCAATGTTTGTTATGATAGTGAGGGCCCGACAGCTCTCACATCTGTAAGGTTTTACAAACGCCATGCCAAAATAAGTCACTCATTGCCAAAACTAAAAAGTTGACCACCAATGTCAGACCTACTGGCTTTGCCAAGGCTTGTTTATTTTTGTTTACCATAATCTTATAGGAACTGGTTACACGAATTTTCCAATATTTATATTTTTGGGAAATACTAGCATGCATTAACACATTTTACTAAATGATGCTGCAAAGAAATTATGTAACAAAAGAGGGGAACCAGGACGGACAATATTTAAAGGGGTCCAGTGTACGTGTCCGAAAGATTAGCCACAATGTAATGTACAAAGTTCCCCAGACGGGGTAGAGAGGAGGTAGAGTATGTCGATATGTAGTGTGTATAGAGAGAAAGAAAGAAAAGTCAAAGAGGGGGGAATCCCCTTGTTGGGACTGAAACCCTCACACACCTAGCAAGCTAGATGTCATGCTTCATCATATGGGTTTGCTCCTCGCTGAACTGGCGCTGCAATGTTCAGCGGGCACCCTCAAGGGGGCTCTTTAACGGAGATCTTTAATCCCTGCCATATGGTGCATGCGGGTGTGCGGGGAAGAAAAGGGGTGTAGTCGTAGGAGGTGAGGTGAATTAAAAAAGTTGGGTCAGTCCACAATAGAATTTATTGGAGTGGCTGGCGCCCTTGGTAAAAAAGGTGGGAGGGGAGATAGTTGCTACTGGTAATGTTGGGCAAGATATCTACAACCCCCTGGTGTGGTCAACATGTTTCATGCCTACGCGGCATTTCATCAGGACCCAAAGTGGGACGTACTACACAGTGAAAAATAATGGTGTAAAGGTTTAAAAATCTGTAGTCATACAACCTTATGCCATGAGGTCATAAAGGGGCAGGCAAGGAAATCCTGCTCAGTATGAGTGACCTGGAGGGATAAAACATAACAGAACATCGTGAAAGTTTATCTGTTTGTCTGTCAAACTCACACGACACACATAGAAAAGACATACTCGTATTTAAAAAAAGAGGCAGAGTAAACCAATTGGTTAGAACAGTGGTTGCATTGACATTAAGCTGTGTCTACTTGGTGGGGCGCACAGTCATATGTCACGCACAAAGATGATAGAAAGTGAGAGGCTAAGGAACACTAAAATTCATAGAAAGGGGGCACAATGTAAGAGATCTTACCCTAAGGGAGATCGTGAGATGCCCCGCAGTCTGCTCCAGTGGGACCTGCACGTAAAGGTCAGGAACCTGGGAGGGGAGCAAGACAGTGTTGATGACACACCGTCATCTATATTAACCCATAATGAAATTAGCATCATGGGTGTTGAGACTCGCGAGGAGGAAAGGGTTAATGCGGAGGAAATACACCCGAACGGCCATTAGTTTATCTCCTGGAGCCTGAACCGATCAGTGGAGCTGGTGAGGTACCCCGGCGGTCCAGATCGGCGCGCGGACCATGAAACAGCGAAAAGTGACCCCGCAAGCCCAACGGGCGCTGAAGGTCAGGAATCACTGAAACGATGGGCCACACCATCATCGAGGCCACCGGTGACCAAGCCATGCTCGTATGTAGGTTGGAGGCATAAGGTAAACATGGGCGTGTAGGTAACACTCCCAAAGCATGCGCAATACCACCTACGGTCAACAAAGGGGGGCAGAACGCCCTGAGTCAGTCAGTCGAGCCACTTACCCGGATAGCGTGCGGTCGGAGCCGCTAACACCTACCCCCACCGTCTGGTCAGGACAGAGCAGCTGGTCAACGCCCTGGATTCAAGAGCGGTATTAGTAGCCCGAATCTCGCCGAGTCCGCGTGGGGGCGGGGCCTCAGCAGGACTACACGCATGCGTCGCAGTGTAAAGTTTTCCGACCACTGGAACAGTGCGGGGGGGAAAAGGTGATGGCGCTGGTTAGCGGCCATATTGGTGGTGAAATAAGTGCGTGAATGGTCCAGTTAAACCAAGTAGGAGTAGTTTAGGCAGCAAATGTCATATTCGGCCAACTTGTAAATCATGGGTAAGATTAGATAATTTACGCAAATACCACAATGTGAATCTAATCGGTTACTATACTGCGCAGTGGGAAAATGACAGTGCTGCGTGGTGGCCATATTGGGGGTCAAAAGAAAAAATATATATATATATATATGGTCCGCTAAATAAAGGTGGTTGATTAATGTACAACTAGTACAGTCAGGATAAGCTCATGTACGGTGGTAGAGATGGGTAGGAATGATTAATTCAAGTATAGAGAGTTAAGTGTGACTTCATGTGTGTCATTTGTTGGTAAGGTTGTCAACAGGCGGTCCAGTTTGCACGGTAGGGGTGGCTTAAGCTAGGCACATTACAAGATATTATGATATTACCGTGACACTAGCGACCATGGCACACAATCATTCAAACCAACAATATCTAGGTGCAGACGATGTACCCATCTTTGTTCAATTCTGAACAGGGCTTGTTGTGAAATATGGGGATGGGATTCCAAGACTACCCATCTTATGTTGTCTGCCTGATGACCATGTTGGGTGTAGTGCTCATAGAGCCTGGTGTGGGTTTTCAGACATCTGATGTTACTCTTGTGTTCCATGATACGGAGTTTGACCGGTCTCATGGTCATCCCCAAATAATGCTTATTACAGGGGCAAGTGATAAGATAAATGCACTTGGTGCTGTTACAATTCGTATGTTTACGCAATTGCCACTTGAAAGTCTCTGTGAGTGTGATCTCCTTGATGGTGCTTGTTTGGGAGCAAACAACGCATCCACCACACGGGAAGTGTCCTGTCACTGGCGGATGGCCCCATAGTGTGGTTTGACTTGTACTGTTTTGTTTCTTAGGGCGTGTGTGTATGAGAGAGTCTTTCAGATTAGCCGTGCGTTTAAAGGCAAAACGAGGCGGTGGGATTTCAAGATCGCTTGAGTTCAAAATGTGCCAATTTCTGTTAATAATTTTCTTGATGTGGCTTGAATGTTTAGTGAAACAAGTCACGCAAGTGATCACATCATCCGCTTCTCTCGGACTAGACTCCAAAAGTGCCTCTCTGTGGTTGTTACCAGCTCGTTTGCGAGAGTCCCGTAACAGCCGTGTCGGGTACCCCCTATCCTGTAATTTATGTTGCAGGATATTAGCTTCTTGATTGAAGTCAGCCTTATCAGTGCAATTCCTGCGGAGTCGCAGGAATTGCCCGAAAGGTAAATTATCCCTTAGGGCTCGTGGGTGATGACTCCCATAGAGAAGGAGGCTGTTCCTATCCGTCTCTTTGCGGAGAAATTATACCTGAAATTTTACAGTAGTTTAGCTAAAGTTTTTTTTCCCTACTTTCAGTTTTTTAGGAGCATTTTATATTGAAAGCAAAGAAACATTCATCTTGCTTTCAAGCTTCTGCAAATATTTGCATCTAATCAGAGAGCATTCTGTGAGCATCATGCATAGCCTCATTTTGCTAAACTTTGAAACCGTGTGTACACATTTTAATACTGGAACCACTGTCAGTAGTGCAGTCAGAACGTACATTTACTTAGAGCGCTCACCCTAATAATAAAGGCTTTCAATTAATGAACCATGAATACAATTTGAACAGCATTAATACATGCTCACAAATATTAACTGAACTACAGGCAGTACCCTTTCCTGATCCTTAATGTGGTACTGCAAACTGGCAGCCAAAGGGTTTGTGCTGCAGGGGGTTGGGCCTACTTGTCCCAAGAACAAAATACACATTAAAACTTGTTGCCCTTGACCCCAAACAATATGTCATGGGCGTCGGGCTATAGGAATTCCACATCCCTGCTGGTCTGCAATGAATTCTAATAACATCAATATTATTATCACTTGCACTCATAATACAATGTAGGATTGCCATCAGTTAATTAATTAGAGTACAGTGTTAGGCCTGGTGGACATTCCAGTTTATTAGTTATGAATGTTTATAATGGATTTGTTGGTATTGTGTGTTTTTTATTTTTGCTGAGCTGCATGAAGGAAATTCCAAATGATTTCCTTTGCACCATTGGAGCCTTGTCAGTGCCTAATGCTGTTTGTAGTTTTAAGCTTATATCTATATTTAACCAATAGAATTTACACAGTTTATTCTGCTGGATATTTGTGGTCCGTTGTACAAAACCCCATATGCTGTAGCCCAATCTTGTACACGCCACTTATAACCGAGCAACTGAGATGCTCGCAATGTGCTGTGGAGTCACGTTGAAATATTTGCATTTTACTACTTTTTACATTATTCTAACAAAGCTTTTTCACAGCATTAACTAATTTACTTATTCATAGAGTGCACTGTAAATGTATTAATTATATTATTTATAAAATGAATTATTATTAAATCTAGAACAAAGAGTCTGGGCATTATGAATTGTTACTTTGGGAATTGGCCTGAGATAGATCTTGGCGGCACTCCCGCCGTCCCTCCGTGGTGGCGGATTCAAATACTCCATTGAGTTCCTGAGTCGCAGCTGCCATATTTAGAATTGTGCAGGCATTGCGGGCTCCATCGCCATCAGGCCACCGGTATTCTGCCGAGCTGATTTAAATACCCCCGTTGTACTAGCGTTGTCCTGGCAGTGGATTCAGGACAGAGTGGGTCCCTGGTAGAGTAGAGAATGATAAGAACAACTTATTTTAGTGTCAAAACACATATATGTTGAGTTTGCCTCAAAAACATATGTATGTAATGGGTTATACCCATTTGTGTTACTTGTTTCATACCACACAAACTACATACACTTACTATTGAATGCACACCAGCAGGCACCACAAGCACAACACCCCTAAGCACCAAAAAAACCAACAGCAATATTGCATGTAAGAGCAAAGCAAAAGAAACACTGGGCTGCAGCAATTGTCAACACACGAATCATAGTAATATAATTGTACAAGTAGCTTACCTTAGATCCCGGCGACAACTGAGTTGTTTTGCGTGGTGGTGGAGTCGGAGCAGCAAGTCGGGACCTTGATGATGAGGTACAAGATGGAAACGGAAGTGGAAAACAGGAAAAAGGTAGGTTTTTAGCTCATTTCTTTGATTCTGCCAATGCAAAGTAGCAGGTATTGCCGCCAAAGTTGTCTTGATGGAAAGGCACATCATTATTAGCTCAGTGGAGTCCTTGGCTGGACTCCCACTGCCTACCACTTCTGCCAATGGGGCAGTCGAAGCGGGTGAAGATTCCAGGCGGAGGCATCTGGACTCAGTTGGTCTTTCACCCACTGACCCGCAAACATCTAATTAAGGCGGGTAGCTGCCAAGTAGTTGGGCGGTGAATCCATCGAAAAAGCAACGGCAGGACCTTTACCACCAAGATCTAAATCAGGCCCTTCTTTTTCAATACAAAGTCACAGAGATCAAATATCTAGTTGTGAAAATGTTGCAGAAGCATAATCTTGTTTAATGCTGCTTACAAAGGGGCAGATTCCTTAAGTAGGGCTTGCTGTAATGAGACATCCACAACAGCAGTTTTATGTTTGGACTATATTCCTGACATTTTAGTGAATCATAAAGAAAAGCATGTGAAAATCTTATTCAGGCCTATTGCTCTAGTAATACTATTTAAGAAGTAGTTTATGTGTTTTCCCAGGGTCAGAAATAGGTGTGTGAAATTCATGTAATTTGCATTTGTTTTTTTTATATGGGAAATTAAGCAAAATTATGTGAAATGCAAAACTGGCATTTAGGACTGTATTTGAGCACGAAAGGTGTCCTTGCATTCATTTTGGGTGCAGGGATGCATTTCCCTGTAAAAAATAAAGTAGAAAATACAAGCACCACAAACAGCAGCTGCCCGCTTTCTGGTTGTTCACGTTGCTTCTGTGTGTTAGATTTTTGCAGCAAACAGCGCGTAATTACATGACATGGCTTAATAGCTTAATTTCAGGAATTATATGTTACGAGCTTAAAACAAAATGACTGAACTGCTGGAAGATTAGGCCGGAGTATTGGAAATTCACTTGATTTTAGTCAGCAACTACATAGAAAAGATTTATGAATATATCAAAGTCAAGAATGACTTTATTCGTCTTACATGAGAATATGAAAGTGCATAAAAACATGATACATACATTAAATGAATTGCCTTGACAATAATGAAGCTATAATATCAAAACCTTATAAAAGCTTAAACAAATATTAATATAAATATATTGCCAATTAAAAAACAGCATGACCTATAACAATTCTTCCATTGTCAACCCTACAGACTAATTATACAAATGGATATTTTTAATATAAAAAGCACCGAATTTTAGCTCAACAAATGTAGTCTCGGATAAACATATTAAGCTTGATTTCTTGGCCAATAAATAAACTAAAAACATTAAAAACGTGATGACCAAGACAATAAAACATGATAAAGTGCATTGTGTAAAAAGAAGAAGAAAAGAGACACACAAATGGGTTCCCCACGATTTCAATCCACTTCCTAAGCCTCAATGATTTGGTGAAGACGCAAGCAACAGGGTAAGTTGAGTGTACATCAGAGGTAGCTGGAAAAACATTAAGGCCGGCGTAACTTAGTCAAAGTGCAAAGATTTCAACACAGGATATAAAAACATTCTTTGAGGGATCTCATAAAAACTAGAAAAAAAGACAAAATGCAAGAGATCCAGTGGGGAAAATTATCACAGGGACATATGTTCACGCTCCAAGTCCTGGGTTTAGGGTATACCAACAGCATATAATTCTGATTAAACCTAAATCTGATGAGGAGGAAACAATGGTGAACATTAATAACATTACAAGTGCTAAGCAAATAAGGTTCAATGGAGGGACCAGTTATAATCAAAGCATTTCGACCAACCAAAGGTTAAGCTCAATTGACTCTCTCTCAGTTTTCCTCCTTAGCAGGAAATTGTCATGGTTCCATGCAATATCTGCTTTTGTTATGGAAGAGGGCTTGTCAAACAAAGCTGATATACGTCGGCCAGGGCCGGACTGGCTACCGGGCAGTTGTGTGTGCTGCCGAGCAGGGGGATGATTTCGTTGATAGGGACCTGCGTGTGAAAACCGAAATTTGTTTTGCTTTTTTTATTTCAAAGCGCACGCAGGTCCCCATCAACGAAATAAGCCCACACCACAGAGAAATTAGCCCCCAGCTCGGCAGCACACACAACTGCCCAGTAGCCAGTCCGGCCCTGACGTCGGCCATCTAACTGATCTCCACCCATCAAGCTCCAAGCAATCCTTAACTATCTTTCTGCCTAGAGGGTTTTCCGATCGCTCCTAGATAGTGAGTCACCTAATCAAGGGGTGAAGGGCGATGAGAACTGACAGAACCCGAAACCCTAACTCCTCATGAACCATAAAAGCCGAATTAGAAGCAGGAAATGATAGTAAGCGCCTACAAAATCCATTTTCGACCACTTTGAATTCCTGTAAATTGACGTAGCCCCGGAAATCGCTACCGTAGGTAGCTGCTGAATCAGAATTGGCCTGGCATATTTTAATCAGGGATCCAAGTGGTTGCTGTCTATTCTCGTGGAAAAGGAAACAAGAGCACCAATGTTTTTTGACAGTGCTAGTCTCTGAAATTATATCAGAGAAGCCCACGTAGTTCGATCATCAAAAACAACTCCTTAATAGGTGTAAGTCTGGACCCTAGACAACCTGCTACCCTGGACATGAAAAGATCTCAGCTTGGTCTTTTTGGGTCCCAACTCTATCACCTGTGATTTGCTCTAATTGTTCATATATTGCACAAAACCATCAAGTAATGTCCGGAGAACCAAGGCTTTTCTTGCCAGTAAAACTGTAGCATCTGCATAAAGCAGTGCGAGGATCTGACGGGAACCTATTCGTGGGTAATCAACTGGCTTATCAAGAAACCTGGCCCACAGTTCATTCACGTACAACATGAACGAAAAAAGAGCCATTATACATCCCTGTCTAACCCCACTCTTCAAAATGAAGGAGCTAGAACAAGACCCTTCCATATTATAACGTGCTACCGCACTCATGTCTCTATGTAACTCTAGAAAAGATTTATGAATATTTCAAAACTTATGAGTTTTGAGTTCATACTCCATATTGCAAATATCCTCTCACATAACGCCCATTTTCTCTCCCATAGACCTAAATTTACAATAGTGCAAAATTTGCCTTCAAGCAGGTGCCCCAAAATGCTGTTCCTCTGCTCCTTCTCTGTATCAGGATGTAAAGTTTCAAAGTACAAATTGTGTTTTTTGCTCTGTGCAAAAGCTTTTGTGACAAAGGGTCAAAATACCCTCTCCACCCGGTCACCCATAATCCGTCCAATGAATCATCCTTTCCTTTGTTCTTTTAAGTGAAGTAAAAGTGCTCAGCAAAAAGTACAGCCTTTGTTGTAGTTAGCATTAGGTTGCTTCCTTTCCCCTGAAAAGGATAAAGATTAGAACGATGTAAAAGTGAACAGAGAAAATCGTCTTTACAGAGTAGAAATCTTCAGAAAGAATTATTCAGAAACAGATGAAAAATGTAAATGTTTCATGGCATGTATTTAAACTCTTTGATTCATTTTGATTTAGTTTCAGAACTGAGTCTGGAGGACTTGCTTTAGTGCTCTACTAGCTCGATGCAGACTCCTCACCTGTGAATAATTCATTTCAAAGCATTCTCCAAGGGCTGCACCACTGACTGCCAATTTGTAGGTCACACACTACAACATCACTGATTTTAGATATACTACGCAATACCTGAATAGCACACTGAAAATGGCTACACTGGTTGTCAATTTTCTAGAGCGAATGTGCAAAGCGGTAGGTCACAACTAGTTGTCAAATGTCCTGTCCCTGACTTACAGCCTCCGGTCAGCCTTTGGGTCTTTAGTGGTGTATCACGACTGTCTTAAACTCTTTCTTGGAGTTATAGGCCCAAGAAATCGTTTGAGCCTATAACGGGTGAAGAAGTATTTTTCAAATGGTTGTAAAACGTGCGTTTCATTAGAGATAGGCTCAGGGTAAAAATTGGGCCTACAGGGGACAAAGAGATATTTTGTATCTGATATAAGTTGTGGCAGAAAGACTTTAATGCCATTTCAAAATTGTAGACATTGACGTCAGAATGTTCTAGAGTAAACGAGGAGAAACAGAGAAGGCTTAAATGGATTAAAAGTCCTGTACCAGCCATTGTTCTTCCTCTGCCACGCTAATGTCTTCAATGGAACGCCCATCACATCAGGAATGCCTTGCACTTGTGCATATATGTAAGGAGGTGGCTCAAACATGTTTACAGCCTTATAGAAGAGGGTAACAATAAAGACTCAGTAGACTGTGAGCCACATCTTGTGCAGGTCCAAAGCAGATGGTTTGGAGGAGAGCAGATAAGTATTTGAGTTGAAGGTAGGGTTAAGGGCGAGAAGAGTAATGGAACACAGAGACGGCAGGTTGTAGCTGAACATTTTTTTTTTGAGTTCTTGATATTGAGCTACAAAGATAAATGTGGCAAAAATACCCATCACCAAAATATCTAGAAGGTAAGTATATATAGGTCAGTATGGATTTACTATTCTTAGCTCTATATTTATATGCCTAGAAAAAATATATATATATATATATATATATCACGAAGGCACAGAATGTGAAGTTAAATATGGCCACTCCAATTCTGAATAGAGCACATTTATTGTTATTGATAGCTGCTGAGAGCACGCACATTGTGCAAAAGATGGACAAGTACATGATAAACAGAATTTAAGAGACTATAATGGTCTGAGGCTTATTTTCAAATGTCAAGAGCATATACAAATAAATACCTGGTTAATGTGGAGTCATGAAGAATTTGATCAATAAGTTGCGGTTCGAATGCCATGTGCCCTGCTTCCAGATGCCACTAAATAAAATTGGGTGTACCTTCAACGAGGAAATTATCAAAAACACATTTTACAAGTTCAGAACTATTTTGCCATGCAGTTTTTTCATCCCGTGCCGTTTTCTACATCTTGAACAGATGTATTTTTCAAGTTGGCCACCTTTAAGTAACCGTGCACTGAATAATGATACATTTGAACTTTAGGCCTGCAGCTAGGGTGTTTTTGCGCAAATACCTGAAAGCGAGTAGTAGAAAAAAATCTATTTGTACTGGGTAATGAAAAAACTCTATCACAGCAGACACCTTGACAGAACCATCTCGGAATTATTCACAGCATATTTCGGGCTTAATGGAATATTTGGATTCGCATTTTTTGCAATTTCACTGCGTGATCAGCCAACATGGGATGACGTCAAAGCACCACTCTTTCGTTTATTTCTCATTTCTACTGACCCCACCTTCCCACACCTTTTAACATTCGGCTTGTTTCTATTCTTCTGAACAAAGATTACTATCGATTTCCCAGTGCATAGAAAGAACGCTTGAAGGTGAGAGAAAAACAAACAAAAAAACAAATATATGTATATAATATGTTTTTTTTAATTACTTTGAACTGGTGTTGAAGAGAAACATGGACAAGAGGTAGGTAGGTCTAGACTGCCTAATAATGTTGTACTAAAAATCCTAGGGCTAGCGTTTTTTCATGACAGATGTTTAACATGATCGAAAGTAATAGAGGTACTAGGAGATTTGTGGGATTTAGTTTCGTCATCAGACTTTGGCCAGGGAAAAGAAGAGAACAAAAAATGGTGATCGAAGGAGGAAGAGAAGGAGAGGAAAGCAGTGAGAAAGCATGGATGAAAAACCTTGCAAGAATAAGCATGTTTTGCAGCATGCAATGGTAACAACGGGCCAATATATTCTGATGTATTATTCTTAGAGCACACACCTCACATAAATGTCTAGTTTGATCTTTGTCTTTCTGAATGAGCAGACTAAAGTGACCCAGTGTCAGTAATGCTTTGATTACTTACCAGTAATCTGCATTACGGCATGTTCTACTCTCCCTCGTTACAGTCCTTACATTAGCAGGGTGAGTCATATGTCAGAAACAAGGACCCATGAATGAGAAGCTATCAGACTAAAGTGACCCAGTGTCAGTAATGCTTTGATTACTTACCAGTAATCTGCATTACGGCATGTTCTACTCTCCCTCGTTACAGTCCTTACATTAGCAGGGTGAGTCATATGTCAGAAACAAGGACCCATGAATGAGAAGCTATCAGACTAAAGTGACCCAGTGTCAGTAATGCTTTGATTACTTACCAGTAATCTGCATTACGGCATGTTCTACTCTCCCTCGTTACAGTCGTTACATTAGCAGGGTGAGGCATGTGTCTGAAACAAGGACCCATGAATGAGCAGCTGTCAGACTAATATGACCAAGTGTCAGTAATGCTTTGATTACTTACCAGTAATCTGTATTACACCAAGTTCCTTGTTACAGTCCTTTCATTAGCTGGGTGAGTTGCATGTCGGAAACAAGGAGCCATGCTAACCCTTTAAAACGAATAATACATGCTATCCCCTCCTCTTTGCTACGTGAATATAAAAACTTTATTTTTCACTCAATTGTCCTGCTTCTAATACTCATGCAGTAACATAATAATCAAAAACAAATCACAAGTAGTGGAATGAACCTAGCACAGTGATGAGGGAGAGCTGAACACAGTATGCTGGTAAGTAATTACACCATTATCACTCCATCCCTCTTCCTCGTCACAGTACATATATTATGAAGGTATAGAAAGCAATGGCAAGTCTTCTGACAGGCAGCCATAACATTAGGATTCGCTCACAAGTCATGCTTACCACATGGCCCTGGTTTGAGTACTTTTTCTACAATTTCACTTTGTTATTATCTGAGACTTTCCAGATGACGTATCAAACCAGTACCCACAGATGACTGTCACTATAATCTCACATGGGAACAACCCACCTTCAGCAAGGCATTGTTATCAAAGATGTGCTATAATATTAGAACAAAAATTAGAACTCTGTCAGCAAAACTGCCTAAGGCAAGATGGACTGGTCAACACACATTTCAGAAAGGATCACGGTCACTATTGGAACAACCTGTGAAAAGGTGAGACAGTGAACATCATCTGCCTGCAGCAAGGAACTTGAACTGTGTAGTTGTATCTAATTCATACCATAAATTCTTATCATGGACAATTCCCAGGGCAGAGAATATTCCACTGAACAGCCACAACACGTATTACAGATAGCAAACCTTCTCAGCCCATCAGCACCAAAAAAACATAACAAGTAAACTAACTGGCAGGGAATATTCCAGGAACCATATCCCATAGAAGTAACCTGGATTATAGCTGAAACAAAATTTTAGGACTTAAAACCGACAAAACCCTTTGTGAAATGAAGGATCGTGATTCTTTGGTGTATGAAGTGAGAAACAACAGCATATATGCCCTAAAACAAGTAATCGCACAACAAAGCACATGGCAATACAGTATTCAAACAAAATATACAACCCAAATATTGTCCTACCAAAATATTATATTTACAATATCGTGATATGGAAATATCGTCTGCAAGAATATCGTTGTCAAGAATATCGATTTCAAGGTAATATCAATTTAGAAAATATCGAAGTCATTAATATCATTTATAAAAATATAGTTATTAATAATATAGGGCCTCATTACGACGGCGGGCGTACTTTAGTCCGTCCGCCATCGATACATATGTGGGACTGGCCCCCTATGAGGTGGCCTCCTCACAATCCAAATCACGATGCCACCACAGCAGTCACATCACCTATATTTTGCATTGTGGCAGGGATGCGGTCAATAGCCCCCGCCACAATGTAAAATAGAGGGTGCAGACACATCCCTGCACTATGTGGCAGGCACCCTACGGTGCCTGCCAGATGGGGCAGGGATATGCAGGGGTGCCCCCCAGGGTACATGTCTCTGCACCAGGGATTAAGGGTGGCCCGCTACGGGCCCCCAAATCCATTACCACCATTTGTTTTGCTGCAGTTTGTCCGCCGCAAAATGAAGGGAGGAAAGGGATATCATAATCCCTACGGTGATGCCTGCAAAGCACCACCTTAATGTCAGCCATTGGTTTAGTTCAGACAGGCGGTCGGAAAAGGACCGCCTGTCTGAACAGTGTCCGGGCGGTCTTTACGACTGCTATGCTTCACCAACACCATCATAATATGGTGGGGGGAAAACAGCATTACGATGGCGGAGGTCTGACCACCCACTGGCTGGCGGTGGCGGGCCCTCCGCCATCATTTTTTTTTAAACAAACTTTATTGGGTTTTTTGTTTTTGTTTCATCTTCTGTCTCCTGTATCAAACAAACAAACAATCATTGTAACCTTATCAAACATGTATCGGTATAAGCCTTTAACGGATAGGGCCTCCATCAAGTACGTAACATAGTTAACATCGTGTTTATCCTGAGACTTTACACTCAACAATTTGGCCTTTGCAGTGTATTCCTATATTCTTAAAATACCAATCGCTTAACAAAATATTCATTACACATCAACACCCAAGAACGCCCTCCCTTCTTCCCTCTAACTCCCCCTCCCCCGCTCCCGGCACTGGTAATACAGTGTTCAAATCAATTGAGCGCCTCTGTCAAGTGTAAGCACTCTGCATGTAGGATTTGAGCTCGCTGCTTCTTCCCTAAACTGCAGGGGGCCACCAGACGAAGGACCATTTGTACTCGGTCACTACTGTGTACTTGGAACGGCTAAAATGTTGTCCGGGTCGATAGTTCTATATGCTTCCACCATTATGTCCCACTCTAGAGATATTGGGTTCTTCCGCAGACCACGGGCTTTCTCTCTACGCAGTGACACGGTTTTTCGCTCCCGCCCTTCTGAGCACCTCCGTATGCCACAGACTCAGGGTGGGAGCCCTGGCTGACTTCCAGGGCATGGTTATGGATCTTTTTGCCACAATAAGAGCCGAGTCCAGAAAACAGAGCTGAACCTTTTGAGCTTTTGTCCTTCTGCTACTACCCAGTATGCACTCAAGGGCTGTGTTCCCCATGGGCAGGTGTATTACGCTTCCCAATATGTGTGTAACACCCCTCTAAAATTATCCAATGCAAATGCACGCCCACACCATATGGAGTAAGTACACCTCAGACAGTTTACATTGGGGGCAGTCATGTGTAGTTTCCGGGTACATTCTGTGCAGTCTTTGCAGGGTCAAGTAGGCTCTGTGTATAAACATATGTTGATTAAATTTGATCTTGCCGTTGCATGGTATTTTTCGTGGATATTCTAGTATAGCCCCCATTCCTTGTTTGTCAGGTCCTCTCCTACATCCGCTACCCATTGTGTCCGCAGCATATCTAGTGGGATTTGGGCATGTGTATGGATACTGAGGTACAGCCATTTAATAAAATGTCTGCCGTGTCCCATGTAATACAGAGATTTGACCAACTCATTAGTCTGGGGTTCTTCCCGTTGTGGAGCCCATTGAATTTTAATGTAATGTAAGAGGGCCAGCATGTGTCATGTTAGTGTGGCTGGCGCTCCAGTCATACTTGTAAAGGTGTCATGATCCATAAGTATCCCCTCTTCAAAAAAAGCCCCCATGGTCTCCACCCCCACGTCCAACCAGGGTCCAAGTACCCTTTGCGTCAGTCTACCGCTCGTCAGTGGCACCCCAAGCAATGGAATGTTAGCGGCGTATCTGACACCCCGAGAGGTATACCGTAGCGCCTTACCCCAGCATTGTAGTGCCGTTTGGAGGAGGTGTGGGAGCACCTTACCAGTTGGCAACAGTTAAGTATGGAGCATTCCCTGCTCAATGCACATGGAATTATAAGAAATGTCCTGCAAGTTACACCCTGAAGTCTAGTAGGAAAGCCACTGGATTTTGCATGCATAGTAGTACGCCTGAAAATCTGGAGCTCCCAGGCGCCTTCCCATGTGCTGAGTTGGAGTTTCTTAAGGCTGATTCGACTGCGTCCCGTACCCCATATCAGATCTACCAGGATAGTGTCAAGCGTGTTAAAGGTCGTTGCCGGTATTACCAATGGCAGGTTCGTAAAGTTCGTAAAGTAATATAAAAGACGGGGAAGTACCACCATCTTAGATACGGCCACACGACCCATAGCCGATAAGGGCAAGTGGTCCAGAAAGCTACCTGCGATCGTATGCCCCGGATGGCCTTACCCAAGTTGCCCTCCAGCATATCCGCTTGTGATCGGTATATGTTAATGCTCAGGTATTTAAAGGTGTGGTGAGCTACATGTAACCTAATTTCTCCAAACGCAATGTAGTTTGGGTGTATTTGGCCATGAAAGAAAAAGGCATTAGACTTAGATTCATTAATTGATAGTCCCGATATCAATCAGAAGGCAGCAAAGATACCCCTCCAACAGGTCTGCTGTGTATAGAATGAGATCGTCTGCGTACGCTGATATCAAGTGTATAGATGTGTCTATAGGGATACCGCATTGTGTGGCCTCTTGTCGTATTCGGAGTGTCAGTGGCTCTAACGCCAGAACGAACAATATCGGGGACAGGGGACAGCCTTGCCGCGTACCCCTATGTATACTATATTCCCTGGAGATAAGCTTCCCAGTGCGGATTCTTGCAGTAATAAATATATTAAATATAAATATAATAAATCAATAAAAAAATTTGATAGAGCGCGCGAGGCCACCCGACCAATAGTTTTCGCCGTTTTCCGGCTTCAGGGCCCATATACTTTCAAATCACCATATACATCGATCAGGTGACTTCACGAGCTCTACCAATTTGTGTGTGTGTTCCCTACTATTAATTTTCAGTGCACCCGACTTACCATCCACCGATGCGGGTACCTAATGACCACAATGAATCAGGGAGCTAGCTGTAAAGAAAAGGCAGCAAAATACAAACCCAACCAATAACATTCAAAATTCTGTTGAAATGACCACGGACAACTGGAAGTTTTAAAATGTTTATCTAAAGTTCATTTGTTTCGTGTATGAGGTACAGTAAAATAAGGCAATCAATAACCAAGATAACGTAAATGATATAGCTGTAAAGAAACAATGACAGAGTAATCATTGAAATACTGATATAAAATATAACGAGAAAATACTTATGCTAATCAGAATTATTTGAGCAAGGGCAGACTATGTAGGTATAACTACAGGAGGGCCTATAAAGAGTAACACGCTTCACTTAAGGTGAACGGGCCTTTGAACAATCTAGGCAATGAGGTTCTAGACCATATCAGAAAATGACAAACTGCAATGCAAAATATAATT
Source organism: Lissotriton helveticus (assembly GCF_964261635.1). Taxonomy (NCBI): domain Eukaryota; kingdom Metazoa; phylum Chordata; class Amphibia; order Caudata; family Salamandridae; genus Lissotriton; species Lissotriton helveticus. The sequence continues at coordinate 793,392,989 of NC_136069.1, forward strand.
TCTAACAAGTGTGAAGACATAGGAACAAACTTATGTGAAAAATGCAAATGACTTTCAATATTTGCGGAAAGACATGGAAAAATAACATATGCAATGGTGAACTTTATTAAAGCAAAAGTTAGAAATTCAGAAGGTGCAAGATTTTAAGAGGTTCAGATCAATATTTACCTAGAAAGGTGTGGAAACCAAACCCTGGCCACGGGTTAGTTAAGGACAGGAAACCCTCAAGGAAGGATACCCTTCAAAGGACAGCAGGTGCAGAATGGACACCCCGGATAGGACAGGATACCCTCGGATTAGGAATCAGGACAAGACCTCAGGACAGGACAGCAAACCCTCAGGACAGGACCGCTCAGGACAGGACCGGAACCCACAGTTCGGAAGCAACGCCTGCGCTCCACCCGCTCTGCAGCTATCGATCAAGACCCCGATTGGGTCAGCGAACTCCCAGCAAAGTGCTTCGCCAGCACTTTAAGGTTCAGTAGAACCTTAGTCTATGGTCAAATTCGGACAGAGTGCTCCGCAGCGCTCTGTATCTTCAGTCACCTATTGAGTACGATGGGTCAGTGACAGGTCAGCTAAACCAGACAAGTCGGACGGCTCCCTAGGTGAACCCAGGGTAGATATACAGTTTGGGGACAGTGTACCACCCCCCAATGTTGCAAAGTGTCAGAATCCCTCAATTTCGATTGGTCCTAAGGTAGGATTTGGGTAACACACCAATCACAATACAAGATTTTAAGCCTTCATTAGCATACTTGGGTACCGCCTAGCAGGTTTGGGGTTCCCAGGAGAAACTGTGCAGAAACACAATGACAATTTAACATTGTATCATATGAGGAGCAACATTCGCCGTTCTCGCAGGGCAGAGGTGACTTTCTCAGGAGCATCTCGCCCATCACTGCCAACTGGCTATGTTCCATCAGCCAAGGTTGTCAGGTCCCCGAAAAGTCGCATCTGCGCAGAAGGGACCTCCAAGATGGCTTTCAGTACAGACAGACCCCCATTCCCCGCGGTACATGAAAAGTAAGCGAAAACAAATTAATACATAATAATGTCATCATGAAAACACATCACAAGGTTTGTACTTTCTACTTATCATCATAAAATATTCTTATGCGGTTTAAATGTTAGCTACATTGATACGGGTACAAGAGCAGTGGCACGAGCAGTACCACATGATAAGCACAGCTATGAATTACGCATGCGCATAAATTTCCCTCCACTTCTGCAGACGCGTCAGGACACGTGAGTGTGGCTGACGCATGCGCAGTAACTAAAATACAAGCGGCGGCCATGTTAAAGTACACGGGGTAAGTGTATTAGAAATACACGTAGGCAAGCTTCATAAATTTTGCCTAAACAAAAATAAACGTTAGTAGAACATACTTATGTTACCTTATTACACATAAACGAGGTTCTTGACTTCGGCAAGCCGCAAAATATGCGAAGCTTTGCTTCATCAATCCCCTCTTTGATGATATTTACTATCATCACAAAAATGGAACCAGATGCCAACTTTCTTTCACACTTTATATAGCTCTATCTCTTCCAGCAATTGTTCTAACTTTTCTCTCTCAGTTTTAGTAGGGTGAGAAGTCTTCACCTTTTTGTATATCTGATCATTCACTTCCTCCAACTCAATCTCATCCACACTCCGTTTCAACCCTCTTGCATTTACCTCGTGCTTCTTGGTGCGCTTGCGGCATTTACAACAGATAAAAATGAGAAATATAATAAGACCTATAATACCAATTGGCATCAGTATCTTGAACAACAAGCTTTTACCTACACTAGCAAGCCAATGACCTACATTTGAGAGACCATCTACCAGTCTCTTCCAGGCACTATCAACCTCGAGTGGTTTGAGTTCCTTTGTCAAATTAGTAATGTTTTTCACATATCTTTTGATCTGTACACTTTTATCCGGAATATAAGTGCAACAATGTTGCGCCCTCAACATCCGGCAGACTCCGCCCTCTTTCGCTAATAAGGTGTCAAGAGCAAGTCGATTCTGTAAAACCATTGATCTGATCGCAACCATTTCGGTATTGACCAGCAGACATCCATGAGCTGTTTCAGTAGACAGCACATCTACTATAGTAGACAATTTGCAAATTCTGTGAGTGTTCAGAACCACTCCCACTCCAGGTATCAGTGCACTGAAAATACTACCCATAATTTCACCTATACTTTCTCTTTTACTACGCACTAAGCCTTTAGTATCTTCATTGCTTCCAGCTTTTCCATTCACATGGTATATTTTCGGGAAAACAATGCCAAAATAGCAGCTTCCATACCAGTGATCCGGCAATTTGAAATAAGCCTTGTCCCCACAAATATAATAAATTCCAGGAAACACAGGCTCTGACCCATTTTTGAAACCCCAACCTCCAATTACCTTGTAATTATGTTCGCATTCACTGGAACCAATGAAAACATTATTATAATAGCTAGTCTTCTCGCGGTGAAGACATAGCTTGCCTTTCTTTTCAAAATCCAGCAACAGAGCAGGTCCCGCCCCACCATTTGAGGTGCCTTCCATGTTCTCTGCCCACTTTGGCCTTTTCTGACTTTCGTCATTAGCCTTCTTTTGTATTTTAATTCTTCTTTTCTCTGCCATGTTCAGGAACATCTTTTCCTGTTCACGCAAAGAACAAGTCAAGTTATCTCTGTGTGCATCTGCTATGTCAATATTACCTATGGTCAAGAAGTAGTCTCCCATATATCTTATGGTGTCGCTTTTGGTATGTACAGGATTCAAGTTCCCACGTATAGGAAGTTCAGAAAAGATTACGTCATTATTAGAGTAATAGTACTGTAACGGTCCTCTTTTGTAAAATAAACTAGCTAAAATGCTACAGGAGATTCCATATGTTAATGGCAAGTGATGGTATGTCACGCCTTCAGCCACAGAAGTAGGTAGCTTCATGCAGACATAGCAATCTTCAATTTCCATAGTCTCTACATAGTGTATTAACAAGTTTGCAAAAACATTTAAGTGTGTCCTGTTCTTAATTCCATGATAATGTAGTCCTCCCTCATCTGATGCTTCTAAGTCTCGTTTTGTTTGTCTCAGTGCTCTCTCATGTCTTGCTACACTCTGTGTTGTCAACTCCTCACTGTCGGTATTTACAATTTCAGTAGGGACAATGTTAGTATCTTTACTTACAGTGAAGGGTATAAAGATTGTTAGTCCTATCCAAATTACTATCAGTACTACTATACTACATATACACACCTTGCAGCACGTCTTGAAACGACTGCAACTAGGTCTACCATTCACAGTTGAATCAGACATTTCGGCTCAGAAGGAGTTTCTCGACCCCTCTTTGTGGCTTTACACAACTAGCTTACTTTGTGAAAATTCACGGTGGTTCGTCTTCTTCTTCAGCAGAGTACTCAGGGACGGGCTCTCCGTCGCTTACGTCAGTTATATCAAGATCTTCAAGTTCTTCCAAAACGAGTGTCCATTCAGGAGACTTGTATTTCTTGTTTTGTCTTTTTAATCGTTCACTCCTTCTTTTGGAAGAGTTTTCTTCTTGCTCTGCTATCCGTGCACTTCTCCTTGCTTCTGCACGTTTCTCTTCCACCGTCTTTATCCTTAGCCTTAGTCTCTTTATGAACCTAGGCTCAAGGTTGTTTCTTTTCTTTAGTCTCTTAGTTGGTACTTGGACTTCACTTTCTTCTCTTATCCTCTTATTTTCTTTAGCTTGTGGCAATTCTGCTTCACTTTCTTCTTCTTCTTCCCTTATCTCGCTAGTTCCAGGGCTATCATCAATTTCTTCTGCCTGGTTACTAATCTGGCCTAGTTCAGGAATATTTTGTTTTTGGCTTTCGATTGTCTCTGTTTCTATTTCTGTTTCCGTTTCCTGAACCCGTTCTTCTAACCCTATCTGATCCTGTTCAAGCACTTCGATCTCTTGATTTTCTTCTGCTCGAACTATCACTCTATGTCTAAGCTGTCCCTTATCCTCATCAGGAGTTAGTGGAGGTGTATCGAACACCTGTTCTGTCCCTGTCTGACCTTCTCCTTCCTCAGTTTTGATGTGAATCTCAGGCGGCTGAGGTTCTTCGCCTGTGCCTTGCTTTTCCTGACTAGTCCACTCTCTACCTTCACTAAGTCGCTCTCTTGTTCTGATAGGATCTTCAGTCAGATCAATCATCGGTATCCATTCTTCTGGCCATATGCTTGGCAGCTCGTCATCAGCTACTCCTGGCTCAGCTTCCTGGACCTCTTCAGCAGGCTGGATTCTTGGCAGTTCGTAGTCAACTACTCCTGGGCCAACGTCTGCTGTTCCTGCAGCCTGACTGGTGCTGGGCTGCTCGTTGTCAGCTACTTCTGGTCTGGCTCCTGCAGAGTCCTCTGCTGGTTGCCCTTCTTCTGCAAATTCTTTGTCTGGTAATACCTTCTGGGTGTGGCCAGCGTGGATCCACTGGGGAACACCTGCGACCTTCACTGCAGTGGTTGTTACCAGGATTACTTGGCGTTTCTTTCCCCACCTTGGTGCCAGACAGTTTGATCGAGTGTGCTTCTTTATTTTGACCCAGTCTCCTGGATCCAAGCTGTGGAGAGGAGTCATTGGATTGAGGATGCCGTCGTCTCCAATCTGGCGAGAGATAGAACGCACTTGGTCACCCAATCTTCTGCAGTATTCAAGCACCAAATCATCAGTAATACTCAACAGTTTGCTTCCTGGCACCCATGCTTGTCTCATCACTCTTCCCATAATGATTTCATGGGGACTTAGGCCTGTCTTGCGGTCAGGAACACTTCTCAGTCCCATCAGGACCAGGGGCAGGGCCTTCACCCAGGTCATGCCAGTAGCATCTGTCAGCTTTGCTAGTCTGTTTTTGATAGTTCCATTTACTTGTTCCACTATTCCAGAAGCCTCTGGGTGGTATGCACAATGAAGTTTCTGCCTTATTCCAAAGGCCTTACAGAGTTCAGCCAGTATTTCATTCTGGAAATGTCCACCCTTATCTGATTCAATAATGAATGGCACCCCGAATCTAGGTATCAGTTCTTTTAGTAAACACTTCGCTACTGTCAGTGCGTCACTTTGGGGAGTAGGGTAAGCTTCTACCCATTTTGAAAATACGCAAACAATGACAAGGACATATCGCTTCCCTTCACAACGGGGCATGGTGATGAAATCAATCTGTATCCTTACAAAGGGACCCCCTGATCTCCCAATTTTGCTCAGTTCAACCATTGTCCTCTTGCCTGGGTTCATCTGTTGACATGACAGGCACCTCTGGCAGAGGGACTCTGCTACTTTCCTGAACTTCTTACTATACCAAGTCTGTTGAAATACCAGAATCATGGCATCCCTACCAATGTGTGATCCTTCATGTATTAATCTTGCCATTGTGCCAAGCAAGTGTCGGGGTAATACAGGCATACCAGTTGGGCCCAAGATGACACCATCCACACGTCTCGGTCTACACCCATCCTCCTTCCATTTCTCTCTTTCTTGCCAAGGAGCCGACTCCTGCCACTCTCTCACTTCATCCCAAGTAGGCACTTCCTCAAACACCTGAAGTTGGCAGCTGGTTCCTGGCCCCCCTCGTTTTGGATTTACGATATACCGATCTCTGGCGCACCATTGGGCCACTCGGTCAGCATAATCGTTTCCCAGTGATACTTTGTCCATGCTCTTCTTATGAGCACCGCATTTTACCACTGCCAGTTCCTTGGGTAACTGGATGGCCTCTAAAAGGTCATGCACAACCTTTGCATTCCGAATGGGAGTACCTGAGGAAGTCAGGAATTCCCTCTGTAGCCACAATTGGCCAAAGTCATGCACAACTCCATAACAGTACTGACTGTCAGTATACACTGTTATGCGTATGTTTTTCCCAATTTTGCAAGCTTTTATCATACCAATCAATTCGGCTACTTGTGCAGACTTGATGTTATATAGGTAACCTGCTTCTTCAATTTTTGTTAAAGAGACTACTGCATAAGCAGCACTCAGGCCTCCTAGTTCATGTCTTAGACAGGAACCATCTACAAACAGCTCTTTATCATGCTCAGGCAATGGCGTTTCTTTTATGTCTGGGCGTGGTTTTGTGCTGAACTCTGTCAGATCAATGCAATCATGTTCATCATCATCCCCACCTTCCATTTCCAGGGAGTCGGGGAGTAAAGTGGCAGGGTTCAGAATACCGCACCTAACAATGCTTACATTTGCTGCACCCACAAGAATCCTCTCGTATTTAGTCAGCCGACTAGGGGTGAGATACTGCGTTTTAGTTCTGGTCAATAGAATTACCACTCCATGTGAAACATACACAGTCACAGGATGTCCCATGACTATGGACTCACTTTGTTCCAAACTTGCACAGGTAGCAGCTACTGCTTTCAGACAGCCTGGCAACCCAGCAGCTACTGGGTCCAAGGTGGCAGAGAAATAGGCCACAGGCCTTCTGGTCGTGCCATGTTCTTGAGTCAGGACTGACAATGCGCAATTATCGCGAGTGTCACAGAATAGGGCAAACTCTTTGGAATAATCTGGCATTCCCAGCGCAGGGGCTGTACATAGACAGTTTTTCAGTCTTGTGAAAGCCATTAGGCTTTCATCGTCCCATTCTACAATGTCTGGCATTCCTCTCGTGGTCATTTTTATCAAAGGCCTGGCTAAGACTGCAAATCCCAGAATCCACTGCCTGCAGTATCCTAGTACTCCCAGGAACATTCTGACGTCTTTTTGAGTACGGGGCAACTGCATCTTTTGAATTATTCTCACTCTTTCTGATGTGACTTTTCTGACACCCTTTTCTATCTGGTGTCCTAGATATTTCACTGATTTTGCACAGAACTGTAGTTTGTCAGGGGCCACTTTATGCCCTTTCTCACACAGATGATTTAGGAGGGCAATGGTGTCAACTACACAGTCCCTATGACTTTTAGACGCCAGTAGAAGGTCGTCTATGTACTGCACTAAGACAGAGTTCCCAGGTAAGGTCAAAGTCTCTAGACATTTCTTCAAGATCTGATTAAAGATAGAGGGGCTCTCTGTATACCCCTGAGGGACCCTGTTCCAGCAATACACGTGACCTTTGAAGGCAAATGAGAAAAGAAATTTGCTGTCTGGATGCAAAGGAATGGAAAAGAATGCATGACACAAGTCTATCACTGTGAACCACTCAGCATCCCAGGGAATCTGATACAGAATCACTGCTGGGTTCGGGACAATAGGGCAACAGGGAACTACTATTTTGTTAACTTTTCGCAAATCCTGCACTACTCTGTACTTGCCACTAGGTTTCTTAATGCCCATAATCGGTGAGTTGCATGGGCTGCTCATCACTTCCTGTATGATGTCTCCTTCTAATAATTTTTGTATTTCCAGAGTGACACCTGCTTTCACTTCAGCATTCATTCGGTAGGGCTTAGTGTTAGGATATACGGCATTGTCCTTGATGGCTATCTGTATGGGGTCCACATCTTTCATTAATCCCACATCTTTTCCAGTGAAATCCCACACCTCTGGCTTTACCGCTTCCTGGAGTTCTTGGGGCAAATCCTGCAGGGTCAATCTTTTAATTTCTGAGTCAGGTCTAAGTAACAATAATTTATAAATGCCATCTTCATCCGGGGTCTGTATTTCAACACCTTTTGGTGTGCAAAAGATGGTACAGTTCATTTTGCACAGCAAATCACGACCCAGTAGATTCACTGGACTGGTGTCACAGACAACAAACCTATGCATTTGTTTAAAATTTCCAATTGAAATCTCCATTGGTTCGGTAACAGGAGTACTAATCAATTGATTAGATACACCCACTACTTGGATATTTTCTCCCGAGAGGGGTAGGTTTGGAACGTCCACTGTTCTTACAGTAGAACGGGTAGCGCCAGTGTCCAACAGAAAGGTGACATCATTTCCGTCAACCTTTCCTTCAATATATGGTCCAGACTGGTCTACCGGCAAGGAAGCGCCAAGTACGCACTCCTCGTCCTCCCCTCTCAGGCCCCGTCAGTCCTGATCATTACAAAGGAAGGTATCATTTAGCAGATACTGCGAAGTTGCTGTATTTCTGTTCTCACCGCTTTCCCAAACTTCTATCTCCTCACCCTCTGCTTGCCTTCCCCTGTATACCTGCTTGGGTGCTCGAGGCACCTGAACTGTTTTTACCTGGGGTTGAGTCTTTCTTGGTCTTTCTTTCTGCGTCTGTGGAGTTAAATCAGGAGTTTTTGCATTATCATCTATTAATTGAGGACACTCGTTTCGCCAGTGTCCAATTTCGCCGCACTGATGGCAGGGAAAATTCTTCATAGCCTCTTCCCTGCTAAATTTTGGCCGGGGCTTTCCTCCACCCCCTCCCCCAGGACTTTTGTTCTCAGCATTTTTAACCATGTTACTCAATTGTTTTTCCTGCTGTTCTGCGAGCTTCACCTGAGCCCACATCACTTTTTCCTTAAGGGCCTTTTTCTTTTCTGCCATCTCGTCCTCGCAGTACTTAGCGTACCGCAGGACCTCATCCATTTTCTTTGTATGCCAGCAGATTTTATTATCTTTTATCCACTGACAAATTTCAGGTCTTAAACCATTTACAAACCTGTAAATAAAATGCGTCATGTCCTTCAAATCGATGTTATCAATACCACTGTATGTTTTAAATACCTGCAATAACCTCTCATAGAAGGAGTGCACTGTCTCGTCCCTTTCCTGTGTTGTTCTATCTATTTTTGTCCAATCAGTTTCCTTTGCGGGCACCTTTTCTTTCAAATGCTGAATCACCTGCTCATATTTTCGCATGACATCCTTTGATGGCTCCCCTGTTTCCTTATTTCTTGGGTACTCCTCACTGGGCCAGTCTATGGCTATTTTACACTGGGTCCATAAATCCACCGGAACCACAATGTCGAAAAACCCATCCAGGTCTTTCCACAGACATTTCTGTACCTTCACGAACCTTTCCACCTGCCTGTACCAGTCTACTGGTTTCTCTCGTAATTTTGGAAAATCGTTCGTAAAGGACACAATATCCTGTCTGGACCAGGGGACATGCACATATTTCCCTCCAGGTACTTCGCGCATGGGGCATAACTGTTCAGGTTTCTCCACCTCCCTTAAAGCAAATTCAGGAGTCACTTGTCGGGAGCGAGCCTCTTCCCTCTTTTTCGCCCACCTGCTTCTCCATCTTTCCACATCTCCCCATTTCTGCAGTACTCCCAATAATTCTTTAATCTGCAGCTTTTTTCCTGCCACATTCAAGTGCTCTATATCTTTGTCTGAGAAGTCTGCTCTGTACGGTTTCTGTAAGGGCTTGGATTTTGAGATATCTACCCCCATACTAACTGCTGTTTCGGTCAGTTTTTCGTGGAGCACTCTGGTGTTCCTTGTAAAGCTTTTACATATAAACGACAATTCTTCTTCAGAGTAGGTATTCAATCGATCCAACCCCACATTTCCTGCCATTAATTCTTCTATTTCTACCCTCAGCTTGTAGAGGTCTAAAGGTTTCGTTTGCGGAGTCTGTTTCTCTAATTCACGACTCCAACTCTCAATTTCATTTGGAGTTACCAGAGAGACATTCCTAGTGCCTGTTGCGGATTCTAATTTAATCTCTTTCGCATTAAAAGGGTTATGCCTCTGCTGCATTCCCTTTCCGGTCGGTTTGTTTGGCAAGTCCAAGAACGCAACTTCAGACTCGCACTCACTGGACTGATCATCTATGATTATCGGTTCCTGTCTCGGGGGTGCCATGACTGGGGTCATAACTGAAGTAATCGGATTTCCCTGACCATTTCCATATAACGGGACCACTGGTCCAATAGTTACTGGAATAGTCAATGCCTCAGGGCTGGTATTTAACTGGGAGATTTTCTGACTTATTTCTGTCCTTTGTCTAGCTAGAGCCTCTTGCTCCTTTTCCACTAGTATCCTTCTTAAAGTCGTGTCATGTAATATCTGTGGGGTCAAAGGAGGAGTAAAACTCGGGGCAGTAGGATGCGTTTCACTTGGTCCCCCACCATAATTTGGTTTCGGAAATAAAGTTCCAGTGTTAAAGGACCTGCGCTCTTCCCCATATGGAGGTTGAATAAAAGGCAGTCCTGAATTCGATGGTTTCTCTTCGCTTTCATACAAGGGTCTGGGAAACAAAACTTTCGTACGTGAATATTTTTCTTCCTGGCTTGCGGGCACTTTGGGATATATATCCCTTGTTTCCGCAGGTTCGGGTTTCTCAGAATAGGGCAATACTTGACCACCCCCTCCCAGTCCTAGGAATCTGTCTTCTTCCTTGAGGAAGTGGCGTCGGGGAGCATCTCCTACACTGGAAGGTCGGGTTCCCTCGTTATAAGGTGGCGGACTTCTGGTACAGATGTCATCTATCAGTTCATCATCTGACTCCCCCGGGGCCCCCCAATGCTTACACTTTTCGGTACTTTTCTCACCCGCTGCAGGGTTATGACATGCCGGCATCATGGGAAACAAACCCTCAACAATCATGCTCTGCCTCCACTGTTTCATCCTTTTATCCCTGGACTCCTGTTTCAGCCTGGGGTACCACTTGGTCAAACCCTTGTCCATTCGGGGTCTTTCTCTTTCAAAAGCCTCAATTTCCCATTCCTCTAATGCCTCATACTGCGTTAGTCTCGGTCTGGGATGCAATTCGTTCATCCGAGTCCTTAAATTAAATAGGATCCTACCATTGAAAGTCCCATCTAATGGAAATGCCAATACTCCATCATCTTTTGTGTACTTCACCCAATTCTCCAACCACACACAGGTCAAACATCATAAATGAGGCAGGAGTATTAGGTGGTGGGACAAGAACACCTTCCCTAGATTTAATTGGTTTGTCCGTTTTAAAATAATTTTTCACCTTACTTACAAGGGACAATTTTCTCTTTGTTCCGTACATAATATCGTATCTATTAGTTTTCCACTGATCCCTTTCAAACCCTAGGTGCCTTGGATCAGGTCGAGTTCCTGTAGTCTGCGAGTGCCACATACGACTTCTACGCTAAACTTTGTTTACAAACTACCTCCAATCAGAACGCGCTTCAGAAATCCGTGCGACCAATGGGTACGCGACTCTGAATAATCTCCGCCAATGGGTGCGCGGCCCCTTCGTGAGACAGTTCCCACGCTCTGGCTCTCACCCCTCCTTTACAATACCAGCTCCGCTACCCGCCCGCTGCTTCTACCAATCCCAGCGCGGCACAGAGTGACGTCAGAGGCGCTTTGCGACTGACTCCCTCCCTTCACAAGGTAACGGAAACTTTCTTTCTTTTAAAGTGCTCAGTGCTTGGTTATTTTACAACAAATACACATTCGCCACAGTGCTCAAGTGTCTAGATAGAGAAAGAATTATTTTACTGCAAGTAAACTACTTCCATTTACTTTTCACTCGCTGCGAGTAGATCTCTTCCGCCTACCCTTCACTTTAGCATCGGTGAACCTGTTATTCCCCTAAACTCATCCACTTCTTTCCGGGATATATTCCGAGTTTAAGGTTTCCCAGCGGACCCCTTTGCTTTCACGCTAGCTCCGAGGAACCTGCTACTCTTCCGATGTGACCCTTACCAGGTTACGCCACTATGGGAATTTTGCCAATGAACCCCGTTACTGTCATTTATTCACACATGTATTCAGAAAACCCTAGTTAGTGCTTCCCGGTTATCTTAACCTGCACCTAACTTTCCTCGAGCCTGTGACCTCAGGACAATGGATTCTATTCACCACTTGCCCTTTCAATTCCCCGGGGAGTTCGGACAACAAGAAACTAAACGATTGACAAATGCATGGATTAGTACATATAACAATATAAGAACAAGAATAATAACAATACAGCAATTCATGAATTGTTTTTACAAGATATTATTCGTGCGTATTCACAAGAGATTGATCAGGTCTCTTAGAACAGCCGCTCTTTTAGCAGCATTAATGTACTAGCAGCTTCCAACTCAACTAGTCTAACTAATTCTGCCTAACCTTTAGCTAGTCCCTAACCATACCTCTGCTTACCAGAAAAACTGATAGAGCGCGCGAGGCCACCCGACCAATAGTTTTCGCCGTTTTCCGGCTTCAGGGCCCATATACTTTCAAATCACCATATACATCGATCAGGTGACTTCACAAGCTCTACCAATTTGTGTGTGTGTTCCCTACTATTAATTTTCAGTGCACCCGACTTACCATCCACCGATGCGGGTACCTAATGACCACAATGAATCAGGGAGCTAGCTGTAAAGAAAAGGCAGCAAAATACAAACCCAACCAATAACATTCAAAATTCTGTTGAAATGACCACGGACAACTGGAAGTTTTAAAATGTTTATCTAAAGTTCATTTGTTTCGTGTATGAGGTACAGTAAAATAAGGCAATCAATAACCAAGATAACGTAAATGATATAGCTGTAAAGAAACAATGACAGAGTAATCATTGAAATACTGATATAAAGTATAACGAGAAAATACTTATGCTAATCAGAATTATTTGAGCAAGGGCAGACTATGTAGGTATAACTACAGGAGGGCCTATAAAGAGTAACACGCTTCACTTAAGGTGAACGGGCCTTTGAACAATCTAGGCAATGAGGTTCTAGACCATATCAGAAAATGACAAACTGCAATGCAAAATATAATTTCTAACAAGTGTGAAGACATAGGAACAAACTTATGTGAAAAATGCAAATGACTTTCAATATTTGCGGAAAGACATGGAAAAATAACATATGCAATGGTGAACTTTATTAAAGCAAAAGTTAGAAATTCAGAAGGTGCAAGATTTTAAGAGGTTCAGATCAATATTTACCTAGAAAGGTGTGGAAACCAAACCCTGGCCACGGGTTAGTTAAGGACAGGAAACCCTCAAGGAAGGATACCCTTCAAAGGACAGCAGGTGCAGAATGGACACCCCGGATAGGACAGGATACCCTCGGATTAGGAATAAGGACAAGACCTCAGGACAGGACAGCAAACCCTCAGGACAGGACCGCTCAGGACAGGACCGGAACCCACAGTTCGGAAGCAACGCCTGCGCTCAACCCGCTCTGCAGCTATCGATCAAGACCCCGATTGGGTCAGCGAACTCCCAGCAAAGTGCTTCGCCAGCACTTTAAGGTTCAGTAGAACCTTAGTCTATGGTCAAATTCGGACAGAGTGCTCCGCAGCGCTCTGTATCTTCAGTCACCTATTGAGTACGATGGGTCAGTGACAGGTCAGCTAAACCAGACAAGTCGGACGGCTCCCTAGGTGAACCCAGGGTAGATATACAGTTTGGGGACAGTGTACCACCCCCCAATGTTGCAAAGTGTCAGAATCCCTCAATTTCGATTGGTCCTAAGGTAGGATTTGGGTAACACACCAATCACAATACAAGATTTTAAGCCTTCATTAGCATACTTGGGTACCGCCTAGCAGGTTTGGGGTTCCCAGGAGAAACTGTGCAGAAACACAATGACAATTTAACATTGTATCATATGAGGAGCAACATTCGCCGTTCTCGCAGGGCAGAGGTGACTTTCTCAGGAGCATCTCGCCCATCACTGCCAACTGGCTATGTTCCATCAGCCAAGGTTGTCAGGTCCCCGAAAAGTCGCATCTGCGCAGAAGGGACCTCCAAGATGGCTTTCAGTACAGACAGACCCCCATTCCCCGCGGTACATGAAAAGTAAGCGAAAACAAATTAATACATAATAATGTCATCATGAAAACACATCACAAGGTTTGTACTTTCTACTTATCATCATAAAATATTCTTATGCGGTTTAAATGTTAGCTACATTGATACGGGTACAAGAGCAGTGGCACGAGCAGTACCACATGATAAGCACAGCTATGAATTACGCATGCGCATAAATTTCCCTCCACTTCTGCAGACGCGTCAGGACACGTGAGTGTGGCTGACGCATGCGCAGTAACTAAAATACAAGCGGCGGCCATGTTAAAGTACACGGGGTAAGTGTATTAGAAATACACGTAGGCAAGCTTCATAAATTTTGCCTAAACAAAAATAAACGTTAGTAGAACATACTTATGTTACCTTATTACACATAAACGAGGTTCTTGACTTCGGCAAGCCGCAAAATATGCGAAGCTTTGCTTCATCAGGTGCTGCGTACAATAATTTAACCCACTTCACGTATGCAGAGGGTACGCCAAAATATGCGATGGCCTTGAACATATTCTCCCATGACAACGTATCGAATGCTTGTCTCATATCCAGGGATATACAGCCAGCATTCGGGTACTGAATAAGATCAGCAGACATGATCTGATGGAGTCTACGTTGATTTAAAGAGGTATTCCTGCCTGGGACAAACCCACACTGGTCTATATGAATCAACCTATGAAGATACGGCTGTATTCTGTTAGCCAACACCTTATTTAGAATTTTGTATTCCGTACACAGCAGTGACAGGGGACGGTAGCCTGATATATCAGCCTGATCCCTGCCTGGTTTTGCAAGGACACCACCAGGGCCTGAGATGTTGTACAAGGGAGATGTCCCTCTTGAAGCGACGTCTTATATAACTCCGCCAAACGCGGGATTAATATCTCAGAATACGTATTAAAGAACTCCACCGGCAGCCCGTCTAGGCCTGGTGTTTTTTTACGTGAGAGTCTGCCTATAGCTGCCTTAATCTCTGCCCTGGTAATTGGTCCCTCTAGGTCTTTCTGCATACCTGTTGGGGTTTGTGGATACGGTAGGCCAGTAAGGAACTCATCAATAGGCGACTCCCCCAGGGGGTTCGGGCGCTGTACAGTCCCTCGTAATAGTCGCTAAAGGCGTTGCTAATGGCACACTGTGTGTCCACGATCTCCCCTCCCGATAGTACAATGCGGCTAATGACAGTAATAGGGTGATCATTTCTTATCGATTGCGCTAGGAGGGTACCCGATTTGTCGGCATCTGTATGGTGTGTTTGTGTATAAGCTCTATAGTCTATCAGCCTCAGTGTTTCAAGCAATTCTGCATGTTGGATACGTGATTCTTGCAGTGCCGTTTGTTTTGTAGGGTCGTGCACTGCCTCCTGTTCTAGTCTTGACATAGTAGCCTCTGCGTCCTGCAACTTCTGATGCAATTCTTGTTTGGCCCCCACTGTGGTGCTAATCCCCGCACCCCTGATGACCGCTTTCATGGCATCCCACTCCACCAGTGGCGGGGTGGCAGTGTGCCTATTCTCTGTAAAGTAATTCTGTAGTGTTGTGGAGAGCGTGCTGCGAAACACCGAGTCCTCTAGTGTTTGGGGCCAGAGCCTCCACGTAGGTACAGGCGCTGGTATCCTTCCCCAACTAACAACTATCTCCAAAGGGTTATGATCCGAGAAGGTTTTGGCTAAGTGTGTGGTGTCTAAAATTCGATCAGCTATGGATGTAGAGCACAGTATCCTATCAATCCTGGTATGCAATTGGTGTACCGGGGAGAAGAAGGAGTACTCTCTATGCAGTGGATATCGCAGCCGCCATGTGTCACATAAGGACCAGCCCGTCACCCATTTGCAGAGTGCTGCTGCCTGCTTGTTGGCCATCGCGTCCTGTACCCTCCGCCATCATAATGGTTCCCATAGTTTACATTTTTTAATTTTTTTATTTTAGTATATATGTTAAATGTATATGATGTAAAATATAGTTGTAAAATTTTAAGGGACGATTGCTAGTCGGACGCTTTCCGGCCACGGTAGGAGGCATTCCGACTGACAAAGTCGATTTGCGGCCCAACGACGCGATTACGATGTTGGCAGATGGAAGGTAAACCGCCTGGTCATTACGACCCAGTTCCGACCAGCTCCCAGAGTCTTCCAGCCAGTCGGAATCGCACCATAATCCCCAATGGACGACGTTTCCACCCTCGGGATTACGATGTCGGTTTCTGACAGCCTTTCTGTGCCGGCCTTTCCAACACGGAAAGGCTGTCTGAAAGCAACTTTGGGGGCCCCTAGCAGGGCCCTCTTCACCCTTCGGTCAAAGGTTGGTGGTCTATAAAACCCTGCACTGAGTGGCAGGCACCAGGGGGTGCCTGCCACACAGTGCAGGGTTTGACACCCCCCAGTTAACTATACAAGCCTTTATTATGGCCGGTTTATGGCTGTAACACAAGATCCCATAGAAAAAAGTGAGTATGCGACCGAACAGTGGGGGTCATTACGATGGCGAAAGGACCGCCACCTACAGCCATGTGGTGGCGATCCACCATCGGATCGCGAATTTTACCTGCCTCATTATGATGGCGGGGGGATCCAGGCTGTGACTGTGGCGGACGGAAAAGCCTTCCACCACAGAGCTGCCACAGGCAATCGGACAGATTGCTTGGTGGAGCGGTCTGCATGCATAAAATGGTGGAGATGCCTAGCAGGCACTGTCCACCATATTATGATGCAGGCTGTGAGCTAGCCTCTCCATGACGACGACACCGTCATGAAAAGGCTGGTGGAGATCCTGTGTGGGGGCCTGTTGAAGGCCCCCAATGGGGGCTGTATGTGCCCTGGGGGGTATTTCAGTTCTCTAAGTGGCAGGCACTGTGTGGTGCCTGCCACGTAGTGCACTGTAATGTACAACATGCATTTTCAATATTGTCAGCAGCACCCGCCGCATTGTAAAAAAATTCAAGATGTGGTGTGCGGAACCGCCGCATGTATTGTGGACGGTCCCGGTCACCACCACGATGGCGGACGGACTCCAGTCCATCCGACATCGTAATTGGCCCCAGTGTTCGGTCGCATCGTAATGAGGTAGTCGGGTCAATCGGTTTCGAGTCCGAGACGGTGTTGGTCGGAGCCAACTCCAATTGACATCGTTCTAAGGCCTTAAGTAGTTCTTACATTTAATTTATTAAAATGTTGCAGTATTTAGCACCGTAGCAGGTTTTGGTTTTACAGGAGTACAGGGTGGGAAGTAATATTAATTTATAATTCATTATGTCAATTGTGCAACTAATTTTTTAAATTTAAATGTTAGGTTCAGGTTGTGGGGTTTATAGGGGTACAGTGTGGGAAGTTAATTAATGATAATTAATTCATATATTATGTTTTTTTTTTAAAACTCTTTTTATTATGTATAAAACATAAACAAACAAGGCAATAAAAGCAGTACAGCTGGATATGTGTTCTAGGAGGAGGGAACGTGCGTTACAGTTAATACAAATCATAAGTGCAAGGGGGGAGGAGCAGGGGGAAATCAGAGTCATAATACATTGTAGCATAAACAACATTAGGAATGTCAGGTCAGGGGGAAAGATGAACATCTGTAATATCAGCGAGGGGAGGTGTGCATATATCCCGGTAGGAGTTCCATTGGCCCCAGAGTTTGCCCCACTTCTTTGGTCTGCCGCGTGCCACATATATATTATGTTTTTAATTAATGTTAATTATTTAGTTGATAATTATGTTAATTGTGCAATTAATGATTTTTGTTACATTCTATGTGTGGCTTTAGTTTGGGTATAGGGTTGGAAGCAAAGTAAATTTAATTCAGTAATTATAAATTTTTAATTGATATTCATTTTTAAATTGATATTTCATTATATTCATTGTGCAATTAATTTTTTGTTAAGTTAAACATTAGGATAGTGTTGAGAATTTTGCAGGGGTATATTGTGGGAATTCAATGAATTATAATTAAGTAATACTGAATTTGTATTAATGATAGTTAATAAATATTTATGTTAAATGTAAGTTTTAGGTGCGGGTTGTGAGTTTTGTAGGGGTAAAGGGTGAGAAGTAACTAAAGGGGTCAATACGATGGTGGAAGGCCCACCACCGCCAGCCATGCGGTGCCGGTCCTTCCGCCATCGGACCGCAAATTTCCCCCTCGCCACATTAAGATGGCTGGGGATGCGACTGCGACCGTGGTGGATGGAAAGACCGTCCGCCACAGAACCGCCACAGGCAATCGGACAGATTGCCCGGCGGAGCTGTCTACATGCATAAAATGGTGGTGGTCCACCATATTAAGATGCAGGCTGTGAGCCAGCCTTTCCATGACAGCGACACTGTGATTAAAAGGCTGGGGGAGATCCTGTTTGGGGGCCTGTTGCAGGCCCCCAATTGTGGGGGTGTTTGTGCACTGGGGGTACCCATGGTACCCCCTACATTTCAGTGCACTAAGTGGCAGGCACCGTGTGGTGCCTGCCACGTAGTGCACTGTAATGCACAACATGCATTTTCAACATTGCGGCGGGTGCTGCTATCAAAAGTAAAAAATGCAAGATGCGACCACCGTGGTGGTGGTCGCATCCTAATGTGGTGTGCGGAACTGCCGCATGTATTATAGACGGTCCCGGTCACCACCTCAATGCCATTGTAATCGGCCCACAGTTAGTATTTTTTAATAAATATCTTTTGTTAAGAAATAATGTTTACATAATATTATTTATTTAAATGTTAAAAATTCATGTACATTGTGTAATATATTACTTTTTGGTTTTTTTTGGGTGTGTTGTAGTTTTGGCAGTGTAAAGGGTGTATAGGAAATAAATTATACCAAATAATAAATAAAGTTAATTTATAATATAGAAATGAAAAATAATTAAGATAAGTATGTACATGAAATCTTTTTTAATTATTTATTTGGTGTGAGTTGTTGAAGTTATAGGCGCACATAGTAGGAAGTTAATTAAATATTGTTAATTTATTATTACTTAATTGTTAATAATAAATGCTTAATTGAGTTTTAATTATGACATTTTTGAAAATAATAATTTTTAAAATTATATGTTTGGTGTGAGTTGTTTTGTTTGTAAGGATAAATGATGGGGTGGTAATGAACTATAATTATTTTAGGAATACATTTTTATCATTGATATTTTAACTAATATTTTATTATGTAACATTTGTAAATAATACTATTTTACAAAAATAACATTTTCAGATATGTGTTGTATACTTTGTTGAAGTATAGGGTAGAATGTAACTTAAGTTATACCAAATTTAAATGCAGGTAATATTTTTTATAAACGTTATGTTATTTATTAATTTATGTATTCATTGTGTTTTTTAAATGTAAATAATATTTTACTTATTATGCTAATAATATATTTTTATTTGTAGTTATTTATTATATGTATTTAAGAATGTAATAAGAATGTATTTCATTTAATTGTTTTAATTAAATATAGTTGTATTTCTTTATATACATATTTATATTTTTAATTGTTTAGTATGTTTTTGAAATTCTTTTATTATGTTGAAGAGAATTAGTTTGTTTCTAATGTTGCACTGATTGGAGTGGGAATAGTACTCTTTACCCTTCCGCAATCCAACACTTTCCCTACTATTGCACTCATTGGATTGGGAATAGTTAATTGTATCCCTCCGCAATTCAACACTATCTCTACTGTTGAACTCATTGCATTTGGAATAGCACATTTTACCCCTCCACAATCCAACACTTTCCCTACATTCGCACTGACTGGAGTGGGAATAGTAAATGTTACCCCTCCGCAATCCAACACTTTCTATACTGTTGCACTGACTGGCGTGGGAATAGTAAATCTGACCCCTCCACAATCCAACATTTTCCCTAGCGTTGCACTGACTGGAGTGGGAATAGTACATTTTACCCCTCTGCAATCCATCGCTTTCCCTCGTGTTGCAAAGACTGGAGTGGAAATAGTAAATGTTACCCCTCTGCAAGCCAACACTTTCCCTAATTTTCCAGTGGCTGGAGTGGGAATAGTATATTTTACCTCTCTGCAATCCAACACTTTTTCTACTTTTACACTGACTGGCGTGGAAATAGTAAATATTTCCTCTCCTCTATCCAACACCTTCTCTAGTGTTGCACTGGCTGTTCTGGGAATAGTATATTTTACCCCTCCGCAATCTAACACTTTCCCTATTGTTGCATTGAGTGTAGTGGAAAAAGTAAAAATATATCCCTCTGCAATTTAATAATGACTCTACTGTTGAGGTGAGTGCAGTGGGAATAGTAAATGTTACCCCTACGTGATGCAACATTTTTTCTACTGGTACATTGCATGAAGTGGGAGTAGTAAATGTTATCCATACTTAGTCCAACACTTTGCCTACTTTTGTATACATTGTAGCGGGAATAGTATATGTATTAAATGTAAAATTGTATTATTTTGTTACAATTTATATTATGATGTTTTTAAAAGTATAATATTTCTAAATATTAATGTTTATAATGTGTTAAATATTTTTAGTAAATTATAAGTTATTTGTGTTGTTTACTTTTATATTCTAATTACAGTGGCTTGTTTTATTAAATAGTTTATGTTTTAAATATACGTCAAATCTATTTTATTTTTATTAGATTAATGTTACTGTTTAATATATTTAATATTATGGGGCTTATTTTGATGTCAGGTGAAATCACTTCCGCCCAACACCAACTCGGTCATGGGAGCAGCTGACACCAGGTCGGCGGTCCAGACCGCCTCATTAGGATGCAGCCGATCTCGGTCGCATTCTTATATTTCACTATGGGAGCCTTCATTACGGCTGTAAATCGGCTGTAATGCATGCTCCCATAGTGAAATGGGAGGTGCCTGCCACAAGATGCAGGGTTCAACAGTGGGGCACCATAGGTGCCCACTCGGCCTTCAACTGGAGGCTGTGCACCAAAGGGGGCCCCCAAACACGCTTTCCGACATGATTTCCATGTCGGACAGATCGACATGGATACCATGTCAGAAACCGTGATCATAATCTCAAGGGCCGCCCTTGAGATTAATTGCCGGCTTCTGACTGGCAGACGGGCTCTCCAAGCCCATCGGAAGTCAGCTAGAATGACCGGCCAGTTTACTTTCTGACCACCTCCAACATAATGAGGCGGTTGGAAAGTAAACTGCCCCGCCCCCCTCATTACAATGCAACCCTAAAGGTCCTGAAGGTCGGAGCCTATACGGCCATTTCGCAATCAGCTCCTTAATATTTAAATGTGTATATATATTAAAAACTATAGTGAAAACACAATAGTAATGACAACGATATTTTGTTTCGATATTTTTGTTCTTACCATTATAAGTATAACATGACGGCATTTTTTACAAGGCTTTTTTGTCACAAAATGTTGCTATGGCGATAGTTTTAGAAGAGATATTTTGATATTGAACCAGTGACACATATGCACATTGCCAAAGGACAAACACTGATATGTGGACATGAAAGCAGGAAGCTCAAGTGGTCATCAGCTAACAGAATGTATCGATTTGGGGAATTATATAGGTACGCTCATGTCATTCCACTGGTGATAGTACTGTGCAATAATTCAGCTTCATCATACACAGATGGCTCTATAAAGAGGTAGGTAATTCAATTAATCTACAGAACGGAAAGTTTCTTTAACACCAGTTAACCCAAAGTAGTACCCTAGAGGTTCCAAATGCTTGCCACAGAAACACAGGTTAGTAGGATTCATCAGTGAGAAGACCGTCTGAAAAATGATGAGAAGAAGTAAAAGCCAAGCTCAGCAGCCCAAGCATGTACTGCAAGAATACAAAATGCTCTAGCTATCGTAAAAGAAGGTTTAAATTCTATTAGGGGCATAGAATCAATGCTATATCTAGAACAACATGAATTATATTCCCCCAAAACACTAAAAAGAAATGTGTAATTGGAAAATACATTGACACAAGATGCCACCAGATCATGACAATGGTGAGGCCTTATGAATAGAGCTGCTTACCTGGGAATTGGGGAGCGAGGTTTGAATCCTGGCTCAACATCCTGTGATTCTGAATTGATCACTGAATCTCCCTGTGCCTAAAAAATGTGTAGCGTCTGGTTCACAGGTAAATTGCTCTAATGCCCTCCGGCCAAGTTGTGGAGTAGTGGAGAAGTGTGGCTCAATGGTTAGAGCGGCAGACCCTGATGCAGAGGTCTGGCCCGGGACCAGGGTTCAATTCCTGCCTCGGCTGGCCTCGGCTGGTCTCGGCGGATCTTGGGCTCATAATTCCCCCGGACCTGATTTCTCGCCTCGGTGCCTACTCTAAGCATGAGTCCCACGCTGCAACTCTGGGCAATAGCTTGCTTAGTCTCCACAACGGCCCCCTACAGCGCTGGGGATGCCTGGTTGCACCCTGGGGATGCCCAGGAGTGGACATTTCATGGGGAAAAGCCAGGAAGGGTTCCCTATCGGTATGAGTACAGCGCCAGGACACTTAGTAGTATCAGTGCGCTTTACAAATACGTCTATTTCATTTCATTTCATTTCAAGTTGGCCCTATGGAAATTGCAAAAAAGAACTAACAGTTAAAGATGACATCCGTGATATATATCTACACTGATTGGATACTTATTCCACTTTACATAGTCTCATCGACTACAGCACTCTCTTTATCCTTCCCATCCAGAACATGCTGCAACGCTCTGCTGTGCTTTAGGAAGAAATCAGTCTCAGTACAAAAAACAATGGATCAAAACTCATTTATCAAACACAAAATAATTGAGCACTCATCACATAAAGCCAGAGGCAGCCATAGGATAGATGGCTCCAAAACCCTGTACAGGAAGGTGTCAGCCACCAAACTAAGAGGTATTACTGGCCAAAAGTCTTGTCCGGAAAACTGCATCCTTTAGACCCAAAGGCTTTATGGCCATTCACCTACACGAGGACCGATAATATGTGTTGACTATGTATCTTTTTATAAGTACTTGATTTAAATAAAAACATTGTTTCCCGCCAGACATGTTATGGCAAGTTATGTTATCTAACATTTCCTAATGTTATTTTTAAGACCCACTGTATTTATGTATCTTAAGGTGTCTGTCACTATTATGTTCTCTACCCACGGTTGTGCAAAGAAATTCATGTATGCAGTTACATAAAGTACTCTGTTACCCATCTTGGTTTAGTACCAAATATATACAATATCACAAAATAAACATGTAACTAAGCTTCCATAATGCTGGTACAACCAGTCTAATGTCCCTCAAAATGTTAGGGACATTATGATGTCAGTGGGACCGCTACCGACAGGCCATCGGTGGCAGTCCCACCGACATCCAGACCATCTGTCTGATCACCGCATTATGATGCGGGCAGTTGGGCCGGAGCAGTCTGGGGGACAGACACCACATCCAACAGGATCAAGGATCCAGTCGGGGTGGTGGTCGGACTCCTATCCCTACCATGAGGGAGGCACCCCCATAGGAATTAGGATGTCCCTTTCCGACTGCCTTTTCTTGTTGGTGGGACGAATAATTGGCCTGAGGGACACATGTAGTGCCCCCCCACACATCCATGCACTGTATACCAGGCACCACTTGGTGCCTGGATGTGCACTAAGTGCCTTTTACTACTGCAGCTTGGGCTGTGGCCCTTTTCCTGGATCGCAACACCAGCCACAGTACAAAAAGGTACTTTCCAACTGCCCGCACAGTGGTCCTATCAGGATAGGACAGATGGGACTGCCGACTCATTGTCGGATGGTCACCTGCCCGCAGCAATGCCGGTGGGACTCTTGTCCAACTGTCATTACAATTAGACCCTTAGAGTTTGTGTAATCAATTATGAAACACAGGCCTTGAAGTTTTTGATTAATTTTTATGTTCCTTGTTTAAATTAGGCATAAAAATGGAACATTACCAATATTGTGGAACCACAGGACTATGCACGTTGTGGTGAGGCACCCTCTAGTGGGCAAAGCGGGTAAGGTGCACACATACAAACAGTACAAACTCCCCAATATTGAGTTTGAATCGAATGGTAAGAATGCTCAGTAGTAACATGAGTAAAAACAATGAACGATATTTAGGGGCATTATAGCTGGTTCGTTTATCTCTAACCCATTTTAAGAAAATTGGTATGCCAAAGAGTGAGTTTTGCTTGCTGTAAGAGCTTTATGGACTAAATTTCTCCCGTTTGAATATGACTATTTGTGCAAAGAACTTCTTGGCAAAGCTACAGACATGGCATCCTTCAAAGAGTTTCATACACATCACACTTGCTACAAAGCAATATCAACAGCGCTTTTAACATTAACCCCAACAAAATAAATTGCTTTTCTGTTGATAGTGAGAACTCCCAAATAACAAGGCATTATCAAAATGGTAAAGATCTGTGACGTTAAAAGAGGGTCATACTCTATTTCATAAGGTAATATGATGCCAGCACAGGCGTATTTAGGCCCAGGTTTCCCTTGAAGTCAAAACAGTTTGTTTTCCTATCCTAGAACCAAGAAATAAACAACCCTATATCATATGCTGGAAGCGGATGAAACAAAACAACATATAAAAACAAGAAATCCCTGATTGAAGAGAGTGTGGTTCTGAAAATTCTGATCTCGTGTAATAATTCAGACTCGAGAATAAAACTTTATCGTAACATGACGAATTTAGTATCAAAAGACCGAGAATGACGAGTACACCATGTACAAGCATTTTCAGCATATTTGAGTGACTATTTCACCTCGAAATCGTCATTTTCGTTCTGAACCCTTGGCTTCCATTTTATGTATGGAAGCCATTTTGTGAGTTGCCCTTTACATAGGTCTTAATCCAGCCAGATTCAATTCCAAAAGGACACGTACTCCTTAATCGACTTTCCTATGACCTGTGCAAGTTGGAACCATTGCCCCAGGCCAAACCTGTTAGGTCAGTTCCCCTCCCAGTGGCCGAACAAGATAGCATCAAGGCTCAACAAGCCATAAAACCATTTCAGCGCACCCACACCTGCCGTATCTTGCTCACATCTTTCCCTGCTCTTTTTGCTTCACTTGCTTTATGATGGGGAGGTGCCCGTTTTTATTGGGGGTCCACCGATATCTGATGAAAGGTTGGGCCTTGCCGGGTGATTTGTTGTAGGCTGCACGAAGTGAAATATGGACATGTCATCATGACTCTGCTTTTTCTTTGTATTGAAAATATGTCAATGATCTACTATAAAACCAAGAATGTTTGCCTGAAGCTTAAAATTCTGTATAAGAAGAGAAGCCTGACTTTGTAAATTCGAGCAGTCTCCTGAGAATATACTTCCCGTGTGTTGTACTTCTAGGACACTTGTTACCTTGGTTGCAGCCAATAAAATCGATCCTTGACTTTACCTAGAAGACTCTGAGTTTCTGTGGTCTGAATCAGGAAGGACTCGAGGTCTCTGGGTGTACCCTGACACCGCTGGGTTGCCGGTTCTGTGCCGGTTCTTAAAAACCCAGTACCTCAGTTGGCGCCCAACGTTTGGGGCGATTCCAGCGGTACCAGCCCAGCCAGAGGTTCGTGAGGAGCTTCGTGTGAAAATTCCGAAGGACGGCCAACCACTTCATCGACCCCTGCATGTCGACGTGGTCCGAAGGTCTTTGCTGCGAGGTTCCCCGCTTCCCGACGGCTACGAAGGACTGCTGCCCTGGCTATCGCCCTGATTTGGACCCTTGAAGTTTGGTAGAGCGAAACACTAAGACGAGTCTTCTGGTGACGTCATCGATATTTCAGTTAAGTATAAGTGGAGTGTCTCCCAGTCCTTAGTTGGCTTTGATTTGGAGCTTGCAAGCGCCAAAGCCAAAGGACTCGTGTATTCACGAGAAATATCGTAATCGATAATCCTTTGAAGTTTGGAGCTAGACTAGAGAGCGAAGATGCCTGGTCTTAGACTTGGAAATTTGTTGTGTCTTGGTTTTAATAATAGGGACTTCCGATTGGAGGACTCATGTCCGGTTCCTCCGGTTGGAACTCCAACCTACGAGTTATATGTCAAACACGGAGTAGGCCCCATCACATACAATGAAGTATGGATCAAATACACCAGAAAAGATGGTATTTTAAAATGGCCCCAATATGGTAGCTTTGATACCGAAATCCTAGATAACCTCGAAGTTAAACTTTTCAAAAAGAAAGCCCGGCCGGCGATGTTCGACTCTTTTCGCCTATGGCGTAAAGAGGCCAAACAAAAGGAAATTAAATTAGAAAAGAAAAATAAGAGAGAAAGGGGTATTTCAGTAATGCAAGCTGCTATGCAGTTTAAAGACAATGAAGAAGAGCAGATGAGTGAGCAGTTGCACCGGCAACGTAAAATGGCAATAGATAAATGCTATCCAGTTTTGCCGTCTCTTCAGCAAGAGGCAGCAAAAGAGCGTGAAAAGGATCCCTTAATGTCGCATTTATTAAGTTCGCCACCCCCCTATGCGCAAAATGCCACGGCACCCCCGCAACCTTTAGTTGTGCAACCTGTGCCTCCTGTTCCCCCACAGCACCCACCAGCTGTTCTTCAGCTGGCTCCTGCTCCTTTGGTGCAGCCTCCTCAAGGCCCACCGATCACACCTGCTTCACCTGTGCTTTCTACGACTTTGCCTAGTACACCTTCTATTTTTCCTGATGCTTCCTCTGCTATTGTCTCTGCCCCTGCCCTATCTCACCCCGTTTTTCCACCCGTTCTTCCTTCAGTTTCACCTTCCGTTCGGCAGAAAATGGCCAGCACTGTTACTAACCTTTTCTCACCTCTTTTCGGGTCGCCTACTACGACCCCTAACATGGGACGAAGACAGTTGCGAAGTCGACTGCCTGACTATCAATAGAGAGATTCACTGAATCGTTTAGCGCGTAAATGGGTTATGGATACTGTAAAGTATGATGTAGAGTCCGTCATGGAAGTCTTCCGTCAATGGGAAGCACCGACTCAGAGATATGTTTTTGAACAAATGTGTGTTTTTCTTTGTGAGGATTTGGAAGACAATGATCTGGAATGCAACCCACAAGAGCTGTGTCGTGTACGGTTCAAGTTTGGAGAGGGCATGATCGTAGGTCCCGATGTCGAGGGAGCGGTTGAAATATTGTTATCATATCGGAGTAAGGGGAGCAGTTCTGGGTCACAATCTGAGCCTGGTACATCTAGTAGGAAAAAGGCGCGACAATACCCCATGAGAGAAGTTCCCCCACAATGGAGAGAGGGCGACACAACTGTTGACCCCCCTATTCTGCCACACTTTCAGCGTGTATGGGTACATGTCCCATGGAAGCGAGCTGAAGTTTTAGCCCTTAAACAGACATTACCTGATCCGCGGAAAAATCCTGCAGGGTGTCACAGACTGCAGGGTCATGTATCATGAATTTAGCCGATATCGACATGTTATTTGGAAATGTTGTTCCACAGCCTTTATGGGGTAAGATTCGTCATACAGATCATGATCAGGAATTAGGTGACTCATGGGCTAATATTGCTGCTGCAGATGCCCGACAAGTTGGTGGTGCTAAACCTGAGCCTTTAATAGCAGAACTCCCTGGTAAAATAGTTGATTACATGAAAACGATAATGCCTGCAATACGTGTAAATTGGGATAAGTTGTCTGCATGTAAGCAGAAGAAAGATGAGACGGTCTCAGATTTCTTCACCAGGTTTGAAGAAACATTTATCGACCACAGCGGTCAAGGTATGACCACAGAAGGTGGTCAGAGATTGTTCGTCGATAAATTCGTGCACAATCTACTTCCAAAATTGTGTAAAAAGTTAAAGGATTCAGAAAGTTCTTGGGCTGTTTCATCTTCAGCCCAGATATTGGCTACTGCACAATATTACGAAAATAGAGACAAGGACGAGAAAGATAGAGCAGAAAAGAAAACCAAGGAGTTGAAAACGAAGGTTTTGTTACAGCAAGCATATCCGCCACGTGGTGGTAGTGGTCAAAACCATAGTGGTCACAATAACTATCAGAATAATTTTCAGCAGCCTCAACAATATCAGAGGAACTCGCAAAGAGTCGAGTACACTCAGCCACGTGTCCCTGTAGGCCCCAATCAGTGTTCGTATTGTAAAGAAGAGGGTCATTTCAAGTATAGTTGTCCTATTTTGTTACAGCGTGCAAATGGTGGTTCTAGTGTAAGAGGTTGTGGTGTTCAACAAGCGCCTAGAGGTAGAGGACGTGGAAACGTCCCCCAGAACGCACGTCCCCTTCCACCCCAAAATTCTCTGAATAGGTTCGATCAGCAGAACAACGCATCTGACAGGACAGCTCAATACTATGTTGATGATTACTATACAGAAGATGAGTATTTGGAGGGTAATGATTGCTAGGACAGCCAAAGACAAAGAGAGGGAGTTGTTTCAGTTCCAGTAGATCAGAGTGGACCTTACGTTGAGGTGATTACATCAGGTGTGTCAGAGCCTTTTCTGTTGGATACTGGTGCTACAAAGAGTTCTATTATGCACTCCAGACTCCCTGGCGCACCTTTGTCTGGCGAAATGAATGTTTCTGTAGGTTTTTCTGGCGCCCCAGTTAGAAATCCGATTTCTGACCCTTTGTCTCTTTCTGTTGGTCCTTGCGAATTCGAAGCACCCCTTATTCTGACAACAGGTTGTGGTGAAAACTTGCTAGGATTGGATCTGTTAAAAATATTGTATGCAACTTTGTACTGTTCTCCTTCAGGAGTACAACTTACTTTAGGTAAGAAAGTGGTTTCTCCCATGTATCTGTCAAGGGATAAACTTCCAGCAGAATTGTCGTTTCTTCCAGATATTCTTTGGGCTGCTGGTCCTAATGATGTGGGTCTTTTAGAAATACCGCCATATGTTGTAACATTGAAAGCCAATGTTCAAATGCCACGAATTCCCCAATATAGAATCTCTAGTGAAGGAGAAAAAGCTTTGCTAGCGATCGTTTACGAATTGATTGAAAAAGATGTGATTGAAGAAACACGAGGCAACGTTTGCAATAGTCCTGTTCTGCCTGTTTTAAAACGAACTGATCCCTCTCAGCCACCTGTGTACAGATTTGTGATTGATCTCAGAGAGGTGAATAAAATAGTGGTGCCACAATTTCCAGTTGTCCCCGACATTACTACATTATTGACTATGATTCCAGCTTCTGCCACTTGGATTTCGGTGATTGACCTGAAGAATGCTTTCTTCAGCATCCCGATTGCTGAGGAGAGCAGGGATATTTTTTCCTTCAGTTTAGGAGGTCGCAGCTTCCGCTTTAAACGCGCTCCTCAGGGCTACTGTGATAGTCCATCAATAGTAGTAGTCAAGCTCTAAAAACACAGCTTGATACGATTGTTTTACCTGAAGGTGCTACTCTTGTACAGTACGTCGATGATTTGCTCATTGCTGCAGACGCTGAGGAAATTTGTAAAGAGGCCACGATGTCATTGTTGCGCCATCTGTGTGATTTACATCACAAGGTGTCACTTTCCAAACTGCAATATTGCCGACAAGAAGTGACCTACCTAGGTCACCTCTTATCGAAGAAGGGAAGGAAACTGACCCCAGAGAGAAATCAGGCAATAGCGAAATTGAGTGTGCCAAAAACGCAGAGAGAAGTGCGTGCTTTCTTGGGCATTACATCGTATTGTAGACAGTGGATTCCAAATTTTTCGTTATTAGCCAAACCTTTGGTGGCATTAACGTGTAAAGATACACCCAATCCTATTCCTTGATCTGAAGAGTGTCAGAAGAGTTTTTTTGAATTACGCACAGCATTGTGTTCGGCTCCTGCGTTAGGTACCCCCAACTACAGTAAGCCCTTTACGTTATATGCCCATGAAAAGGAAGGTTGTGCATTGTCAGTTCTGACTCAGTTATTTGGGGACAAACAGCGTCCATGTGCATATTTTTCGTCGACTTTGGATCCAGTGGCTAGAGCATTGCCAAGTTGTTTAAGAGCCACAGCAGCAGCAGCTGTTTCTATTCGACAGTCTGCTGGTTTAGTAATGAATAATACACTAGTCGTGATGGTCCCGCATGCAGTAGACACGTTGTTAAATAGAACCAAGACACAGCACTTAACTAGTGCTCGATTGTCAGGTTACGAATTAACATTGTTAGCGAGTCATGTGCACATAAAAAGGTGCAATACTTTAAACCTAGCCACATTGTTGCCAATTGTAGAGGAATCAGGTGTTTCAGAACAGCACGATTGTTTTCTTAGAACAGAGGAAGAGACGAAAGGGAGAGTAGATCTATCCGACACTCCTCTTGCTGAATGTGATGGTACATTGTGGGTGGATGGTTCATGCTTCAAGCTCCCGAATGGTGACACGACTGCAGCATATGCTGTTACGACTTTGCATACAATTGTTGAAGCTGCACGTGTCCCACATAATTCAGCTCAGGCAGCAGAATTAATTGCACTTACAAGAGCATGCGTGTTGTCAAAAGGAATGAAAGTGACTGTCTATACCGACAGTCAGTATGCATTTGGTGGCTCACAGTTTTGGACGACTGTGGAGAGAACGTGGGTTCCTGACTTCGCATGGAGCTAAGATTCAGCATGGTCAGTTGGTGAATGAGCTTCTTGAATCACTGACCATGCCTCTGCAAGTGGCGATTGTGAAATGTAGTGCTCACAAGAAGGTGACTGATGATGTTGGTCGTGGAAATGCATTTGCTGACGAAATCGCGAAAGAGACTGCAAGGAATGTGGTGAGCCGAATGTATGTTGCAGGCCCTGCAAGATGGACTGGTGATGTTGGAATGTGTGAAGACACGGTAGAGAGTGTGAAGTCCATCCAAGCTGAGGCCACCGAGAAAGAGTTGAGCACGTGGAGAGAAAGTACGGGTAGAATGGATGCAAATGGTTGTTGGATTGAATTATCAGAGCATCAGAGATGGTTGTTACCCGATGCATATGTGCTTGAAGTGGTTACAATGGCTCATGGAATGGCTCATATCAGCGTAAAAGGGATTTGCGAGTTGTTGGCTCCAGTATGGCAAAATTCAGGAATTCCCAAGTGTGCAGAGAATGTCGTCAAGAATTGCATGGTATGTCTGAAGCACAATCCTGGTAGGGGAACCCCAACTCCAGCTGGTCATTTTGCACCTCCTACGTATCCGTTCGAGGTTTTGCAGCTAGATTTCATTCACATGGAGAGGAGCAACAATTTTAAATACGTACTCGTTGTTGTTTGTGCCTTCTCAAGATGGGTAGAAGCCTATCCCCTGAAAGACAACACTGCCTTGTCCACAGCAAAAGCCCTTGTGAAAGAATACTTCCCCAGGTTTGGAATGCCTAGAATGGTCTGGTCTGATAATGGAAGTGAATTTGTGGGTCGTGTGATGAAGAAAGTGTGTGAAGGGCTAGGTATTCGGCAGAAGTTCCACGCTGCAAATCACCCCCAATCAGCTGGATTAGTAGAATGCTACAACGGCACTTTAAAACTTAAACTGGCCAAAATCCAAGCGAGCACAGGTCTTAAATGGCCTGATGCTCTACCCCTAGCACTCCTGTCCACCAGAATGACTGTGCACTCACGAGTGAAACTTAGCCCTTACGAAATCGTTTTTGGCCGCCCGGCCAACATATGGGGAGTGCCACG
Source organism: Lissotriton helveticus (assembly GCF_964261635.1). Taxonomy (NCBI): domain Eukaryota; kingdom Metazoa; phylum Chordata; class Amphibia; order Caudata; family Salamandridae; genus Lissotriton; species Lissotriton helveticus. The sequence goes on from NC_136069.1 coordinate 793,424,151, forward strand.
ACCCACCAAGTTCAGCGAGCTTGAACACCCTGTTTTGCTTGATTATCTGTATGAATTGACGGCTAAACTGCGTGTTTTGCATCAACAGGTTCACGACACCCTGCTTCAGTTCTCTGAGACTCCAGGTCACTCCATCGACCCTGGATCCTGGGTCCTTGTTAAAAACTTTCAGAGAACTAAGAACGACCAGCCCAGGTGGACCGGACCGCACCTCTCCCTTCTTTCCACGAGATCGGCTGTTCGAGTGGAGGGGAAGGCCAACTGGATCCACGGGGTCCACTGCAAAAGAATCCCTTCACCTCCGCCATATGACCAGAGGGCCCAGAAGGGTGTCGCTGACCCAGAACCTCAAACCGTGCCACGTGTCATCCCTTTCAATGATGCACGTGTAAAAGGAACTAACTCTGAACGTGAAAGTGAAGACATTTTGCACGAGGCTGTGCCACCACCCAAGCGATTAAACACTACGGAGCCTGAACTCTTGTTCCAGGATCAAACAGTACCCGGAAGAGAACGTTACAATTTGAGACCGAGACCTATGGACAAATAAAAGATATTTCTTCTTCCCTTCCAAGTACTATTTTTTTAAGTGCAGCTCTCCCATCTGAAGAAAACTTGCTTATTTTTGTTTTTCAAACCGCCATCCGGGTTCCGCTGCTAGGGCCGCGATTGCTTAAAGTCTTTTGAGTGCAGCTGACGACGTTAGGTCGGCAGTTCTGGTTGGTCTAAGGGAGCTGCCCTGGACTGACGGAAGCATTCCTTAGCAGAATCAACCTCCCGTCGCGGGCAGCACTTTAGAGAGGATGGAGTCTTCCGAGATGGAGAGACCTGCCAAACCAACGAACTTTAAACGCAAATTATGTAAAGTGATGACAAAGAAAAGCTTTTTAATATTGTGCATTTGTATGTTATTCAGTATGATGATATTTTTAATAAGTTACGTTTTATTCACTTTTCGTGTAACATTTGCACCCACTGCATCACCCATACCTCCTCCTACTGTTTCCTCTCATTCTTTCCACCCTCTTCCTGACCATGAATCCAATAGGAGATTGGAGTTCATTAATAACTCCTTTGTTCAGCTCTTGCACCAACACCAACTTGTAATGAACACAACTAACTGTTGGGTGTGCGGTCTTATGCCTCACACAACGGATAAAGGTATTCCTTATCTGGTCCTGCCTTTTAGCCACAATGGTTCTGTGTGGGCATACAGAACAATGTTCATATACGCACATGAAGTCTACCCCCTACGTTCTGTAACAGACAATCCTAAAAATAGTGCTCTGGTTAAGGGTATAGTAGACATGATTAAGGAAGGTATTTCTTATGAGACTATCCCGAGAGATGAGACACTGGCATACATAGGATGGAACTTAACCGGATATGGAGCTACTCTGAGTGAGAAACAGCAAGCTAAGAGATCTTCCCCGATTTGGATTGTGCCCCATCAGGGTCACCTGTGTCTGCAAGGTAATGGCACAAATCCCAGAGCTCAGTTAGGGAAGAGTATCTGCACTAAAACGTATGTTTTTGCAGCCCAGACTTCCCCTTCGTTTTTAGCAGCTAAGGGTACCTATTTCATCTGCCATGATAGAGCCTATACATGGTTGCCCCCTGACTTTTCGGGCTCATGTTTTGTTTCATTCCTGTTGCCTCCCACCTACACAGCAGCGGCAGATTACCACAAGACAAGGGTAGTTAGAGGTGTCTTGAGTGAAGAGGACATTGCAGGTCAAGAATTTGGGGACTTTGCAAAGGGTTTTCTGCCGTTCTGGGGATCCATGGCTAACAGCAGGAACATAAGGCAATTGACAAGGGTAGTTGAGTCCACCGTGATTGAAACTGCTGGTGCCCTTAGTAACTTGACTGCTGAGCTCCAGTCGGATCGACTTATGACCCTTCAGAACAGGGTCGCTTTAGATGTCATACTTGCAGACCGAGGTGGGGTATGTAGATTGATCCAATCGAGTTGCTGTGTTTTCATCCCAGATAACGCTCCAACAGTGTACCAGGCCATCTCCAAACTGCATAAGATTTCCGAATCCATTCATGTAGATAAAGGAGATTGGTCGTTGATGGGATGGTTCTGGGAACTGGTATCCGCCTGGGGATGGAAAATTCTGATGGTCATTGGGATGGTCTTAGCCATTCTTTTCCTGTTCTGTCTGTGCGTACAGTGTGCTCCTGCAATATGTGGCCTCTGTGTTACATCATGTGTAAGGAAGCCTGTATCAAGAGATGAACTAAGTACTAGAATGATGTTACAGCAACATCTCAATGACTTTAGGAATTAGATCTGGACTCAGATTAGCAGGAGGATAGATTAATTGCCTATGTAAGGGCAAAAGGAGGGTTTGTGGTTCTGAAAATTCTGATCTCGTGTAATAATTCAGACTCGAGAATAAAACTTTATCGTAACATGACGAATTTAGTATCAAAAGACCGAGAATGACGAGTACACCATGTACAAGCATTTTCAGCATATTTGAGTGACGATTTCACCTCGAAATCGTCATTTTCGTTCTGAACCCTTGGCTTCCATTTTATGTATGGAAGCCATTTTGTGAGTTGCCCTTTACATAGGCCTTAATCCAGCCAGATTCAATTCCAAAAGGACACGTACTCCTTAATCGACTTTCCTATGATCTGTGCAAGTTGGAACCATTGCCCCAGGCCAAACCTGTTAGGTCAGTTCCCCTCCCAGTGGCCGAACAAGATAGCATCAAGGCTCAACAAGCCATAAAACCATTTCAGCGCACCCACACCTGCCGTATCTTGCTCACATCTTTCCCTGCTCTTCTTGCTTCACTTGTTTTATGATGGGGAGGTGCCCGTTTTTATTGGGGGTCCACCGATATCTGATGAAAGGTTGGGCCTTGCCGGGTGATTTGTTGTAGGCAGCACAAAGTGAAATATGGACATGTCATCATGACTCTGCTTTTTCTTTGTATTGAAAATATGTCAATGATCTACTATAAAACCAAGAATGTTTGCCTAAAGCTTAAAATTCTGTATAAGAAGAGAAGCCTGACTTTGTAAATTCGAGCAGTCTCCTGAGAATATACTTCCCGTGTGTTGTACTTCTAGGACACTTGTTACCTTGGTTGCAGCCAATAAAATCGATCCTTGACTTCACCTAGAAGACTCTGAGTTTCTGTGGTCTGAATCAGGAAGGACTCGAGGTCTCTGGGTGTACCCTGACACCGCTGGGTTGCCGGTTCTGTGCCGGTTCTTAAAAACCCAGTACCTCAAGAGCAGATCTATAAGAGGACAACAAAGCAATCCCTAGGCTTACCATCTTAAAATATACAATAATGAGTCACAGAGTGTGGGAATAAGATTTCAGAACTACCCCTGCCCTTGCCTGTAGAAACATACACTGGGCTTTTCACATTAAAGTGCAAGTTTGAAAGACTAGTTTTGTCCTCTGACTTTTGAACCAGGGTTCTCAGATACACAAATATTCTAGACAAGTATGTTTAACTCCATGGATAAAATGCTACTATTACGAGGTAGTGGGTTGTAACTTTTACTTTAAGTAGTTCTAAGTTAATATTATTTGTTTAAAATTATGTCACTAAACCTTTTCTTTAAGCAGTTCTAAGTTAATATTATTTATGTAAAATTATTTTCCATTATTTTATTTCTTTTGACAAAGTAATACACTTTATTACATTTCCCTATGTGTTCTTACAGGGAGATTTCTACCCCGGCAGCGGAAATCTTAACAAACAAGTATAATGTTACTAATTGTAACTTTACACTTGTAAATTGAGATGCAGCAGTCTCCTCTCCCTCATTTAAGTCTACATCTAGGTGTACTTTTCAGCAAAAGGTGGAGATTTACACCATGGTGTGGGAGTAGATGTACATGTGAATAGATCTAAACATCCAAATTTACCTTTGTAATTTGGGCCAGGTATTTCTAAGCCTGCTTCAAGCCTTCCATGCACAGACTAGTATGAATGGTGAAATGTGGCAAAACCACATTTCTTTCTTCTATTTTTTTTCCTTCTTGAGGAAAACATTTTCCCCCGTGGAAACAACCCAGTACATAGCAGAGTACCCTTCCCTTTTCCATCTTGGAAATTCACATGTGCTGCTGTTTATAGAAATGTTTTTGCATTCATTTTACAATGGGATTAAAACTACAAACATATTCCGAATGCCTGCAGACATGTGATTTTGTGAGTGTGTACCACCACTTTTTTTGTTAGGCTGCTTTTCAGAAATATCCCCTTGTCCTGTCACTCATCGGACAATGAATCCACCAGACTACCTGCAAAACGGATTGATTGCTTGCACTTCTAAAATTAATCTGCAGGCAGTAATGTCCGATGATGTATGTGGAATATTAGATTACCTTTATGTTTCTAATGTGTGACTAGCACTGTTTGGTCAGGCTTAAGGGTAAGAGAAAGGACATAAAAAGCATCTCAAATATGCTGAATGTGATCTAAATCTTCATTACTATTCAGAGCGGAGGGGATTTTGTATGATTTTGTATTAAAGCATTAAAGAGAATAGATTAAAGGTATATAAGTGTTCAGGATAGATAATTTGATCCAAAGGACTCTGTCCTATTAAAATATAGATGCAGAGGAATCCCTTCAAGGCTGTACTTTTCAAGTGGCAAGTGTGCATAAATATATTCTGTTGACTGTTCAGCTGTTTCTCACATCAGAGAATTCATACCAGACACATGCTTCACTGTAGACAATAAGGCCTTTGGGCTACTTAGTGCTGTGCAACTTATGTACATTTATTTAGCTAGTTTCCGGCACGTCTTTTGTATCCTCTAAGACACAGCAATCAGTTTAATTATGCATCAGTCGGAATTCTTTTAATTTTTTTGTCCTTTATTATGAATCAAAGAACATCCAGGAGTACACTAAGATAAAACAAACATTGGCAGTGCAATTAGGTCTGGTTTAAAACAATGGCGTATGGTAAAGGGAAGCATTGCAAGTATGAGAATGGATACATATTTGTGTGTAAACAAAGAACAGTAGAAGAATATTGTTGTAGGTGAAAGGTTAGGTAACAGTTGCACTGTCAAGCGTGACCTAAATATCCATGTAGGTTAATGACTTCTCTCCTCTAATCTGTGCTGCTGCCAGAGAAAAAAATAACATAAAATATATACTTATGTAAAACACTCTTAATAGTGTTACAATGTCATGTGTGCCCCTGAAATTTCAAGCTCGGGTAGCTGGATAAAAAAGCAAAATAATCACAGCTGTAAGCAGGGCAAGCACTTTTTTGTGGAGGCCCACAACTTCTGCCCAATCAAAACATGTACTCTTGGCTCCCAACATGTGGGTGGATCCAAAGTCACTCTCATGATTCTCACAAAACTGCTTGGCAACTGCACTGTCAAGCCAGACCATAAACATGCTATGCAGTTCAACCATCTGTAAGCCATTAGCCCCCTTGTTTTACTAATTTGAAAGTGCAACAGACACAAAACAGTTTAAGGGACATATCCTTTGGTGTTGCCATTTTTAGGTCTCGCCTAGACATCGCATGTGCTGTTTTGAAGAGACATATTGTATATACTTTGTGGACTTCAACCTGCCCATAGACTTCCCATTTGCTGTCTCCATGTTATGTTATGTTAATATAATTTATAAAGCGCATGAATCACCCAGGAAGGGGTATCTCAGCGCCACAGTGAACAACCACCAAGCAGCATTAATACATGAAAAGCTCCATTTTAAAAAACTTTCTGAAGTGACGGAGGTCTGTACACTTCCGTAAGTGGAAGGCTAATTGATTCCAGTATAGGAGGGTCAAATAAGAGAAGGCTTTACCCCCGAAGTGTATTTTCCTAAAGCGGGGCATAGTGAGAAGAGATTTCTCCCTGGATCGCGACGATCTGCTCGGTAGGTACAGAGTGAGTTTCTTTGTCAGATAACTGGGTCCTCTGCCATTCAGTGATTTGTGAACTATACAACAGATCTTTAATGTAATTCTCTTGTGTATAGGAAGCCAGTGGAGTGAGCGAAAGAGAGGGGGAGAGGCAGTTCTGGATGACATATTCCAAATTAGGTGGGCCGCTTTGTTTTGGACAACTTGGAGTTTGTTAAGTAGAGACTCACTAGAGGCGGCTTCAAGAATGTTTCAATAGTCCAGACGGCTAATCACTAGTACCTGTACTAGGGTTTTCCGCACCAAAAGTGGGAGAAATGGAAAGACTGCGCATCAGACTCATCATATGAAAGCAGGTGCCAGTGGTAGCCACTACCTGATTTTTCAGTCGTCGCTCACATATTCTTTTTCCCCATTTGTCCGTGGCATGCATTTGTCGTGCCTCTTCCTGTGTTTAGCCCTCCCAAAGAGCATGGACCAATTACACTATCCCCCCACTGCTTCCATTTCAGCATCTGTTTCAGGAACATCTTTTTTCTTTGTTAGAGAGCACTTAACACTCATGTTTTCACTCACTGCACCAAATAACAGGCCTTTACATCTTGTTCTTATCTCGTCACATTTGCAGTGCATTCAAAGACCGAGGTCAAATTCCAGGTTCTGTTTTTCGATCGTGCCTGTTTAGCTATTTTGCATGTAATTGGTGTGTGTCAACACTCAGGTCCGGTGTCAGTATGATATACTTAGAATTCTGGGTGCCCGTGGTTGACTTTCAAAGTTCGTGGGTAAGTCACACTTCTATCACTTCAATTTAAAGACTTTATTTGGGTGTGTGTTTACAAACAAAATCAAGCGATGCAAACCCTTTGTTTAACCACATGTTGGAAAAGTAATTCACACACATTCATAATTAAATGTAATGTTGCAGCAAATCAACATACTGCATTTATTTTTTAGTTTGAGTTGTTAGTGCAACAATGCTTTTAATTCTGATTGCATCTGATTTAATTGCAAAACATACGTTTAAACTAAGAATTTTAATCGCATGATTTTCTTTGTAAATTCAGACCTAAATAAACTCTTTCTATTGCAGTGATAGAAGCGTGATTTATGTGTGTGTTTGGATTGCAATCATAATTAAAAATGGTTTACTAGCAAATCAAGGTACAAATAAACACAATGATTTCCCAGTCCAACATTACTTTTAATTCTAATTTACTTTCACAATACTCGCTCAAAAAAGACTTTCCATTGGTTTTGCGTTTCAGGTTTCAGACAAGAACTCTCATAAATCCTTTATTAAATACCTAGAAGTGCGAGTTTATATTTACATCTCACCTTGACGTATTATTTTATCATGCCTGTGCGCTTGATTTTTAAATGACACATCTATCAAATTAAAGGCTGACAATCGCATGGAAACAAGTGACCACGTCATATTTACCTACATACATTTCCTTTATATACCTTTGATTAATCTCTTTCACATGATTGAACAAGAAATATATAGTGGAAACAAACATACTTAGTGGTAACATACACATTGCTCTATGCATGCAGGGAGACACACTAACAAACAACAATTGCTTACATTATGCTGCTAATGTTAATAAAATTGTTATTACATTGTTATTATGTTATGCCGTTTGAGACCTATTAGCTTTGCCAATGCTTGTTCTGATATTTGTCCAGTTATCATTTAACTTGTTTGTTCAAAATACAAACACAAAAAAACATAAAAACTTTACACAAACAACAACGTATAAGTGAACAGAAATACATTATTAAAGTCATGAAAATATTAACTTTAACTCATGGTCTATTCAGGTGTATGATTTGTTCAATACATGCTTCTATTATCAATTGGTGGTAAAACATGTCTGTGTTACTTTAATTCATCAGCATTACATTGTACAATGCTTCACACTAACATAATATATCATTGTGTAATATATTTTTCTTTGATGTCAGAGGAATTTCTTAAATCGCACGTTTTAGCTTCAGCAAATTCAGATATTGCTGACATAATTATCAACACAGTACATCCAAAACCACTGACAAATTCAGATATTACTTACGCAGATCTCTATACTCAATAAGGACAATATCACCGACAAATTCAAATAACACTGACACAAATCAGTATACACAATAAAGCCAATACCACTGACAAATCAAATACTGCTGACACAAAAGTAGAAATTGATTAGCTATTACGGCCTCGATGTATAAAAATACATTAGAAGAGGTTGAGCTCTATTGCTTGGCTGAGGATTGTTTTTGGTGACTTTGTTTTCAGTTCACTAAGTTACATATTCATAGCTGTCATTCACTTCTGGCCGAGATTTGACTTTTATAGTTATTTATTCATGGAATGTCACAGGCTTTCATTGTTGCGCATCTCTTACACTGAGAGGTTTTTACAGTCCGGGTGTTTTATTGATTTCTATTCTGAAGTTCGATATTCTGAAATGCATAGAAGTAACATATTATTTTTCTGTTATTATTAATGTTCGTCAACTGCTTAAAAAACACATATAATTTATGATCAGTACCTGTTATTAGGCACCTCATTACAATCGAAATGTAAAGTTGCATTTATCCATTCCCCTCGTTCATGTTGTGTCAGTCCAGCAAACTTTGCCTTTTTTCAGTTGTAATAGTCCTAATATTGATTCACTGTACAGACAGCTTTTCACTGGGAGCCACGTGATCTTGAAAATAATAGAGCCAAACTGGTGATCTTGAAAATAATAGAGCCAGACTGTTGTACATTGCTGATTAAAATGTTCAAAATGTAGAATAGGTGGGAGTTGGTTTTATAAACCCAAGGTGGTGTGAATTACAATTTAAAATAAATAGTCGCATAAGCGGGCATACTGTTTCTTTAATACAGGTTGGTAATATTTATATACAGTAGTGCTTTATGATAGATGGATAAAATACACAGTAGCCAGGGAAAAGGTGTTAATTATTCAGACAGTTTTTAAAAGTAAATGAGGAAAGTTATGGAGGTTACATTTACCGGAAGTGCAAGGTCATTCCGGAAATGGCGGGCAGCAACCCAGAACTAGCCTTAAATCCAGTATTGTTAGTTTGCAGTTTCAAAAGAGAAAACCTCTTTTGTTACAAAAGCATGTGGCCCTTGTTACGAAAGAACAAATGACGTCTTTACAAGACGGGTCACCTAGAATCAAGTTGTGGTAAGAGGCCCAACATAAAATAATATAGACACTTCGGTCTCTGCTGATGTCCTAGACACATCCATAGCCAAACTGCCTGATCAGAGTCAGGTTCCAGACCCACCCTTATTTATTTGGGTAGCTTCCACTCCCATGGATGATGGAGGACAAGAGGGTCAGCACCTTGCGGAAGGTGCCCTCCAGCTTAAGACTTATTTCTTCAGCTATGTGATTGAGACATCATGACTAGGGTACTTCTTCTGCAGTGTTATAAGATGTGAGGGACAAGGTAGCAGAGCTAAATGTTGATGTTTTTTGCCATTTCGATCACACTGAAGAATGTATTGACCATGCTAGGACTGCCCTTCACACTGATAACGTCTTTATATATCCTTTAGCTATTGCACCGTAACCCACCATGGAATACGATTCCTTGCAGAGCCTTGCTTTCATGCCAAGACAATTTCAGAAGACTAAGGACCTCATTTAGGGGTAAGGTGGTGGCCCCCCAAGCAGCACCTGTGGTGGAAGCACCACTTCCAAGGCACCACCGGTAGCCCTTTCACCATATTAGGATGCCCTGCCAATACAGTGGGGGCTTTTTGCAGAAAGTACTTTCCATGGCATGGGGAAGCAATTCCAGTCCAAATATGCAATGGTGGTTGGTTTGAAGCCAACTGGTTTGGACATAATTTATTTTAATTTCCCAAAGACAAACGAAGAAAGCAGAAGTTGTTTATCCAAGATGAAACACGGTCACTCTGAGTATGGTCACTCTGAGTATGCTCTTATTACCTGTAGTGGTGAATAACGAATCAGGGATTTTATTTGTTATGGTTGTTTAGAAATGTTTCCTTTCCATTTTTGCTTGATTTCTGTTATACCCATTTATCACAGAAGGTTTCATTGTATCTGACTCGTCAGCCAGTGGATTCAACCTAGTTTAGAATGTCAGAAATTATTAGTTTATATCTCAGATCCTGTAATGCACCTCCATTTTCTGGGAAACGTACTTCCTTTTGAAGTAATTCATAGGGCAACTCGGACTCCAGAGAAATTCAGATTTCAATTCAAGCTCAGATCAGTTTATTTATTTATTTATTTTAATTTCCCAAAGACAAACCAAGAAAGCAGAAGTTGTTTTTCCAAGATGACACAAGGTCACTCTGAGTATGCTCTTATTACCTGTAATGGTGAATAACGAATCAGGGATTTTATTTGTTATGGTTGTTTAGAATTGTTTCCTTTCTATTTTTGCTTGATTTCTGTTATACCCATTTATCACAGAAGGTTTCATTGTGTCTGACTCGACAGGCAGTGGATTCAACCTAGTTTACAAATGTCAGAAACTATTAGTTTATATCTCAGATCCTGTAATGCACCACCATTTTCGGGGAAACGTACTTCCTTTTGAAGTAATTCATAGGGCAACTCGGACTCCAGAGAAATTCAGATTTCAATTCAAACTCAGATCAGTTGGCGGCCTAATCTAAGCAGTAACAATGGGCATACCAGCTTCCAGCTGGGAAGTAAAATACAGTCATGACACTAGTGTGAGCTCCTCACCCCCCTGAGCCCACATCGGCCCAGCAAGCATGCCATAAGCCCTAGTGCACTCGATGAAAATAGACCGTATGATTTGACGTCAGAGAAGGTAATGGGGTATTCCCCATTCTCGAGTTGGTGTGGGTAGCAAATATCTTTCTCTATCCATGTGTCGAAGGTAAGGCTTTTCCCTTTGCACTTAAGCTTGCTATTCGCCCACAGTGATTCTGACTTAGGCCCTAACTTCCATCTTCTTGTCAACTTTTAGGAGTGTGATTTTTGTGTTTAGGTCGAGCCTGTCTCATTCCGCAGGAATGGATAGGATCGAATTCAAGTGCTTGATCCGACTCGTGAAACCACTGGCGTTTCTTCACAGTGCATGTGAGGTCACGTGGCCACAAAAGCGGGTTACGTGACCACACAAGCACGCGCATCTCCCTAATCCGCCTCCCACGGCCGTCCTTTCTGCCCACCAGCACTTCAGTTCCGTCCCTCCTCCCCCGAGCAGAGACACCATCTGGCTTTCCTCTCATGCACGCACATCGCTCGCGATCACTTTCACCGCGCGCACCACTCGCAGACTCACTTCCTGCGTGTCCGACTCTTCCAGGTGCAAATATCACAATCCTATTCGATGCTCCTTATAAACATTCCATGATGTGCCGTCTAGTGTTTCCTTTCATTTCTCCTCCCCCTCCCCAGCCCGTAGCAGCACTCCTCCCACACCAGCACCTCCCCCCTCCCACACCAGCACCTCCCCTCTCTCTCCCCGCAAACACCTATATATGCCTGTCCCTGTCTTACTGTCCCCTTGCTAGAGAGTCTTTACTTCTTTTCAGGATCTGCGTGTCCGACTCTTCCAGGTGCAAATATCAAAATCCTATTCGATGCTCCTTATAAACATTCCATGATGTGCCGTCTAGCGTTTCCTTTCATTTCTCCTCCCCCTCCCCAGCCCGTAGTAGCACTCCTCCCACACCTACACCTCCCCCCTCCCACACCAGCACCTCCCCTCTCTCTCCCCGCAAACACCTATCTATGCCTGTCCCTGTCTTACTGTCCCCTTGCTAGAGAGTCTTTACTTCTTTTCAGGATCTGCGTGTCCGACTCTTCCAGGTGCAAATATCACAATCCTCTTCGATGCTCCTTATAAACATTCCATGATGTGCCGTCTTGCATAGCATGCAAACACCACATCAGTGCATTTAAAAATACATTTGTAGAATTATAAATATGATGAAAACATTGTAGTCACGGGATAATGACTTCTCCGGTATTTACTTAACAGACAAGCCCAGGCTTCCGAGGAAGGGCTGGGCTCACCACTGCTCCCGCGGGGGAGCATCTCCCCAGGCAAAGAACAGTCCCTTCTGGCCGGGATACACCGAGAGCAGACAGGGCCGCGGCGGGCGAGCGGCCATTCACCCCGCGGACCTTAAACACGGCCATCAATCCACCGGAGACGAGCAGAGGCAGCCCCGACACTGAAAGAGTGCCGCCATGCACACACTGCAGACAGACACGCACGCACCCAGCAGATAAGACATAGCACCACACGCAGCCGATAGACCCCACACATGGCAAACAGACACACACACACACACACACCCCCCACAGCAGACAGACACACAGGAGAGATACAGACGCAGGCATATAGCAACAAGCATTGGCATAGCCAATAGGTCTCGCTTGTGGGACCTTATAAGTATTTTGTTTTGCAGCACAATATCCTTGTAACTAAATACTTATAAGGTCCCACAAGCGAGACCTATTGGCTATGCCAATGCTTGTTTAGGTTTGGATGAGTGGGGATATGTATTTGCTGTTAGTGCCAACCCTGCAACAGTATTTGTGAATGTATTCTGTATATAAAAATAATAATAAAAAACAAAAGAAAATAGACTGCATGCCCCCCCTTAGGTGATTAGTAATAGGTTGCTTCATTATAAGTGGGCTCCTGAAGCTCCTCAGCATCTACTTCTCTCGTGATAGCTGCACACGCATAACAGTAATGCACAGCACAATAATTCATATGAAACATAAGAGGAAAGAGCAACGGATTCCGTTATTCTTGTTCATCAAAATAGTGGCTGAGGTAATCGTAATCCGAGATGTACCAAAATATTTCTTTGTGATTGAAAAATGTTGTGAACTCCCTCCTACAACTAACCCCTAACAATCATATCGATTCTGTGACGCACAGCAATTTACCCCTGTAGGCCCAGCACGCCAGTGTTGTGCTAAGGAGTAAGATTTCTTATTACAAACAGATTGCTTGTATTCCAGTCATGGGTTCGACCTCGAGAATCAACACAGCGCAGTTGGAGATGAAATTATTTGCAATATCGAATTCCAAGCAGTTACTCTGGTAGAACCCAGCACCAGGTTTCATTTTCACGTAATTGCCGCAGTTTTATAGCGAAACAGTCATTTCACGCACAGCTGAGTCGTTGCTCTAATGACACCGCACACGGTTTCTGTGCGTCTTTGACTGCATCGAGTCGATGATTTTTTTCGTTATTCCACACGTAATTGTTGTTCATTTTCCCCCATTTAAAGGAATTGGCCTTGGGCGGTGCTTTTAACCTGGTTAGAGATGGGAAACCATGAATTACAGAAACATCTCATGCTAACTTCTCACAAGGGTTAAGTTGATGTTTCTCTGTCAGTCACCCTGTTACCAACCAAGACTGTCAAATTAGCATGTTGGGTGTTTATCCTTTGAAGTTCTGTAGACATATGGCCTGGTACGCAATAAAATCTACACCCAACTATGTCACACTTGCCAACAGATGAATTAGCTAGGCTTTCCATGTTGACACTTTTATGTCCCAGCTCATGGTCTGGGCCATGGGAATTATGTAACAGGGGGAGTACACATTATGAGGCAGGGTTGAATAAATGAGGCGGCAAGAAAATGCTAACTATGCGGCTTAAAGCGCCACATTTTGTGATATTACTGCAATATGTTGTCATTTTACAAGTTAACACTGTCTGGGCAAAGGTTTCACCTCATTAGGCCAGTTTAATTCGCAAAAGCAGCAGTAACCTACTGAAAGGTAGCCAATCAACTTTTGCGAAGGGCCATTAACTGTACGACATGTGTTCCCCCGTTTTTAGTAACTTTTTGTCTGTTTGAGCTAGAAACATTTTTTTTGATCACCTAAATTCCATGGGTAGTGGCATCACGCACCCATCTACAATGATGACATCACAGTGTTGATTCCTTGGTCCACTTTTCGCCTTTTAATAGCCCTTTATTTACGGTCAGTACAAGGAGCTAGGTTGGGGTAAAGGATGAACAACTAAAGAAAGTGAACATGGCTTTGGAAGTCCTCCATGTTCTCTGTTTGTGTAACTCTCTACATGATCTCCGAGTCTAAAGGTAGCAAGGGCATTGCAAGGGGTAACAAATGACAAGCCTGGAGAAGGAACTGCCTCCCTGGATAGCCCTGACTGAAGTCCATGATGGGTTCTCCTGATGACACAATATCAGATGGTAGCTGTCCAATACACTCTCCGCCCTTTCTGCATCCAAGTATTATCTTTAATTTATAAGAACGGTCAACTATAACCAACTCTTTCTCCTTATGTGGGAGTCTTCCTGATATCTTGCTGCTTTGTGAAAAGTTCATGGTGACATCCTAGCTCCATTTTGTACACTCTGGACTATTCTGTTTTTTTTGTGCACAGTGTACTCCCGTTTTCGGACTCCTGGGTGATGGTCCATCTGTGTTCATATTGCTTCCTCAGCAGAGTTCTAGAATCTTCTGGACTGGGGATACACCCAAAGTGTGCTCCTGCCTAAAGCCGAATGTGATTACCGTAACTTCTCCAGGCTGAAGAAAAACTGCAGTTGAAGGAGGTGTAGTGAACGGTTCCACACCAACAAAAGGGTTAAAAATATTTATGAAAGTTTACAAAATTAAAGGGGACAAGCGTTAGGTAAGAGTTGCTCCTGACCAGCACAAACCATCCTCAGTTATCTATGCTCCGCCATGACGAGCCTTCCATGGCCCTCAGAACGTTCATGAGAAAAAGGTTCACGGGATGATAGAAACAAGCAACATCTCTGCATGAAGAGGATTAATAGGGAAGAGAAACATGTATTTTTACCTTTACCACTGAGATGAAGTGCCTAGTGGCCTACTTGGTCAAATCTTTGCTGTCTCTTTTAACTGAGGTCCTTCACTTGCCCTTGAGTATGTGTGTGTGTGTGTGTGTGTTGTTGTGAGAGTGTGATTAGCTTTGGTACACGGGAAGAAAGATTTCAGTATGATAGGTGTCCTCAGTGTGCATATATCCCTTGGCACATAAAACAGTGGTTCTGTGCAACAGGATTAAGAACACTGGGGCTTCCCTGCCCCTTGGAGCTGCACTAGGGCCTGTACTACAGAGACCCTGTAAGAGATTCCCTCATATAATTTCTGGACTGCCATCCACATTCATTACAAAAACCCGCTTGGCAGCTGGACTGGCCCTGCCCCATATCTGTCCAGCAACTGCTAAATGCCACCAGGGATGTCTGGTTTGTAAATTCCCAATGCACATCCCCTTAAGTACATAATGCTCCATCTTAATGTGGTGTCACAAGCACAGGAAAAAACCTGCAAAGAGGCTTACTGCAGTGGATGGATGGGACTATGAATTGTGAAGGTGGCACGTGTAGTTGCCATGGTTTTTCGCAAGTGACCCCATTTTCAGTAATACACTTGCAGTACAGGGCCTCTACATTGCATTTACTTCAACGTCATCTAATGCATTACAGAAACAGAACCAGCTCTTTAAACTATATTTCCCATAACCAGGAAATGGTGTCATCAGCAACAGAGAACACATCAATCACATAACGCAGTTCATAATATCAAGCACTTCTTAAATTATCTAATCTTTTCAGTATATGACCATCTTGATGCCTCTGGTACACTTCATTCCAGCTTCAGTTCAGAGCCCCTTGTCCTATGACTCATGGGCAATATCAATTATGGTTAGAAGACCAGTTGGTCCTAGCATTTAACTAAAGTTCCAACTACCACCACAGTGGGCATTCCTGGTCCCTTGGTTGCCACCACCATCACGCTTGATCACAGCCATCTCTATCTGATATACGCATCTGACACCCTGTCTCCATCAACGCTTACATCTCGGTTGAGGGAGGCAGGGATCTCCGGCATGGCTCTGAACCTCCTGCACTCCTTTTTACAGCACAGGGAGCAAAGAGTCAAGCTTGGTGAGTTCCTTTCCCCTGCTATGTCCTTGCAATGTGGGGTGCCACAAGGGTCGGCTCTTAGTCCGACCCTATTTAACATTTATGTCGCCCCCCTTGCAAGGCTAGTAAAATCTCAGGGGATGGAATTGGTGTCATACGCCGATGACACCCAGATTATGGTGTCACTGGCCCACTCAGTTTCATCATCTGCCACCAACTTCAGGATCTGTATGCAGTCAGTCTCTGACTGGATGCTTCAGAACTCCCTGAAGTTGAATGGCGATAAAACTGAGATCCTGGTCTTTGGCAAGGACCGGGATATTTGGTCGGATGAGTGGTGGCCGGCCTCACTGGGAACCTGTCCATCTCCCTCCCAGTCGGCAAGAAATCTGGGGGTTATCTTTGACACCTCTTTATCCATGACTCTGCAGATCAACCGTACGGTGGCCACCTGCTGGGGAGTACTAAAGATTCTCAGGAGGATTCTTCACTATCTCTCTCCCTCAGCACGTAAACAGGTGGCAGTAGCATTGATAGGTTCACGGTTGGACTACTGTAATGCGCTTTATGTAGACTCCAACAAGGGGCTCATTCAGCGATTACAGGTGGTTCAAAATGCGGCTGCTCGTTTTGTCTTAGCACTTCCCAAAGCTTCATCTGCTACGATGGCCAGAAAGAGCCTTCATTGGCTGCCCATTCATCTCAGGATCTCGTTTAAGATCCTTTGTCTTGTCTATCGAGCTTTGGCAGAGGGTTCTTCTGATCCCCTTGGTGCCTTGCTGACCCGCTACCAGCCTGGTAGATCTTTAAGATCTTCAGAGATGAATTTGTTGGTTGTCCCACGTGCCAAAAGGGTTCGTTGGGGAAACAGAGCTTTTTCCATCGCTGCTCCCAAACTATGGAACTTGTTACCTCTTGAGATTAAGATGCAACCCTCTCTGTCTTCCTTTAAAAAGGCGCTCAAGACCTGGTGTTTCGTCAGGGCATATCCGTAATTAGGATTAGTCTCTGTTATCTGGTATTATTTGGTTAGGCGCCTTGACGCCCATCTGGGCTTAGTTGCGCGTTAAAAATTGTTTTTCATTTCATTTTTCATTTCATTTCATTTTTCATCCTTAACAGGGCCGGACTGGCTACTGGGCAGTTTGGAATGCTGCAGAGCTGGGGGCTGCTTTCACTGCGATGGGGGCTGATTTCGTTCATGGAGACCTGCGTGCGCTTCAAAATAATGATAGCAAAACGAATTTCGTTTACCACACGCAGGTCTCCATGAACGAAATCAGCCCCCTGCTCAGCAGCCTTCCAAACTGCCCGGTAGCCAGTCCGGCCCTGATCCTTAGCATATTCTAATTCTAATGGGTATCAATCAAGGGTATCATTACATCTGCTGCATCCATTTGGCACTCTGAAATTTAACTTTGAATATATTGGAGCCTCTAGCGGTTGCCTGGACTGTGTCTGGTAACTCTTTATTTGCACCACAAAGATTGGAGCCCACAGGATATCTTTGAAATTGAGACAGTGTTAAGTGCTACCATTAGTCACCAGTAGCATTCCCTTTCCAGGGATGCATCGCTGACAGTTGTATATACTGTTGGATTTTCTGCATTGTATCTGAAACAGTGGTTCAGGTCACTGGACTATTTGTCCTTCAGTTTGAATCTGTAGTTAAGCTAGGAGGAAGGGCAGAAAAATCATGATACCTGATTTACATTGCTGCAGTCCATTGACTGAGCTGTAACTGATACCTTGGGCATATTCCAATGGGATATCAAGGTCAGACCATGGAGCTGCTAAAAGCTGTAACTAACTGCAATCACTATGAAATACAATATTGCTTTTGCCATCATTCCTAGTTCTTGTGGGTAGAATATTTAGGTGCTCCAAAATCATTTGGTGTAATATTTCGTACCTGGTAGACCCGGTTATCAAGAGTCTACAGTCATTTTAAGTATTTTACATATTGTTCCTTTGCATAAAAATATATACATAAAAAGTATATAGTAAGGAGTGGGCAGTGATCTTTATTGAGTGGTGTTATTTTCTGTCATAGTTTATCCAAGTTCCAAAGTCTCATCGCATCATCAAGCACGTCTTGTCTGCTCGACCACCATATGTACCCTTTGGAAACTTAAAGCTCAAATATGAACACTTGAAGTCCAAAGACAAGTGGGATATAATCCAAAGTGCAAGCTTATCACTAGTAAACAATACTTATTCATCAGAGAACTTCTCAGAAACCATGAGGTGCCCCAGGGCTAGTCACTGGTCGAATTCTTCGACAGACTGTCCATTTCCCAAAGTTCAATCTGTCACTGGATGCAGGGTCAGACTGGCTTAGAAAATAGGCACTGGTGCCAAAATAAAAGTGGCCACCATTAGTGAATCAGATGGCTAAAAATGTGGCCCACATTTGCAAATCAATATACTTTTGAACTTTTAAAGGCAAGCTGCATAGGTATTTTGCAACATATGAGAGACTACATGCATTTGTGGTTGCTGCAGGCATTGATGTAATATCAGACAAATTAGCAGTGAAAACCAGCCCACCAGACCTTAAAACAGGTCTACATACAGTCAGAAAACACTGACCTGTAAGACCAGCCCTTCTGGCTTTGTCAGATTGCCTTATTTCCAAATCCAACCCTGCATGGAAATTCTTGATTTTAACAGGCAGTGTAACATGGTCGTTTTTGTTTTTTCCCAGCTGGGAAAGGGGAGGCACTTTTGACAGGAGTAATAACTATGGTCAACTCAAATAAAGTGATCACAAACTAGGCCTTTTTAAGACAGCTGACCACATGTTCCGTATGCGGGAAAAAACACGTTGTGCTATGTAATTTTTGGGATTTGGTCATGTAAGTATAATGTAAAAATTCTGAATTATTTTACTAGCTGTATTCCTGGAAAAACTGACACCAGACTGACATAAGACTGTTGTAGAAATAAACTGTCGTTCGTCTATGTTGGCTCCACTTCACAGGTGTATACTTTGTCTTGTTCTCGGCTTTCATTTTCCAAATCATAGTTTTCAGCTCTGCTAGGCAAAAGGATCAGATAAATTGAACCAACACTGTCATTCTTAGAATGGACAGATATGTTTACTGAAACACAAGGGCCTTGATTACAATATGCAGTGGTACTGAGGTAACTGTAAAATTTCATGTCATTTTACCATTACAGTGCAGTAATCCCACACCAGTTCAGTGCAGTTATGAGTAAAAAAAAAACTATGGATTGGCGAATTACCTAGTGGGACTGATTAACTGGTTGTAAAACCACACATAATTCATAATTCTATGGCATTTTATCACTTGCATTTTCCACCTGCTCTTCGCAGTTGATAAACATATGTGCGGGCGTGAAGGTGCAGTGCAGGGTGAAAGAGGAGAGTGTGGGGAGCAGGAGACAGGAATGAAAGCGTTCTTCCAGCTTCACTCGTCAGCAAACAACATTTAAAATTAGGCTTGGCTCCTGCTGCAGCCAAATGTTCCTGCATTTTTTCTGTCCGGAATCACTGGCCGGAAAAATCGGGTTTGTTTCTCTCACACTCAGTAAAACCGGGTGTGGAGAAACCTACTAACTCAGAATCAGACAGTAAAATTCTGCGGTATAACTTCACACCACCTGACACAGAATAAGGTCCAAGTTGGCCTGGCGCCATATTGTAGCAGAAATAAATCATCAACATAAGCATTCTTATTAAATACTTGCCTGCCGTTGTGTGTAGGAAGTATCCCCCAGATTCATCATGCTCCTCTTTTGCGAGTCCTTAATAGCGATTATGAAGGAATCGCTATTAAAGACTCGCAAAACGGGATGCATGTAGAAATCGCCAAATTTATAGCGATTTCTACAGCTTCCTAATTTGCGATTCGCTAATTGCAAATCGCAAATAAGGAATGACTCCCCATTCATTCCTATGGGCCAAAGGCCCATAGGAATGAATGGGGAGTCATTCCTTATTTGCGATTAGCAATTAGCGAATCGCAAATAAGGATGAGATTTCAAGGGTGCCAGGGTGTCCAAAGGACACCCTGTAGCACCCCTGAAATGGTGATTTACACTGGTGTTGCGCACACACATGTCCAAAGGACATGTGTGTGTGTAACATACAACTTAAAAAAATGCAGTAAAGTGCATTTTTCTAAGTTTTCGCTATTTACCACGAAGTCAGACTTCGCGGTAAATAGCGGCCCAGAATTGCGAATTCGCAAATCTAAAATGGTTCTTGAATTGCATTTAAGGAATCTCAAATAGAGATTCCTTAAATGCAATTCCTCGCAAATTAGCGATTTCAAAATTAGCGATTTTTGCATTTGGGATGATGAATCCCAAATGCAAAAAAAGCGCTCGCAAAGGGCCAGATTCGCAGAATCTGGGCCTTTGCGAAACGATTTTTGCATCATGAATCTGGCTGTATATTCCTACAGTTATTTCAATCGATTCCTTGTTCTGATAAGCTAAAGTAGTTCTTAAAATCCTTTAATATTTTGGATTGTGATGTGCAATTTCCATTGGCTAAGCCTTTTATCTGCTCGAGGTATTAAAGATGTATTAATCTTTGCTGGCGCAAAACAACATTGGCAGCTGTAAAAAGAAATAGTTCAAAATAGCACATGGTTACGATTTCTAGCATGGCGAGAAATAGCCTTGATGCCAATCTTCCACACATGAGCTTCTTATGCTCGTGTGGAACAGTCAGAGTCATGTTTCAGCAAAAATCTGAAGACCTGGCTCTTTAGACAGAGCTAGAAGCCCACCTGCTCCTGACTTGCCATGCCCCGATTTTGCTTAGCATGTGGACACTCCCTGGGAGTAACCAGGCGCTTTATAAATCTAAATTATTTCATTCATTCATATAATCCTCCTCTGGATGTTTCTAACTAACTACTGATCTTTGTCTTTATAAGAATCAATTGGGCTGGTTTGCACAATCAGTTATGAATACAGGAAGTAGTACTATAGGAGTACCCTTTTACGCACTCTTGCATGCCAATGGGAGAGTCCCTGAAACTTTCAACTCAGTTTTCATAAATGAGGTGCAAAGAGGACACAGTCCTTTCCTTTGGTTCTAATTGTATAAGAATACTCCCTGGATATTCCCATGTTAGATGTTGTATGTGTATTTCACAAAGGCATGTCATAGTAGATAAAACAGTGCTATAGGAGTAGCACTTCACCTACTCCAAAATGCCTTTGTGAACAATTCCCAATATTTCATTGACAATGAAAGTAACTGGCGGGACAAATGGAGATACATTTATTATAGAGTATAATTGTAACGCGTGTACCTGGTTATATTTGTTCCCACTCCCAGGTTTGTATTCCCCTTGTGTTTCATCCCCAGGACCTCCATATGCTCTGTGACTCGTGTTTCCATCTGTTTCATGTCTCGTGCTTCGATTGCACATGCTTTGATGTTCTGTGTGTCGCGTGATTGGTGTGTCGGGTGTTCTAAACAAACTGCAGAGGCAGTTTCAGCTAGTGTATGAACTATATCCAGTCTTCTTCGGCATGCTGTTGTCTGTCTCCTGTCCACATTGCCATTGATGCTTGATGCCGATTGGAGCTACGTACATTCTGTGTTCTGTTTGTGTCATCTGTAATCTTCTGCCACTGTCTACAGCCCCACTGTTATTGGTATTCCACACACTCGGAAACTCTCTGTTCACTCAATCTCATCCTTTGCTGCCTCACATCCGCCGCTCACTACGAAATCGCTGAGTTCTGGGAATAATCTTCTTTAAGTTTAAGGGGAGCAGCTGCACATGCCTGCACTCACATGCCTTGGGAATAATGATGTATCAGTGCCAGCATACAATACACATACTGGGGGAGGGGTCCAAGGTCTCTCAAGGATATATACCTCTGTATCAGTGTTAAAGAATAGCTCATCAATTGCCAAACTTCCACAAAGGAATTGTGGATTCTTTCAGGTTTAGAAACCTTTTTTAATCAAAACGTGTTACTCACTGTGCTTTCACAATGTAATATTTCCACCTGGAATGACACACCTGAGATAATAATTTATTTATTTATAACTTTTTTGTAGCGTTGACAAGACCCAAATAGGTGGCGGGGCACATTACCATAGGTGTTGTTACAATGAGCATTTATGGTGTACACTTTTACAGTGATGTTTACTAATGATCATCATGTTAGTTACAGAGCGGCGGTTCCCTCCGGTAGAACCCAATTGCCTTCAGCATATGTGGTTTATCATTTCTTTTTTTTTTTTTTTTATTTGTTTTTATTGTCACCATCACATGTTAAACAGCAACGGTTAATCATTCGTCCTCGCAGCTTCAACATTCCGCTGCATTTAATCAGTAAGGCAACTTTTCAAATTTTTGTTTTTCTCCCAACCTCTTACTTTACAACTATAAGGGTCAAAGTATGCGATCCGTGTCATAAATCAAATACAGCATATGCGTGAGTGGTTTATCATTTCTGATGCAACTTGTGAAGGCCGGCATGGGAAGTCAGAGGTGGAAGTTGTCTGGAACAGTAAATGTTCAGTTCTCTTTTGAATGCTTCTGAATAAGTGATAGTCCTAATGTTGAGTGGTATAGAGTTCCTTATTCTTGGGATGCTCCCAGACAATGAAGGATTCTGATTTCTCTTCTTTTTGAAGGGGAGGTTCTAGAAAGAGGGAGTTCGGACCTCTGAGTGAATCAAGTTGGCCTGAAATGACCAGTTTCTGGGCGAGGTAGCTGGAAATACTAAGGTATACTACTCTGTGAGCAATTCATGCTGGTTGAAGGTGCTTCTGGCTTTAATCAGGAGCCACTTTATGCTAATCAGAATGAGTGAACTGTGATCAAATCCCCTCTGTGATATTTAGCTGGCTGCTGCCTGTAGAGAAGCTTCAGGGGGTTGGGAGGCTTTTTGGCAGGCCAGTAAACAGCAAATTACTATTCAATCCTAGATAGTATTACCGACTGTACTACTGTTTTTAGGTCTTCTTCAGGACAGCTTGGCTTGCATGCTATTACATTTGACACACGTATGTTTTCAGCTTGTTCAAAATAAGGCAGAGTATCACAAAACTACATAATTTAAAGCTTGGGCGTCGATTCACCATATTTTCAGGGGTAGCAAAGTGAAATCACATACACTTTCACCTTATTGACATCACAGGAAGTGATGTCCTATGACCCTTGATCCTGATGTTTTTCCAGGAAGTCATGTCATGTCACCTTAACCGTAATGATATCACAATAATTGACATCGCTGAAGTTTCACAATAACTGCATGGATTAATATAACAGCACAACATAGACACATGTCTATTTTAGATATCACCTATATTATGGTGCTGACTTGACCTTCGAAGGTTCTAGGATGTGATACACCCTCTCAGCAAGATAAAAAGGAAAGCCAGGCCTCTACAGTGTGGGTTCTTCCCCTGAGAATAGTTTGAAAATAATGTGGACACATAGTGCCTTTTAAAGCACAATTTGTGCATACATCTGCTAAAAAGCCATAGGCTCTGAAAAGGCAGCCATTACATGTTGAAATCCTTTCAAGGTGTTTCAAGGCAATGAAACCTGAGCCACCCCTGGAGTTGACCTCATTTTCTAAAATGTACTATGGATGCCACCCTATGTCAAAATTTGCTAGTTTGTGCTAAGGCTAGCATTTTATCATGGGTGCCCCAAATTGCCAAAAGAGCCAGAATGTTTCTATTTGTGCCATTCATATACAAAAGGTGACCTTTATGTCAAAACTTACTTCAGTATGTAAGTGCCCGCATTTTTTCATGGTTGCTATCATCCCATACCGCAGGATGTCCTTTATGCCAAAAATTACCTCTAATAGGCTAGTACCAGCATTTTTCCACAGGTGCCCCATAGGCCAAGAATAACCTCTAGTATGCCATTACCAGTATTTTACCATGCTAAGAATGACCTCCAAGGTGCCAGTGCCACTATTTTGTCACACATTTTCCCAAATATGCCAGCACCAATATCCCTATGCCTATATGACAACAATTGCCTCAGTATGTCAGGGCCAAAATCAGACTTGCAAGCATAACACCACATTCTCACTCACATTCACTCTCATTCATCCATTCTCACTCACATTCTGTAAATCCCTAACACTCATGTTTATTCATTCTCACTCTGTGACCTGCAGGCACTCATTATCACTCATTATGACCCACTAATATTTACTGGCACTCAATCTCACACATTCTCACTCTCTACCTGTCATTGGTTGTCACTCACACACATATGCTTACACATACATTCACACTTGCTCACACATACTCACGCTCTCACATAAACACGTTGTCACCCACAATCACTTAAACAACGTACATGTAAAACCATTTTTACTTACCTTAGCTACCAACAAAAGTGTCATTTGGCAAATTGTGTTTCTGTTTTTTATTACACTAATAGTTGATAATACAATATTTTCACTATTAGTACAACGGAAAATGAACTGTTTCAAGTTTCAAGTTTCAAGTTTCAAGTTTATTTTTTATTTGTTTGATTAATTAAAATCTTACAAAAATGTGACCTTAGAGAAAGTATCAGCATCAATACACATTTATACGTCATACAAATAGTAAATGTCCTTAAAAATAATTAAAAAGGAAATAAAAATTATAAAACTAAATGAAATTTTCCTTATGACCTTTGGCAATCACATTTAGAATTTTTACAAAAGCAACATTCATTGGTAGGTCATTCGGGTTTAGACAGGCCATTATTGCTTGTCTACAGGATCTTATATTTCGTATATTGAGCAACCTCCTGAGGATTAGTCTCCTTTCTGAGGCTATAGCAGGGCACAAACATACCAGGTGCACAATGTCTTCTTTTCCCCCCTTGCAAAGTCTGCATAACATATTGCCCTCGTTTAGTTTCCAGGGTGGGAGATGACACAAACCTGGCCATACACCAAAGGGTGCTCCTATAAATGTTCGCTTACTTTGGGCTGACCATGCCGTATGGAGGTAGGCTTGGACTTGGTTTTTTTTGTAGCCGTTTATAATTGACCATGAATGCTTACGTTTTGCTAGCAAAGCTTTGTCTTTAAGCAGCGATAGGTGAGTTACCAGCTTATTGATTGTTTTTTTTAAACTTTCCTGCGTTATAGTGTTTTCCCAGATTGCTGATATTCCAAATTCTTCTTTTGCGTTGTTTAGGTATTTCCACGCTTGCAGCTTCTGGTTGTCTTTGACCTCTCTCCACAAAGCTATAGACAATTGATTGTCTTGATCATTTTTTACTCTATTCCAAACTTTTAGTATTTGGCCTTGCCGGGCATATAGTCGATTGTTCATACCAAATTCCATCCTTATTTGTGCTTGTGAGGCGTTACATGGTAGGGTAAATAATATTTTATAGGTTTTTGCTACAGCATTGTTGATGAGCACAGCATCCTTCCCATTTAGCACTTCCGCACCGTAAGTTAAGGATGGTAGTAGTTTGGCAGCTATGATTTTTAACAGTGGCCTGTGTGACAGTGCAGATAGATTCTTTTGTAGGGTTCTAAATGCCGCAATTAAGTTATTGCTTCCTTGCAATATCTTCCCTTTGTGGTACAAAGCTTCCGGTCTCATTGAAAAGGACACCGAGGTATCGATAACTCTCCACTTGCTCTAGATGTATTTGCCCCGGCAACCATTTCATCTTTTGTCTTTTTTTTCCTGTCACAACCATTATTTTTGTTTTTGTCTCATTTATTGTCATTTGGTTGTCCTTTGCATATTTAAGTGTACAATCGATCAGTCTCTGCAGTCCCACTTTTGTGTGGCTCAGTAAAACCACGTCGTCTGCATATAGCAAGTTAGACATTTGTTTTCCGGCTATCCTAGGTGGATGTGAGTTTACCTCGTTTAATGTGTTGGTAAGGTCGGCCACAAATACATTGAAAAGTAAAGGTGCAAGCACGCATCCCTGCTTGAGGCCACGAGTCACCGGTATTTTATTTGTCAAAACCCGGCCATCCCCTATCCTCACCTTGACCCAATTATCAGAGTATAGTAACTTAATGAGAGTCAGTAGTGAGCCTGGGATTCCGTAGCCCTCGAGTTTTTTCCATAGCAGGGGCCTATTTACTAAATCGAAGGCCGATCTGAAATCGACAAAACAAAAGTAAAGGGACTGTTTATTAAAAAGTGTCTTATCCATTAGAACTGATAAAATTAACAGGTTGGTTGTGGTACCTAAGCCCTTAATGAAGCCGGTTTGGTTAGGGGGTAGTATTGATTTTTCCTTAACCCAATCTGTCAGAATTGATAATAAGAGACCTGCGAATAGCTTGGCGTCCGTATCTTGCAGGATGATCAGACGGTAATTCTCCGGTAATTGCCAATTACCCTTTTTGAACACGGGCGATATAAGTGATCCTCTCCAGGATTGTGGTATTTTCCCTGTGTGGATAGTTTTGTTGAAAACCTTTGTCAGATAGGTAGCCCATAATAGGGGGTCCTCTTTATATAGGGCAAACGGGATACCGTTTGGACCCGGAGCTCCATCCTTTTGTCTCTTAATTATGTTTGCTACCTCAGCGATTGTGAATTTTATCACCAGATCCGTTTCAGTTGGTCTTACAATGGGTTCTTTACAGCCCCCTCCGTTGGTACATACTTCTGTTTCGGTGAAAAGGTTTTTTTTAAGGAACCTTACCCAGTCCTCTTCTGTTATTGGGGAGGCTATTACATGCTTGTTTGGTCTGTTTATTTCGTTAATCATTTTCCAAAATTCTCTAGAATTTGGTTGATTACAGGCGTGGAAGATTTTTGTCCATAGCTCTTGTTGGATTTTATTTTTTTCAGACCATATTAATTTCCTCAAATTACTATTCGTATCTCTGAGTTGTATCCTAACGTCTCCATTATCCGGCATCCTGGTAAGTTGTTTCCTCAGCTTGTTACGAGTCCGCCTCACTTTTTTAATAGTGTAGGGAAAATTGATTTTGTTATCATTTTTTATTATATTTTTTTTCCCCTGAGTTTCTATTTCTTACTAGTCATATTTGCATTATCCAACTCTACTGCCTTTTCAGTAAATTGTTCCCAACATAGTATTACTGCCTGCGTTGCTTTCTTCTCAAAACAATCAAATGCCAATTTTTGGGCCTTCTTTTCCACAACATATTTTTTGTCCGGATTCCAGATAAGTTTCTTATGATTAATTGACGTGATCTGTCCTCGTGTGGTTAAATAACTTTGATGTCTGGAGATATCAAAACACAATTCCACTATTTGCTGGCTGTGATCACTGTCGATTCGCTTATTGAGTAGATAGGAGCCAATTTGATCAAACATGTCTAATGACATTAATGTAAAGTCAATTCTTGATTTAGATTCGTGGTTGTGAAATGACCAGCCAGGCGGCTGATCCATTGGGAACCTTCCGTTTAGGACACGTAATCCCATTGCCTCCAAATCCATCAGTAGGTTTTTCCCAATTAAATTTCCCTTGGGAGTTGGACACTGATCCGATGATTGTTCCGGAATGGACCATTCATAGTTTTGAGAGTGAACCAAATCGTTCCGCGTCATCTTAATCAGCAAGTTAATATTAAAATCCCCTGTGGCTAAAATACTGACAGTCGGATCAATCATTAGTTGTTCCAATAGGAATGTTACCAGTTCCAAACTTATCTTCTTGCGTGATGTCTGATTTGGTGGAATATAAATATTAAGTATCAGTAAGTTAATCCTGTTTTTTAACTCGTCATGCCCCATTGTTATCCTAACAGCTTGTATATTTGCGTTGTTAGTGTCCAGCTGTTCATAATCGATTTTGAGGTCCATCCCTATAAATATTGCCAGGCCCCCACATGGGCGTCCAAACTTGGTATATTTGATCGCTGGTACATAGAATCCTTTATAACCTTGTAAGAAGAAAGCTTCCGTGTTCCATGTCTCTTGCAAACATATGATTTGGTAGATATTTGACAGGGATTCTATTTCTGCGTTTTGGATTTTTTTTCCCAGTCCATTGATGTTCCATGAACATATGGTTAACGGCTGGCAATGATCTCTCCGTTCCTTCAATTTGTTATGGTTATTACCCGGTCAGAGATCATGCAGAGCATTCCATATCCAACTCTCATTTATTTGCCGAGGTTCTAAAAGTTTTATTTCTTCCGGGTTCTCCTTTATAATCTGGTGTGATCTACCCTGTGGGTTTTTTAGTATTGAATATACTGGAATGTCTCTTACTTCCTTATGGACATTTTTTGGGAGATCCTTTTTAAACGGACTCGGGTAAGGTTTGGACGGTGGATGAGCAATTTTGATCCCCCAACCATTGAAAATTTCTTGCTGTTTTATAATGTGTTCTGCTAAACGAGGGGTGTTGACCGTTAGGACTGTGTGTGGGCAAGAGCCATCCGTATTATGTGCAAATCCCACCGATTCAATGTCTTTTGATGTTATTTTTTCTAATTCAGGAATCGATTTGAATAGTTGTAAGATATTCCCTCTATTCAGAATATCACTAGAACCTCTTGAGTTGTAAACTGGTGTAAATATTATTTGTACCAGTTTCTTTGTATTCATTGATTCCAACTTGTTATCACTTTTATTTTGCATAGTTTCAAAGATAATTTGTTTATCTTCTCCAGTCTTTGTAACTGTTAATTTCTCATGGTTACTGTGATAATCTCCAATATATCTCTTTTTGCTTGTTGTTTCTGCACCGGTTGCAGTGTCTTCTGGTTGATTTCCAATACCAGGACGGTAATCTTCCCTTTGGATGGGGTTTGTAGGATCATTCAGTAAGTTGGTTTTTTCTTGACAAACTGTTCTCCGTATCCTTAGACCTGAGCGGTTGTTTCTTCTATTTAATGACATGTTAGGCTCAACTTCAGATGGCACCATTTGAGTATCGTTAGAGTCACTATGTATATTGCATGGATGATTCCAGGTTATACATCCCTTTCAATTTTGAGTATTACTTACTATTGGTTCCTGAGATCCATTCCGGTTATTTTGTGTTTGGATTTTTTCCCCAAGGGGTAAATTTCCACCGATTATTTTGGCCACATTATCTTTCGGTTTGGTTTCAGTGGGGGTATTTGGCTTGTTTTCAGTCTGATTATCGGTCTGTTTATTGAAAGTATCGTAATATTTTCCACCTTTTACGCTCTTGCCCACGGTATCAAGCTGGATCTCCTCCATCTCACTTTTTGTCAGAGTTGGTTCTTCTTCGATTAAATCTTCCGGATCCGAATCCTGGGATTCTTCTGATGGAGGGTATACATTTATAGTGTTTTAATTTCTTAGCTTATTTTTTTCCTTTGTCTCTTTGAGAGTTTGTATCCTTGGCAATTGATTTTATCTTTTTCTGTAATTGTGTGTCCAACAAGCTTTTGCGTGCCTGCGGGTGGTGATACGGTATCCTCATTCAGCCCTACCGTTTTTCCTTGAAGTTTTGGTATATTTACCTCTTCAGAATTAGTTTTTTTTGTTGTTTGAATAATGTTATGATCTTCAGCGGGCTGTGAGGTTTTACCAGCTTCGACTATTTCACCTGTGTTTTTAGTAAGAATTAGATCTTTTACATCTTCCAATATGGTGTTTACTACCTCGGTATGGTTGAAAGTTTGTTTATGATTGGTTCACAGGGACACTCAGAGTAATTAGTTGCTGCATGTTCTTGGGCTTTAATTATTAAGCAGTTCAGCGCCGACAACTTTCTGTCTATTCCAGAAACTGCATTAGCCATTACTCCGAGTATATCAATTTGTGTATCCATTTTGTTTGACTGATATGTCAATGCTTCTAGTATTAGTGTAGACGTTTCATAGAATATGTCCCAAGTGGTTCCCGAATTACTTTTATCCTTTATCCCTCTTGAGGGGTTATAATCTTTAATTGGACAAGTCAAATCCTGATCTTTCAGGGTCACACGGTTTTGCTCACTTTCCCTGTGAGTTGAGTTATTGCTTTCAAGACTTTTTGTCGATGTAGATTCTACCACATGGTTTTTTGCTATATCCAAGTCGTTGTTTCTTAATTCAAACATTTTCCGTTTTTTAGTTTTACCAACTTCGGCCTCCACTGATGTTTGTGGTAACGTTTCCCCTACCGAATTTCTATTTTCCCATTCAAGCTTGTTTGATTGTGAAGAATCTACTGCCAGAGCCATCGTGCTATCGGTGACCTTATTGCTTATTTCGTGAAGTTTCATCTTAGTTGTAATATTCACATTAATCTCTAATGGAATTGGCTTTTCTAAATCTGTGGGTTGTTGACAGATAGATGTAGTTAGTATTGACTCTTCAATCTCTCTTTTAACCATGTCCGATGGCTCTATGTCATTTAGCAGCGATTCATGCATTGTAGTATGATATATTAGATCTCTATCTAAGTTCCATGTTTCACTTTCTCCACTCTTAAGTTTCATTTCTTTGATTAAAGTATTTCCATTCACTGAATCTTCTATGTCAATACCTTTTTCCACAGGGGGTCTTGAAGGTTCAATTGGGGTTTGTAATTGTTGTTTGGATGTGTCTGATTCCATTGACATTAAAACCCCAGTAGGGTCGGTCAGGAATTCAATTTTTTTTGGTATTTTTGTTGACTTTTCAAACATCCGTGCAATTGGTGAGATAAGAGTTTGATTTTGGTTTAATCCCTTTGTCTGTGCTTTAATATTTTGCACCTTGAATGCTTGTGTTTTGCGTGTCTTTTTGGTCTGGGCGCCTGATGACCTTATCTTCCCAGAACGCATCCCTGATTGCTTTGGTCCCACTAACTCGCTTGAGGCTATGCCCCCAAATTTAAGAAATTGATTGGTGTTGGTCAAAAGAGAGGTAAGTGAGGTAAAAAGTAGAGTTCGGATGACCACTCTTCAGCCTTTTTGCAGCCTGGGGGAGGTGTGCTCTCTTCTCCACGCTCCGCTCCACTGCCGCTCCAATGCCACAGGTCTAGGAAGGGGCGGCGGTGGCAGGAGCGACGGCTACAGCTCCGTTGTTAGCCCCGAGGTTTGGCTGTGTTGTCCTCGAGTTATTTACTTTGCAGCCCGTTGTTCATTTCTCGTCTCTCGTTTCTTGTTGGATCCACCGCCACCAATTACACGCTCTCACTCTCAACCTCCTCTTAACCTCCTATTCAGATGGCGCTATATTCAGGTGCAAAGCGCAGCAGGAGGGTGAGAAGGGCAAGGAATAGCAAGAAAGAGCGTGGGATCCCTGGCCTCACTTCGACGGCTGCTTCAGCTACCGGCTTCAGCTGCCGGCTCAGCCGTTTGTCTTCAGCCGCTTGAGGCTGGTTGCAGGTTCCTCCCCCACCAGGCTGCAAGGATATTAAGGTGCTGCACGGGAGGCTTCACAATCCCCGTACCCCTGTGTACCCCCGTGTACTTCTTCTCACCGCTCCCCGCCTCTTGCAGCAGTAGGGACAGGGGGAACAGGGGGGCTGGAGAGGCTGCTACGGCGATGGCAAACAGAAAGTTTTGCAGACTGCTTATGGGCACTGCAGTCTGGTATGATACTAAGTCCGTTTTGGCGGTGCTGCAGCGGGAGAACGTAGGAGAACGCCTCTATTGCTCCTCTTTCCTCGCCCGACTCGCCCCACTCGCTGACCAGTCGCCGTTGTCCTATCTCTCTGTAGGTGCGGTCATGCGGTCGTGTGGTCATTGACGTGGGCTCGGTCCCGTCAGAAAAGGACCGGTCTTTTCCTCGGTCACCTCTCGCCGTTGGCTCGGCTCGGCTCGGCTCTCCTCTCTGCCTCTCCGGCTCTGCTCCACTCCGCTGCACAAGCCGCTGGTACGCCGCCACCACACCGCGATCAGCTGCCACAAACAAACCGCTCAACAGTGCCAAACAGGAAACACAGGTGCTAAAGTGAATGAACTGTAAATAAGGATTGCCAGTCCCAGTGTTGTTGACACTGATTTTGCCACCTCTGAGGCCAGGGTTTGCAAAGGTAGTGCTTTCGGTCACAAGGGACAAGTCAGGGGTAGCAGCTAAGACCCTAAATTACATCCATGGTTTAATGTTGGCAATATACCCATGCGGGCTTATATCTGCATTTTGAGTAAATGTACGACTTTGAAATTTCAAGAGGAGGAAGAGTACAATTGAATATGTGGTGCACTCTCTCCTAGCAACATCTCCAAACACCGACTATCCAATCCCTTTGGGACCTTCCAGAGATAATTGGTCACTATAAATGTGGACATTGTAAATGCTTGCAGTCTTACCATTCAGACAAAACAACTGGCATACAAACACCATGCAATTGATTTCAAAACCCATACCAATTGTAATTCAGCTGATGTCATATACGCTATCCTGTGCCCACGTGATCTGATGTCCATTGGACAGACATGTTAAAAAGTGAAGGCAAATGTGTTGCAACATTGCAGCAGGGTTAGATGTAGCGTAGTGGAGGCACCGTTAGTAGAACACTTTCAGGTAGCAAACCCCTCACCAGACAACATTAGATGGGTTGTACTTGAAAAGATCAGCTTGGGCATCAGGGGAGGTGACATCCAACAGGTTCTGGACATGCGAGAATGGAAATGGATGCACACTTTTGATACAATCCAGAATGGACTTAATGAGCAGGATGCCAGTAGTGCCTATTATCATGACTGGTGAGGGAGTGAGCAGTACAACAATGGTCTACCTCTGGATGTTTTGTGGCAATGGCACGACCACTTATTTAGACCCCATATAATCATGTAAGGGTCACCATTTACATGTCATTGTGTGGGCCGAATATATATGTCGAGGTGTTTCAATGTATTCATGTTTTCATTCAAGAATTATGCTTCATTATACCGTATGTTTGGAGTCTTTAGGCATTATTCAGTAAAGTAGCATGCGTCCATGCATTTGGCCACATGTTTTTTTGGTTAACTCAAGGTCAATGACCTCTGGCCCACACATAGTCAGATGATTTCGGTATGGACATATAATTTCCTCATCGATAGTAGCAGGCAACATCAACATGTTGCACGTATGTCTTTGTACATTAATCACTTTGGAGAAATGAGGTCGTCAGTCACAACAAATATGTATACTAGGCGTTTTTATCGTAATTAATGTGTCTGATTACTCATATAAGATGATTCTTGCAGAGTGACATCTTGTTCATCTTGTTGAACATTCCAAATTAATCTTGACAAAAAGTGTAGCTATGCAAAGACTAGTTAAACCTTTGATATATGAGATGTTGTGCACTCAACCACTGCGGAAAATGACTCATATGTAATTACATTTGTATGTACCGTTATTTGATCATTGGATGTTTTGTATCCAACAACTGCTATGCCCCATAAAGGAAGGACATCCTTCAAACACACCGGGTTTTCAGAAGGGAGGCAACCCCTCTTGAAACTGCCGGTGAAAGATTCCCTGTGACGTGGGGACTTCGTGTGAGCAGCATTCTGCTGCTGCTCGCCGGAGCATAACGCGTGCGCGCTTCAGAGCCGCTTGAGACGGTATTTAACCATCTGCTGGGTTAGTGCTCCGTCTTCAGGGTATCGAGGCAGATGCAAGTCTCCCTCTGCAGGTATGTGACTGAGGCTCAGTCCAAAGAGACAATTTTATGTATTTTCAAACCCATATATTTCATTTTTAGGTGGTGGAGACTAACTCACTTGTTTTCTCCTATTGTTCTTTTTTAGACACTTGGGACTTTGATTCTTTCAATCCTAAGTACTTATCCTTTAGTAAGTGATTTATGTCTATGTCTGGGGACCACTTTAGTTCAGTCATTTTGACCATAATTAAGCTCCTAACTTTCATGTATGCTGAATTTTTCTTATATGTTTTTCCAGACAAATGCTCTACGTTCTTTCCTGACTTTGGAGCCTGAGGGCTCATCTACTTTCTACTCACCACCATATGCTCCTGGTGGTTCTATGGTAAAAGCATTTTCCTTGCCCATTCCACTAACAATGATTAAAATGCATTCAATGTGTCATCACCTGTACACAACGAAGGCTCTTTAATTATTCCTAAGTGTCCCATGGTTGGACCTGATGAATACCTTATTGTAAGAATTCAAGCTATCTGCATTCATCCTCCAGGGTCGAAACGTTGACAGCTATACATTGCATTTACCTTTGTGGACAACATTGTTAGGTCTTCTATTTATCCATATACTATGGTGTTGTGAACAGATTGTAATGATCAAAAGTTGCTCCCATGAACAGATTGGCCATGCATTATAGGCCGGATTGGTATTTCATATGATTCAGATGTATATATTGCTCACTGCCCTCCCTTTCCCACTTACCCTCACTTTTGCACTACGCTGCACTTAACCTTTCCTTTCCCATTGGCGCACCTTTTTGGATTGAATTGTTTTTTTGAACCTGTCGAACATGTACTTTTGTCGCATTACTAGAGAACATGAAAATCCATGTTCCTATTGAATAAATACACTGTATTCATTGTTAAATTGTTTTGGATTTTAACCTAAGCAAATTGAATTTTTTAAGGACAAGTGAGGCTATTTTTAGATTCTCACAAAAAAGAGGTAATGAGCCTGTGAGAGAGATTTTAAAACTTTATGGGAGCAAATGTGTTTCTGGGGTATGCTTTGGTGGCGCCCTTTGGGGAATGGCAGATACCTCCATATTGCATCGAATTTGGACAAAGGAAGAAACTTATTTCACCAAGGAAGTAATATATGATTGTCTTAGACTTGATCACTCGAAGAAGATACCATGGTTAAAATATGTCCATGATCTTCTGATCGAGTGTGATGTGAATGTTGTTTTTAAAGACCCACTGACCATGGAGAACTATAGTAAGGGGGAGCTTAAAAAGAAACTCCTTGGGTCTAGGAAGATAAAAAGGGAGGCAGGGCTATGCACTAAATCTAATGTTAGATCATTTAGTGAAGGGCCCTTTTCATTGGGCACTCAACCATATCTTATATTCATTAGGAACGCCCAACACAGATTTAACTTGACTATACTAAGGCTACAAACATTGCATTTTCAGATAGCATTTCCTAAGATGGGTAACTGGAGTGCAAACCTTCCTATGTGCCCCTGCGATGGTAAATCTTCCCAAAGCACATTGCACTTTATTTTGTTCTGTAATTTTTACAGGGATCTTAGGAAATCAATTCTGCGTCCACTTTTTATTTCCAACTAGCTTACCCGTGGCGCGTTGCTGCGATCTCCGAAGAAAGAAAATTCAAGGAAACTCGTTATGATAACATTCAATTTACATTGTGTCATTTTTATTGAAACTCATTCATTTTAATATGGAAAATATTTTTAAGTGTCATTTTAATTCTATTTATTTATTCGGGTGCTTGTGGATAGACGATTTTTTGTTTTTCCGTTTGGTGCGTACATCAGTATTCGAAAGATTATGAGGGCCTGGAGGGCCGATATTAAGAATTTTTTTATGCCAGAAACCTTCGCGGGAGTGTACTCAACAACTTCCCAAAGTTTCCTGGCGATCAGATGAATGGTGTTTTAATTCTATTTATTTATTCGAGTGCTTGTGGATACACGATTTTTTGTTCTTCCGTCTTGTG
The DNA here is from genome assembly GCF_964261635.1 of Lissotriton helveticus. Lineage (NCBI taxonomy): Eukaryota > Metazoa > Chordata > Amphibia > Caudata > Salamandridae > Lissotriton > Lissotriton helveticus. The sequence continues at coordinate 793,459,447 of NC_136069.1, forward strand.
CGTACATCAGTATTCAAAAGATTATGAGGGCCCTGGGGGGGGCCGATATTTAAAAAAATGTATGCCAGAAACCTTCACGGGAGTGTACTCAACAACTTCCCAAAGTTTCATAGCGATCGGATGAATGGTGTTTTAATTCTATTTATTTATTCGAGTGCTTGTGGATATACGATTTTTTGTTTTTCCGTCTGGTGCGTACATGAGTATTCGAAAGATTATGAGGGCCCTGTGGGGGCGATATATAAAAAAATGGTATGCCAGAAACCTTCGTGGGAGTGTATTCAACAACTTCCCAAAGTTTCCTGGCGATCGGACGAATGCTGTTTTAATTCTATTTATTTATTCGATTGCTTGTGGATACACATTTCTTTTTTCCGTCTTGTGCGTACATCAGTATTCAAAAGATTATGAGGGCCCTGGGGGGCCGATATATAAAAAAAATGTATGCCAGAAACCTTCACTGGAGTGTACTCAACAACTTCCCAAAGTTTCATGGCGATCGGATGAATGGTGTTTTAATTCTATTTATTTATTCGAGTGCTTGTTGATGCACGATTTGTTGTTTTTCCGTCTGGTGTGTACATTAGTATTCGAAAGATTATGAGGGCCCTGGGGGGCCGATATTTAAAAAAAATTTATGCCAGAAACCTTCGCGGGAGTGTACTGAACAACTTCCCAAAGTTTCATGGTGATCGGATGAATGGTGTAGTAATGCATAAAGGACAAACAAACAGACAGACATACATTCGTTTTTATATATATAGATAGATAAGTTATATTCCCATAAAACCGCCTTCTTCTTTATACGTCAATTAGATCATGTTATGATCTGTAATGCGGTAATTTCCTTCACTCAGTTAGCAATTAAACGAAGGAAAATGCTCTCATACTTGGAACCACTTGTCTATGAGACTGATTAGTTGACCAGATGTTTGGCTCTACTTCAGGTACCTTTTTTAAAGCTTGTTGTATTTTTATGCATCCCATGAAATGTTATTGATTAGCATGGTGTCTATATATTAATAATAAAATATATCTTTTTTTAATAAATCTTTTTATGAGGGGGGGAAAAGGGGATTGTAACACGAAGAAATGTTTTTTTCTTTATCGCTATGTTTCTGCCCTGAATCAAGTTTTATTGTGTAGAATGCTTTTATGGATATTTTTTATACCGAATAAAGCTTGCTTTGAATATTTTATTTATTCAGATGTATATATTGCTCACTGCCCTCCCTTTCCCACTTACCCTCACTTTTGCACTACGCTGCACTTAACCTTTCCTTTCCCATTGGCACACCTTTTTGAATTTAATTGTTTTTTTGAACCTGTCGAACATGTACTTTTGTCGCATTACTAGAGAATATGAAAATCCATGTTCCTATGGAATAAATACACTATATTCATTGTTAAATTGTGTTGAATCATTTCTACAGGTGATGTTATAGTATTTTTAAATGTTGTGTCCACTAGTGCCATTTGGTCTCTGTACCTACCCATAGAAGTGTGCAGGTTTATATTTATATATGCAAAAATGAAATGCTAAAGCACTTTTGCACTATGTAACTTTCTTTTGTTTCTTCAAGTTAAAACGTTTTTCTATGGTGAAACCCCTTCATCTACACAGCCCACATTGGTTGAGAGGTCCCTGCACTTTCCTGCCCTGTGCAAGCACATTTATTGTTGGCCC